>NC_134290.1:14021431-14646431 GCF_949628215.1 Phalacrocorax aristotelis | reverse complement strand
ACCCCTGATTTGCAAATGCAGAACAGGTCCTGCATGTTTACACGGAGAAAGATAGCAAAGGCTTATTTCAAAAGACTTTGAGCTCTTTCGGTACAAGGACCATGCCTGTTCCCTGATCTACAAAATTACCCAAGTCTCAGATTTCTAGCGTTTGCTGGGATCCCAGACCGACTGCGACAACTTAAACCAACCTTCAACACATGCAGAGACTCTCAGCTCCCCACCCACTCCCAGAGCTGAAAGGAGCGAGGACTCCAAAAGGTTGAACTGTAGCAGGCAAATGTATTTTTAACAAATTCTGTTTCTATAAATATTACAAAGCTTTCTGCTCTTTGGAGGCTGCTCTGCTCCCAGTGCTGCTGACATTACGGTGACATTTAGGAGGCCTTCGCATTGCCTTACTGCCTTTCGTATGCTGGTTTTGTTCGAGGGATCAGAGAGACATATGAAGACACAAGGGCTGCTTATTCAAACTCTGCTCACTCGCTGACCTGCTGCTCACGCGGGAGTCAGGAGCACAAAGGGGCTCTCCATGTCAAGTGTGCTGGCTGCCGCTGTCTCCACCACTCTGGAATGCATATAAATGCAAAGGACACTAACCCCGAGGTGCCACCAACGAGGCACAGGGGTGAAGGGATGGGGAATTGATTTCTGAAGCTGCACAAGGGCTTCGAGTAGTCCCAGCTGGTACTGTACCCTGTCCACACAACATAAAGGCTCTTCTTCATTTATTGATTCCTGCATTTGCTCTCTCTTCAGCTCATTTTTTTCAAAGCTATTTTCCCCACATTTTCTGCCCTCCCCCTCCATTTCTTCACTTCCTTGCACTCTCTCTGGAGCCGGCTGCCAGCACGGCCGCGAGGCCGGCGCACAGCACGAATGGCACCAAACTGGCACGCGCCCCAGCGGCTGACATCACCTCCTCTCCTGCCCTCAGCCTCCGCCCCGCGGGGCTCCGCATCCTGCGCCTTCCGCGCCGAGCAGCCAACTCACCGACTGCTGCCTCTGCTTCCAGCTTAATCTGTAGCTCTTCTGCTACTAAAAGACAGGGTGGTTATACAGCAAGAGACAACATATATTTAAAAAAAAGGAAGGGTCTGCCCAAATTAGGTTACCATGATGGTGACCATCACGTCCAACCTGTGTTGGACAGGCACACACATGGCTTGGGATCCTGGGCTTGGGTCAGGATCTGTTCTCCTGCATTTCACAAGCACTCCAGCCCAGAGAAGCACCCTGTCCACAAGGTAGGAAATGACTCCTACGTACCCAAACGGGTGCTCAGTGACCGGTTACCGGGATCACATCTGTACATCAGCACATTTTTTTTTTAAAAAAATGCTGCAGCTATTAAAAATCCAGCTTAAAAAAAAAAAACACCACCAAAAAACCCACCCAACAACAGAAGCTTTGTTAGTTATCTCCAGGATTCAGCTGTTCAGTCTCAGTCAGGGTGAGCCGCCACTGGAATATCCAGTAACATTTTCAATTAAATTTAAGACTAAATGTTCTCCACATCACCAAAATCTAGCATCACGTATGCATTGTCCTGTTACCTTCTGGTTATTTTTAACAGAACTTACACCAATACTTAAGGTGCAGAGGCCCTGTTGTCACTTAAGCAGGTGCTTAATTTTCGGGATGGAGAAAGCTCCAGACTAACACAACAGATCCGGGACTCACTGTGGATCCAGGACTCACTGTACCGTGTGTTGTTTGGACTACTTTATTTTGCATAGTATTAGAAATCTGATGTTTTTCGTAACAGGAAACTTCCACAGACTTTCTTTTCTTATTACAGGATATGACAGCCTTGACAATGGTGGTGTTACAGCTCCAGCAGAATTCTCCCATTGCAGACAAAGAGAAAAATAACACATCTCACTTCAGTTTGCACCAGTAAAAATGGTTTGAAGTTTTGTTTGAACACTTAACAAGATGTTTTTGGCCTCCTCTGACATTTAACATAGGTATTGTCATGCTAAGAGGGTTGTGATTCACAAGAACTGCATACTTGAATAGGATCGTTCCACAAAAATTTCAGTCTACCCTAGAAAATTGCCCATCGCTTTTTGTAATTCAATGAAAACGCAGAGCACAACAACTGTAGTTATTTAACCTTTCATCAAAAAACTGTGAATATCTGATAATAATAAGTGCAATCTATAAAGGCTTCAAGTCAACGCTTTTTATAAGCAGATCTGTAAGGTAATAAATTTTCCATGACTTAACGATCAGCTTTGCCTATGAAAGCCAATGTTGTAATTCCCAATTGATTGTAGATGTTAATCTTGCAAGGCTCTTGTTCTTATGCTGTGATTTATTAGCTGAATTAATGACAGATTGCACTGTTTAAAACAAGCTGCCGTTTCACACAATAACCCAGGAAGCTCTGTCCGACTGAGTCACTGCAAGGAAGGGAGGAGTGTAGTGCGCAAGGTGAAACTGCTCAGATACCTGAGCTAATTCGTCGTATTGCCTTTGAAATGCAGCACTAATTGTTTAACAATTAACCCTGTGACTGAACACCAGGAGAGCTGAATGGCAGCAGCTATTCAGGCTCTCTGCAGAGTTTGGGATTCACATCCAGTCTCTGCAATTCATTTACATTGAGACATTCTGCTTTCTCATGGAAAACAATAGAAGATTCACACACACACACCCCCAACAAGCTTATTCCTTTGGGTTTGGAGACATTGGAAAGAAAAATCCCACGTGCTTTCCGTACACGTGTATGCTACTAGAAAAGGAAAACTGCAGGAGGGGGACAGATTTGAATCCTGAGGCCTTACCTCATTGCTACCACAAAGCAACTGCCATTATGCGTAAGAAAAGTTATAACCTTCCCTCCAGATTATTCATCCTCTACACCTCTCCAGCAACATTTCTGGTGTGGGAGAGAACGTGCCACAGACACGCTCGAACAATGCAGTCAAGCAGAGGGCCAACATTGTAGTGGAAACAATGACAGTTCCTCGGTTAGTCTTAGTCTGCAGGTTTTATGAATCGTAATGCTGTAATAAACTCAAACCTTTTCCTGTAAACCCTGCCATCGAGACGCAACATGGGAGCCAAGAGCAGGCTGTGAACTGGGGGGGCGGGGGGGAACCAAACCCTACAGTCACAGGGCAAGTACTCAGAGCGATTTAATTTTGGTGCAAGAGCCCCATGTTTTGCAGTAAATGGCTCCCCCCTTCATTGCTTTTTAAAAGCTTGCCTCTGAAGGGATCCCTCTGTTTTGCAATGAATTTGAACTTGCTTCTGGTGCTTCTTCGCAAGTGCTTCAGTGACTGGAAGCACTTCCTGTGCCGCAGAGCACCAAGTGTTGCCAGTTCCCACCGAGCCATCGCTTGCAGCTCCAGTGCCTCGCTCGCTCTTCCCTGCTACTCCCTAGCGAGAGCAGCGGCATCTGCTGCTCTGTGGTACGGCCTCAGAGGTGAGCGCAGATTTAAAAATAAGTAAAATCAAATAAAGGAAGCAAAGGGCTGGAGCCTTGCATGGCTGCTCCTGAACAGGTGTAACGCACAGTCACCTCGGAAGAGTCGCATGGAATCCCTGGGACCACTGCTGTGATCGGTTATTAAAAACTGGCCCCAGCCATCTGCTGGTGGTCAAGCTCCATGATGTGGCAATCAATTACAGCTGTTATCTTGTCCTAGCTTTGACAGATGTTCCTCTCTTTCATTGTACAGTAATTACTAGTTAGCTGCCAGCAGGCTTCACACTTTAATTGTGGCGCTAATTTGAGACAAAGAGAGGAAAAAATAGGGAGAGACAGACAAGGAAAGGCAAAAGCTAAGACAGCTGTGGCAATTGGAGCACCCATGCATTAAACATTTCTCTACAAACAATAGGTGAAGGCAACCAGTTACCCCAACAAGACTTTAAAAAGCCATGGTTGAGCACCATCCAACCACACCATAGCCTGCAGTCCTTGCTCCTTTCAGAGGGGAAAGAGGGACACTTCTCTCTCTCCTTGCCAAACAGGCTATGCTAAAAATACCTGCCAGCCTTCTGGCAACGCATGGCTTCACACCGCCATGCAGCGCAGTGCCACCTACTTCACAGTAATGAAAATCCCATGGATAAAGACACAGGGTGGGGTTTTGATTTGGGGAAGGGGTGTTTAACCTTCCCAGAGAACAAACAACCTACTTAAAATTATAACACGGGTTAACTAATGCTGCAAAACGCAAGCGAATGCACTCCATTGCCTTGCTAGAGAGCGGGAGCAGGGATCATATAGCACCTGCTCCGCAATCTGCTGTTCATGGAGAGCCTTTGGAGACGGGCAGGAGAGAGCAAGTGCCCTTTTGATCAGAGCAGGAGCCAGCAAGGTAGGAATCCTGGCGACTCGTTTCTTATGTAACCCAGGGCTCTACGAAGTCTCCAAAAAGGGGACCTGACAAGGTTTATCCTTGTCTCCTTGGCTGGTTTAGATGCAGCATTTCTGTGTAATTTCTACAGCCATATCTTGTCTTAGTTTCTGTACACCAGCTAATGATGTATATCCCTACACCCAATAAAAAGTCTCTACCATGACCATAATAACATGCAAAGACCCATAGTAAAATCCTCATCAGCTGCTCTTTAGTGATACTCAATAGTTCAAGATGTGCTTATCTCCTCTGTTTAGACTGCAATGGGAGTTTTTTAGTGTTTTTTTTTTTTAAGGTGCTAAATAGTCAGAAGACTGTCTTTAAACAGGTTTCACAAATCAAATATCAAAATTCCCCTGGAAGTCTGAACAATACGCAGAAAAACATTCAATTGTTAAGAGCAATTCTGCAGCAAGCTACAGACACCCTCCTACCGGATATCCAAATCTGCATTAACTATTTTTTTTATTTAATTCACAATGGACATATTTCTGCTGTTGAATATTTATTGAATCTTTCAGTAGCACTTAGGCTGTGGTTCAGTGATGTGATGTGTTTGGCAGTAAGGGTGGCTTACAGCAGTTCCTGTCACGCTCTCTCCCTTCCCTCTGCTGCCCACCCCATGCCTGGCCTCATGCCACCGCATGCTCCCTGCTGCAAGTTGTGGCAGCACAACTATTTCAACATCCATTTAGATCAGGAAGTGGAGAATGGCAGAAGGAATTAACACCCTCATTTCACATATTTTAAAAAAAAAAACTGGGGGGGAGGAGACTATCTTGCGCTGGGACAACTGACAGTGAGGTTTCACAGAAGAGCTCACTGCCACGCAAGGATGAACCGATTGCCTGAAATGGTGAAGAAGAGGGTAACCAGGCAGCTTCCACCAGTGTGGAAGAGCTCAGCCATCTTAGAAACCTTACGCTGGTACGGCACATTACGTGCGTGGGAAGGAGGAACACAAAACTGCTCATACCGGTATTACCGAGAACTCCTTACCAACGAGACATGCCCCCAGTTTAATTGGACACAGTCAACTGCAGGCATCTGGACTGGAGCTCAGATTTCTGGTGTGCTCAAATCCACTGATGTTTTCTGTCCAAAAACTTGTTTGTTTTTATGTGCTCTCAGATTTTACGTTTTAATGCCTCTTACTGACCTTTTCATTATTTTATTTTTCTGTCGTGATCTCAAGCAGTGTTTGTTGATTTCCTGCTTTATTATTACTTTGTAGTTGGGAGACCTTCTGAAATCAAATTGTTGGAAAAATGTATGAGGTTTTGGTGGCTGCTGAACACAACCAGCCAGCTCCCGCTGATAATGGCAGTGTAAGTTAACTGTCTGGGATCACCACATAGCAGCTGTCAAGGGAAACAGGGGGGAAGGGACAAAGCCATACATTTTTAACATGTTTCTAGCATTGCAACTAGCAGAAGTAGTGGTTTTACAGAAGCAGAACTATGTGGTTCACTGACCAATGATTTGAAATGGCTTCTCCGCAGGAACTGCCATTTATCTGGATTACTGCTTTTTGAAAAGGGACTTGGGGACAGTGCTGTAAACATCTGCCAGACAGCCAGATATTATGCAGCTAGACAAGAAAAGTAGGTTGATCAAAACCCTCTAGGATCCTGCTACCTGACAAAGTAAAGTCAATGACTTCGAAAATGATATCAAGAAGCATTAACTGTACGTGGAATAATCCTTCCCTTCATAGTCTGCTTACCAACTGATGTTACTAACCGACTTGTAGGTGTCCCATGTGCAAGCTGTCCTTTCCCTTTGTTTTTAGATTGGATATTAGGAAAAAATTCTGTACTGAAAGAGTGGGTCAGTCATTGGCACGGGCTGCCCAGAGAGGTGGGGGAGTCACCATCCCTGGGGGTGTTCACACAACGTGTAGATGTGGCTCTTCAGGGCGTGGCTTAGGAGACATGGTAGTGTTGGGTTGACGGTTGGACTTGATGATCCTAGAGGTCTTTTCCAACCTTAATGATTCTGTGATTCTATGATTCAGTGCACTGGTTCTCCTCTTCAGAAAGATACTCTGAGAGAGTTTACAAAATATACTCCCTGTCAGCTGAAGTTCTGGATGACATCCCCTATGCTACCTTGCTATATGAGCAAATACCACCTTTAAATCTCAGAGTAATCTGAGAAATCAGTTCACCATCATCCCACTATGATTCTTCCTGGAAATATTTCCTACAATGATGTGCTAGCCAAGCAGCCAGCCACGATCCCACAGAGTCACACCACTGCCATTCTTCAAGGGCACCACACCACTACGACAAGCAATACAAGTTAAACCGTGCTGCTCACCCCTCTGTATCCCCCAAAAAAAAGAGCCACATGTCCCCCAGGGAGTGAATCCCTGGAGTTAGAGGGTGCTGACCTCTGATCTCTGCCTGCACCAGAGAGGACTTGTTAAATGCAAGGCAATCTCTCAACTGTCGTCAATGCTAAATAGGCAATTACTATGCTGATTGATTGATTACATTTCCCTGTCTAAATTATATCAGGAGAGAGGCAAATCACTCAGAAAATGAGAAAAATCATGGCTTAACTTCAAGCAAAAATGCAGAGAACGGTTTTTGCCAGTATGAATAACAAGCAGGTGGGCCGGAGTCAAACCGAGGAGGCCCTGAGCAAACAGTCCTGAAAGCAGAACCATCCACAACCCTCCTGACCAAGGGAAGGCTGCGCTGGGCTTTGCAAATCAGCCATGGCCACATCAGGCTGTGACCTTTTGTGTGAAATTAACTGGAGGGGAAAAAAAGAAAAATAAAAAAAGGTCTCCAGAGAGTGAGGATCCCCGAGTGCCACAGAAGTGTGTCTATTCCCTGTGCGTGCTGTGGAAGCAGCCCCGCTCCAACAGAAACAACACACCCTCCCTCTCTTGATTGCATTCCCATTCCCTTTCCCTCTTTTCTTATTTCTTCCACTTTGTACCAGCTGACTTGAGTGTCCTTATCGTGCTTTCATTTCCATCAACATTTTCTTAGGCAGCGCCCTTGCTCCGCAGCTGCCAGCTCGCACACTGCAGATCCAACTGAGATGGTTTGAAACCTGCTCCGTTCCGCAGAGCGGCATGGCCTCCCAGCCCCACACGGGACCCTACCGGCAATACGACAAAGTGCCCCGCCGAGCCCCTGCAAGCGGCACCGAAGCTGCCTGCCTCGGCGGTTTTGGCAGCTCCGTGGCAGCGTTTGCCTGCCGCCGGCACGCACCCGGCTTGGATGCCTCAATGGCTTCACCTCACGCTCCTGCCTCCACCTGCCTGCTCCCACCTGCACCCCGCCACTTTTTTTGGCCTTCATTTCTCAGCACTGTTCCTTCTCCTCCCCTCCTGCAGACACATCCCACCCTCCAAGTTTCATCTCCAAATACAGCCCTGACATTTTTTTCCCCTCACAAACTCAGTATTTCATCCCAGCCGCCGCTCCAACTCACCCCTCACCGGTCTTCTCCCCCTGTGCTTGCCGCAGCACCCTGCACGTGAGGACCCCAGACTCACGCCGTTTCCAGGACAAAGCGGCACTGAAGCACAGGCCGGGAGCAGGATGGCTGAAGGGGGGGAGCACCGCAGAAGCAAAGCCCCCTTTGCTGGGGTCGGGGACCAGCAAGCTGTCCTCTGGAGCTGAGCTGGGGCAACCGCTGCCGATGGGGAGAGATGGAGGGAGAGATGGAGGGCGGGCTGGGCCCTCCGCCTCCCTCCCCGGCCTGAACGCGATGCAGAGATGTAGAGGCCTCATTGGGGAGAGGTTTCCTCAGGCTGAGGGGCTGCTGGGCCTCGGCTCCTCTCCAGTGAGTGGTGTCCACCAGGCTCGGTCTGGCTGGGAAGGCTCAGCCCAGGCTTTTCCAACCGCATTAAACACACTGGCACTGCTGGGTGTCGTGGCCGAGCTACCTGGGGTACCAGCACGGCCCTCCACCCACCGCCAGACACAAATGCTGAAGAAAACACGCACTGAGCCAGCCTTCGGGGGCCCTTCCATTAACACTTTCCTCATTTCAAACAAAGAGCTAAAGGGGCAATGACAAGGGAACGGGGTACCCTTTCCTCCCTCCCCTTCCCCGGTGGCAGCACATCCCCAGCACAAGACCCCACGACGACCCGTGCCGGCTTTTGAACCATATCCCACAACAAGAATAAGTCTTCAATTCTCATTAAGGCCTCCCTCGCTCACAGCAGGAAAGCCTATTACAGCTGCTTCGCCACAGGGCACCGCCATCTCCACTCACCCAGGCGTCGCTCAGCCCCCGGCCGCCCCGCGCCCAGGGACGCTGTGGACAGTCATTAAGGCCAAAGCTCCATAAGGAGCATTTGTAGGGGGAGGGAAGGGAGGGGCGGATGAAGCCCAGCTGCCAAAACTTTTAATTCCTTCTCACAGGATCAGGGTTGAAATGTTTGAAATAATTTCTTAACAAAAACAAAAGAGGCTGCTGAAAAGAATAACATTATGACAGCTGCTGGGAAAGTCACCAGTGGGTGAACACCGGCCGCGGCACCGATCCCCATCCCTGCACCGCTGCTTACAGGAAGGAAGGGATTTTTATATCCTGAGCTTCAGTCTGCGCTTTTTATTTACTTTACCCTTTCTCCCAAAGCCACCCTGGCTCAAGCTCACTCCTCTCCTGTTTCCAAGCCTTCAGGACAGCTTTCACAAGCTGGAAAGGAGACGAATGCGGCAGATGCAGCACTACGTTTGCATTTCAGCAGCGATGGTCAGATGGCCAGAGGAGGTGGGCATGGAGAGGCTGACCTGCACAGGCCCTGGCAGCAAACACACCAGAGACGCTCTATTTAACTCACTTTCAAGTGTTGCTACATAAATGGGATGTTTGGTTGGATCAGAGAAACTCTGTGACATGAAGAAATCTTTCCTGCCCAAAACATGTTATCAAGTGGAAGGTGTTTCTTCAGAAATCTTCCCCTCATTTTCAAGGCCAAATGCTGCTCTTACATTTCAGGACAGACTCACTTGCTGTAAGCGTACTCCTAAATGATGTTTCCCCACAGAAGAGAAAACTGGCCTATGCAGTCATTATAAGAAATTAAACAGAGTTTCGGATGAAATTATGTTTAATTATGTATCCTCAATGACAGATATGTACTTTTAAAACAACAGATGTTGCACATATGTGGTTCAAAGTAAAGATGACAACAAAAACTCTCCCGGTGCTTCAGAAAATGTTCCTACGGAGCATCCCTGCACCACACCACCTCTGTCTTTAACCAGCTGTCACTTAGATTTTGTTCCTAACCTAGGTTTAGCAAACCTCCCTGCCCCACTATGCGCACACCATCTTGTTTCTGTTTGGGTTTTGCGGGGATGGAAGGTGTTGGGTTTTTTAAACATAGAGGCAGCAATGAAAGATTTCCAAAAGAGGATTTGCTAACCATCCCCACTGCTGCAGCTGCCTCTGAAGCTATTCCACAAGCTTCTCCTGCCTCATCACCATCTAGCTCATGCACAGAAAAGCAGAACATGTCAGAAATCTCTGTCCTGCCTTGCATTTCCCCTTGGTCAAATATTTTTCAGGAAGTAGTTGATCTGGCCTGCAGGATATGAAAACCGAGGTCAACCACATCACTAAATGGCGGGTAAGAAGAGAAAATAATAGTATGTCTGAAGGGTGGCCAAGAGAATTTGTTTGAGGGGGAAGTTATTTAGGATGAAGCTTTGCAAAATGGGAAAAACAGGGCTATTATGTTTGACAAGACCATTGTCAGAATCAAAGATACTGTGGCACTAAGATACACACTAACAAGGGGCATACACATTCCTAATAAACACATTTACATACTGATGCATGCAATAATTGCTTTTATTCTACAGTCACTGGCTACATTTCCAGATCCTTTGATTTTTGTCCAAAACAAAAACCTAGCTTGCCCTTGCTCATAAATTTTGGAAGCCAGCATGAAAATATTCCAATATGCAGAATAGGAGCTTGTACAAATCTGCCAGCAAAAAGTAGCTCTGTGTCATCTTACGCATTATGAACATAATGCTTGCATTTTTCTCATGCACAGGGGCACAGGGTCATGTCACAGGAGAAGAAACAATAAAGAGGAGAAAATACTGGGGGGGAAGTGCCTTAGAAGTTTGTAGGTTTAAAAATTTTCCAATGTTTTTAACTTGCAGTTAGGCAAGACCATGTTTGATTGTACTGAGCAGTGCACTGGGAAAAACCAGAGCCACCCACTTGCAGGTGAAGAGGAGCAAAAGAAGAACATACCAGGACTGTAAATCTCGTCACTACATCATGATTCTTCTCTGCCTCCTCACTCAATAAATTAACTAGAAGGGATCCACATACTAATCTTGCAGTGGCCCCGGGCTACACGCACTGTCCTCACTCCACGCCACCCAGACACGCTCCAGAAGAGCAGGCAGCACCACTGGTAGGTGTGTGGGAAGGAGCTCCATTTCTGCACAGTCTCCCACCCCAAGCAGAATAAGTCTCTCACCAGACCCTGGCTGAAATTTGGCTCCTTTGCCTCTCTGCATGCAGTACAGATGGCAGGATAGACGCGCCTGCTGGTGCGGGAAAGCTGTGCCAGTTCTCAGGAGGTGGCAGGGAGGGGAGGCATTAGCAGAGAAGGGTCACCAAGATCAGTGCTCGCTTCCTTGATCTCAGCTGCTTTTCCAGAGACCGCTGGAAAGATCTGGGAGGGCGTTCTCGCTACTGGATGCCACCATCCAAGCACTTAAAGGAACTTCCTCTCCCCTGCAAATTGTGCGCCCTGCTTGATGAACTTTTTTTTTCTTCTCTCTGAACAGCTGTGTATCTACCACTTGTTCTCCTGTCCATTCCTGTTGATTTAATTAACGCTCCTCTCAATATTCTCCAAGGAAACTACTGGCTTTGTTGGTCACTGAAAGGTGCCAAGTAATTTGCATGACCATTTCCAGTAAAGATTCCTTAGAATATTGATGTCAGCTAGCCTTGCTTTACAATAAATTAGTTAAGCACATGAAAATGTCCAGCTACTAGGATGCATAGTCTAAATGTGCAATCAGGAAGAGATAATACCCTTCCCTCCTATTTCTCCTCCAACACCACTTGTACTGCATTCACTGCAGTCTTACACTGTACTCCTATTCCACCAGATCCCAAGTAAGGCTGCAGTACAAATAAACAGAAAAGCGCCACAGATTTTTTTTTTTTTCCTTTGTTTAGCCTCTGTAATGTCTGCCAGAGCCAAACGGGAAGACCAGGCTTTGGTTTCGACTGAGATATTAAAAGTCCTCCAGAGGCTGAAAATCATGCAAAGGAAAATTGGATTTTAAGGCACAATAAACATGTCTTCATGAGATACTAAAAACCTTTGCAAAATAAAAATAAACGTTCATGTAAACCAAACACCAGACATCATATATCTCATCAGCCATAGGCCTGCGTGCCCAGGAGACAAAAAAACCATATGCAACACTACAGAGTACAAGACTGGGTTTTCAGGCAAGGCAGTTGCTATTTGTGCCTCCATTCCCCAGCCCTTCTGGAGATGAAAATTATTCCTTCCTTCTCTCTCCCCACTCCCACACCTAAACGACTGTTCCCCAGTTCCCATCCCCTCCCCCCATCTGTAAAATGAGGAAACTGAAACCAAATCCTTAGAAAGCCTCAACGCCCAGAGACAAAACACACTGTGGAAGAGCCCGGTATTACCATACAAAGTAAGCTAGCTTGCTTAGGGGTTCAAAGATTTTTTTTGTGTGTGGATATAGTCACATATCAAAAGCAGTCTTGAGAGAGCCTTACACAGCACACATGCTGTGATTCTGTAAACTTCTTAGCGGCCGTTTGCACATTTAAAAAAAAAAGCAAGTTTTTAAAATCCTCAAAGATCAAAGCACATCAGAACAGAGTTTTAGATAAAAGGAAAGATAACATGGTGCAGAGATCCCTAGAGTCAACCCAGCGGTTTTCATGACATTTTAGTTGCATCTTTATTCCTTCCTATCTCAAAAACCCCAAAGGTCAATTTATTTAAATTGGTCGAAGATCAGCTGGAAAGCGAGAAAGACTCTAAATAAATAGGGGTTGACACACAGCACACCTGAAAGATGCTTTTCCGAGGAAATACTTTTACCTGTATTTGGCAAGCACGGCGTACGCTTCGGGCACTAAATACTACCTCAAATAATTACCCAGGTAGGTTTGGGGAAGTCAGCTCAGGCGCATCAGTGACCAAGTACTGCAAGTGAACCTTGCTTGCTCCGTGACAGCGCGTAAAATTACTCACATGAAGCAGAGCTCTCATCTTCCACGGGAACCAGAACGTCCTTCTGATAAGCACAGAATGATATAACAAATATCCAAGGCCATCACTCAGCAGAAATAACTTCCAGAAAATAATTCTCATCAGCTACAGAAAATACACCTATAGGCGCAAAATCTTAGTTACACAGTCATGAGGCTGTGTAACTACGGGCAAAGCAGACAGTTCCTCATGTTCTGTGGTGCTCTGACCTTGCTTAAAAGCGAGCACAATTCTCTGCAGTTTAATCAAAAAGGAAAAGTATATGAAAGAGACATCAAAAGTCGCTGCTAAACACTTAAAGTATGCCCATAAACCACATTTCTGTGGCTTGCTTTTGCTATCAAAATGGCTTCGTGCCATTATATTTTAAAAGAATAATTGTGGAACAGAGGCTTGTATGAACTTTTGCAACCTTTCTTGAGACCCCAGTCTTCTGGACTGGTGGTGGGACAGAGCTAGAAGTGTGGGGCACTGGCTTGCCAATGGGGCAGCGGTGGTGCGTCAGCCCTGGGCTCAAGCGCGACATGCCATCTCTAAAGACACCAGGCAAAGCAAAACCCCTTGCTGAAAGGCACCTGCAGAACAGGGTGTTCTCTCCCTCGCAAAGACAGCGCATCCAAATCAAATCCTTCACTTTTCCAAATTTTGAATAGCGGTCAAAATCTGGAGCTGGACCATCGTCAAGAGTGAAAAATGCTCCCTAGCTCATTAATGTACGACCCCACATTCAAACTCAAGATTTTATGGACAGCTACAATCAGCTAGACAACATTATTTTGCATTAATCAAGCCACTGTTGACACTTGACAGCAGCGAACACATGATTCGTCTAATTTGTTTTAATAGAGAATACTGTCAGTCTACCAAAATTATTTTATTAAGCTCAGTAGAAAACTCTGAAGCTCCTTAGAAACCCAGACCTTCTGGTTCCTTAACAATTAACTTTGCTGCATTGCACACAGAATTGTTACCTTAATCCAGTAAAACAGATACTGCCTCATCATAATTTGAAACAAATTTGGACGGGATACAAGAGAAAGCTTCAAGAAAGTCCAGACATACAAACTGAAAGCCAGAAACTGGATGGGCCCATCAGCTGAGGACACAGTGTTGAAGGAGAAAGCTGTTTTAATACCAGATGGCTATTTTCACCGGTTTTAAAACTTATCTTTGGCCCTTTTTACAATCAGGGACCCAATTTTCTGAAAATTCCTCCTATGAAGATCAGCTTCCTAAAACGCATCACAATTTGACCACCTAAATAATACGCACGTGTGTATGCGTCATCTGTCACAGTCACAAGTCACTTCAAAGTACTGGTTAGGAGTTCAGAAAGCAGATGCCCGACAGTCTAGAGAAGAGCCGTTTCTGCAGGGCTGGGGAAAGCCTGAGAAACAGCCATGGGTACTATCTGTGCTATACATGAACGCGTAAGGCTCAAGGGAGAGGCAGCGGCAGAGACCTCTGTGCAGTTTGCAGAATGTAACCCGCTCTGTGCCGTTAGCCATCTCCTGGCTATTAGCCACCTTACATTTTGCTTTTTTAGTGCAGTAAGTAATACTTAATTTTTACCAGATGTTCATTCATTGATATCCCCAGAGGTTGCTTCAAACACATTTCACTTCCCCCTTTAGCCTTTTCAAACTGGTAAAGTCTACCAGGAATCCTCTGATCCCTCCCGGCCCTTCCATGAATCCAAAGATGGGATGGATGAAAAGACGTTAGGGACATGCCATCCCCTTTCCGAGGGTACAAAAGCCACGCCATTGCAGCATCCATCTGCATTTCTACAGCGCTCATCGTCAGGTTGTAGTATTTTGAGTACTTCTAAAAGAGTCTGCAAGAGGTAACTAGGAGCAGCACAAGCCAACCACCAAGTAAGGTTAAATTCCCTCCACTGGGACTAGCACCTCAGTGATTTCCTTTGACTTTATTTTTTTAAGGGAACTCAAGAAGAAAAAAGGTGAAAGGCACTATTCTATAGTAAAAGAAATTTCAGGAGGGCAGTTGTGCAGCCCCACAGGAGAGACTACAAAACACAGGCCATGCGAACCCTCTTCCTCTCTCCTGTGTTAAAGGTAAAGCGGGTGAACACAAAGTGTTTCTCTTGGAAGTAGGACGAGTTGGCTCAGACTCTCCAAACATAAAATTACTGAGCTTGCTTGGGAAATCTATGCAAGTTGTACTATTACTTCAAATGCTAACAAGATGGCTGGGGTACTGCTAGCCAACTGTGTGGGTCATGCGGCGCTTTTATTTGCTAATGAACATTGAGGCTGGGTTGGCCCTGGGAACAAAAACCTGAGAAACATCATAACTTGGCTCAGAGCATGCTCTCTGATATATAATGGGAATATGTATTGGAAATGTGTCTTTTAAAAGAAGTCTGCCTGGAATAAAGCGCTCTTTCATACCAGCAGTCCCGGCAGTTTTTTTTCCCCACTTTACTGCCCCTTTGAAACTGGGGTACAGTTTCTATTTGCAACCTTATTCAAGAGCTTACCCCCCGGCATACATGCAAGCTGGGGCCTTTGCAGCCCTCAGGAGCCAGGGGACGCACCAAAAACCCCAGGCTTTCTCCCAGGCAGGCATCAGGTATTGCCACAGCAGCTAAATGGCTCCGGTTAAGTTTGAAACCACCACCTTAGTGCCTGGGCTGGATGCAGAGCAAAGCTGCCCCATCTTAGACCGCCAGGTCTCCACGCCTGTGCTGATGAATTCATGCTTCCACCCTCCAACTCCTTCACTATACCCTCCCCTTTCAATCTTTTTTTTTTTTAAAAAAAAACAACACACAACTAAAAAAGTCTGTTTAAACAAAGAGGCGATCTTGGCCTCAGAGATATTTTCTTTTTTTCCCATTCCCTTCCCTTGCCCTTTTCCCAGCAGAAATTGCCCTCACATGCTCTGTTTGTTCCACATGGAGGAACTTCCCTTTGCCCCTGCTCACCCCTCCCCACCATGGCCTCAAATCACAAGTTTTATGGTGCCCCTTGCACTGCAGCTTAGCCTGAAGAAAGGAGGATCAAACGCAGCTGTGAATAAATAACGCTAATAATAATGGTGGTGTTATGAACATTAATTATTAATACATTTTGTTCCTAAAGCCCCATGACAGTCTAGACCACCCTGCAAAAGATGAGGTACATCTGTTACGCGCTCTCTTCCCTGAAAGCAGTGTTGGAGGAGTTTGTGGCTTTGAGAGGTTTGAACAGCATCAGCAGTCAGAAAATACCTCCCTTTGGACAAATTCAGCAGGTTAACAACCCATTGGCCAGCGAACTCCACCCAGTTAGCGGGTAGCATGGTACAGAGTCCAGTAAATAAAAGAGCTTCCTGCAAAGCGTGGGGGTTTTTTAAGTGCTGTCTGAACCGCGAGAATACAGTAACCCTGTAAGAACAAAAATTTAGGCTGGAGATGTCACTAGCTTAGTTTTGCTCAACTGTCATACACAAATACATAATTTTGCTGTTATGTTTTCAAGAGATACTTAAACTGTAAGTGTTAACATTTCAGAGCTTTAAAATACTCCTGTAAGTGGAATGGGGCATAAAGGTGACAAGAGGCAGGAAAGTACCGTGATGACAAGATCGATAATTTTAAGGTCTCACTGCTCTTTCAACAAGGTGTTAAACACCATCAAGCCTCGGCGCCTTGGCGTGCCCTGCATCAAGGTTCTGCTGCCTTGGCTGCGCCTCCTCAATACCGACCAGCTTTGCAGCAGAAGGGCAAAACCCAGAGCACCTGAGTGCACATTCAGCAAGTAACACAGCCCGTGCCAAAGCCGGGAAGAAAATGGATCCAAACCCAAGCGAACGGCTCTCTGCCCTGTTACCGCGCTCAGGACATGCCCGTCGCTGGCACCACGAACCCCAGGCAGGACCTGCATGCCAGAGGTTCAGCTTCCGCTGCTGAGCTTAAACACTTCTGTCTCTGTCCTCCATAATCACCATGTGTGTGCAATTACAGACACAAGGAAAAGTGCTATTTTGCATTTTCCTCTTTGGTGCCAAAAACTGCCTGCTCCATTAGGTATTCCAGAACGAGGACTTAATGGCCCTGGGTTCTCCACAAGTAATATCTATTCCATAAGGAAGGAAGCGATTCCATTCTTTCCTTTAGAGCCGGGGCAGATCTGGGCTTCCAAGTCCCACGCAGACACTCCCAAGAGGCAAAAAAGCAAACAAAAGCAAGAAACCCACATGGATTTGATGGGAAAATTACAATTCAGAAGACAAGACGTTTGCTGATCCTATGAGTCTTTCCCTAATGCATTCCCCAACAGGATTTTTCTCCTACATAGTCTTATTTTTTGTTTGAATGAAGGCCCTAGGAATGCGCAAATGTGTAAGTTGTTGGGTAAAGCTGTGATGTTAGTCATCGCCTTACACTTAATTTTACAGAAAAGCAAACTGACATTTAAAAATACTCTACAGAGGCAGAAGAAATTAGATAGAAAATATCTTAAACACTGTTTAGACTAAACATTAATGCAAATGTTTTTCAACACAATTTGAAAAACACCCCTACTATTACAGAAAAGCAATTAAGTTGTATCTTCCTTCTCTACAATACAAAGTTAAAGACTGCTAAATCGATTTTCCTGAATTTTGTTCATCCGTGACTCGTCAGTCTAGTTAATTATCAATGGGGATGCTGAAAACGCTTCATACGCCTATATTATGAGAAGCCTTTTCCAAAGTACCAGAGGCAGAAACGAAGCCCCAGACAGCTCCGGTGTACAGAGCTTCAGACTAACTCAGCCTGGACACAGACATTCTTGACAGGTGGAGGATAATTATAAGGCTTGATCCAGCCATGTGGTTCCACCTACTTAAACAGAAGGGTGTGATTTCAGGGTGCCGTAGTAAATAGGTGCTGTCTCCTGTGGACAGACTCTAAAAAGAGTTCAAATAGTTTGAGCTTAAGTGGCCTTGTAATTAGGAACTGAGCCGGTTTAGAATGCCCATGTTCGAAAATAAGGATTTCCGCGTGTTCCTAAACTAGCTGTGTACGTGCAACTCAGGCAACTGGAATGCCAGAAAAGATGGATTTACCCTTAAACAACTATCAGCTTCCAAGTAACAAAAACAACATGGTGGTGGTGGCAGGGGAAACAAGATTAAATTTTAGTAATTTGGTACAACAGTTTATTCCAGTGTCATAATTTTCTGTCTCTTTTTGAGAAACAGGCTTTCACCACAAGGAAAATGAAAAAAATCTAAGTGGACAGCAACAATGGAAACAGTTTTACATCCCTTTTAGCAAGTCTTCAGGCTTTTTTTTATTTAAATTCTGAATTCTGAGATCATCTGTTCACTGGCAGTCTTACCTGAACTCAAGAAGCTCGTGCTAAGAGATAGAAAGTTCTGTACAAGCATCACTTTCTCTCAAGGGATGTTTGAAAATTATGTTACCTGGACTAAACTTTACATCAGCGAATATTAAAGTTAGCGAAGATGAAATCTGCCAGTTTGCTGCACATGGTTTCCGACTGCAAAAAGAATTCACTGTCCTTCCAGAGCATCCCCCCGGCCTGCGCTTATGGCCAGCGCAGTAGCTGCTTTTAATCGTCTTTACTTTACCCTTCCAACTAGTCCTCACGCTAACTCAAAGCACACTATCTTTTTCACTTCCCTTTTCGAGGGCAGCAAGAGGGACCAAGACGCGAATAGCTAAAATAGAAAACAGATGCTTTAATGCTTGTGATCTTTAACGTTTCCCGAGTTTTCACTACCATGTAATTTTAAGGGCTAATTATGAAATTACTGTCTACATTCAAAAGAACTTTCCTCCATAGCAAGACGCAAGTTCTTTACCAACATCCAAGTCACCCACAGAGACATTTTAGCGGGGTAACGGTCCCATGTTGAGTGGGCTTGTTGGCCAACCCTTCCCCTCCTATTATCTGACTCGGTCTCAAAAGTCTGAGGCTTTTTGGTAATTTTCAATCACTGAAGCTGAAGCAAAACAGATGCCAGCCTGTGTTAGCATTACAGTAAGCTTTATAACCCTAAACACAACATAGCAATAATGTGGTAGATGCCATTGGCTTGTCTTCCTGATGTTCGCATTTGAAGAAACCAAACTAAATAAAAATCCTCTTTCTTCAAATTGGACCTGACAGCCCCACGTTTCCGGACTGGTCTGATCTTGCACTTTGTGGAGACGCACTTTGTGCCTTCATGCCAAGGGAAATTTGCGGTATGATTTGCAGGCGGGGGGAGTGGGGGGGGAACAGAACTTTTACTTTGAAGAAAGGTAGGGTCTAGAGAAGCCTGTGGGATATGTGTGGAGGGGATAAGAAAAAAAAAAAAGGAAAGAAAAGAGACAGAAGAAACCCACACCAAAACACCCCCTAAACCTGGCCTGCAACTTCACTTTCTCTGCTCTTGAGTTCTTCACTGCCTGCCCCTTAGCTGTGATTTACATAGATATTTCTCAGTCTTCAGCTGCAGATGAATGACCACTATAAGAAATGCTCAAAAATCAAACCATTATGATTAGGGATATATTTAACACTCCCCTAAACCAGCAGAGTTAGCTTTTAGAACTTGTTTGTGATCTGTAATTGTAGTCTTCAGCTAAGAGTTTTCCCACTGTTTTAACACTCCTGTTTTAACCAATACAACTACCAGGTCGGCCAGTTATTTGCTATCAGGATCTTCACATTTCTAGCAGTTGAACCCGAGAGGCAATTGATGCAAGTATAGTCCAAAGATAATCATTTAGAAGTGCACAAACAAGGGTGCTGTAGGGGTGCGTAAACAGCCTGCCGCTCGCATTCCGCTCCTCGACTATTGTGCTGCCTTGTGCCAATACGCGCTTGCCAATTCCAGTAACCACATTTTTACAAACCAATTGTTATTAATAGGAATCATAAGCTGCGAGCACACACACAAAGGACTCCACAGCTTCCACACGCAGAAAATGGAACCTCAGTTTCTCTTAAAAAACTATATAAAGCGCAGGGAAAAAATTCTGCTGTACTTGGGAGTTTGCAGGGAAGGAGTAGGAAAGCACATAGTGTACTGTGCTCAGCTCCATCTCCATCTCTAACCACCTGGAGTGAAGTCTCCTGGACTTCACCAGTAGCTTCACCAAGCATCTACCACAATAATCGCCTTGGTTAGTAACAGAACTGGATGCTACCAAGATAAGTGTACAAAGCCAACTGTTCTGAACGTTCATGTAAGTGAAATAAGCTTTGGGATTGTGACAGGCACCTCTACAGTGCAGAGCTCTGCAGAAATAGAGGCTCCTTGGTCATCTTCACTATCACAGTTTTCTTTGGGGATCTGCGGTTGCTCTGTAATTGCATTCCACCAGACCTGTGAACAGTCACTGTCACGCTCACACTGCAAACCAACTAACTGTATCAACAAAGACAGAGCTCACTTTCAGCCCCGGAGAGCTCTCACAAATACAGCCTGATAGAAGGGGATTGGGAGGAGGAAAACTTTGAAAGCTCAAAAAATAACTGAATTTATAAAAAGCACACTTTCCAGTCTCAGGATGTTATGGCAACCCACAGAAACACGTTTAAAAATGCAGCCAAACACACTGAGAGGGGAGCAGAACTCACTCAGGTAAGGTAGCGTGTCATAAAATGACTAATGGTACCACTAAGACTCAATTGACAGCAAGATGACGACAAGAAAAATATACTGCTTCATTTCATTTTTTCCCTCACGCTCCCTCAATAAATCCAAGGCAGGGAAAGCAAGTTCTGAAAGCACAGCATGGTAACAGAGAACAACGAAGAAACAGCAAAATTCGAACCTGAATCAGGGGAACACACACAACAGAGCGATGGAAATCAATTTCACTTTTATCTCTCTGCAAAGCCACGGTTGTCTTCGGAACGATGCCGTGCACACTTCTGCTTTCCCAGAGGAAACACCACGAGTGTATCTATCCTTATGCTGCAGGGAATGTCCTCCCCAAATCCAGACTGCCCAATCCCCCCAGCTGCGGAACACGGACAGGCTTCCCCGTGTTCATGCACACAGCTAGTTATCACAGGTTCCTGCCCCAACTTGCTCTGTGTTGACTTACTCACACACCTGTGTCTAAAGTTCCTTCTTCCCCCTCTCCCAGCCAGGGTTCTTCCCACTATCGGTCAGCCTTTGCTCCATGAGAGCCCCAATTTATTTACCTTTTAGATGCATCACCGAGCACTCCCTTTCCCACCCCGACCCTGCAGGGCTGAGGTTGTCCAAGACAGGTATCTGTGTGCTGCTCTTTCTGTTCTAATTCAATGAGAATTTCAAGGAACAGACAGCAGAGCTGGGAAGACTGGCCACCCACGTAACAGTACCAGACTTCCCTTTGCCACTCTTGTTACTTTAAAATATTAAAAACGCTGCCCTTGCACATTCTGCCATGTAGAATAGGGAAGGCGGGGGGGAAATGCATCGAGCTTTTCAATGGAAATTGTTTCAGCGGATTTGGCACGTGATGTTTTTGAAAGGGTCACAAACCAAAGCTAATCCATTGATTTCAACTTCAGTCTGAATGCTTCTGCAAAAAAAAAACCAACCAAACAGTGGCTGAAATTCACCATGAATTCAGAAGTTAAGCAGTTCAAACTGAAAAGACTACAGTGTCATTTACTTCCACGCCATCCAAAAGGATGTGTAATACATCCTTGACTGCTTTGGTAAGAAGAACTAAAAATGCCAATTGTGTTTTCTAGGAATAATTAACTGGAAATGTTTGTGCTTCTGTTTTCTCTCAAACTCTAGCAGCGAGTAAAAAAGCAAATCCAACCTTTTACCTACTCATCAATTTAATAAAATGTCAAAAACACAGAGGATCACTTGAGCGTGTGGATTTGACTCCATTACTATACCATATAATTTCAACAGCCTGTGGTTTTATTGTCCACAAAAAGCAGTAACTTACTGAAGTGAAAACAACAGTGGTATTGCATTTGTGGTACAACACCACAACACACTCACAACCTTAAAGCTGAAAGTTGTTTCAATTTCCTCGTGTGCTAAAGTCATCAGGGCTTTTTGGAGCAAACAAATGGTTCTTTTCTTTTTTAAAAGAAAAAGTGAATAGGTGACAATACAGCTTTATACTCAATTAAATAAAAACGAAGAGTCCTCATATGCATTACAGGAATTGCTTTATCTAAAATGACTCAGCTCTGTCCCGTCAGAGGCCAGCCAACACTGAAACTGCTGCATCAAAACCAGATTTCATTCCTTACCTTCCCTGTACCACCTATCTCTAATATTTATGGGCAGTCTGGTAATGGAGATTAGGCTATGACTTATCAGGCTGCAATAAGGCAGGTTAACATGGAATTATGGCCTTTTAGCCATAATGATGGGTAATGTTATTTACCTGAAGAAAGAAACATCGCTGTCACAGCTGCAGCTCATACTGAGTATAATTTAGTTCAGTCATTTATAAATGCCTGCCTTGCTTATGCTTTCCATTTTAATTTCTTTGTAGTCATTTAGTACTCCTTGTACTAAATCTCACCGTATTTAGAAAGACAGTTTGGATGTCCTACATAATCACCTATGAAGGTAACCAAAAGGAAAGCCTGACACGCACTATTATTTTGCCAAAGTGAGATCCATCGACCGGTCACATCAGCCGAAGGCTAATCCTGCACACACAGACACGCACACCTGCGGCACAGCCGGTCCTGCCGAATGCCACGCCGCGACTCGCGCCCGCTTGTAAATGTCTGCAGAATGGAGACCTAACGCATTTAAACAGGTCTGAAGTCCCGCTTCGGGTCCCCAAGATTTTTTCCATCTCTTTCCCCTTCCTTGATGCAGCAAAATGACTGTAATTAAAGCTGTGTGGTATCCACATGAGCGGTCCACACAACCGCACTCACCACTGAAGACAAGTTCTATCATTTCTTCTATCCCTAAGCTAAACTCAAGACCCCAGTTCATGCTCATCCACCATAACAACAGCTAAACACCATTAGCAGAGAAGTCATTCCCAAGCAGATGCAGGAGAGCTGTGAAGTCCACCTCCCCAGCCCTCTGGTTCCCGGCGGCAGCTGGGAGCACGCACGCGGCATCTCCGCTGGGATTCTCTTCCCACCCCTCTTCCATGGGATGGTTTCCCTCATCCCGGCCTGATTTGCAAAACCAGAAAGTCTCAGCAAATCACAACTACACAATTATGCTTCAAAGAAGAATCAGAATTTCCCTGCTATGGATCTTCCCATAAAGCACGCATTCAGGGGCTGCCCCACAGCACTGCCATGAGCGAGATGCCTACGTCAGGTAAAAGCAGGCCACAACAAATTTGTAATTACCTGGCAAGATTAATGTACTCTTGTGGTTTACCGAAACCAGCACAGGTAGGAATTCTATAAATACTCCCGAAGAGTTTACTATATTTGACTTACCTTGAGCAGCCTTCAAGATTTAAGGCTATCAAGCCATAACGTGCATTGAGACAGCTGGTTTGAGGTCCAGAAAAGGAGAATTCACGGGAGGAACAGGTGGACGACAAGTTCTTCCATTAAAAAAGCATCATGACGATGAGTAAAAGGTGATAAAAATTCTGAACCACATCCAGTGGATTTTGCTTTAAAGTCTGTAAGCTCTCTGACCGATTTTGCTAGTGATTAACAAAAGAAGCCCTTCAAAAGCCTGTTCATTCACAAGCCCACTCACTCGTTCTCCGTATGCGTGATGTGATCTTGGCATGTACGCAGACACTTGAGATTATTTTCATCCGCGAAGATAGTTATGACTCTGCTAATACGTCTTGCTTGGCCAGGATATTTTTAAGCAATCTGAAGACTAATGAATCATATGGAAGAAGAATGTTACTGGGCAGAATACGTGAGGCATGAAAAAAGAAGACAGACAGCTGAACAATTAATTCTCGATTACAATTAAGTGAGAACATTTCTGAGTAAATGTTCTCAGAAAAAGACATCACTGAGACTCCGTAGTCACTTCTGACATGAGCAACATCATTCAAATTAGGCAGGTTCATGCAAACAGAAAATATCTAGCGAATTTTACAGACTGAGCAAGTTAATCTTGCACATAAAATACAAACACGCAAAGAAGAAAACTCAATTCTTAAAACGGAATGAATTCCAGACCTTAAACACAGGCTGCATACAAGTGTCTGAGCTTGAGCTGCTCATCGAATAGGCCTGCTTTGCTAAAGCATAATTATCAGCATACACCATCATCTCATGGGATTGCCCTGAAATGTTCTCGAGGTGGTTAGTAAAACCCTGGCTGTACTAAAGTATTTTCAAACTGGCGTTACTCTTACTTCTAAAAATACGGAGTGAATAACTTATCATCTGTTTGGAGAAGGGGGAAGTTAGATAGGTCTACGTGACAATTCCCCATTTTACTTTGATTCAGTTAACACGGGGAGAAAAGAAAAGGGGAATTCATAAGCCAACTAATTTTAAAGAAAACAAAAACTGGATTACATCGATGAGATATTTAAAACACAATACTGGACTTTAAGCTCAGAATTGCGACATTCAAAGAAAAGCGGGCTGGAAAAAAAACTATGGGCCATTAAGTCAGCAGCAGCAAAGGAAAAAATGTGTTTCAGAGAGCTTTTTAATTACAAGTATTAGTCCTTATTAAGTATTGGGGGGAAGTGTCTGAAATGCAGCACAGGGTATAAAATACTGTCCAACAGGGCTACTTCTTGGGGGGGGCGTTCTGCATGTAGGTGGTTTCTTTGCTTTTTCAATCTGCTATGGCATCCACGACTTTTATGGTGTTTCAATCACCAGCTACGGTGAAAGTGTAACTGTTGTAACAAGAGGAAATGAAAACACAAATGGCTCTGATTAGAAGCGCATGGAGAAGAATTAAGCATTACAGAGAGGTACAGTCTTTGCTGAAAATAAATTCTTCATAAAGCAGAGAGCTGCTATCCTGGGATGAGTGGCTAACGACCTCTAACCCTTTCTGCTTCCCTTCTACTAGCCCCGTAAGGGCTTCACCCACCGTAAGAGCTAATCAAATGTGCTAATAGTGAGACAAGGAGGAAAGGGACAGTGGACAGACACGCTCTGCATTAAACGGCAGTACTGCATCCAGGCTTTACAAGACTGCGCATATGAAAGGGCAAGCTCTCTTCAAGGTCACACCAGTTGAAATCTTAGTTATACAAACTGGAGGGTAAAGACACTCCTGAAAGAAATGAGTAAACACCCACAGGAGAAGAAACATTATAGTATTTCCTTATTATTATTACTATTATTGGGAGAGACTTTCAGCGACCGAGGGATTAATTCATCTGCTTTATGCATTCAATTTATTCATATACACATCATGTTCGTTCATTATACCACTCTCTCTAACCACGCACATACACGCAAAGTTCATCTGAAGCCTGAAACAACCCACCTCTGAGCAGATGCAAGTCTTGTAAAAGATTAATAGGCACAACAAGCAATCTCAGCTGCAGGGGGAAAAATATTCTAGTTAAATATTTCAGCACTTTCATCAAACATCTGTCCTCTGCACTGTGCTAGGTAGAATGGCAAGGTAGCTTCTCACAAAGACTAGCAGACATCTGCTCGACTAAAATCAATGTGTTCGGGGGAGTGCCAGCTAAACGCCGAGCGCAGCATCTTGGAGGAACTCAGCATCCCGGTGTGAGCCTGTGTAGATGTTCCAGTATTAGCTCCCTTCAAAATGCACCCCTCAGATAACAGTGATAACATTGATACAAAATCATCTGGCATAATATATGTAATCTACGCTGGGAGCCTGCTTGCTAAGGGTGGGAGGCAAAGGGAGGCACGCATCCAGAGCTGCATACGAGACGGCTCAATTTTTGCTTTAACAGCCATTTGTAAAGGCAGCAAAGTGGAAGCAGTCTCAATTTCTGCAATAAGTTTCAGCGCCAGATGAACAAGGCTCCTTGGTAAACAGCCGTGGTTTGGTTTTACTACCTTCTCTCCCAACACTTCAATATGGAAAGAACAGACAAGTTCTGAAACGCTTTACATGTATTCAAGTAAAGGGAGCCGTGGAAGGACGCTGGTACTAGGGGGAGAAGTTGCACAACCTATTTTACATCCAAGGTGGGTACTAAAGGATCAGCGCTGGAGCTGCTTCCCTCTGCAAGAGATGTTCAGGCACCACGCAGGCTGCCACTGCAATGAATTTTTCCTCCCTCCCCCGAGGACGTTCGCTCACGCCATGTCAGTCTGCCTTGAACACAGCGACTCTCTCAAACACCTCTCGCCCGCGTCGCGCTGCCCCGGGAGCGCTCGGGACTAACCCACGCCCTAACGATGCCGGCAAATACTGACCAGCTCCCCACGCAGGGTCCCACAGCAAAGCCAACCCCGCTGCACGCAGGGGCGAGCTGGAAGGCAGCCGGGTGTTTCTAGGGCCCCACACAGCTCCATTCCCAACACAACCCAGAATAAACTAGGAGTAAAATAAATAAAAGCCTAGGAAATGCTCTAATCTCATCCACTTGAAAAGCAAATAATGTTGCACTGTGGATCTCAAATAGCCTTGGGATCTGACAGGCTGCCAGAGCCTCCTCAAAGAAATCACGAAGGAGTGACTTGGGGTTTCTATCTCATCTCCCCTCACGCACCACAGAGCGCCAGGGAACAGTTAAATGCCCCTCACCTCCACTGCCAGACCCGGAGGGTGGGAGGTCACGTCCCGGTGCAGCGCATCGGCCAGCCACGCCGCCCTCCCCGCTTGCAACAGGTCATCGTCGCCCCCGCACGCAAACCTCTTCAGCGGCTGGTACACCCCACGCAGAACCAGGTCCCCAAAACGACTGTATTTTCCAGGTTGTTTGTTTTTTTTTAAAAAAAATGTGTGTCACAAGCTCAATTTAGATCCCAGGCTCCTGCCCGGGGCGGAGCAAGGGAGTAAGAGGAGACGCGAGACATGCAAGCACGTGAGAGCTTTTGGAAATGCCGAGGGGGATCCTTTCAAAGCAGCCTCTGCCACCCAAGAACTGGGTCTACCAGCCAGAGAAATAAAAGGCTGTTAAAACTTGGCAGGACCACTTCTCCCTGCTCCAGTGTCAAATGACTTCTTGTGGCACCGCATGACGCTTCCAGCACCCGTCACTCAAACGCTGTGTTGTGGTACAGCTTTGTTTTCAGAGAGACATTCAACGCCAAGGATTATCAGCAAACATCTTCATCGCCTGGTGCCTCTTACCAAGTACAGACTAAAGTTATTTCCCTGAAGCTGTGAGCAGCGCAGGAATACAATTATCCTAATCGCAACTTTCCTCCCAGATGAGCGTACCCGTTTTCCAACGGGCACTAAAAATAAAAATAATTTTAAATGAGGCACCCAATGAACAAGCTGTCTTTTTCCTTAAATGAAAGCAATGAAGTGCTTAAAGTACATAGCATTTAATAATATTTAAAATATAGAAGCAATAGCCAGGCTTTAACGGCTCAGAGCTGCCATTAAAATTAATAGGGCTACCTACTAATTACCTCTGAGGATCAGACCACTGGGTTCCTTGAGGATTTGCACTCCTCCAGTTTAAAAACGCTGTCTTAATCCCTGTTCAGTCTTCCTCACTTTATTTTAAATAAGCATGCAACGTAACGGTCTTTTTTTGGCGGTCTTTTTTTGGCCGCCTTTTTTTTTAAAGCAGCTATACATTTCAGATTGCCATCCACAGAATAGAGAACCAAACACACAGGCCCACCAATACTCATGCTAGCTGGGCAAACACCAAGTCAGTAGTCAGCAACAACCACCTGTGTGCCGACGTCTCGTGCAGAGACCAACATCAAGTCGCATCGAAGTCCCAAGATCGCTGCCTCGCAAGAACTCTTCTTGCTGAATACATCAAGCACTTCTGCTCAAATAACAAAAATTATGCCCGTTCCACAATTTTATAGGCTCAGTGAGATTCAACCACTGTTTTGAGCTCCCAAATAAATTTTTGTATTACTGGGTGCGAGACTTGCTCTCGTGAAGGAAGAATAGGTGATCCGAGGGCTTGGGTGATGGGGATTTGCATTCCCCTTCCTACGGCTCAGGAGGCAACCGGAGGCAGGAACTGGCTGCTCAGGCAGCTCCCGTTCCCACGCTGCCGGCATCTGCTCCGTGCCATCCCCAACCACACGTGCTTTGCTACACGCACAGACCGAGCCCAGCCTGCTCGAGGGACTCCTCTGACGGCTGGTGCTTGGTGGGCCATTAGAGGACAGACAACAACTGCTCCTGCTCCGAATTGTTCAACTAACACCGAACTACAAGGAACAAGAGGCGAGGGTAAGACCTGCATCCGCGGCACAGGACCAGCCTTTTGCTCAGCCACGCTTGCTTTTCCCCAGTCAGCTGCCTTGGGAGCTGCGCAAATATCCAGGAAAACACAGGTTAGCTGCAACCCACTGCAGCAAGCAATATTTTTCTGGTGGTTTGGCCCCCTCCCCTTTTTCTTTTAAAGGATCAATATGCAATTCTGTCAAAGGATATGAAGCAAACAAGACTTGACACCCTGCCTTCTTCTCCATGCTCCCAGAACCTCTCCGCTGCGCACGACTCCTTCAGCAACCCTGGCATACCTGTGCTGGGAGTCCAGGGTCTCCCCTGCCAGCTGGCCTGTGCTGGAAAGGTCAGCAATCACAAGCTCAACCTCTCCTGTATCAAACAGCTTTGATCAGTGATACAAAAACAAGATGCCGGCGAGACTCTGTTGCGGTGTGCAACGAAAGCAGTTGTTACCTATGCTATTCACACGTAGTGCTCCTGGTTAAGCAAGATCTGTATTATTTAAGTGCTGCTGCTTTCCCCCACACCCCTGGCTTTTCCGATTCCTGCATGAAGCTGCCCAAGGTTTGTAAGGGAAAAGCACATTCAGCAAATAGAGGAAGGAGACTTCCCCCATCGTATGGGGAAGGAGGGGCTATGCTGGAAGCTAAACCTGTATGAATATTCAAACACTGCTCTGCTTCCATCCCTCTGCAGGAAACGTGCTGGTGCTTGAGAGGCCACTTCATTAACTCGGCATCAAACCCAGAGCATTTCCTCAACTGATGCTCAGGGATTTCTCATGACAGCAGGTCTAATCGGCAAGAGCACACCCGTAACGGTAGAAAGGTGCAGTGTGTTTGTACAAAATAACTTAAAACCAAAGAATATCCCTCCCCAGACGCGACAAACCACACCGCCAGCTTCAGAGCAAGGCTGTTAAAGGAGGAATCTTACAGCAAGGTTTCTGGTGCCCAGCCCTGCGTTCTTCAGCAAGCTCACGATTCCTGGCTAACGCATCTCACATGCAACAAGCATCTCGGCGCCAGATCTCTGCACCTCAAAGGTGCAGACAGGTACACATCTGGGAACTTTCAAAAAAGGCTCCATATTTCACTCTGAGTGATTTTACTGAAAATTTCATTATATCTTTATCTAGTTAGGGTCTGGCACTTCATCTACATAGAAGCCGTATGTCAAAATACCCTGTTGAAAGTTCCCACAGAAACAATATGCAAAATGGATTGCTTTCACGTCTGAGTGACTCTCCTCCTGTTCAGGAGAGGACTATCACGTTTTCCATAACTTGCTCAGTTTATTGTCTGCAGTCAGACGGCACTGCTAGCATTGTTACTGCCAAGTAAACCATGATAATATTATTCTCCCGAGACTTAATCCACAACCCACTGAAGACAATGGAAAGCCTCCCCTTTGCTCCTACAGGCTGCCCATCACCTCGCTTAGCCACGCTGCCGGTTCAGTACACACTTAAGACATGAAGACCATGGCCGGCACCAGGCAGGAGAGGGCGGACGGACACCCCAACACCCAGCCCCACGCGCAGCTTCGTGTCGCTTCCCCAGCCCATCCACTGGTTTCTTTCAAGCACAAAGATTCCAAGAGCCTTCTCTTCGCAGCACATCAGACCAAGCCCCTCGACAAACCGCAGTCCTGCGGGTTACCCCAAGGCACACTTGGGGCTGTCCCCAGCCTGGCACAGCCCCGTTGGACCCGGGGAGCACCGTGGGCATTTAGCAGCATCACTGGATTCCTTTATTGAAGCCTTTGTAGAGATTCATAGAACAACAGAAATAAAACCTTCTAAGTTTTGCCACTGCTTCTCACCTTTGTCCTGCTAAGGAACCACATCAACATGTTTTAAGGGAGAAGGGAATACGCACATTTCCACCCCAAACCCTTTCCTGGCCACGCTGCTCTCCTCAGAGGCACTTTTGTTCTATCAACCATCCTAAAAGCAGAGAAACACGAGATTTCTCTTTCAAACACAAATGCCAGATGTCCCTATATCCACAACCCACTTTCTTTTGACATTTTCCTATCATGTAAAAAGGAGCAAGGAAATATTTAAAAGGCAGCAAATTAGAGACTGATAAAGGAAAAACCTAACCGCCCAATGCAAAGCAAAGCCCACGAGATTTGATTCAGTGTCCACAAAGTTTAGTAAAATTCTTTAAAAGACAGATTAGTTATATCAACAAGAGCATCCAGATTTATAGCGGCAGGAAGAAAAGAAGAGGGGAACAGTATGCAGCAAGGCTGGGAAGGGATATAAATCTGTCCTGCTTCAAGAGCAATTTAAGCTCTGAACTGTTATATAAATATAACAGTTGGAAACTTTCTGTGTCAACAGTCACTCCCTTCTCTCGGCTGGTTTTATTTCTCCTTCAAACATGGTGCAGCAGAGCCGTCTCTCCTCCCCTCCGGCGCAGCCGCCTGAGCCCCCGCCCGGCTGGGGACCCCGGCCCTGAGCCCCAGCGCTGGCCCCGGCCGCCCCAGGCTGGGACCTGCGTCACAGCGTGAGCTGCACCCTGTCAGCACCACAGCAAAGCAGAAGGAACAGGGCGATCTTAGACCGCCTTCAAACAGCGGTGATTAACCCTCAGGCGAATAGCCTGAGTTCAATCCGGAGGGGCGAAGGAGGGGTGACATCTAAGAAAAATATAGCCATGCAAAATGGAGCAAACTCTACTGAGATCAGCACCGTCCAAAGCAAGGTTACACCAGTGTCCTTCTCCGGCGGGGAGGCAGCAGGGCTCTCGCTGCAGGGTAAACACTGGGAAAACGTTCCTGCTGCCCAGGGGATCTGATCATCGATTCAGCAGTTTCAGGGCCAGCACTTCCACATTGCATCATCATCATCATCATCTATTTACTCAAGTCACTGATGAGAACTAGCAGGGGAAAGCACTGCCAAGACTTCCTGACCTGGAAACTAGGACACGAGAGACTTAGAGACATTGTGTTTTCTTACAGCAGGAACTTTCCAACATTTTAAAAGGGGCGGGGGGGGGGAAGAGAGAGAGAGAAATAGGTCCTTCTTCAAGCCCCACTGTCTGAGCCGCAGCCTCCGTCTCCACGTACCTGTGGATGCAACTTTCCAGAAAATTCAGTATCACTGCAATGCAAGGATTGTTTTCAAAGCTTCAAATCCAGGTGCTTAGAGCTAATTAACTCCCTTATTAAGCTTCAAAGGTGAAAAAAATGTATTAAAAAAATCAAAACGAAAATCATTTTCTTCCCACAGCTATAAAGCGCTCCAAAACCCATTTTATCTTTCCATATCCCATATCCTCCTTACAATGCTTTTGAATGCTGTGCATGAAATCCTATTAATTTATAGGTATTATAAAAGGCATCTGAATTTAATATTCAAATGGCCAAGTCTTTTCTCTTTTATCTTCGCACGAAGCAAAAGCCCCGCTCATTACAGGCACCTAGTGAAGCAGCACAGCTAAGCAAGGCCAGCACCCACCTGGCTCTTGCAGTAATATTTAAACGTCAGAAACAAGGTTCCTTGAACTCTAAAAAAGCACATTTCTTTGTCAGCCTCCTCTTTTCTCGAGCTGTGCAGTTGACAACCTTCCCTTCCAGGGAAGCCAAACCACTTCCCAGAACCTCTCCCGAGCGCCGAACCCGAGAGGTCTGGATTTCCAGGGCGCGCTGTGGCTCAGCCGCTCGGTGCCATGAGTCAGCCCTTCCTCCCTCCCAGGAAAAGCTGAGTGTCCCTCTCCCAGCTGAGCGCCACGGCTGAATTCCCTCTGACCCCACGGACCCTGAATTCCTGTATTATCCTGTGACTGCGTAATTATTGAGAGAAGACGGGATGGTAGAGGGAATGCATAAATTATTCATTTTTCCTCTGAAAAAAAATGAAAAACCACTGCAGGCAAACTTTCCACTGATGTTTTGATTGCTTCATTGAAAGCAACTGTGTGTTTTGTTCAGACAGTTGTCTTGCATGATTCATTGCGAGGCCATTAAGAGAACTATACTCTTACATTTTGAGATTATTTGCACTACAGCACATAACCACTCTCCTCTCTCCTCAGCACCAACAGCCCTTTACCTTGCTGCTCTCTCAATAATATGAAAGGAAACGATGCACAAGAGGAAAAGCATCGTGCTGTCCCGTCCATGAATCAGCCTGGCAGGATAAAATTCTCCCAGGGCGGGGAAGGGGGGAAATTCAGCTGTTGGCAAATTTCCAGTAGCCAATATTCCTTAGAAACATATAGATTTGATTAAAAACGTTTGCTTTCTGCCTAAATCGGGTAGGAGAAAAAAAATGAATGGTGCTCTTTGTTAGCCGTCAATCTTCCCCACTTGTCCGTGCGCCAGATGGCACCGCACTTCATAGGAGGAGGAACAATAAGCAAAGAGTCAGTTGTGCAGTAAGTTTGCTTATTATCATTTAATCTCAAGCAAACAAAAGGAGAATAAGGATGGAAAAGAGGGAAAGGAGGATATTAACTCAGTGTTCATTCACTTTTTTTTTTAAAAAAAAAACCCACCCTTGACAATACCAATTTCTTTGTTGACATTTCTGAAATTTCTACTCCCCCCCAAAACGGATTTTGCATTTTTAAGAGAGTTTCAAAATGGAGCGTGACCAACTTGTGATTAAACAGAAAAATGGAAATATTTGTAACCTGCAAGAGAAGCCCGAGTGCCAGGGCACGGCCAACCGCTGCCGCTCCCAGCCCCGAGAGCCCCCATCCTGCCTAGCGGAGAGGGCGGGCGCGAGGGCAGGAGCTGCGGGAAATGCACGCCAGCCCCGCTCCGGCCCGGCCGAGGTCTCCCTTAGAACAAAACCCAATTACAGGTTTAGTTTGTCAAGACGCCTGTTAAAAAAAAAAAAAACCAAACAAATCAACATCCCTTACTTTTTCAGAGAGAACTTCATGTGTAAATCACCAAGCTGCACAGGAGGAACCCTACAGTGCCATTTTCAGAGTCGCACTTCAGAATAGAGCTGCACTTTGAGATTTGATACCGCTTAACAGCATCTGTTGGTATTGCGCCAATAGCATATGCTAGGAGCAGATATGGGTTCGGATGCCAGCAACAATATATATTTTAAACCTAGCTAAAGAACAACAGAGCAAGGGCAACGGCAAGACTTCTCGAGTGAGAAGCAGAGCCTGGATGAACTCCCGTAGCCAAACTCAAACCCAAAATTAGGCCGCAGGTTCACGATTAACGGTGAATCAGTGCCATGCAATAGCTACATCAGATCAGAGGCCCAGGAGTACGGAGGCAGGGAAAACCTGCCCAAGCACAGGCAGCCCGAGAGCCGGGAGCAGAACGGGAAGTTTCCTGGCTCTCGCCACCGTGCAGGATTGCACAACTGGCCGCCTCTGCCAGTAAAGCAATACTTGTAAAGCATATACACTTGTAAAGCAATACACAGCCCCGCTCTCGTTGCTCCCCTTTCTAGACCTGCTGCAAAACATCACTAAGGGCATGGAAGAGGCAATCGGCACGCTGAAATGGGGTTCAGTAACCGTCCAAGGATCAATGAACTAGTTCTTTTAGAGTAAGTGTGCAAAGGAGCATTTTGGTTTTGCTCTTTAATATTGTAAACAATGCAATAGCCATTGCAAAGATGGCAGTGCTAAATTGTAGCCTGAACCTGGGGGCTCATGTGTTCGGAAAGCACTGGATATACGCCCCCCCTCCGAGGATCTTATTCACAGATACCTGCACGTTAAAGAAAAAAAATTCAAAAACCCACCCCCTTAAAAATTTTGGCCCTGTCAGTCCTGGCAGATGAAATAATCTTAGGGGAAACATTATTGCCTCAGCTCTAACGGATCGGATTTAGACAGCCAGGATTCATTCCTTTGGCTCTGCTGTTGACCTGCTGCTTGAGTCTATTCATCTCCCCTCTGTACTTCTGTTTGCTCATCTGCAAAATGAGCAAGATACTAATCTCCTGTTCAAAGCATTTTAAAGCTGTGGATGGAATAGCTAAGTGCTGCTGGTGTGAAGAATCGCATCACTTGCAACCTTTTTTCCAGCTGTTAAGTAGTTAATTGCTCAATCTGAAGTGATCAGATGGTTTCCTTCTCTAACCGGTCCTTCCTATCAAATTGAGATCTTGAAGTATCACTAAAAACATCTTGCGGAATTAATGGTCTAGTTTCTCTACCAAATGTATTCATTCCTCATCTGACAGTTTGGTGAGGTACAAAGCCAAGCGGCAAAGAAGCCCTACAAAAAAAAAGAAGAAAGTAGCAGAAATAACACTACCACCACCCCCCCAAAAAAAAGCAACACAGAACCAAAATCCCCAAGCAAACAAACCCACAGAAACCAATTCACCCAAACTCCAAAATGTCAACAAAAATGACATCTGCCTAACATATTAAAGATAACAGCAACAGCCCTGCGGTTACTGTATTATCCAGCACCAGTTTCATGCTCTTTAAACTACTTCGTGGGGGAAAAAAGTCACGGCGAGTCTTGGCAATAGCTGGAACAAAGCGAAGAACAGCCCGAGTTACAATACGGAGAGCTGTTGGTGTTCAAAGTAACTTAATCTTCTAATACGGCTGTGTACTTTAAACGCACAGGAGGAAGGAGCTTTGAGGCATTATCTGCTGCACACAGAGGACCCAGGGCAAGCCATGTCGGCTGGCGCTGCTCAGCCTTCTGCTGCAGCGCGGGGTGGGTCAAGGCTGGCAACAGCTGGAGAAAGAGTAAACCAATACTGAGGGTCAACGGTTTGTGCCGTCTTACACAGATTAATATAAATGGCTCTGATTGGTACGTGCCCCAGTTTTAGGGAGGAAAACTTCGACGCGGCGATGAGGCTGGGAGCACAGCAGAAGCGTGTGGGTGCAGTCAGTAAAAGCATACATATAAACGTACGCGCAGCACTCCTCCATTTAAATATCTTTTAAATGAAAAAGGCGGAACAGATGCAAGCGGCAGAGACAGTTTTTGTTACTCCTGTTGAAAACCTGGGGAAGGGAGGCACAGGGAGAGCAATGTAACCTGTGAAACTTGAGCTGAGAGCTGGACTTAAGTCCCAGTCTTAGGCCTGGACCAACCTCTCTCGAGTCCATCTAGCCTGAAACTAAGCACTGCTCAACACAGATCATGAGAGATATTCAACTTCCTGAGGTATCACCTCATTTTCCAGCCTCACACCAACAAAGCGGGAGCACCTTAGGCTTTCATAGTTGTTGCAAGCATTCCCACCAAGGAGAAACTTTTTTTGCTTTTTAAAACTAAATTAGTTCTAATGAGCTCAGTTCCCGTTTCAGTTTCTCTGCAAGACACAAAGCTATCACAAGAGGCCTGGTAAATTATGCACCTTTAAGGATAAGGTGAACTTCAGACTTTAAAAAAAATCTTAAAGCAAGATAAAACGTTCTGCAGGGTAGAAATGCTGAAGACATTTAGTGTTACGGTGGGACTCCCTCCCTGCCCTCGGAGAGTGCAAAGGCAAGTATCAAAGAGCGACAAACAGAGAAGAAAAGGGAGCGTGCCTATCAGGTTGTCAATCTGCCAATGAATCCCAGAGCCCCACTAATGCCTTCAGCTCCCCGACGAGGTGTCTCGCACTGTTTAAAGACACTGTGATGTGCACTCTGAAGAATTCAAGGAGGTGGAAGCAAAGCCCAAGGCCTTTATGCTTAACTGCTGAGGAAGAAAAGGGAAGAGAAAACCCTTGGCTACAAGGATTTAATAGACTTTGGTGCTGAAGTGCACCCGCAGCCTCTCCCATTTATCGCCGTGCCTCTACACGTTAGACTGGCGCTTTACGCGGATACCCAGCCGGGCGGGTGAACACCTGCGCCCGGCAAAGGCTGAAGGAGACGCAGAGAAGAGCGCCTGCCTGCCTAACATTCCCCACGCTGCGAAAAAAAAAGGGGGGGGGGGGGTTGGGGGGAAGCCACAGTTGCATCACAAACTGAAAATCCAGGTTTATTTTTTTCCCCACCTGTAGAATGAAATGCACCAGACTCCCAAAACAGGGAACTCTCTGGGGTGAAACACTGCCTCGTCTGGATTACACGTCCTGAAGTGGGCTTCAAGCGCACTACAGCTCATCAGAGCGCGTTTACACCAAACCCAGCATCGTCGCATTCCTGCTGTTCATCACCACGACTTTCTCAAAGTGCCAAGTGAGGTCAAGACCTTGCTTCTTTCCCCCCTCCCCCCAAGGCTTTTTATACTTCTTCCTAAGACTTAGCAGCCAGCTCCATGGCAAGCCAGGCACCTGGCTCTCCAGTGGGGGATTAATAATCACAATAACATAATTGTAAGGCTGCCTGAATGAATCATGGTTCTGCAGCAGCATTAAATTGGGATTGACTTCCAAAAAACATCTTTTGCATCAAAAAACAAATTACATCATCTTTTCCCAACACCTGCCAGGCCAATACAGATATGGATTCTCTTTGGTAGAAAACAGAGGTGGACACAGGCCATGAAACATCAAAGCACATCCCAAAATCCCAGCCCCTTGCATTTTCCATTTTAAATCCCCTAATTTTTTACTTCAGTCTTTCCTAACATATCTTAAGGTACATTTTATATATATGTAAATATATATATAAATTTATAATTTTAATTAAAAAAAAATCCAGAAAAGTTTCTTAAGTTTTTTTTTTAAAGCTGGTCGTTAACAGCCACCATGTACAACTTGAGCCGTTTAAGAAGCGTACCACGCTCCGGCTTCTGCTTTTCCCGCCTTCAGGCGCAGAGGCGTTTCCCGCAGCGCTTACCCGCACATGCATTTCAGGGGCCGAGCACCCCCCGAGCACCCTGCAGCCCGCGCTGCTGCAGCGCTCCCCAAGCACCACCTCAGTCCTCCCACGGAAAGTCTCCAGAGCAAGAAGAGCCAGGCAGCAATCAAACATCATTATGGCCAGGCTCTCTGATATTTGCATGCTGCACCAATGCCAAAGAACAAATTCATTTAAAAATATTCACCACGGGCTATTTTAAATTAAATTTTAAATTTATAAAACCATACGAAATTGGTATTTCCATTTTATGAGGGTTTTTTTTTAAATCCTCTAAGTTGGGGAGGAGCAGGGAGAAGAAATTTCTCAATTTTAATAAGGACAACATTCTAACTGCCAGAAACGCATTGCATTTTTCTGATGAGTCTCAGAGCAACCCTTAACCACCCTGCCCTTCCCAACATCGACGGATTGTGTAATTCCAGGAAGCAAAATATAATTATGGAGACAGATGAACAGACACCCAAGAAACAGAATAAAAAGATACTGCATAACCATAAAAAGCAATATTTCATATATAACATTATTAAAACTACAAAAATGTTTTACAAGAAAATATTATCTGCATAAAAACTCTCGCTTATTTAAACTTATATGGTGGAATAGGTGGAATTTTGTTCCATACGTGGTCTACCGAGAATTTATTTGTACAGTCATTTTATGGGAGTATTTTAAGACACCTGTATGACTATGCAGGCACACTGTATGAACTTAGAAAATACAATACACAGCAAGCTATCAGAACTTACCTTTTCCCCACCAGCCAACATCAGAAGATCTTCCGTATCACCTATTTGAAAAGGTGATCAGGCTTTAATTTCCAACACTGAGTGTTTTAATGACCAAAGAGTGGAGGTAGGACGGGACCTCTGGAGACCACCATGTCCAAACCTCACGCAAGGCAGGGTCAGCCTGATCAGGCTGCTCAGGACCACGTCCAGCCGCGTTAACGCAATGGGTCGCTCAAGGTACACACAACCGCGGCTCCCAATTAGTCAAATTGTGCTCAAGAATGTGACAATAATTAAGATTTTATTTTTAAGATCAAGTGGCATTTAAAATCGTATAATTTCTAGAGCTAATGCGTGAAAAGATGCCGCCTTCTTTCCAGCCCTATTTGATTCAGTGTCAATCGTTGATATCAATTGGGGACAATGGATGGAATAGTCCATCAACCAAAAGCCCTTCCAAAGAAAACCCCTCCCCCCCAACTTTCTCCACCTAAAACCCCGCGGACTCAGCCCTTTCTGGATCAAAAGTTCCACAACAAAACCTCACATAGTGCCCTAAAGGTCAGCGCAGAGCCCGGCTCAGACAAAGAGGGGGAAGCAAATCCACAGGCTGGGGGCTGATCAATTCCCCCAGGTTACGTCTCTTAAAAGGAGGAAATCCCAGGGGAGGACACCTCGGGCTACAGACACTTCCCAGAGGTAATGCCTGAACCAATTTCAGCACGACGGCATGCATTCCTTGGCAAGGCGGAGCACAAATATTTCTCGCGTGCGTGAACCGCTGGGAGCCACGGGAGAGCCTGTTCCTGCTCACGATGACCAATTAAGTTTGCAAACCTCTAATCCAGCCTGTAAGCACTTTAAAACAGAGACAGTGCGTGTTGCTCTTTTCCGTTCCTTAACACAATAGGGCTAATCCTTGTTCGCCATTTAAGGGTGTTTCCAACGCGAACCATCTCTTCCGCAAAACAGAGTCGATTTTTACCCTAACACTGGAGTTGTTTGCTCGAAGTAGAAATAAAACTACATTTTCTTACTCAAGAGTTGGTCTAAAAAGCTGGACTACGAAGTGCATTTTTCTGTCTGTATTTTTAAAAGAATTTAATAACTAAAGGATGGAAGACCGCTGAAGGAAAAAAATAACTTTAAATAAAAAGACCCAAGCAGCAAACCAAGCAACACGCACATACATCTTACATATACAGCCTCCCCCTTCAAATCACTTAAGAAAAATGTTTTCTAGACAGATGGTGTTTTCCCTGTCTTGACTCCAGTTCAAATCTCCTCTTTCAAGAGACCAAGTTTTCCACTGAACTGCACATTATACACCAACAAAGAATAAATAGGCTAAATATAGCTTGCAGCCAAATCGCTGCAGTCTTGCAATGCAGCACACTCAGGAGTCCTTTAAGGACAGCCAGCGTGCTGGCCACGCAGCCCGCGCTAAGTTTACATCCTCCGCTTTATAAATCATTACCTCCGCATCGATCAGCGCTATCCCCTCCAGAGCTCACTTGAAGCACGCCGCTTCTCCAACCGCAGAAGTAATGGGATACGGAGCCGTCCCTCTGTAAGCTGCTGGTTCCTTTACTACATTCTCCTGGTCAGTAATGACTAAAATTCATTATCCCACGGCTGCTCTTCAGTAAGTTGTACGGAGTGGCTAATAGGGCTCCGCACCACTGGGGGATGCCCATCTTCTTTTGCGCAGGCAGCCCACCGATGGGGTGAACACCTGGAGGTGGGCAAGGCACCTTTCAAAGCATCTGAGAAGTCACAGCTGAGGCTACTGCTGCCAGACACCAAGGATCTGCTGCTAAAAAACCATAAGGAAAAACCTAAAACAACCACTACATACAATCAAAAACATTGTGGGGATGCTAAGCATCCCCACGCTTTTTGTGATGCTCCCCGAGAGGCATGCGCTTCTTTCTCCCCGCTTAGGAAGCGCTGGTGAATCTGGGGTCTTCCAACCAGCGCCGCCTCTTCTGTTTGCATCAGCTCGTCGGAAGCACAGGACACGTTACGCTTCCCAACAGCACGGCACTTCTGCTCCACAAACAGCAACCCGCGACGTTCAGAGATCTGGGACGCAGGGCTCGCCGCAGGAACTAGGATTTAGGTTCCACCAGCCACGCAGTGGAGAACGTCAGAGCACACGGTTGTAACTGGCTCTCCCGGCACCAAAAACCCCTCTCGCAGGGAAGGAGTTTGGGCCAGTGAAAGCCCCATCAATATTTTTCAGGAAATCTCTCAGCAAAACTCACTCCACTTTATATGCCCGCCGCTGCACGGGCTGCATGACGCTCTACCCTCAGCAGGAGGAGAGCCAAAACACAGAAGAAAGATTCACTGTTCAGGCTAACCGGGCGCTTGCAAGAGACCGGTGGTATGAGCTGCCCCTCGCACACTTGCAGCTAAGCCCAGAGGCACAGCGAGGGGCTTGAGCTCCCCGGGGTTTCCAAACCTTACCCAAACCAGCACTAAAGTGACGGCGCACCAGCTCGTGCAGCTGCAGCAGACGTGCGGCGCGGGGGCTGCCAGCATCCCCATCAACACAGACCATCTATGCGTAACCGGAGAGAAAACGAGCCAGGACTTGGAATTCGGCGCTGCTTGGTTTGCAGGCACCGAGCAAGCGCTGCCCTCGTGTGCACGTACCCCCCAACCTCACGGCTTCGGCGTGACACTGCTTCGGCACCTTCCCCGGCACCGGGCACGCTCCTGCAATACTGCGCAATTCCTGGCTGGAAAAGCTCTGTGGGAACCCAGGCACAGCCAGAGACGAGCAGCTCTAGGGCTCTTTGTAGGGAAGTAGTAGTGCTGGGGTGTGGGGGAAGATATGGGTAAGGGGAGATCGAGATGGCCCATGCTGAGGAACGAATTAGGAGTGGGATATAAAAGTAAAAATCAACGACCTTCAAATCTACAGAGGGTTTTTCATCGTTGTTTATCGGGTTTGGTTTGGGTTTCTTTTGTTAAGCAGTCTGTTACCTGCCCCACCGAGAGCCATCTGGCCCCAGGTGAGCTGCTGCCAGAGTACACATTTATTTAGGTTTGATTTCGGCAGGCGAGCTCCCAGTCACGGCGGCAACACAGGAAACATTTATTGTTTTACATGTTTACAAACAGCCCCTTCAGATCTCCCTCCCCTCTCTGTCCCCTGAGGTAATATGTATTGTAATAAATTCATAATTCGCATTACAATGATTTAAACAGCTTTGGAGTGGCATGTTTTAGCGCCTTGATTCAATTGTCTGCCTCGCAAACTGACAGCCTGCTCGCCGCAACTCCGCGGCGGCGGGACACGGCTCCCTCACGCAAACAGGGATCAACACGCGGGAAGAGCCGCGCTTCCTAGAAAAGGAATTAGTAATGATGTCATTTAAGCTCTTCACCAAGGAGATGGGATAAATACCGCTGTCTCACCCCGAGCATGTTACTGGGCTACAAAGCTTCATGCCTGGGGTTGCTTTGGACAGTGCCGTCATGGAGCAGCTTTTCATTACATTGGTGATAAATTCCTACCATCCAGGCAAAAAAAAAGAAATCCTAGGAAGCCCATCACCACCAAACCTCCTCCCATTCGTACAGCATCTTGCAAGACGTACGTAAAGGAAGGGAGGCTGGACCGCCACAAGGTCCACGTCGGAGGGAAACGGCGCAGGAGTCCCTCGCTCTGATTAAGGATCTCGAGCAATGAAATCCCCTGGCAAAACGTCGGCATTTCTGCTGTTGTCACAAGGGAGTTGCCCTACAACAATATGACGGCAAAAGTTAGCTTTTAAATATTATAAACGCCTGCCTTAAAAGGTAAGCAGCTGCACGTAAATACATAACAGATTTGGGTAACTGCTCAGTGTTCTCACCTCGTACTCACCCCAAAGCACTCTCACAAGTATTCGCCAGCTGCTCCTCACTACCTGCTTTCCCTCTCAATGCAAGAGTGTGCAGACGAACAAAAGAGTAAAAAAATCAATGTCATCATTTTGCTTTGATTTTTTTAAAACTGCAAAACTTTGTACGCATCCTTTCTACATTCACGTTGCAACTTTTGTAAGCCACACTGGTGGAAGTATCAAAGCATCAGCAATTACATTTATGACAGGGAAACCATTATAAAAGGGTCACGCTGTGATTAAAGCCTGTTTTGCTATTACAATCTGGACATAGTCTTTGGTTTTGGTTTTAATTAGGTGCGTTCTAGTTAAGGTAAAAATACCTTAATTTTTTTCTTTCTTTCTTTTCCTACTATTAAGGCACCAAACACAGAAGATGCTTTAAGCAAAGCTTATAGATCTGTTCCATATTGCTATACCTACTTCCAGAAGCAGAATCAGTCATGAGCGTCACTGATACTTGGGGTTAGAAGAGCTTTTTTTCCTTGGGAGTAACTAAATGCAGATTATTAGACAACGCACCCAAACCGCACCCTCATAAACCCAGAGGAACAGGAGGGACTGTGCCACGCTGAGTCCAGTCCCAAGTACTGTTTGAATAACAGGAGCTCATCTCACAGAAGCTCACCCTGGATGCGAAGCAAGCTGCTCTGCACAGAGATGGCTGCCTTTGGCAGAAGGGTCCGCTCACGCCCCAGGCACCGACGCGGAGGCCACCAGCCGCAAAGAGGGGCGGCATCTCTCCCGTCACCCTGCCAGGCTGCAGCAGGTCTCCGGCAGCGCGAGCTGGGAAAGAACCGACCTCCAGAGGCTTCGCCTCTGCCCCTAACCCACAGCTCCAGGCAGGCAAGGGAACTAAACGGGTTTGGGGGCAGATTTATTTCCCCCCACCTTTTCTAGATCACTTGCTAGGGAAACTGGGGCGCCTCAGTCCCCCAAATCCACGGATTATTTAGTGCTATATCATCCACACAATCACAGTTACCACAGCAAGAACAACAGCTTCGAGCCACTTCTGCCCATGTTTTGTGACAAATACTAGTCATGTCCCTCCTTAGCCCTAACAGATCAGTCTGCAAGACAGGTTTTTACACATGGAATACACTCAACCCATTATTTGCTTTCTTAAACCAAAGGTATTAGGTCATCACCCCTAGAAGACTGAGATGAACTGCACTATTTGCACGAGAGCACAAGGGAATGGCCAGCAAAAGGTGCAGATGCACAGAAGGCAAACCTTTGCTGTAGCAGCAGGAACATTTTTTTTTTTAATGAGGGTCCACCCTCAAGCCCCAGAAATGCTTTAATAATAAAAAATATTTTCTGCCGTACCCTAATGGGAAGGGAGGGCAAAGGATGGAAGCACCCTAACGGAAACCTTTCAAGGAAAGGCAGGAGGCAGCCCTAGAAGGCACCTGACGGCATAAGCATTTCACTGAATTTCGAAGAACAGGGAGAGCCCTGCTCCTGCCACCGAGCACGCTCCTGCACCAGGAGCCGAACGCAACGCTGCAGCGTTTCCTTACCCGCGAGCCCGCCCTCGGAGCACGTACCAGACCGCGCTTACGGCGGGTGCAGCTGGCTCCCGACACCACCGCACCCACGGCCACCTCCACAGCTCCACCGGCCGCGGCTCGCTGCTGTCGCTCCTGCCGCGTGGCTGTTGCCCAGCTTTCCTCTTCAGATGAGCACATCCAATCTCCAACCAAACCTCAACCCGTGGACCACAACTCCATGAGAGGTGACCTGTTCTTCAGGCTCATCTCTGGCTCCAGGAAATCCCCTCCGCCAACGGCTCTGCCCCATGCTCCGGAATTACCACGCGAGGCTGCTGTACCACCTCCACACGTTTCAGGGGGCCTGTTCTTACACTCACTTTTTTTTTAAAACACAGCAAAGATGAGGACAGCATTCCAGCTGGGATCTCCTGGCCACAGCGGAGACCTCGCCTGGCAGGATCTGCCGTCATTTCCACACCCGCACCATCCCGGAGGATTAGCCATCCCTGATCAATTACCACAATCATCCTTTTTGTCTCCCCACATGTAATAATTCCTCACTGTTTCTTTTTGTTTTCAGTCTCTAATCATGGCATTTGCTGCTATTAAATTTTACTCTATTTCTGTTATGCTTCTGTTCTACTCTAGATTATACCATAATTTTAAAAGGCAATAGCAACAAAATTACTTATTGTACTGCAATCAGCCAGCTACACAAAGATAAAACTATTCATTTAATAAGTCATCCCAGGAATTTTTCTCCTCCATAGCAAAGGGCAGCAAGGCATCAGATCACAAATTAATCAGACTCCAAGACATCTTCGTCTTTGCTCTTCTTTCAACCACAGAAGTGATGTTTTTCCACTGTCTTGCAAATTACTTAATACACTTATTCTAAATCCAGCTGTCTTCAGAGTAACTTCAGCGACAGAATTCATCTTCTCTCCGTTACACCCCTTAGAGATTTGCAGCATGTTTTACTCTCCTTGCAAACACCAAGGTGTGACACCCTCAGATCCCGTTTATGCCGGATAAGCCAGAGCCTCAACTTTGCTTCCTCCCCTCGGATCTGCAGGCAAGCCTCGTAAACAGGAGGGACCACCCAGCATGGGAAGCGATGCCCAAGCTACCACGGCAACCACGACTCAGCTGCCAGCTCCTGCGCCGAGCCCCTCTCGCCCCCATCCTCGACATCTTTTCAAGCACCGTAGACATCTTACACCCTCTTCAACAAGCGCATGCAGAAGCAAGTACTTACGATCTCAGATCACGACACTTTCTAGGTCTCAAATAAAGTCTGGTGAACAAACAAAAAAGCCTTTAGAGCAGGGACAAACTTTTCATCCTTATATCTCCGAGAAAATGCAAGAGCTTAGACAGGGTAGATGCCGTATTTTAGCACAATCCCCCTCCAAATCTCACAGCAGACTGTCAAGCCATATTAGCACAGATCTGTCTCGTAACTCACTCGGGATGCACTTTTCAAAAATTCAAACCTCAGAACATATGTACTCGTTGAGATAGGGCATAAAATTGAGAAATTCAACGGAAAAGTCAACAACAGTTTATAAGGAAGGATTACGGATGCAAAGAGATTTGCATCTGATATATAAGCAAATCCCAGTGATCTGGATTAAAGCAGGAAAGCCTACTTCAGACACCCAGAAAATCGGGGGGAAAAGTGAACAATTAAAAATTCTACAGAGGCATAATTTAGCCCATGGTGGAAAACATGAAATTTCATTATTCCAGAATAGAATTCAGCGGCCATAATGCCTCCAGCAGTTTGAAATGAGGTGTCTGGAAATACCAGGAAACGAGAATCAGTTTACCCAAAGAAAATTAAGGAGATTATATGAGGTTGGGAAAAAAGGAGAGGCCATACAGTCCGCTCTCCCTCCACCTCCTGGCGTCTTTTGTTGCCAGAAAAATCAAGCCACAGCAGCACAGAGGGTAGGGAAGGAATGGCCCTAAATCATTCACACTGGAGTGCTCCACCAAAATCATCAGCTTTTCTCAAAAGCTCTTTTTTAACCAATTTCTCCACTAATAATTCAGTTTCGGCCACAGGCACGAAGCATCAAGGCGGGTCAGCAGAAGGGCGGCCCGGGCTCCGCACCCCTTTGCCGGCAGCGGCGCCCACCCCGAGCGAGCTCCGCTGAGGAAACCCGTTGGCACTTGCCACCATCAGCTCCCCCAGCAAAGGGATGCTTTAATTAACACAGTGTCAGGCAATAGAGGAAAAACATATTTAGGCCCGGATCAGCATATGCTTCACTTAACAATAATCGCCGTGTTCACAAAGAGCTTGACAGCTAAAGTATACGCCGATCCGGGTCTAAATGAGTTTTTTACTGTAATGCTTCGCACGGCATCAGCAAAAAGGTACAAATTAAGAGAAATATTGTCTTTAGCTGACTTTAGTGCCTTTTGAAATCACGTTGTTCGTACATCCCATGGAGAAGAGCTCTCTTGCACAACTCGCGTGGCGGAGACCAAGACAAACCATGACTCCCCTTTTACAAACTACATATTCACTGCGGCAACTTTTTATTTCCTAAACAGAATAAGACTAGTTCCATCCGCATTTTAATGAAGAAAAGACCGTAGAGCTGTTATCTAAGGATGTTAATGGAGACTTTTTAGGGATACAAGGTCCTTCAGCCTCCCTCACCCTCTCCAGTGCCTGAAGAGGGATGAGCCGTACAGGGAAGCCGAAGCAAACCTGAGCAGCCCGAGCTTCAAACGCTCCCCACGCCTGACCTAGTGCTTTGTTACTGACCAACTCACAAGCACACAGTGAACTTACAGAAAGGAAACACCCTTTTCAACTTGGCCAAACACTGAATTAGAGAAGGGTTAAAAGTTAGCTGATAATGTCAGCAACCAGCACAGTGCTTAACCGCTGATAACAGGTAGCTAAGCAAGCATCTCAACCAGGGAAAATCCTAATTCTTTGCAAAGGAGGGGAAAAAAAAAAAAAAAAAGAATAAATCGCAAGCTGTCATGACACCCCATTGTTCAGCACTGTTCCTATTAGAAAACAGTCACTAGGGATTAAGCCAACAGAGTATGTATAGTAGTAACTGACTGTTAAGCAAATGCAGGCTGCCTGGTAACACATGGTGCAAGGCTGTGATTAATCATTACGATGCGACAGAAGGCGCGTACTACTGCGAGATAACGTCAGGAGCTGAACTGTGCCCTGCCGCTGATGACAAGTTGCTTCTCCTAACATGCTCCACATACGTATGACTAAGAAAGCATTCGCAGCTCACTGATTTGCTTCTGACCAACAGCCAGAGTCTGAAGGATGCAGCCGGCAGGGGAAACACGCGGGGTTGATCCTTGAAGGTGCTTGGACTAAAAGCATCTTTGATGGGAGCTGGTGTAAAGCGTTTCTCCAGGAAACTACTTAAAACCATCCTCTTTTACACCCCGACCACACCACTGGAGAAGCTCCTCTGGATTTACAGCAACAATATTTTTCTAGGTAAACTGCAAACGGTGGTAGCCTGTGATGAAAACAACACTTGTATTTTTTTATCTGCTTTATATATAAAAATAAAGAAGGAACCTAAGCTTCAAAACCTCAAGAAATTAACATCCACCTTCACAAAATACGTTGCAAAACTAAACCTATCCTCTCTATTTTCCCTGATACCCCCTGTAACTAAATTGCAAGTGACCTCTGACAACCGTGCAGGTGGTTGTGAATCCTGTTTCAATCTAATCCCAGAAGTGATTTTTTTTTTGTTTGGGGCTTAAAAACATGCAGGGAGAAAAATCCAAAAGCTCTGTACCATCAACAAGGGAAGGAAGGAGAACCCTCCGCAGCCTTCGTTCTGCCCACTTGCAATGGGCAATTAGCTGAGTTCTACATTGCATTAAACAGTATTTCACGGGAACGATTATTTATTAAGGGTATGGACAATAGCATTGATTGTTACAAGTTTGATTGATTAAACAGACAAATTGGCACAGTTTTTCCCTCCCTGCCTGCCATATGTTTCTTCTTAAACATCTGGTAAAGTCTTTGTATTTCCTTGAGTAACCTAACAGGTGTTGAACCAAATCCTTAATGCTTCACTTTTCCCATTGGAAGCAGATGGGTGAAGGAGACAGAAGACTATTGCATTTCCAACATCTCCCTCCATCCTCCTTCTCTGCGGCGGCCTCACAAATAGCCTGAGGTTAAAAGTAGTAAAGGAGATTGCAGATTAATCATTAAGGTGGTCTTTTGATGCGGAGAAGACTCTTTACATTGAGGCAAGGAAGTCAGACCTTACTCCGTCAATGCGATTTTCCCCTTTTCCTTTTCATGGTGCAAAGGATTAAAAAGAGAGAGAGAGAGAAGAAAATTTTACAGCAGCCCTTCATATTCCTGTCATTAACAATGTTTAAAACCCTGCCTCCCATCTGAAAGGGGTCATTCGTACGTTGTGCATGGGCCACTGGGGAAATGCAAGCCAGAGTCCCCTCTCCTCTGCTGCGGGAAGCCACCGACTGGCGCAGGATACCAGCCCTCGCCTGGAGTCATATGTTGGGCAGAGCGCCAAATATGTAATTCTAGCTGAAAGAGCAGAAACACAGGTGCCTAACATCGAGAGGGCACTCTCTATTTTGAAAAACGCAACACCACTTTAGCTAATTAGGTCTTATCTGTTTAAAGCTACAGGATAGTTTGATAACAATTAGGAAGGACTCCCAACAGGCTGCTGGGATCAAAGGCCCTTTCTGCTACGACGTTTAACAAGGAAATTAACACTTTTGCCAAGTAATTTGCACATGCTGCCAAAGTTGTTTTAACTTGCTGTAATATTTTAGTTTTAAATATGTACCTGCAGAGATGCTGCTTTAATTCGAGCGTTCAGTGTGCCAGCTACCGGCTCCCAACCACAACACCAGCTCCCATTTACTGCTGGAGGGGAGCTTCCACAAACTAACAGAGCAGAAGTGCTTGCTTCTGTGCACTTAAAAAAAGAAATATAAAAAAGGAAAAGAAAAAGGGTTTGGAGGCAAAAATTCCCTCACTGCTTTTTTCTTCCTGGAAACAAAGTATTTCCAAAAGGCTGCCTGTGGGATCCCAACCCTTAATGTCACAAAAATTAATGAGAACTGTGATGCCAAGATGCCATGCGTGCTTGGAAAATTCCAACTGGACTCTTCTGATGGGTTTTTAATACTGGAGACTGGGGAGCAATCATGACTCCAGAGAGCTGTAATGATGAATGGCTGGGGGACAGTGAATATAAGGGAAAACACAAATTCAACAGCTGTATTTCATAAAGAAACAATAAAACCATGCATAGCAGTTTTTCTTTTTTAATTCAGTGCAATGTTTAAAGAGACCTTCTGATACCCAGTAAATACGCTCACATATCTGCCGCTGATTACTCTTTAATAAAAGCAAGCTTCCAGCAGATCAGGGCACTTGTCTTCTGGTTCCCTGGGATCCAGGGCAAGACTAAGCACCAGCACTCACACAGTTGCACTCTCGTGTTCCTTTAAGTACAGCGCGTTGCATCCTAACGGAGAGTCACCCTGTCACACCCTGAGCCACGTACGTGCCGCAGCCGCTGCGCTTTGTGCTCGTACGCAAACCCAAGGATGGATCCTGGAAGGAGAGCCTTTCCCCAGGCTGCTGCTGTACGGAGACGATTCATTCAGCATTAGTCAGCTCAGGTTCACGGCCAAGAAGCCAGAGTTTATCAGGGGATTTCCTCAACACAGTTCTTCCCAGCCAGGAGGCTGTGCACCAACTCAAGGTCAAAATTATGTTCGTTTCTTTCAGTAAATCAAGACTAGACCCAGTTATGAGAGACAACAGCACCGCGGTTAAAGCCATACAGTGACATCTGGAGGGCTGGGGATAGCCTGGCGTTGATTTACTTCAATTGCCTTCAACGAGGAGGCAGTGATGCCTTTCACTGACCAAGTGGTGATGGCCAAAGTTGACAACTACAGTGACCTCCAGCCTTCACCATCACCTCACCCACAGCTAACAGCATCGTCCAGCTTCTGGACAGAGATCAGGCCGCCCAGCCAAAAATGAAGACTTCAGCTACCCATTGCTCCTAATTAAACACTGGTCCCATTTCATTAAAACTTAATACACAGATTTCCCTCCCCCCCATTTCCCCAGAGACACAGAGCCTGCCCCGCAGGACGGGCAGCCCCAGGCCACCAGCTGGAGGGTAGAGCAAACAGGGAAGGAGCGCAACTCCTGCACCACATCGGTTTACAGAGGGAAGGTGGAAGTGCTGCCCTTGGGTCCGGAGACAGAGGATAAACTGCTTTTAAATCTGGAACCACTAAACACGTGCAAGCGTACCACTTCCATGGACTAGGTGCTAGAGAAAGGCACTTTATTTTTACCACCCCTTCTTTTGTTCACTTCAGTAACTCAACCACATCACAGTCAGTGACCCACTGCAGGACTGTGCAAAATTACACAGTCAAACCAAGATGCTTCTGACTCAGTAAGACATTTACTGCACCGAGAAATCCAAACGCAATGGTTGGAGTTACAGAGGTGGCAGCCAGGTGTCATCAGCAAGGAGCCATGTCCTGCCCTTGCAGCAAACCCCGCGACAACACTTGCAGGCTCGTCCTCTGCTGCCAGCACCCAACTTTCAAAGCCATTTTTATAGCCCTTCAAAGGAAGCTTCAAGTTTTCTACCACTTTTAATTAGAGAGCATAGAGTACGCCAGGTTCTCGATTTTTTAATCATATAAGCTTTGTGAATTTATTAGCAAGACAGCAGACAGCATGAGAAAAGGAATTAAGAGTATTTGCAATCCTTTTGCCACTTCTGTCCAAATGATGATTGTTACATGCCAAAAGACTCCAAGGGCTCAGCATTACCATGTTACAGTAGCTCCTGCACTCTTAAATCAAAGGCTAAAAGCTTAAATCAAAATCAGAGCGCTAGGTGCTGTAAAAAGGGGTGGGGGGTGGAATAGCTTCTGACAAGTTCTAAGCAGACAAGGCGTGCAAAAAGTAAGGAGACACCAGTAACCACCATGTATTTCTTCTTCTTTGACCTGAGGCAAATCGTTTGCTTTTTGCCTCAGTTTCATATCTGTACCATCTAAATGATCATGCTAACTGCATTCAGAGTTTGCAAGCCCCGTGCCTGAGCCAATACACACTGTTTCTAAAAATGAAAAATAATGTTCCAGTCCAGTAAGACAAATAGTTATTCATATTTTTGGATATGAAAGACTCTGCTGATCCAGTCCCTTCAGGATAATTCTTGAGCTGTAACACAGTGTATTGTTTGAAAGCTTTTTCTCCCTAAAATTAATTATGAAACTGGACACATTAACCCAAATTACACAGTATCTTATTTCCGAAGTGATATTTAACATTGCATATGAAGCGCATGTACCTTCCCCAACCCTTAAATCCAGCAGCACCTGTGAGAAAATCCTTAAATCCAGCAGCACCTATGACAAAACCAGTGTACATCGATTTGCTGTTACACAGAAGAAGCTGCGCTTCTAGATTGGGCTCAATATACACATCAAGAGACAGAGACTCAGCTCACCAGGAACTTCATTCCTCGGGTGCCTTGTTTGATCTCTGAGAGCAGAGAGCTCTTTCTGGCTCATATATACAGTAAGCAGCAAAGAATAGCCAGAAAATTATTCACTTTTGAGGACAGACCTTTTTTAACCCAAGCCAGAGAAGGTTTGGAGCCCTATTTCAGATGACTAGCAATTAAGACCCAAACCAAAAACCAAACCAACCCCTGCCTTCCCCAACAGTAACAAGAAGCCAAGCCCACAACACAGTAACTGGAGCTAATTTTGCAAGATACTTTCTTAAAGATGGAAATTTGGATGGGTTTCCAGCGTGAATTTTCCCCCAAAGAGCTCACACGCTAAATGCCGGGAGAGCAAGGTGGGTGCCCTCACCCTTGTACAAGAAGGTCTCCAACCCCCTGCACACAGCCATAAGCCTACGCTTAACTTGGTACACCCATTCCACTTCAGTTTTCTCTCATTCCCACAGACAGTTTCCGACAGTTTCTCTCACATCCAGAATTGCGTTACAGAAAATATATCCTTGCAGCCCTTCAGAATTAAGGACGCTGCACACGTGTTAATTACTGTCACGGCAGCCAGCACACGGATCCAGATAATGCCACCGGAGGACAGACTCACAGATCACCCACTGAAGGGGTCACAAGCCTCTTCAGAGCAAAGATTAGAGTCAGTCAGTCATAGGAGGACAAAGGTTGTCCAAAGTCAGTTTGATTGACGCTCTCCTTAAAAATCCTGGCTTAATACCGATGTCGAAAATAGCTTGGATTAATATAATGGAACTGTTTGGTTGGGTCTACTGATCGTACCAAAAAAGTCACTGGGAATATTAGCTGAGAATAAAAATATAAACTTCTAGGAAATAAATCAAACCCAGGAGGCTCATTTCCATTTCTAACAAAAATAATTGAAGTCCCAGACTTAACAGGATAAGGAGTACTCAGGCGAAGTCTCACTGACTTCCCAAACCTACTGGCCAAGACTAAGGAATCAGATTTGGCCAGTTTTGAAAGGGGTACGTAGCAGCACAAGATTTGGAACCCCTCCTTCCACCGACTGTCTGGGAAAGGGGAAAGCTCCAATGCCACACAGAAAACAGACTTTCAGAGGAACAAGTAAGCAGTGGGGGTCCTTCTCCCCAGGCTGAGCACTTCTGCTTTCCCGGAGAACCAGAGCTACCCACATCCCCAACAGCTCAAACTCTTCCCTACCGTGTCAGATAAGCACTGTGTTATTGCTCCAAGAAATACAGGGAAGTTTTGCAAGTATGACCGTCGTGGCAGGCGATGTAGCAAAGCAAAAAGCTGCCGTTGTAAAGCCTGCCAGACCCCTCAGCCTTTCTATTTGTGCATGTGTGCCAGAAAAAAAGAAAGAAAAAAAAAAAGTTTAGACAGCCACGCTTGGTGCAGCCATTAATCACTATCACCAGCTGACCAGGTTCCACGCCAGAGGGACGACCAGCAAAGCAGATGGGGAATTATGCTTGGAAAGAAAGGGACTGCCCGGACTGAGAAAGGTAAGGAAGAAGGTACAAGGCAAGACGAGTAACTGGACCGCAAGTGTCACATGAGAAGGAAAGTTTAACGAAAACAAAAGCGCAGAGCCCAACAAGAAGTATAAAAGCCCATTTTGAGCAGGCGAGGCTACAGAAGCACGCCGAAGGGCTACTGCACCTCGCTTTCTGCTCGATACAGAAACACGCACTCGCCCACGTGTTTGACCCGTATGTTATTACTGTAAAATTGCTCCCACCAGTTAATTCTACAGCCAAAACCTCACCAGCCAATTCTAATCCTTTTAAATGGTGGAGGATTTCTGCTGATCATCTATATCTATGGATCAAACCAGCAATGCAGAAACTAGAGGGGGGGGAAAAATTAGTTCAGTTTGATTTAGCTCTGGGAGATTTTCAGTTGAGCAATAAAGTTGTATGTGACATAGCTTTAAAATAAAAATCCATAATGCTGTTTGCTACCAGCATCTTGGGAAGCCTCCTCTAAGTGTTCATAGGAGCAAAAGGATCTTATCTTCCAGACCTTCCCCTTTATGGTTTCCTAACTCAGACATACACGAGCTTAGGAAATCCCCACTGTGGACTTGGATAAAAGGTCTCCTTTTCACACTGTTTTCCACCTAGAAATGCTGCTAGCACGTAAGCAAAAACATTCTGCTTCTACTTACACTTACAAAAACCGCAGAAGGGGAACCTCGGGTATAAGCAGCACAGCGTTGTCTGCCTGAGTCTGCAGGCAAGCTGCAGGTCTATATCTCAGCGCTGTTAACGGCCGTTTCATTACGGACATTTTAGCATCAACACAGCAGAAACAAACCCAAGACACCCCCTCTTAAAATGCTTTCAGATCTGTCAGTAACCTCTAGAGCGCTGGGGCTGTTTTTGCACAGATCTGCTGCGCACAGAAATATCAAAATTGAAAATAATTGAGACCACATGAAATAAGTAGGATTTAATAACAACTGATGAGAACAAAATTAATAGTCTCCCATTTCCACATTTCTATAATGAAAACTTTGATTTCTGGAAGACCGGTGGGGGTCCCTGGTGTATTTGATCTGCTCCATCAGTTGCCAGTTTGGAATCGATGCTATCAGCCCATGATGGGTTTTTCCTTATTCAAAGATGTGAATCAACACAGCAGCAGCTGGTCGTCGGGTGGCTGCAAAAACTCAGAGGTCCCAGGCACAGGAAGACACACAGGACACTCCAATTCTACACACTCATCTAATAGGCCATTTCGGTAACGCTTGTGACGCAAGAACAGCTGCATCTGTACTTTGCCCACCAACAGCTCCGATGCCAAGTCATTCGTGAGGTTTATTGACACTGCAAACTTTATGGAAATCTGATTTACAAACACTGCTCAGCAAGTTGGGGATAAACTTTTGAGTAATTAAACAACCCAGTAGACTCAATCTAAAATTCAGCTCTACAGTCTGAAGAATTTTTTTTTATTATTGTTTTTAAAGTATACTTCCAAGAGCATGAGGAGCTTGATGCAATTCAGCTGTGTGGGACAGCATGCCAACAAAATACATCTGTCACTAATAAAAATAACAAAATGGAGCCTGGGTAAGGCCTATCTGTACTTCTGCATCAACTTCCACTCATTCCTACCGAGTTAGACTATTAATAGCACCATCAATGCAGCAATAAACTAAATACTTTTAATAGCTGTACTAGAAAGTTTACCAAACAAGCAAACTGTACAAGAGCAGCAATACACTTTAATACACCATAGCCGCAAAAGGAAGCCTTAGAAAACACACATATTGCTGTTCTACTAACTCTTGTCTTTTTCTTGCAATTAATACCGCTTCATTCATTACCAAAATCATCCTTGTGATGATTTGGGAAGCTGCTTCTCCCCATCTCAGGGAAGAGCACAAGTATTAAGGCCACAAAAAGCCAGGGTAACCTAAGGCATGGGAGGGGACAGCGCTGGGCTGGGTGAAATCAAAAGCTCTGAGCCATCAGGCCATCACGGGGTTGCAGCAGCAGCAGCCAAAATCACCCCTCTGAGATCTGGCAGAAATAGAAACACAGAGCGCGTTATTCATAAGGAGCGAACTTTCACGCTCTTTGCTATGGTTGCAGTCAAGAGAGCTTGACTTTCCTAGCCTTTGATAAAAAGGCCAAGTTTCTCATCGACTCTCCCCTCTAACCCCAGCTATTGGGAATCGGGAGCCAAGCAAGGCAAAGAGAGATGCACCTTTGGAGATGGAGGTCGATAATGGTATGTCATCAGGTTTTTCTGTTCACTCAGCTCACGCTGCAAGCTGTCACGCATAGCATAACACGGCGTGGCTTTCAAATCGGGCAATTTCCTATCTGCAGATTCCCTCTGCCATTTCAAATTCTGATTTTTTTAATCATGTGAAAAAGACCAGTAATTGCACAAGGGAAACTCCTGAAGAACTGTGGGCATGTCAGGGAAATCAATTAAATTCAAGTTTCATTTAGTAAAAAAGGGTCATTCTGCTTTAACCACCTTATCACCGGAGTGAATGCAGAAACCGGACTAAACCAGGCAAGCCAGACCACTGCCATTAGGAAGTGCTGATAACGTAACACAGCTGCCATCCAAAGCACTCCACGTTTTATTTGCTTGTATAACAACTAACTCGGAAACAAGCAGGTTTTTATGAAGAGGTTTGGTAGCACACCAATTGCCAAAACATCACTTTCTGCGTCCATAAGGATTATTTTTTTTTTTGTCAGCCTGGGTTCCCAAGTTCCCCATCAGACCGACTTATAAACGGTAAATCTACACAGACTGAGAATCATGCCTGGCAATTCCACATGCCCTCCCCATCTCTAATCCTTATGATATTCTCAATTCTCTAGTAAAACCACATCTCTCTGCCAGGCATACTTCTACCAATTTAGCTTCTTTGCCATAAACTGCAAGCAAAGAAGCACACTTGCTCCCCGCAGAACGCAGAAATACGCTGCAAGATTTGCTAGGGGGTTCTTTTTCGGTTGGTTTAGGTGCACACGCATGTAACCACGCCGTAACCAAGAGGCTAAGGCTCAAACCGCCGGGAAGCCTTTCACATGACCTTATAAAACTGTACCTGCAAACTGAGGACCTGAAGCGCAGCTCCTGCAGTTCAGGGTTAATAATCTTCCGTCACCTTTTTGTCCATTGCCTTTGCTCTGCTGACCCCTGGGACACGCACAGCTCTTGGGGCAGCCGTGTGTAACACAACCGCGTCGAGCAGGATTTAGCGTAGCACTAGCCTCGCTGGGATCTCCACGACATACCACAGCAGAGTATTACTGTACTTATCCACCTACGTGCGTGTTTTGAGCCAGCATCTGCTTTAAGAGGTACACACGTATGTAAGTCAGCAATAGGAATTTGGGTTTTCTGGGAGATCATTATCCCTCGGCACTCGCAGGGACAGGAGCCCTTTGAGAAAAGCACCAGCTCCTAGAGCACAACGCCACGCACCGATGCTCTTCGGGATGCACCTCCTAGAGGTGCACCGTTCCACCTGCACAGCTGTGACGTGGAGTAACTAATGCACGCTCCCCCCGAATCGTATGTAAACATCTCCTCCACACCAGGCTCCAAACCTCGGATTCAGCGGCTGTATGGAAACAGCTCCCCTCTCCCCCCTGCTTTGGATATAGGACTGACTCATCCTTCACCCCTATGGGTTTTTTTTTTTCTTTTCCTCATTCCATTGCAGATATGAAAAATAATAGTCTTCATTTCAATATTTAATCATATGCTTCATTTAATAATGAGTCCAAGAATAATTTAATCCTTGCTATCAACATAAAAGAGATATTGTTCCTCGCACTTGACTACGTAAGAAAATAAAAACCCTCTGCTCTCTGGCTTCTCTCAGGCCAGGGTTTTGCTCACTAACTCAAAACGTAAATACAAATTACATTATGTATTTGATTGTGCACACAAAACCTTGACCTGCATTAGGACAGGGACACGGGATGCTCCTCCTAGCAATTTCACCTGCTTAATTACAAATGCTGCCGCCTCCCCTGAATGCACAAACTCGCTTATGAAACGGAGAGGGAGCTGACATTTCACGGCACTCGTGCCTCAGTGAAGAAAACACATCACGTGCCACAGATTTCTGGAAGCACCGCCGCTCCCTTATGGTACGTGATCTCTTGCCAGGAATAAATAGGACAGAGTCCAGCATGGGAATCACATAACATTTGGCTCGCACACCATTTTTCTGTTATTGTATGTTATTACACTAAAATACACTGTCCAGGTACCGTCCGCTCCGGAAAAATCTCATTAGCTATGAAAAACCTGGACTTAAGTATAAGGTGATTAATAACCTGGAATGGCTTGCTTAGATGCTCAGTGCAAAACTTGAAGAGTCCAAATCTCTGCAGAGGGCAAGCGCTTTTTGGGTATCACCTTTACGTGATTTAAATGATCCCCCAAAACGTGCACTTCTGAGGACAAACGGTGCTCGTTCGCTATACATTAGTCAATACTGTTGGGACCGATCTCCACACATTTTGTCCCTCTATAAAGCACAATAATGACAACGCTGTTATTTTACATTAAAATATTTTAACATAAATTACTTCCAACTTGGCAATAGTTATGCATTTAAACTCTCTGCCTTGTTTTTCTCTTAAAAGCTTTAATTTCAGCTCCCTGGTCGTCTTCATTGTACAACTTCTCTGCTCAGTATCACGTGTGTGCACTCCCACACTTAAATCCCTCTTCCTCCTCTGCTTCTCCTTGTGCAGACTTTACTTTGGAAACATTAAGTAGAATTTATCACTTATTTCTGGAAGAAGAAAGCCTTTAAAATCTGAATACAAGTCCTTCAGAGATAAAGCATCCCAGGTTAAATCTAATGATGTCCAGGGGAATTCTATGCAAGCGATGAGCTGCCTGCTAATATGTCGGTGCTTTAGGGAAGAAAAATATCAATTAAATTTCATAGCATGCGACCACATATTGACCTTGAAAGCTGTCTGTAACTTAGTTTAAACTTGAAAATTCAAAGTCTAAGCCAGAACTTCTGCCCTAATTGGTTTTAACTTCACTGAAGAATGGCACAGCTCTATAGAGACCCCGGAAAAATTAAAAGCATCAACCTGGAGAAAAAAAAATTCTCCCCAAATCCTATTAAGTGTTTAACTATGACATTTGTGTGTGCTACTAGCCTCCATCCCTTGGGGTTTGGCCATTGCTTCAAGAGATATTAGTAGTTCTTTTCTCTTTCAGCCTCCTGGTAGTGCTAAATAAAAGTCAACAGTCGCGCTACCCCACACCTGGCGGCTCCGCAGCGGTGCTTGCGTTCAGATTTCTACAATAAAGTATTTTATTACCAAGAGAATTACAATCTGGCAGCACACGGACAGCGGGGGCAAGGCAGGCGAAGGAGATCCGCTATTACAACCTGCTCCACTGGTCGAAGGAAACCCAGAAGGTAAATCTCTCACCTGGAACCGGACTTGATCTTTAAACCCTCTCCCACTGCCATGCCCTTTACTAAGCAACGTGCAATTCAGACTGTGCCAGAGCTTCCACTGTAATTCTAATGATAGGGCTTTTTAAATTATTGTTGTTATTATTATTTAAATTTATTATTGAAATTATTTAATCTAAAATTTTTTATCTGCACTGATCTAGCTTCTCTGAGTAAGAGTATTTTTGTCTTTAGTTAGTTAGCATACCATTTTCCCCAGCAGGGAGAAAGTAGAGTACAATATGTGTGCATCTTTCCTACTACAGAGTTCAATCAAACAAAAAAAATCTGATATACTTACTCAGAATAAATATATTTAATTTCATCTAATACATATGAACTGGATAACCACGCCACAAAACAGAGACAGAAGGAGGAAGTCATATTTTGTATATAGCGAACATGTCTAGAAAAGCCTTCTTATTAAGTTCTACTTGCCTTCTCTAGAAGCAGCAGGACCCGATGCACATCTCGTTGCAGGAGCACAACCAAGCGTGCCTTCTCACCAAAATTCTCCTGGGCTTTGTATCAGTAACAAAAAGATTTTGAAATTCCTCCAACATTCCTTGGAGGCTGAACTAAAATTTGTGACGCCCGGGCTGATGAAAGGGCACAACGTTGAAACAGCACGAGTCCTTCCTCTCCAGCTAACAGCACGTGTTCTGGGCAGGATGAGGCAGGATCCATTTATTTTCTGTGAGAATTAGTGCGATGACTCTTTGCAGGTGAGAAGTTCATTTTCACCATGACTGGCAGCTGCTCAGACCACCGGGTCAAGTGAGCTGATAGTTAGAGCCATTAACCCTATCAAACAATTAACCCTTATAATGGTGCTTTCCTTCCCCTTGCAACAAGAGGAATATAAAACCCTGCACAACTAGAGATGTCCAAGTCAGCACCAAAATCCAGAGCTCTCTGTGAAACCCACCTCACCTGATTTTAAAGTTAAAAAATAAAAAAAGTGAGAAAATGTTTCCTTTGGTCACAGCCCACAGGCCCACTTATCTGAGACACTCTGCGCTCCGGCTCAGGCCAAGCTTAACAAACCTCCTCCTGCGTCTCTGCCAGCACCAGACCACGGCAAATTCTGCAGCATCCTGAGGCACCTGGGAGTCACCCAGGCCATCCACGTCCCACCAGGCACACAGATATATAGATGTGTATATATATATATATAAAAAAATACGTATACATACACATATGTATATACACACACACCCCTCCTTCCTCTGCTTTGCATCCTGCAGAAGCTAAAGCGTGAACTCTTCCTGCAGAACAGCCCGGGCTCTGTGTAACATATGAGGTTCTTTCATCATGAAACTTGCGTTCATACTTCTTTGAAGTTTGAGGAATTATTTGAAGAGCAAAAAGACTAATTCGACAGCTCCTAGCATTGCATTAAGGATCCCAAAAGCAACACAGCAGCTCTTTATTCACGGAGCATGAGCAGCGGGGCTCGGCTCAGAGAGAAGCCTGTGAGCAGACAGAGCAGGAACCCAGTTGACCAAAAAGCGATGCCAGAAATCCACATCAGAGGCTTGGGCAGATCATCCCGGGACACCGCTCCGGTCCGGCCCCAGCACTCCTGCAGCACTCAGATGGCTATATCTTTCTTAAGTCTCTGTATAACGGGATAAACCAAGATGCTGCGGTTCAATGACACAGACCGAAGGGAATTAAGGTCCCTACTTAGAGGGGATAGAGATAAGCCTAGAGAGAACTCTTACCTAGAGCTGTAATACTGATAGGCAAAGCTACCACACACGCTTTTAGATTGCTGTAGCACTTTAGAAACAAGAACGTTTAACATAAGCAGGAGTGCCTGGTACGGACGCAGAGTGGGGCTCTCCTGCTGAGCCAGCCCTCGCTCCACGTGTATTTGCCCAGAGACCCGCACCGTTCAGGCGGACAGCAGGGTGAAACCAGGGCCCGCCTGACCGCCACACCGGCCATCCTTTCAGGCACCACCCGCAGTAGCACAGCGATGACGGAGTCCAGCTTTGCTGACTCTCCACGCTGAGACGCGGCATCAGCTCCCAGCCGGGGCTGCAAGGAGCTGCAAGCCAAGAGGGGAAAGCAGGAGGCACAGCGAGGAGGGGGATGCTAAGCACCCATGAGCCCAGGATGAGCTACGTTCGTGGCAAAAATTCTTACAGTGTATTATCTAATCACCTACAGCTTCTATTTCAGGACTGTTTCCACTGCCTCTGGCTCCAGGGAAATAACGTGGCTTTGCTTCACTGCATGGGCCACAAGCCTCAATGCAAAGTTCATTCCCTCACACTCCAAAACTGGTATCAGGAGGGAATTTCACACCCTCCCCAAGGCCTCCACCAAGTCATACATCAAAAACAAAAGTCTCCCCGCAGCAGAAATTGGGTAAATTACACTGGGTTTTTACACAGCTGCTTGTGGCTGGGATCAGACATCGGCATTTCAAACGGGACATTTCTTTGGAGACTACTTAACCCTTTGGAAGGGCTTTGGTGCAGGCATCTGGGCTGTCCTCAGCCAGGGTTTCCCTTAAAAGGCTGCTGGCACCAGCCTCACATATTGTTCTGGACTTGTCCGCAGCCCAGGAGGGGACGGACCTGGACCAGCTCCTCAGCAGCACATCAGAAATACCACTTTCACCTCAACAATAAAACATCAAAAGTCTGGGTGTTTCTAAAGAAAAAAAAAAAACCACAAAGAAAAAAAAACCAACAAATGTTCAAGGTTCAACCCCTTCCCTCATTTCTCCAATCACATTAACCATTTTGCCACAAAAGGGGGGGAAAAAAAAAAAACAACAAAAACCTCTTTGAGCATTTCATATCTGGGTGGGGGTTTAGTATCACTAAAGCCTCTCACTGGTTTTCAATACAGCTTTATTTTAAGAAAGCATCTATTATATGAAGCTTGGGCTTTGGCAGGCACAGCAGAAGCCTGGCCAGTGCAGAGAAGGAGGACAATACTGAAAGTGCACTATTATTTTGCCACTTTTTCACATTTCTTGATATCAACTCAGTGAAAAAGTTTACTCCTCACTGGAACTTACTTATCTTATGATTTCTGCATTATTCTGCAGGCAGGATACAGCCTCTCCCTTACTATCCTCCTACACAGATTTTGTAGAACCATTTTCTAGCAGTTAATCTGAGCCAGCTATTTAGTTTTGGCTTGGCAATATTTTCAGCTAGAGGCAGGTCCAGCCTCCAGGAAAACAAGTTATGCAGCAAGAGGGTGGGACACTATCAGAGAACACATAATAAAGTAAATACCAAGTATGACCCATGAAAGGCAAGGAAAACGAAAAGATCTTGTTTCCATAATACTGTGAATTAGAAGTTATTTACACTCATGTGAAAGGTGAAATTCCTTATGGGCTGTTTTTCTTTCTTTGGCCATCAAGGTAGAAGGCCAGACTCACGTCCAAAAGAAAGCACACTCCAAAAGGCCAACACCAAACAAGCCATAACCCAACATCCAAACAGCAGCCCAGGAGGCTTAAGAAATAAAAAATCATAAGCTGTCAGCTTATAATCATCCCATATAATTCAAAAATAATCTCAGAAAAATCAGCTCATAAACCTCGCACCAAACCTCTGAGGAAGAACAGCTTCCCAGCAGTTTTTCCTCTGCAGCACCCGGAGTTTGATGGACCAAAAGCAGCTGCTCCATCAAGCCATGGTCCTGCTGGTAGGGATGGAGAGGTATTGCTGTGCATCTATTGATTAACTTCAACCTAGTGTTTTCCAGTTACCTGAGAATCTATTTAATATCATTGCTGAAAGCAATAAGTATTAAAAAAAGCTAGATGGATACCCTTAGTCTACGCAGTTTTACCAGGCACCAGCAGCTAAAGCATTGCCGAGACTTTCCTTAAGACATTTTCCCCTCCTCGGGATTATTTTGCAGTTCATTCAATAAAGCAGCAAAACAATTTCCTGACAAACTAGGAAATGAGCGTTGGACCAAATTCAAGAACTTCAGAAAATATTAGAAACAGAGATTTAACAGAAAGCGCTGGGATCCCACTGACCTTACAGACAAGTCAGACTGTCATTTCCTCAGCCATCAAACCAAACCTGTTCAGAGGCAGGCGGGAGGGAAATAATCCTCGCTGCGAGACACATTTCACTGCCTGGCACCTCAGACACGCTTCCAAAAGCGAGTCTGAAGGAGTCACATACACAGCAATCCTCATCCGCTAAGCCTCCGCCCGAGTATTTTGCTGCAAAAAATAATGCAATTGGTAAAAAAAAAAAATAGATTCAAAAGTCTGAGCCGCTTCCAGTTGTGCAGGGAAGCCTCCGTGGAGTAGGTGGGCAGGGAAATCACACCACTGAGTTCAATCTGCAATGGCAGACAAGCTCCTTCAAGGAGTCCACGCCTTCGCTCCCCTGGAAGCAAGGGCAGGGACGCCAGCTTAGCCACGTGGACCACAAGCTCCTCGGGGGAGAAGCTGTCCCTTCTTCAACAGCAAAACAAGCACTGCAAGGCCTTGGACGCGGTCACAGCTCCGAGGCACTGCTCGAGCAGTCCAGATAACAGCTGTGCTTTTCTGCCTTAGTGCAACACCCTTCCTTGGTCTTCCCGAACGCACCCTATCAGCCATCTGTAGTACCGTGCCTTTCATAAACTGCTTGGTGAGAGCAAAGCTAGGGAAGTTCCCCCGTTATTAGCGCTCCCTGTTGCTTCTCCCGAACACGTGCCGCGGCCACCAGAAGAAAACCCACATAAAAACCAAAACAAAACACCCCAAGAAACTAAGTAAGAGTTGCTGAAGCTCTATTTTGCCTGCTGCAAATGAAAAATAACTGCTCCTACTTACTTCAGCTCTAACATTTTCAATCTACTTCGGACTCTGCGCAGCGCCCAGACAAAGCAATATTTTAGTGCAACACATGCTGTTTTGAATTTAACGCCCGATGATGAAGTTAGCGTTTTGCTCCTGGAGTAGCTGTCAGACATCTCCGTCTCTACAGTTACAGCGTGTAACCCAAAACCCAAGAAACCGGAGAAAAGCTCGAGTTCATTAAGGTTCACTGCTCTAGAACTGGAATCTCTGCTGAAGAAATGAGGTACGGCGCTCACAGAAAACGCTGTACGTCATTGCGTTTTCTGCCAACAAAACTACACCATTTCTTAAAGTCTTAATTCCACTTTCAAAAGGCCCAAAAGTGCTTTGAGCAGCGGCCAGGGCAAACCCTCCGCGAGCCTCGCCAGGCAATCTCCCATCTGCTCCAAAGAGTGGGTGAAGCTCACTAAAGGGAATGAAAAGATTACACAGGCTCATTTGCAGGATGTAATATTGTAGCACGGTTTATTCCTCTTCAAAGAATAAACATAATATATGGCAAATTGACCTCTCTTTTTTTAAAAAAAAAAAAAAAAGGCAAACCACATCCACAGCTGGCACCTCCTGAGGGCTGCGCTAGGGCTTTCGGCAGCAGGACGGGGAGCTCCTGGCTCAGCTCAGAGCGGAGCTGCAGACGAGCGCGGAGATGAGACCCAGCACAACACGTGCACAGGGAGAACAGGCAATGGCGCTACGCCACGAGGGGCTGCGTGTCCCAGGGACACCACACTGGTCCATCCAAGCTCCAGGTAAAGCAACTTCTTGTTTTGTCTCACTCGAAAGGTTTATACTAGCAGAGTGAAATGAGAGTGATTTCAATAGCTTACCAGAAAATCTAGGAATCGCTCCAGGGCTTTGTGAATAAGAAAACAACTAGAAGCACCGCCGTGCAATTTTCGTGCAGTTTTTAGTTTTTTGACTAACAAAGGAATACGGCGTTAGCCTTGATCCAGCAGAGAGCCACAGCATGCTTCCGAGTACTTCCCCCAACTTCCCATGGGACTTCCCGTTTCCTTAGCTGTAAACACGCGAGAAGCCTCTGCACGACTGAGCTAAAAGTGGTACATCTGCTTTCTCAACAGTTACACTTGCCCATTAAACTTTAAACTCAGTTCTTAGGCACACGAACATTGGTGTGCCCAGGCAGGAGCACCCGATTCCCTCGCCCAAGTGTCTCCGACGCTTCTTCCCCATCAGCTCTTCCAGCAGACGCTTTGAAAGGAACAAATGTAGCCGCTGTTACTGCTCAGCACGTTGGATTTTCCAGGAGCAGACACCAACCGTTTCCATCCAGGGCTTTGACATGTTTCCTTTAAAAAGGAAATAACTGAGGATTTTTTCCACTCGTAAAGTGCAATTGTTTTGATATTTAAATTCTCAAGTCGGTGTTTAGTCCCACCGCTTATGGAGGCACCGCCAATGCGTCTGGCTGAAGTGAATCAGCTCAATGAGCTGCCGCTATTGGAAACTCATCTCCAGCTCAGGTATGTGTATTGAAGGAAATAAGCCAACGTATTTATTTACTCTCTAGCCTTCCTTCCCTTAATTTACAACCAAAGCAGTTTAAGCCAGCGAGGGGCGTGTTAAACAGGTGTAACTCTATCAACACCCTATGTGATCATAGTCAATTCAGGCCAATCTCAAGATGCAAGAGCCTCCAGTATTTAAAGGGTATCATTCAAAAGGCCGGAGCTCCTAATGTTAGGAAAAAGGCACATTATTATCCCAGCACTAACACAAAGCGGACACTATATAAGTATTTAGGAAAACTCAGTCCCTTTATGGAAATCTTAAGCCTTTCAGTAGGCGCAACCGAAGGTGGGTTGAGAGCAACCCGCGGCAGCAAAACCTCAGCTCCGCCGGCGCGAGCCCGCGGGCGTACAAGGGGTGCTCCTGCAGCGCCGTCCGGGGCGAGCCTGCGGCCACCCTCCGCGCAAACCCGCTTCGGTCAGGTTGCTAAAACCCAGGAACAGCGGATCCCAAACTTCCGCTCCAGTGCCACGTACCGGGCTCTCGTCGGCCAGCCGGGCTGAAGGAGTTCGCCCACGCCAGCTACCCCAGAGGCCATCCCAGCAACGCAAGTGAGCGCCCGGAGGGAAAAAAGGAGAGAATTTAATCAAACACCAGTTTTGTACAAAGATGGTCGTTATTGATTCTCATCAGACACAGCTAAGCAGACAAAGAGAATAACTTGAGCCAAATAAATCCTTAATTTTTTCCCCACTGAGATAAGATTACAATAGCCTTCCAATCTTTAGCTGCTTTCCTTTGTGAGAGTTGCACATATGTGCTTTTTATTAGTTTTTGGCTTAGCAATTAGATGGATTTTCAGTTACTTCCAGAAATGTTGCAGGATGACTGAGCTGCAGCTAATCTTTGCTTCTCGCTAAAGGGGAACATGAAAAATGCAGCACGGCTCTCCAGCACTACAGCCAATGCATCTCAATTTTGCATTTTCACGGAGAAATGTAAATGCTCTATTTCATATCTGAACTCTTGCGCGCTTGCCAAAAAGGGAACCATAAGGAGAAAACTAGTTATAAGCATTGATTTGTAGGGAGGAGGAAGAAAAATAACACGGACATTCCCTGCCAGGAGATGACCAATTTTCCAATAGTTCTGCCACACAAAAAGCGACTTCTTAAGATGTGGGGGTTTTGTTAAAGGCATTAAAGCAAAACAGAAGATTACAGCTGCAACAAGCTATCCATTAACTCTAATTAGCAAGTATTTGTTGTCTGGATTTAAAACTTCCCAACTTGGTGTTAATGAACTGTAACACTGTAGCAAAAGGTATTCATAAAAACACCAGACTGAGGGCTAGAGATGGGGCTCTGCTCACATTTCAGTGGAAGCAGCAAAGGAAAATCCCCCACCAGCTTCAGTCCAGGAGCTGCAAAACGAGGAAAACAAGTATTGAAAGTGGTTGCACTGGAAGACTAAAGGAAACTATTTACCTTGCAAAATTATATTTAAACTTCTACTCCGTAGTCTGTTTTGAGAGGGGCAAGTCTCTTGTAATTTACAGGTGTAGACAAATTATGCTTTGGGTTTTTTCCTCCTTGAAAGAAAACAAGCGACTGAGCAATGGCAGGGAGGGAGACAAAACAAAACTTCATTTTAAAATTGACTTTGGTTTGGTTTGTGGGTGTTGGGGGTTTTTTGTTCTTTGGGTGGGTGGGATTTTTTTTTGTTTGCTTGGGTTTGGGAGAGGGGGTTGGTTGGTGTTTATTGTTTTGTTAGTTTAACTTCTATCTCCTGGTAAGACTCCAGAGAAGAGCAAACAAAAAACAACTTTGAAATTGCTGCATCCTGTGGCAACTTTAGGAGACCTTGTCCTGGAGGTCAAGTCCTTCTGGCCTGACAGCAACACGCCACGGTGCCAAGCCCCCACCCGGCCAGGGTCTCGCCTGGCTCCCCTGCACACCCAGGCCAGCCACACACACCCGCCGTGGGACCCCAAATTCAGCGTCCTGGAAGGTGAAACTTTGCCACCAAGAATAAAGCCATCTTCAGGCAGCTGCACAGGAAAACAGCCCGGTGTGATGAGCTACAAAAGCTCCACTACTTAATTTAGGATTTATACTTGCACATGCTTCTGGCTGTACCCCAGCAAAAAGGCTACCCAAGATTTGGCCAATTGTAATAACTACAGTAAAAGCTACTGGAGATCCCTTCCTAGTGTAATGCTGCCCTAGACACTACAAGACACCCTTCTTTCTGCATCAGCACGCTTTAAAAACGGACAGACAACTGCAAACTTGGGTGGAAAAGTGCTTAACACCACAGCCTGAGCACAGTGCCTTCAGGCCAGCTGCAGAAAAGGGAAAAAACCGTAGCCGGTGCAGTGAAGGCATCCCAACCCTCACTTCCCGATGCGAGGAAGGTAGTCTGAGCTTCCCAGACCCCTCTCGCCAGCTCTGGCCGGCAATGAAAGCTCTTTCATCTTTCCTGGTTTCGCTTCACCCCACGGAAAGCTGCCACAGGTAACAGAGGGGTGAGAGACACCAGCGGTGGGGGACATGCACAGGGAAAGGGCTCTTTTTCCACCCACCCACAAATGAATTCTCTACCTTCCTGCACCCCTCCAAGTTGTTTCATAAGGAATTCCTCCATTTATCTTTCAACAGAGTATTTCATTCATATCAAAAGCCTTCATTTCTACACATTGCTGTGATCAAACGAGACATGATCTACTTAATACACCGTACGCATGCTGATTTCATACCTGCCCGGCCAGGATCTATGTACAGACTCTGGATCTCAGTGGCCACCCAACACCATAAAGCTGCTGCTAGAAGCCATTTCAGCAGCTCCCGCCCCCTTTGCCAAAGCAGTGCTGGCCCAGTTCGCTGTACTGGCCCAGTCTGGCTCTCTGTAAAGCTTGGTGCTGCAATGCTCAGTGTCGGGATCGGTGCAACGGGCGTACCTGGACCCCTCTCCAACATGCAATAGCTACTGAGCTGCTGGGTTTGCTGGAGGTGCTTTCTCCACCCCAGCATCTTCCTCCTAGGGCACCCAGGGCCAGGGAGGAACAGACAAGTCCTCCAAAGGTCTATGCAAAAGGAGGAGAAGGAAAGAAAACGAGGAGGGAGAAAGAGGGAAACCATTTACTGGTCACTGAATCAGAGCTGTAACCTGACCCTGGCCGCGTCTTGCCACCGACAGCATTAACTACAAGCAGCTTCCATTCAGCAGCTCCTGCCAAAAATAAACAGTGCCGGCTTTCCTGGCTGCTCGCTTGGGTTCGCTCTCAATGTTTTTCTTCTTCCCTCTTCCGGCTAACTGGGATATGCTACCCAACCAAACAGTTTCTTAGTTTGTTTCTACCCACTGCCTTACTAAAATTGGAACAGTTTCTCACAGTAAAGAAGCTGCTTGATCAAAGACAGCCCCAGCAGGCTTCTTGGCATTTAGGTGGAAAGATGGGAGGAGGGATAAGAGGGGTTAGGACAGGTACACAGCAACACCCCGCTGTAAGCATCTCCCCAGCCACCGGCCCCATTACTCTCCCCTTTTTACTGGGGAATCATCTATTTGCAAACAATATAGGTACCAGCTAATTTTAATATGGGCCAGAATATTCACGCTGTCCATCTTCTTTAGGCACTGGTGGGTTTCTGGGGGGCATTGGCTTTTTATTTATTACACAGTCCACCGCATTCAGCTCCTCCAACTACAAAACAAGCCCTTCTCCTGGGCTTGTTTTTCTCTAGCACATTTTCAGGCACAAGCAAAACAGGGAGATAACTCCTCATCCTTACAGAGCACTTGGCCTGCGCTTTTAAAATTAGAAGTAGACACCAGCACACAGAGGTAGAATGGGGTAACTTAGCCATCATAAATTAATAAAAGCAGCTTACGCCAATAATGAACTGAACTGCAAGCTGCAAAATGTGATGAAAATGCCCTAAAGGCATTATGCAAATACAGTTACCTTCTGGAAGAAGCTCCGGTGGCCAACAACATGCACCGAAGCGTTCCAAGTTGTGGCAAAAGGGTTTAATAACCACCACAGCAAAACAAGAGTTAAGAAATATATGACCAATACTAATGGTGTTGCAAGAATATTTAAGAAACCCCAAAAAACCCAACGGATTTGCAGTTTTGGGCCAGCTTGCTTTTAGAGAAAAATCTCTCTTCTTACTTCCCCTCAACCCAGCACCGCAAGGAAACAAAAGGGAAAAGCGTAGTTTTGTCAGGCTAAATGGCGTGTTTCTGACCCAGCCACTGAAAAATAAGTTCAAAGGCCCTTTAAAACTGTGCTATTTTAATATGCCATAAGAACCGCTCTCTGCCTTCTAATTTGTTCAGTTCTTTGAAACACCTAATTTCCTCTGCACTGTCACTGCACAGCACTCTGAAGCCTCATGGAGCCCTGCCACTTGATTCAACACCAATAGTCACATTTCAATAGGCAATTCCACTTGAAAGGCTATAAATGAAGGGGAAAAAGATGTCTTCAAACCAGAGAATGCAATGCAACACATTTATTTATATCCAAGTCCTCTTTTCTGTGGCTGGCTACTGTAGACAGGAGCCAGAGAAGGGGAGCTTTAAAACCTAGATAATTAATTCTAAGTGGTTTTAAAATGGCTAGAGATTTAAGGTAGACAAGATGCAACACTGGAATCAGAGTCAAACTGCTGTGCTCTTTGCTCTACTCTGGAATGCACTGTTTACTCTGGCATCACATAAAATATATAATTGATTTCTCAAGGAAAAGAGGAAAAAAAAACCAGCCCCATAAGCCTCATTATTCTATAGCACAAAAGTAAAAAGGTGTGTTTCAGGGCAAATCACAGTTGTATTTCAATAGGGATAGGGAAGTGCAACAGAATCATAATTTTGTATTTATTAAAATTCATTTACTACAATTGCCATCAACAGGACCTCAGGGCTGTTAACAAGAACTTCCCCAGAGTCAGAAGCATCAACTCCTACAAGCATATACAGACTTAAATAAAAATTAAATTAAAAATAAATTTAATAATATTACTTTGGAGAACATTTATCGTTCCTGAGCATGTTTTTTCCCCCCCATTCCAAACTTCCTTATTAAGATTTTGCAAAATTATAATGAAACTTGACAATAAACCACATGGTGCCTAAGCACATTTCCAGACTAGTCAGTTGGTAATTCCACCAGCTGCACAGCAACTATTTGTGTGTCCTCAGACAGCAAATGCTCCTCTTTCTCCAAAGGCCAAGGCTCTCGGGGGTTTCAGAAGATCCCCGAAACAGAGCAGAACACTGTGGAGCTCCTCCGCACTGTCCCATGGCTCAGCGGAGCATTCCCCACACTCCTTATGAGCCAGGGAAAAGATATTTTAAGATGATATTCGGGTCACACGTTAGGGTTAAAAAAAGGGGGGGGGGGGGGGGGGGGGGGAGAAAAAAAAGAAAGCAGCAACACTGCAAATATTTTTGATTGAAGGAAAAAAGAAGAAAATAAGTTTCAAAAGGATGACTATATAAGCCCACTGTACCTATGCAAGACTAGCCAGACACAATGATCAGCGATTTCATTATTACCCTCCACTTCGTTGGCCTACAGCAACACCAGTATATTCTCCTTCAAGTTTTATAAGACAGAATCTTATGCATATCACCTCATGCTTCCACGGCCACAGAGCCCAGCCCTCCACACAGATCTACCCTGTCAGAGCTACTTTAAACTGAATTTTCAGCCAGGAGTGTCACCATCACCTTAAACATTAAGTACGGGCAACCAAACCTGCATCGCTCCCGCCTTTGTGGTCCAAAACAGACAGGCTGCTCTGATTTTCTCCATCAAAAGGCCACCTATCGCGCACACACCCCCTTTGCCGAAGCCAGGCACCCCACAGCAGTTTTAAAGCCCCTTCTTTGCCAAAACATCCATCCATTCAATGCTCACCAAGTATCTTTTTCTGAGGGGCCGACACTCAATTTTTATATAGGATATATGTGCTATTACATAGCTGAGCAGCCATCTCACTTGCAAAAAGAGCAGAGGAAGCCAGCAAGAGAGCCGTACTGCATACGACATCGCACAGCAGCTGAAAAGCCACGACCACAAACCACTACAGGGAAGTCAAAGCTGGGTGATGGTGCAGTTAATTACAGGTGACTTGTCCAAAAGCAAAGGACTACAGCAAATAGATGCAATAGCTTGAAACAGCCTTCCAGCCTGCTCCATCCGTCATCTCTCCTCTCTGTTCCTGTTTCCCCACCTTAAAGGGTAGTGGGTGTCTGTCATCCTTGGCCACCAAGGCAAATTTAGGAAAATAAACACTTTTGGGGCAAGAAATGCACTGTGCTCTTCAGTTCTGGACAAAAAGAACAAATAGCTGGCGGCACTCGGAGCCCCGGGCAGCTGGCAGCAGCCACCAACCTCTTCTCTTTGGAGCACATCTGACACACCACTAACATCTCCGCAGTTGTAGCAAAAGACAGAGGAGGGTGATTTCTATCTTGAAAGGAGCTGGAGCCCGAGGCCATTACAAGCACAGCCTGAAGAGAGGCTGATTTCATGGGTTTGCTGGTTTGCAGCACAGTTACGGCTCGTACTGCTACCACACACCGGAGCATCTTCAAAGCACCCCTATGACCTGGGCAGCTGGCTTGTCGTCCCACTCGGGTTCATGGAGGGAACTGTTACTGATGGCTTTCAGAAGTCACTCACGCACCTCACCAGGGTACCAGTGACATACAAGAAGCACACAACCACATCTTCACCTCTAAAGTTTCCACAGAGGAAGGGTAACTTATGAGGAAGGTGAGGGACCTATCCGTGCTGCACCCCCCAAGTGGCCCACAAGAAAGCTGTCACCCAGCCCGCTCTGCTTTCACACACAGAGCAGGAGAAAAATCAGTGTTTGTCACTCAGCCGAGTCACAGCTCTATGAAGTGAGCCGAGGTCTTCAAACGTTCAAAGGGGGGGGGGGGGGAAGATCTGTCAAAATACAACCAAAGAAACGCCACCAAAATACCCTACTACAGCAAATTAAAAACCAAACAAAACCCACAAATAAATGCAATTAAAGTACAGAATAACTACAATGCTAGCAAAGGGGGAGGAGGAAAGAGGAGAGGAACTTGTCACCAATTCAGAGATGATAGTTTGTGGTTTTTTTTTCATATATTCAGGAGCAATAATTAAAGGCAGAACACAAACAAGATCCAATTTGTCACAGAACACCTGCAATCAGCTGAGTAAAAAAAACCTACATAAATAAAACTCCAAACAAAACCCCACTGTTCAACTCCTACATTGCAAAGTATACTTTGTGATTGTTTAATTAAAGTCATTTTTAGCTTTGCATGGCTGCAATCACCAAACATTGTCTCCCTGTCAGCATTTGAGGGGCTAACACACTGTTGCCAACAATTAGCACAAATCTGGCTGACATTGTTTTCTCTAAAAATAACCGTGCATGTTAAGTAGTTTGAGAACAAACACGAAAACAAAGATTTTTAGGATAACATTTTTCTTTTCAGGAAGCCCAGGTAATCACTCCAAGATCTACTCAACCACCACCACACGCCTTTGCTGCTGGAGAAGTACCACCAGGACGTAAATTGGAAATTCTGGACACCTGTGATTAAGCAAGCTTAAGACGACATTAAGACCAGGCTCTTGGCCAAAATCCATTTGGGAAAATTCCTGATTTTCCTTCTTCACCAGCAATGGGCATCGTGGCAAAAGAAAAGTGTGCAAGAAAACAGCCTCTGTGAAGCTCTTTGCTTTTGGAAAACTGACTTCTCTCTCTAACCCTGGGCCATCATGAAGAAAATCCAACAACACTGAAATAACGCCACGAGCGCGCAAGTGTCTTGGCTGGGGAAGGCTGCGGTCCTCTGAATGGGAAGCCTTTGAGAAGCAAGCGTGTACCCACTTCTAATGGCTTCTTTGTTCACCTCCCAACTTCAGCTTCAGGATCCAGCTGTTCACTCGTGACATGCCCCGTGCCAGATGTGGCTGCCCCACAAAGATGCTTAAACGTGACTCAGAACAGAGAAGACTAGTTCTGCTGAAGAAGTAGTACTTTCAGCTACAGACTGAAACTGCCCAGAAGGGAAGAAAACAGCTTCTTCTTGTTGTTTATAGTCAGGACTATTTGAACTCCTGCACTGACAACAGAAATCATGAACCTAATCTGAGGATTAGGAGCAGATACGTACTCCGGTTTTGAAGCCAACACATCTCCTTTCCAGTGCTTGCCTGATGCACGGATTAGAAGTGAAGGTGGCTTTGGGTGGCAGAGGAGCAGGCAGGGGCCTCGTCCGTCCTCTGACTACTCCTGCACTAAATATACTACGTCATTACAAAACTAATGCTGGAAACCCTTTACCAGACTGAAGTAGTTAACATTTTCTACTCAGTGGATAGGAAGTCTATAACGGCTTATTTTATACTCTGTTCTCATCTCTGAAGGCTTTTATTCTCTAGAGCAAATTAATGAGGCAGCTTGCATTATATGTTCTTTCTCCAGGCCTGGCTCCTCTCGGCATCTCTATTGATCTTCACTCAGTAAGCCATTAGCAAAAGGTTTTGAAATTTTGCTGGGTTTATAGTTCCCAGAGAAAGCCAGGTCCGAATGAGGGGGATCGCCACATTCAGGTTTGAGAGCTCTTCGGGGGAGAACATCACCGTTTTTCAAAACATGCAACAACATACGAATCCCATATTGCTGCTCACTCACATGTGCCCGTGCCTCTCCCGCTCAGTGCTCCTCCTTGCCGAAGGCGGTTTCAAATGACCAGGGAGAAGAGATTTGAGAGAGGACTGACAAGCACCACACACCTCCTGCCAGCAAATATGCCAGGGGGAAAAAAGAATTCTACAAGTTTGATGCAAAAAAAACCCAACAGGAGAAAGACACAAAGAGAGGGGTAGGAAGGCGACAACTTTTAATAAGTAAGTAAGCTTTTGGACAAATTATTTTTCCCTTTGATTCCACAAGGTCACCTCTCCAATACACCTCCCTTGGGTTCCCATTTCCTCTCTAGCCAATAAAGCCATAGCGGTAAAGCAAATCGGTGCAATTTCAATGTATTTTTGCCATGCTTTTTTGGCGTGTGCGCAAGATGACCTTTACTCCCTCCCCTCTTGTAAGTTGTTTTCTCTATGCATGCATGAAAGCAACTTAAAGCAAACTAAAATCGATCATCCAGCCTTCCCGTTAAATATCGTATCAGACCCTGCGTAGTTGGAGTCGCTGACTCAACCGAACAGACCCGGACTTGCCGAAGCGTGCCTGACCCCCACCCAGAAGGAAGAGAACCACACCAGAAGCTACGGAGGCAGCCAGCAGCGCTGGCTGTCCCGAGGGCTTCATGCACCGCGTGCGTGTGCACACTGCAATTCTGTTGTGTCAAGTCTCCAGCTGACTTTCACACTGTGCAGACGTTATCCCCTGGCAAACAATGGCGCTCATTCTCCGGCCCCGCTCCCCGCAGCCAGCAGCGCACCGTGTGTCCTGTTGAACCCAGGCGCAAATGCCAGCCTGGTGTAACGTTACCCGCTCGCAGCCTTCGCACAAAGCCGGGCTCGCACAAAGCCGGGCTCGCCGCTCAGCCAAAGCCCGTTAAGCGAGCTGCAGCCCGGCCCGCGCATCTCCACACCCTTCCGAGGGAGCAAAGCGGTGGAACGAGTTCAGCAGCCGGGGAAGAGCTGAGGCAGAGGTGGCAACGAGCAAGAAATGCCACAAACAGAAGAGAAAGTAAGATTCTGCAACAGACTAACAGCCCAGTTTTAGACCTGAACTTGCCCAAAGTCCAGGGACATGGAGATCTTAATCAATAAGGAAGTAAGTTTTCTTTTTATGATTTACAGTTAAAGACCATGCAGCTCCAGGATATCACACTGAAGAGAAGCTGATGTGAAACACCTGTGTCAACTGCTCCTCTCATTCCCCCATACGGTACAGTATCCTACTCCTAACTGCTGTTCCGAGAAATGCACCGTTTTAAAACTAAACCTTAAACCTGAGGTTTAATCCCTTCACAGCTGCTGCAGCAGCGACAGGAGGGCCAGACCCGCGTGCCCCCGGCTCGCCCTCGCTGCGTCGTCCGTCCGTCCCCGACCTCTCATGCTCAGACTTCTTTCTGGCCACAACACCAAGCAATGGGAACACGAGGCCAGAGCGTTGATCAACTTAAACCCAGCACTAAGCAACACGTTGCAAACAGACCTGCTGCCCGCGGCCCGGCCCGAGGGAGAGCGGCTGGAGGACTGCTGGGCGGCCGGCCCGTTCCCTCGCACGGCTCCGGACGAGCGCGTGGCAGCCGGGAGGGCTGGCCAGGAGCTGCCCTGGAGCTCGAGCGCACAGGGATGAGCTCCACTTCTGCTTTTAGCCTGCAGCCTGAATGTTTTATTCAGGCTCCTTCATCTCCATCCCGCTCCCTGGCAGTGGGAGCGATGCCCGACGGGAACCAGACGCGAGCCAGCCCTCCTCCTGCAGGCCACCAACCTCAGGGTGAAGGAGGCGATGGGTGGGGGGGATGAGCATGGCTAGTTCTCTATTCTTTCAATATTTACTGTAATCCAGCTCACTGCCCTTTGCTTTCGGCCGTGGCGGGTCCACCCATAGCCCGGCACACCCACCGCGACCCCCCCCAGCAGCACGGCACCCGCCTCCGGCCCTGGGGAGGATGATGGTGGCGGGGGAGGCGGCAGCAGATGGAGGAAGCGCAGCCCTGCCATTTCCTGCAGTTTGCTAATCTGCACCGTGCAGCTGCAAACCCTGGGCCAGGGCACAGCTCGATGGCGTTACCGACCCACCGAGGCTCTGCCCGGCCGAGGAGGGGTCGCCGGTGCAGGAGAGGCCGGACTGCAGCTCCTGCATTCAAGCCAGGAAGTCCCAGTCCGTTAAATTGTGGGTTGTTTTTTCTTCCTAATTCTCTCGAGAGCAAACAGCTCAGGCTGCAATGCAAGCCCAGATCAGCCTGGCCATGCTGGAGGGGTGATGACTGGCCCTGGCTGGTCGGCTCTGGAGAGAGCCCAGAGTGGTGTCACAAGCAATTAATGGGATTTAGAAAAACCCCTCTGCCCTGCATCCCACTAAGGGGGGGAGGGGGGAAGGGGAGAAAGAGAGGCGGGGAAAAAAGGACATAAAGGTAAAATGCATCCCACATTCCTGTTGCAACCAGCTCCCCCAGCAGCCGCTGGTTGGGAAGGAAAGGCAGAATCAATCCCCTTCATCAGAAAAGGCTTATAACTCACAGGGGCATCCAAACTCATTTGACAAGGGGGATAAATCTGTGCTCAGGAGGAAATCGAGTTCTCTCCACTATAGATCCGATACAGACTGCATAATGAGGTGCTTCCTTGCCCACATCACCACAAACACAAGCCGCCTGCATGCAGGAAAAATAAGTATATATAGTTTTCTTTAAAAATCCACCACCCATTTCACCTCCCCCTCACTTCATGCAGTGAAAACAGCTTCTGTCCAACTGTCACGTGAGATTTAAGCAGAAATGAAGAAGAAAGGCAGCTTTGTGCAACTCTCCCTGCAATTTCCCCATCTATGATGTACATGGAAAGCAGAGAGAGACTGAGGATTCGACAACAGGCAGAGGATGAACAAAATGACCAGCGACAACACGCAGCGCACACACACATCCCACACACACCGACCTGCATACCCGCTACCGCTGCCCGCTTCTCTAGAGCTGGGCACTCAGACACGCTTTGTTGGGATTTATTAAAAAGGTATCAGCAAAATAATAGGAATGAAGTCCCAAATGAATATTTTCCCTGCTGCTCCTCTGCCGTTGCAAGATTCCCTCTTTAGGCAGCAATCCAGTGCTCTAGCAGGGTCTGGAGACAGTGCCACAGCCCAGACTCACACTGGTTTGATGCAAACGCATTAATGCCATGCTCTGTGTGTACGTTTCTTTTTTAATACAAGGAATTTAGAGGCACTCAGACTAGTCCTGGCAGCAATTATAGTACCTCCGTGCATAACCCTCCTAGCTATTCCAGCTACGACCCTAGTAATCTGGCCCTCTGCTCTTTTTGAATTAGCCTTTCACATGGCTGCCTAAACTATAATTTGCTCTTGTTTCTCAGGATCTAAGGCCTGGATTAGCACGATCTCTCCTATGCACATTTAACCCACACCATGGGTTAAACAGCGCATCAGTCTGAATTCTGGGGAAGCAAACTGCTCACAATCTTAATTATATGCCTTATGCAATTTGGGTGGGGTTGGGTGGTTTGGGGTTTTTTTTTTGTTTGTTTGGTCAGTTTGGGTTTGGTTTTTTTTAATTTCTTTTTTTTTTAATTTTAATCCACCATTGAAAAGCTTTCCAGAACATCTGTCCCCAGCAGCCTGGTATTATTAATGAGTCCCCAAAGCAGGTATGAAAAGCCTTTGAGATTTTCTGGCTCAAAACCATGAGGCAACACATGGCACAACAAGATGATGAGCTGTGTTTGTGGAAGGGTCTGGGAATGAAGAACAACCCACAGATACACATCCAGAAATATCCAAGTGTACAGTCTGGATGAGAAACTGTCTTTCAGTTTTATATCTTTCCCCTCATGGAAGATTTTTTTTTTAAAAAAATCAATTTTGAATCCTGTCACCAAAAAGCTTTAAGACAGTGGATCCATTAGAGAGAAGTGAAGAGACACCTCCAGCTATCGGCTGTAAAATCATACCCCAAGGCCACCAAGCCAGTTTCCCCCCCGCTAAATTCTTCAGCATCCACACAAACCCCTGCAAATATTTACACAATATCCAGAAGAGCTGGGGGTGGAACAAAAAAGTAAACCCCTGTGCATGTACAGCAGGGTTCCTGCTGCTCTTGGCAGAGCTCCGGCAGAGGAGAGGCCGAAATCCCAAGGGCAGGATGCGCGGGACGGCGTCGGCTCTGGGCGGCTCCGCGAGGTGCGCTCAGGCGCTTCGGCCATCCCGGCCGCACCAGCGAGCGACGCCAGGGCTCCGTCCTCTTGGGAGGAAGGCTGAATTCACAAGCATTTGACAGAACCAAGGAGAGGCAGGGAACAGTTAGTGGGGAAAATACGATCATCGGGAGCGACCTACTGCCTTGCTACGCTGCTCTCGGCACTTTCCAACTGCTTAAGCCAAAGGACTGGGGGTGGGGGGGGGGGGGGGTGGAATTTCACAAACTAAATCCTGAGAATATAGGAAAAGTTGGGGGAGGAGAGAACAGCGACAGCCGAAGGATGTTCAGCAGCAAAAGATGCTTTTTACTCTTACAGTAACAGAAATTCACAGCTCCTGAACAGGTGGAGAGAAGACCCCTTTAACAGGAACAGCTGAGAGATTGATCTGAGAATGAGAAAAAGCTCATTTTTACAGAGTGAAAAGCTCTACCCCGTGTAGCTATTTGTAACTAGTAGAATACACTGGATTTCTTGCCTTTATCACCACAGACAAGAGCCTGTTTGTAACATAAAGCTGCAAGTTACACGGGCAGTACCACTATCTGTTCCTTTATACTTCATCTCCCAATTTTATCATAAACAAACACACAGCTTACGGTTGCCTATAAATTTCATCCTCAAACTCTTCAGAACAAAACACCGTGTACTTTAATCTTAATGGACTTCCTATCAAAAAGATCCTGCATGCGGGGTTTACAACAACTGAGCAGTAGAAGTACCGTGAGATAAGTTATCCTTGTTTTACAGAAGAAACAGAGGGACAGAGATTAAATAACTTATCTAGACGGGGGGGGGAAAAGTGGCCTGCCCCAATTTTCAACTCTGATTTTTCCAGCCCCCACCCAAGCTGTGCCGAAAGTACTTTGGCGGGGCTCTTGAGCAGCTACTGCAGAGAAAATATTTGCAAAAAATTAAATTTCACACCCAGTTCTTAATAGAACTTACACACTGATGTTCAAAAAGCAGGATGTGAAAAGCCTCCCAGTTTAAACAGCTTGGAGAACTTCAACTAAGTGCTTGTGCACCTGTAATTATTTGAACAGTAGGTTTTATGCAAGACCAGGAGACTTCAGAGGTGCTCCTCTGTTCAAAAGAAATGTACAGTACCACCAGAGGTCAGGCCCAAAATGAGAGGCAAAGGAACGAACAGGAGTTTACAAGAAATCTAAGACAGGTCCAACTATTTTAAGTACACAGAAGAGAGAAAATGCATGTGCTCATGCATGAATGTGCGCGCACATACACTGTATTATAGCTAGTTATATATGATGCAAAGCAAGATAGTTAGTTAGTATACGATGCAAAGCAAGAAACTCCTTCAGCTACCAACCAAGCTGGGTAGCACCACGTGAAGGCAGGTGGATACAACTGCCTCCCTGGAACCCACCTTCTAATGTACAAATCGATCATCAGTTTAAGGTGAAGTTGGCGCAAGAAAATAAATACGTAATTTCCTTAAAATACTTCTCAACCTACAATCTTTGCTCCGTGAATCCAGCAGAAGACGGCTGAATGCTTGACAAGGCATTGCTTCACAGACCCTTGGGAAGGCTGCACTTACACAAACCTCCACCTCTCGTCAAAAGAGGAAATGCTTAAGCAGTTTAAGTTTGGCGTAGCAAGAACCTTGCATACAGATTAGCTAATTTATTTGCTATGATGTTGCGAGATACTGTTTTATTAGCTTAATTTGTCTTTAGCAGCACTGGAGACCAAGGTAACTACAGCTGAGTTGCTGGAGCCTGTGTGGAAAAGAAAACACAATCCCAGCTTTTGAAAAAGTATCTTGTTATTCTCATACTTGCAAACTGGTGTTTGTTTGTTTGTTTTTAAAAACAGGCTTGCCTATTTGAAGCAAATGAAGCTTTTAAAAAGCTAGCTGGCTGTCGGCAAATATTTTAGACCATTTCCCCACTTCAAAGACTGTTCATATCAGAGAGTCTACAAAGTCCACAGCACGCTAAATTGACACAAATCCCTGACAGAAAGACAGCTTATATTTAACCTACCAGCAAAATTTAGCTACCTGCATAATTAATACTCTTCAAATTAAGATTTCACATAGCTCTCCAGGTGTACAATATTAAATCTATTACCATTTGTTAATTTTCAGCACACCAGTGAAGTTGAGATCGAAATCAGAGAGCAGGCATAGAAACCTGGCACCCGTGAAGCCTGAGAGTTTTGACACTGGCTTCAGCGAGGCAGGATTTCACCCTTGGTCACTCCATGCTGCTTCAGTTTATTTTTCCTTCCTTCCTCCAGCTCTTTCCCCCCCACCACCCCCTTTCATATCTCTTCTGACATACACTGCAGCTCCAGCGAGTTCCCAGCCCTCGAACAATGTGTTCTCAAACTACACAGCTGAGAACACCAATACAAATGAAATCTGGGCTGCAGCTTCTGAGCTGGGACCACTTTTACATCGTCCTGTCAGATATTAAAGAAAAAAAAAAAAGAAAGAAGAAAAAAAGAAAGAAAGAAGAAAAAAAGGCTACAATAGAAGTAAGCCATCTTGTTTCCTTTGAGTGTGAAAAGGCTTTGAGAGTGAAAAAATACAAAGCAGCTAATGGTAATCAGTTACACAGAAACCCTCATCCGTGCCTTTTGCTTCCAGGGAGCACCAAGCATACGAGACCAAAACACGACATCAGATCCAGGTGAAATTCCGCGCCTAATCTGCAAACCAGTTACCATGGCTGCACATGCAAATTGGTCAGATAAAAGCCAGTCAGAGGAATAATTGGCTATTTGGAGGTACAAAATGACTAATCTATCACAGCCACCACATAAGTGTTTTTTTTTCCTCCACTTCATAATTAATGCTCCAAGTCCGACCTAGTATTTTGGATGCAATACGGTACAGTAAGTACAGGAGAACACAGGCTCCATCCAGAGCTCCGCCACTGCTGCAACACAAGTCCAGACTGTGCCCCGGAGCCCCCGGCGGGAACTCCAGGGACAACTTCTGAAGGTGGCTACAAAAAACACACCGGTCCCGAAGCAGTCTTTAGCACATCTTCGTAGGCAACTGTGCATCCTCTGAAGAAGCCACCGGCGCTGAAAACCCCCACGTGAGTCACATCTACTTGTGAGCCCAACCGTCTGTCAGGACGGGTACTCTCTCCTAAACAGAGTATCTTCAACAACCGATCTTCAGAATCATTTTCCTGACGTTATTCAAACAGTACTTTTGAAAAATCACTAACTTTGCAGAACTCTCACATTCTCCTGACAAGCAAAAATTTATTACATGTATAAAAACCCACCGCCATTTAGTCTTTTAGTAACAACAACCAGCTTCACTCCAGGTCCTCACAACCAGGGCAGGAGCAAAGCATTAGTCATTTCTCCCCTCATCCAGGAAGCAATGGAAATCAGTGACAAAGGATTTCCCATACTGGCAAGCACAAAGACTAGCTAGCTTCAACTTCAACGCCACTTTTACCTACTAAGATACCAACTATTTTCCTGCTGGAAGTATTGGTAATTTTCTTTTAATGCCTTCTTCGTGGGATACGACATTAAACTAACTAAGGCAGAATTGTAGAAGAACATAGGAGGCAAGCAGAACAGGTCTGTATAAAACCTCACACTCAAATGCTTAGGCTTCAAGGATGCCACACCAGCAAGCTTTCTATTAAACACTTCAATGAAGCAGGAAAGTTAAAGCTTTGAATACTCTCCCTTCTAGGCACAGGGCAAATGGATCAGTTGCTAGTAATTATTTGCTTTCTCTGTGCTTCAGGCATTCCCATCTGTGAAATGGGCCTAATATCTTCATTAATCTAGACAGTGAGTGTTAAGTCATGCATAGGTGTCGATATACCGCTGTCATCTCATCTCTTGTCTTCTGAGATTTATAACAAAACATCATCCTCTATTCATATTTTCAGTCCAAAATACAAGCATTTGGCCTTAAAAAGTACGTAAGCAAATCAGCCTCCCACCTGCACAAAGCTGTACCTGCTCATACCAAACCAACAGCTGTAGCCAAGGTGCAAAAGAACATTTTTACACGTGAAACTATAGGGGAAACCACGAAGAGAGACAGTCCTGTGTCCGAGACTACCTAATCAGGGGATTACCGAGGGAAGCCTGCAGGTTTCTTACAGTTAAATTGCAAGTCCATCTTCTCAGAGCTGGGAGTTCAGGGTGTAACCAACCACCCCTTCTCCTGCAACCGGGGTCAAGAAAGCCCCTGGCTCCACACAGGTTTCTCCCCACGCGTTTCTGGCAGATGCTTTCCCATCTTCTCTCTCCTCGCCTTTTCCGATGAGTCCACAAGCGCTGCTGGAGATGGGATTTGGCATGCACGCTCCGATGTAAAAACCCTCTGCCCAGATGTGCTAATCCCCTGTGGCAACCCACTTTACCACACATGACCTCCAATGGCATGATTTGACAGGGTCAATGACTACTGTGCCACAGAGGTTACTTATGCTCACTGAAGTCTCCAATGTGCACACAAGAGGGTCCCTCCCCCTCTTTTAATGCAATTAAATGCTTTTTATTTAGAAATTTGCACAATTTACATGCAATTTTCTCACCCTCTCCACAAAACCAGCCTCCATTAAAACCATTTCTGCAGCAGAGCCAGCGTTTAGCTGGGCTCAAACATTGATCTTATCCTCCTGACACTTTCTTCAATCCCTCTGCAGGATTACAGCAGGGAAAATGACACTGATGAGAAGAGCTGCTTCTTCCCCCACTCTTTAGATTTAATATCCAATACAGGCTTCTCCTTTACACAACACATGCACAGGATACAATGCAGAAAGAAAGATAGGAGGAGAAAAAAAAAAAAGAACAGAAGGCTAAAAAGAAGGAATTCTTTGTGAATTGAGCTACAAATGCAATTACAGAGTGAACTACTTTTAACCTCCTGCCATCGAGGGGGTTAGATACCTCATCCACTCCAAGCACCCGACCAAGCACGAACAAAAGCTTGTCTCCTTTCTCCCTGTCATGTTGAAACTAATCAGTGAAAACAAAGTAGAAACTGGGTTTTCGGAGCAATTACATTGCAAGAGAGGGTTTATCTTTCCAAGTAATCCCTTCTACCCTCAGCGGCCACTCCCTGCTACTCCATATACGAGCACGTCATCGTAACTGCACAAGCTTAGCCGAGACCAGAGTCACTCCAGCACCGTCATCATTTTACACCATCCATTTCAGTGGACCCCTGATTCAGAAGATGACCCGAAACACGCTAAGAACACATAGCTATAATCCTGCTACAAAGGCTCAGGCCGTACTTGCAGGGTTTCTTTAATCAATACACAGCTGCTCCGCATCCCCCTCTCCCCTGCGTCCCGCCTCCCCGGTGCCAGACGGGCATTTGCGTGGCCCTGCAGCAAGCCAGATCAGAGAACCAGGGAATTAGTTTTCCTGGCAGCATAAATGCTAACGCTGGCACAAGGGAGGTAATCGGGACAAGCAGCCAGGGCAGGAAAGGACCATCCCCTTCAGCAAGAGCACATACTTATGTCAGATTAAAGTGGTCACAGCCGCAGCTCCCTGCTCCCTCTCCCTATTTCTGCAAGCGTGGGAATTACCCAGCAGCGCAGAAGATCAAGTCGTTTAGCTTTGCGAAAGGGTGTCTTGTCTAAATACAGAGCTATTATCACAGCTTGTTTCTTCTCTCACCAGCTTCCCTTCCCTTTAAAAAAAAAAAAATTAAATATTTGAGTAAAGGGATTTGGAGGCCGTCAGTCACCATGTTCCCGTAGCCGGGTATGGAGAAGGGCCCGGTGCTGAGCTGCGAGGGGCTGAGGATGGCAGCCCTGGGCTCCGAAATGGAAGGGTGCTAACGTTTTCTCTGGCAAGGTAAACAAACCGCGCGGTACAAAGATTGAATGACTCCATGGAACAAAAGGGAAAATAAGGTCAAACTGGGCAGGGGAGGGGAAAAAAAAAAAAAAAGACAGAGAGAGAAAATGAAACAAGAAGCAGCCAAGATGAAAGAGAGATGACAGATAGAAAAACCCAACAGGCTGCTCGCTAGCTCTGAAGCCGAGCACATGGAGAAAGAGAAGAATTTACTTCTTCCTCAACTGGAATGTTTGCATAATTGCCACTTTCAATTTTACATAATTCCCTTTTACACACTCTTGTTTCGTGTCTAGGCCACCATGCATGAAATAAATCCCTGTATCAGAGCACGGCCTGTCTGTGCAACACGCGGTGCTAAGGAGATTGGGTTTCCCGTTTATTCCTGTATTACATTCCAAGAAGGTGTGAACAATGCTTTATCGGACTTAAAATAATATCGACCAAACAGATATCCGCCCCGGCCAGGATGTGTTTGCCTAGGCAGATTTTTCTAAAACCATAAAGCTGAGTAAGTTATCACTTAAGCACTAATTAAATACCATTTTCCCCTTCCCTCCACAGGGCACAATGAACATAGGACAAGCACCACACCAACAAATAATTCAGTCTCAAGTTTTAAGGTTGTTTCTTCCCCAACGCCCGATTAAAATTACATGCATTCACTTTGAGTATAGGTTCAATTTTCTTCACATTTAGTGCTGATACCCAGGTGCCCTATTAAAAAAAAAAAGCCCAGATACTGAAATATCAACACTAATTAGGTCTTTCAGAGACACGTTTTTAAATGCTGTTTAGAAGATCTACATTAAGAAGAGTGGGGGCAAAGGGTGAACTTCCGACATTAAAAGGAGTAGCACTAAGTAACTAGGCGCCCAAAGCCTCATGCTTTATTTAAAAACAGAAACAAACCATTTCAATGACCATAGTCGAAAGAGAACACAGCACTATTTCTTTGTTCAGGCTAAACAAAACAGAAAATGGAAAGATTAAATGCTGTTAAACACAGGTGATATTTGAAGTTCATTCAGCTTTAAAGCTTGACAACATAGTATTAGAACTAGAAAGCCGAAAATAAAATATTCTGTACGTCACTGCAAAGGTTTTACCTTATAATTTAGCTGCAGCCCAATTCTGACCTTCTTGAAAGGTATCTGCAGCTCCCAGAAAAAGACATTTGCTCATTTCTCATTTGGCAGCTACCTGGGAAGCACAAGCAATGGGATGTCGATTCACCCATCAGGAAAACCTCCAGCCTATTTCTGTTCCTTTCACCAGCATCAGGAATACGTTGCAAGACACTTTTCAAAACGGCTTGATATCCATGAAGACACAAAGCCAGCTGATCTTCCCCCTCCCCACGCTTTTTCACTTCCAGCAGCACGCCGGTTAAACTGCACCGCCGCAGGCTGCCACCCTCCCCAGACACCCCTGGGGAAGGAGGGAGACCCCCCCACTCATGTTCTCCCCGCTGCCATCAGAAAGGCCAGTCTTACACCATGAGTAACCCCTTCCCAACCCCAAAATACACACAAGGATGCTCCACTAAAATTGGTAAAATATGCTACACCTTGCATTCCCCCCCCCAGGTCTGTATTCTTATTGGCATGCTTTTTGTGCCTCGTTTATGCTTCAGGCACAGGCTCATTATTCCTACAATATTCAGCAAATTTGAATGAAGAATCACATTTTGCTTATGTTCTGAACCTCACAAGGGTACCACCAGGAAAAACACCAGCGACTTCATCTGCTAAACATTTATAAACAGGGAATGGGAATTTTAACGCACACGTGCAAAAGCAGAGAGATGTAAAAGAACAAAAAGAATTCGTCTATCTCTTGAGACAAAAATCTATTCCCCCTCCTCGGTACTTGCTCCTTTTTGCCCAGATAAGCACACCGAAACATTGAAAATTCACCCAGCGGTGATTAGCAGAAAACCAGATTTAGGCAAAAAGCAAACCCAGAAATACCCCAAACGAAGGCAAGCTTTATGCACTTGCAGGAAACCCCCCACCAGAAGCTGCCGCTTACCGGCCCTACGGCCGGAGCAGGCCCCGCATCGCAGCACCTCACCACACTCGTCCCCAGCGCCGGCCGCGTGGGCGCCGCTGCCGAGGACGGGCGCTGGGGAAGCAGAAGCCCACCCAGCCGGAGGGGCCGCGGCCGGCGGGGACAGCCAGACCCCTCTGGCTCCCGGCCGCGTGGCAGCAGAGCCCACCGGCAGCCTCCTGAGGGGTTTTGCTGCCTGTTTCCGTTCAGCCCAGGTCTAAGACTTCCTGAAAGCTGGACTCAGTTGGGCTGAAGTTTCAGGCACTTGGGTTTACCTGTTTTACTGAAACTCGACATTACTTGCTCGCTCCCAAACGCTGCCGTGCACAAACAGGTTGCCTTTCGGTCCTGCTCGTACGGTGCACAAACCTCTCACCTCCAAGCAACTGCAACAACCCACGGAAATAAAATAGCTATGTTTGCCAACTGCCAACGCCAATTGCTATATAAGTGTTAAAAAGACAGGACCAATCTCTCTGGCAATGCACGTGAACCACTAAATAAACCACATAATCTGATTTTATATGAATAGCACATTGTACTTAACACAGATATAAACACCAGCAATTTACATCCTGTCCTTTTTGAGGTCAGATAGATATCCTTGCAGGTTGTATCAACCCTACCAAAGTTACAGAGAAGTATCATAAAACATGCCCCTGTTTGGGCCACGTATCTTTACGCCAAGCACAACACTGAATACATGCAACCAGAGGTGGTGTAGGAGTGCAGACCGCAAACATATCAGCAAACAGATATTTAGTAACGGTCACAGCTAGCTGACCTTCAGGCAGAAACTCAGTAACCCGATGGTGATGACATTCCTGGCCCTGGATTGTCTGCAGCATTTATTTTGGCAGCGGTAAAGAAAATCCACTGATATATTTTGACCAGGAAGCGCTGATCAGGAAACCAGCAAAGACCTCTCTCCTGTCCAACAGAGAGGCTCGAACAGCCTCCCCTGCAAACCCACACCTGCCTGCTTCGTCCAAGCAACACGACAGATTTCAATCATCAAGAAAAATGATTTTAAGATCTTCAAATCCAGCAGCACAGCTTGCCTCGAAGCTATAGCGCAAGAGCAACACGTGCCTGGAGACCAGGAACTTCATAAGCCCAGTGATGACAACCCCGAGCTCCTCCTGGGTGGAGGAAAACCAGGCAATACGCTCAGAGACTTCACAACCCATTAATGTATTTCTCAGGACGCCAAAGATGCTCTGTCTGGAAACAACTTGTGTAAACAGTTTGTTTAAAAAAAAAAAAAAAAACCACACACCAACATCAGAAATAATTCTTGGGAACTTCTCAAGAAAACAAACTACATACAGTTGTTTATCTGAGGTATCACCTCGGAGTTTGCATTAGTTTACATAGGCCCCCCCTTACAGCAGTTCATAACCTCTGGTTTGGAAATGGCATGTCCTACACCTGCTAAAACACACGCTCATTTTCTAACTGAGGCAATTGGGTTTGATGTTAACACCAGGCTCTAGACAACCTCCTACCCAACAGCTGCTTAAAAGACCACCTTTTCTTGCTAAAAGCCTAAAACTTGTACAGATGACTTCATAGCCAGCATGGGAACCTTTTTCTGATCGAGTCCTGCAAGCCCTTTTGTCTCAACACAGGTAAAATTTTATTTTATAAGTCACACGCCCGATGTGACTTAGTGTCACCCAACATTGTGGACGAAAAGTCATGAGCTGTATGAAATCAAGTTACAGAGCACGCGCAGCCCAGAGGCTCTCATTTCTCTCTCATTAACCCTCTTCCCGAGACAAAGAGCATCAGAAACATCGGCGCCTGTATCGAAGTTGTCTTAAAATGGTGCTTCTCTCTGCACAAGTTACCCCGACCCCGCCGACGCAGCCGCCTCCGTAGCAATGGAAAGGAGCTGAGAACGCGGCTCAGTTCCAGACTCCCATGTAGTACCCGCAGGGCCAGGCTGCGAACAAAACCCCTCACCCGCAAACGCACGGGGCGGGGGGCTGCCCCGAGAGCGTTAATAGGGCTTTCATCGGGTTATCGGTTTGCTTGATGTAATCCACAAAATTTCCATGTGCACATCATAATGAACGCACAGACATCTGCGGGGTTTGATGGAGGAGCTGATAGCAGGCAAGTTCTAGAATCCATCTGGTTGGAAAACCATCATCATTTTCACCAAAAAAATCACATTAGCCAACTCGTATCACAACCGGGTACTATTTAGCTTCAAACTACAATTCCAGAACAAATGGTATTCTTTTTTCCTGGAGAGATCTTACAAAATATTCAGTAACTTGAAACTAAGGGGGGGGGGGGTGGTTTGTTTTGGGGGGCTTTTTTGTGGGTATGTTTGTTTGTTTTAAATGCACCAAGTGCTTTAGTTAAGTCTGAGAAAAAAGGAAGGCAGTTTTTGCCCATCTCACAACAAAACCTCTCTTGAGATAAGGGTCTGTTCTGCATCAGGAGAGTTTCCTAGTAAATGCATGAAAGAATGCTTCTATGAGAAGCAAGATTATAAATCCAGAGCATGAGTAGGGACTGATGAAGCCTAGGGGAACTTAAGAAGCCCTAAGTCAAGGCCTGTATTTTAACCGAGATAGAGAACTAAAGCCGCGGCTTTACACTCGCAGCGGTACCCGGAGCGTAGCTCGCTCAGTGGGGCATCGCACTGGTCGGTACATCCCACGTGAGAGACACACACCACGCATGAACCTGAGGTGAGGCAGAGGGGAAACATTTCACTAGCAGTTCACACAGGAAGATTTTGACTTTGGCTGCAAGCTACCGAAGCGACAAACAAGGCCAGAAGACACCGATGCACGTACTCGCTCCCGGTTATAACATGCAGCACGCCGCCGCGAGCAGCGTCGCAGCGCGACATGCTTGCACCGCGCAAAACCCATCCCTGGGGGCATCTGACCATGGACGAGCATGTCCCCACCCCATAACAGAGCAAAATCGGGAATGCCGCCCCGGCTCCGAAGCACCAACGGCGTGAGCAGCTCTTTCACGGAGGCTCTCCCATCACCTCGTGCGCAAACACCACGTGCGTTTCACGTTACACGTAACAGACAAGAGGTGATCCCCTCAAGGCGGAGGGGTGAAGCCAGTGCCCCCGAGCGGCAAATCCAGCCTCCCACCGGGCACCCAAGCAATGGCACCGGCGGCCGAGGTGACGCAGGCGGTGATGAAAGGACTCGCCCAGAGCTCAGAGAGGAAGCTTGTGGCGGAGTCAGAAAGAAAACCCCGTTATCTCGACTTCCGGACCCCTCTGCTAACCGCCAGACCACAAAACACTTTTATTGTAGGATAACATTACAACAAATAGCTATTTTCTGTTAGCAGAAAACCCACTTTGCAGTTTTACTTTCAAAAATCCATTTTCACTCCAACTCTGTAGGATTGCAAGCCAGCTCTGTGACGCGGCATAAACAATTTCTCCCTCCTTTGCATGCCCCAGTTTTATTAAATAATCCCCATAAAAGCAATTACTGAGCTTTGGACTGAAAAATAACTAGAAAAAAAAAAAAGAGACAGCAAATTCTGTGTATCTTCATTTGCATACAGATTCCCTCCCTCCCCCTTTCTAAGGTTTTTGCCATGAGGTCTTTTATGTCTCTTTCAATAATCATATAATTATATGATTCCTAAAGTACACGCTGGCAACACTTCAGGGGATTTTAGTCATTACAGGTGAAAAGTCTTTTCTCTCATGTCTAATGCTCGCTAGGATCTCCTTCCACTTCATTCACAGGTAAGATGAAGAACCAAACGACACCCAAAACCCTCTCCCAGCCAAATCTGGGGGGCCATCAGCCCTCTTCCTCCTCCGTGATGGATACAGGGAAGCGGCAGAACTGAACTGCCATGAACTTCAACCGGAATGAAGCATTTTTTTAAATTAAGCAGCCCATCATTTTTCCCAGGCACCACGTCCAACTATTTTAATGGCTTTCACATTTTTTCTTTAATTTTACAATCTGAAAGAAATGCCAAGGTTCCATCGAGGACCAAGAACACCGTAATTCCATTTCTTCCAATGGTTGCACATTATTAACAAGCTGTCAAAACACCATAATTATTTTATATCAAGTTTGACTGATTCCATAAACATCTCTCAGCTACATACTATCTTGAGTCTCACTCCCAGAGTGCAAGTATGTGCTCAGGCTAAGTGGAATAAAGAGGCTGCACATCCTCCGACAGCAGCGCAAGAGACATTTATAAGCCACCAAAAAAACCCAAAACCAACAGCAGTAACGCGTTTATTAGCTGATGCACTTGATGTCATTGTGAGGTTCCAGACATTTCTTCTCTTTAAATTCTTTGGGGTTTTAGCCCCTCTGCACAAATAAGAGCTACCAGGAAAGAAACTTCAGCCTCACTAACCTGCAGGAGGGGTTAAAGAAGTGACCCCGGTGGCCATCAGCACGCCGCAGCCCGCTGAACAGCCAGAAGCCCTAAATTATCATTTGTTTCCCAACTTGGGCTGCACGCTTCCTCCTAACCTAAGCGTCTCCTCACTAAGTACAGGCTAGATCAGGGGTGTGCTAGCGTCAGGATAAATCCATCTATATTTAAAATTGGGGGGGGGGGGGGAACCAAAACAACCAAAACCAAACAATTACATTCATATTTTTACAAAGCTTAGAAAGAACATCTGTTGGAGAGGAAGAAAATGCGATGCATCCAACCGCAAACACTATAAACTTCAGGTTTAGACTACAGGCACGAGTACAATATATATATTTTTTTATTTTCCTGAATGCCTCTCTATCACAACCTGTTCAGAAGAGAGCGAGGCAGGCTTTGGACAGACGAGAGGAGCCCAAGCGCAACTCCCTTGCCCTGCCAACAGCGCCCAGCAGTCCCCAAAATAGAACATTTGACTTCAAATTGCCACGTCTGTGTGGCACAACTATACATAGCCAGTACAAGATTAAAAAAGCTTTGCTCTGAGCACAAAGGGAGAGACAGGAATGGTGCCATAAGCCCATGTTTTGCAGCCAGTAGTGCAGGGAAATCATTCTGATCCCTTCAATCCCCTTATCCATGCCAACCACTGACCTTGCAGATACAACTTTTGTTCAAGTTTAGTCCCTTTTTGGCTTGAAGCAAGACAGAGCTACAAAGCAAACGCTCTCCATTCATCTTGGATCACGCAAGCGCTATGTACGTAGCTGCCCCCGCGCTCCTTTTCACCAGGTATTTCTGACCTTCAGATCCAGTCACTCGGTGCAAAATAATTAAGCTACAAAAACGGACATGCCCCTATTCCCCTGCCATTAGGGCTGGCGCATCTGCTGGCCTGGCCGGGCGCAGGGAGGGAGAGCCCTGCAGCTGCTGCGGTTCGTACCTGCCCAGCTTTCACAATCCTCGCACCAGAGGAACTGGACCGGCAACCAAAGGCCGGTCGCTGGTTGGTTTTGCCTCGGCGGCTCGGGAGCTGTTTAACCCTCGCTGCCATTTTAAACATTTTGGATTACTAACATGAAGACTGATTCTCCTTTCAGCATCTGAACGGTATTCTTAATAGTTCATTAGTTTTGGAAAAGAGGCTATTTTTTAAGGAGATGGAACGGGAGCAGGACAACAGTGCTCTGACTCTTCTCTCTGCGAGAAGCATGGCTGGAGCGGTCACAGCCCCCATCATGCCGAGCACGGCGGAGCCAGAAGATATTTAAACAGCAAGAGCCACTTCACCTACATAAAACTCTCTTATACCTTTACCGTGATAAACTGGAGGCATTAAAGTGCAGTGAATTGGAAATTGTTCTCACTTACAGCTGGATGTTCCCATACAACTGACACCAAGACGCACGTCCTCTGTACGGTATTTCAAATCTTGATTTTTTTAAAAAATAAATTTAATTTAATAAATTTAAAATAAAAAAAAAAAATGCATCAAGCAGGACAGTGTTTCAGTTTTGCTGATACCATTCGCTTTCAAGTACTCCCTTACAGTGCCACGGACAAACGACACGAAGTTCCCCATGACTTCTACCACCAAACCAAGGCCAGCCACTACACAAGCTGAAGCAACACCCATCTCTGGGTAGCACTTACTTTCCCCAGCCGAGGTGCACACACGGGTTCAGATCCACGTGCACGCAAAGCCCACCAGGTCTAGCTAAGCTTGACGCGGGGGGAGCAGCCTGCAGTGGCCGTGCCTGGGGAGTTCAACACCTCACGCTGAGAAACAGAAAGCAGCAGAAGGGGAGGGTACCAAGAGGAAAAGGAAAAAACCCAGCCCACCCAAAACCCTTTATATGAGTGTAACTGTCTCCAGCCTGGGTATCATATCTCTGTACCTATATGAATTTTTGAAGAAGTATAGTTTTGCGATACATCAGCCCTTCTGCAGAGCAAGCAGGAATCTATCTAGAAACAAAGCGAAACACACGAGGCTGATCTCATCCTACCGGGCTCCCGTCTTCACGGTTACTTTCCCGGAAAGTAATGTTGTGATAGTCAGTCTCGTTCTGTGAAATAATCGAGATAAATGATTAAAAGCGCATCTCATTAGCATACTGAGAGGCCAGTAAAGTTTTCAGTACTTACCAGACAAGGAGTCAAATGCCCTACTGCAAGCATCCATTAATCTGGATCCTCTATCAGCTATTATTTGGATGAAGCGGAACAGTAATTTTATTATATCTCTTATCAAAAAATCTTGCCTGTGCAATACCGAGTACCTTGTATTTCTCACACATGATATATTCAAATTTTTGATGAATAATAATCTATCTTCTGAATTTTTCTGTAGCGGTTGGTCCACTTGGCATTTCAGCAGGCTCCCTCTCACGTTTTACCCCACGTTTCAAACCGCTGAAGAAAGGCTGAGCGGTTACACTACAGGAAACTACTTTGGAAAAATTGCTAAGATATCAAGAGATCTTTCAAAAAACCCAAACAGACAGGGTCCAGCACAGTCTGAGCCAAAAACACGGCTTCGGGTAGGGAGGAGGGTGACCCCTGAACTCACCTGGGATTCTCACAGCCAAGCTGCAGGTAAGCAAGCAGTGACAGCTGCACGATACGCCCGTTCATCCCGGCAGGTTTTACTGATGAGGCAAAGGACTCCAGCTCCAGCAAAAGAGCCGGATCCTTCCTCACCGGTGGTCTGCAGGGAGCCTAGCTCCCCTCGGTTCCTGGCCTGACTGAGCGGGTACTTCAGGCTCGCCCCTCTGGTTTAGCTCTGCTTTAACCACCTCTTATTCCTTAACAAGCACAAAAATACCTTAAGTACCTGCTTCAGATAAGATGCAAAGAAATCAACAGCTAGGAGAACAAATCAATGGAGACTAACAAGCCTTCAGGAGAACCAAAAGGCATTTAGAGCACCATCCAGAAAATCATTAGCTTTCCTGAGGTTAAAAGCCCTTTTTTTTAAGGAATAACTGGCCATCAGAAACATTTACTTGATATACCATCACTTGCCAATTCAGGAATACTTAAAAATCTAGAAACTTGTTTTAAAACACAAGACTAACTATGGAAAAAAACTAAGCTGCAAAGTGCATACACAGAGATATGATGATAAATGAGAAGCTACGTAGCTAGGTCAGTGGAACTAGCACAAAACCTTCGGAACAGGAAGCTGCAGTTAAATACACTGGTTTTCTTATCAATGAGAGATCAGAGCAACAGCAACAGCACAGTGTACAACACACATGTGAAAACAGCCTTATCAAGATAACAGCTGAAGAACTTATGGATTCTGTCCAGAAGTCTACTATCACCATTAGGCTTTCTAAACTCTGCTACACCCCAGCGCAAACGGCAGAGAAGGGGCTGTGATTTTAGCCCTGCCAGACCCCCGGGTACGAACAAAAGAAAGAGCGGGCAAAGCGTTAATCTCCTTCGGGTCTGCGACCAGATGCAGCTGGGCCCCAGCTCGGCTCATAAGGGCAGCATCACCACTTCAGCACGACGTGCACGAAGTCAAGGTCTGCCTCTTTTCAGCTCGGGGATCTACATCTGCACAACGCGTCGCTCCACGCGCGTTTGCGAGCGGATTCTCCACGAGGTTCTATAAATAGGTTAAACATTCCTAAAAAAACCCATACATACACACACACACACACACCAGGAAAGTTAAAATTTCCATACAGCGTTCCAAGGCTTTGCTGGAATCTGTAAAAATGATAAACAACAGCCAAAAAGAAAACACAACCCCTTGTCTTTACAACTACTTTGGGAGAACAATTGCTCTCAAAGATCGCATTCATTAACATTCTGATGAAGTTCCCTTTTAGCGCTGTTTTTCATACTTGAAAGGAACAGCTATGATCAGAGAGAGCCCTCAACTACCGACTCACTCATTTAGATTCTCTCGCTCTGATTCACCAATCACCTTCAAGAATAATTAGCAGCTTCGTCTGAACGTAATGAATATACACACATGCTCACATACAGACCATTCATTTCGGAAGGCGGCGAGAAATCCCCCGTTTCTCAGCCCGCTGGCTGTTCTGACCCCCGGCACGGGAAGCATCTCCTGGGCAGCACCATCATCTGAGGGTTTTCCAGCAGCCACCCGTCTCGCTGACCACCTCAAGCCAGCAGATCAGGGCAAGCTAAGCGTCCGGGTTGGTAACTCCAAAGCCATGTTTGGTGGCTGGGTATCAAAAAGAAAAAGCAAACCCAACCCCAAACCACCCCTACACACCCATCACCTGCGTGTAACCCCAGTGGGAGCCGGATTTATACGAGAAGATTCAGAGCAAGGAAGGGAAAGGGGAGGTTTTAACTTCTTATGTACACAAAGAGCCTGCTGCTGGTTTGTCTGTGGGCTTGTATTTCTTTTTTCCTTAATTTAAAAAGAAAAATATTTAATCAACTTTGTCTACGTGAAAGCTGGTAGGACAGGGGATCCATAAGCCAAGTCACAAGTAAGTATCACAGAAACAAGCAGCAATATTTTCAGATGACAACTGCCAAAGGAAACATTGCCACATAAGTTAAATCAAAATCCAGAATGCTTAAAATTCATGCCAAAGAGCCAAAGGAGACTTCATAAAGCCAGCCCTCAGTATTAACCTTAACTGCTCATACCCCTAGGTCAACACAAAGGAAGTATATATTTATTCTATAAAGCACCCTTTATTTACCGGAACACCAGTGGTAAGAATTTTCTTCAGCAGGGAAGGGGAATTCACAATATTTTGAGATAAAAAGAAAAAAAAACAAACAGAAAACCACCTTACCTCTCCCAAATGTTTCTACCATTAAGTTCTGCCTAGCCCTTGAGAAATTTAATTTCCAGGGGGAAGCCCAAAGCTTAGCTAGCCCATCAGACGTAATCACAGCTCACTGTAACATTAAGTGACAAACAAGCCTCGAAGAAGAACACAAGAAAGGATCGCAGCGAACTGCCACATACACAACAAAAGCTCCTTTTAGGATTAGAAATTAAATAAAGCAGACTTTCTTCGTGCAGGATTGTTTCTAGGCTGTATACTGACCCTTATTCTTTCTCCTCCCTCACGAGCATGGAAGGTTTCAATTCTTATTTATTTTCAAAATACCATCACAGCAGATTTTTAGGTACTCTTAAACAACAAACCCACACTGAAAGGCAAATCTCCTCCAAAGCAGAAGAAAACCACCTGCCGCAGCCCAGCACACTAGAGCGCACACCTCCACACGGCGCAAGATGCCGTTTCGCTCATTTACATGGGCATAAGTTGCTTTAAAGTAGTTTTGCCTTAATACCCCCCTTCCCTTGCTGCTGCATCCAACCCGCCAGGCATCACCCACGGTCCAAGGCAGCGCCGCACGGGAAAACCCACGCAACGCAGAGCGCCTTGCTCCTTTTTAGTGCCACTGGGATTTACGAAACGCACGTGGTCACGGGGGCTCCCCGAGGGCCTGGGCCACGGCGCACCTCCCAGCTCGGCCCCTGAAACAAACAGGTGAGTTCTGCTCGCGCTGCTCCCTCCGAGGTGCCAACGACCACCCGAGATGCCGAGGCGCACGCGTTCTCTTGCGTGCCGGCGGATCCGGTAGTCATCAATTAATCTCAGGTGGTACCGAAGTGTTTTGCAAGAGTTTGAAAGCGGAAAGTTTTGTAAAGGCTTGTATATAATTTTTTAAAAAAAAAAAAAAAACAAACCCCAGAAGTGCTCCCACAGACAGCTGTACTTTGGGGTGGCAGAAGTTTAAGGTCGCCCTCTGCCCTCGTGCGCCCTGTTATCAAGGTTACGGTTTGGTTGATTTGATAACAAGGCTTATCCCATTCGAAAAGCCCGGAGTTTTCCTCGTCAGCCCCGAAGGGACTGCGCTATCATTTGAATTCTATTTCCTGATAATGTGCTCATCATGGTAGAAAATTTCTGCAGGAAGATGAATTTTACTTTCTTCACTGACAGCTCAGTGGAGACTCCGGGGTTTAATTGGACCTATTTGCTGATGCATATTTGACTAAGAGGATGCCCAAGAAAAAAAAATTTAAAAAGAAGATACAGACAGGTCTATGGCTTGTTTTAGGGGCACACGAAAGACGATCACTTGCTCATTATCAGTTCTGCGTGGACAAAGTAGGACAACACCCCGCAAGTGACGCTGTGAAAGGCCAAAGAATAGCCGTCACCAACAGAGATCGCCTTCCCAGGCTGGCACCTCCACACCTAGCGCTGCTCGGGACTGCGGGGCGAAATGTCCCTCCCGAGCAGAAGTCCAGGCTCCCCAAGCCCTGACGCCAGGGCAGATGGCCAAGGCCGCTGCTGCCGCCCCTGCAGGGGCGCGGGGACCACCTCCAGGACTTTTGAGAAGTTGGTTGTACGAGCCAAAAAAAAAAACCCCTCCTGACGGCCAGGGTGCCGCCAGAGCCCAGAGGCCGGAGGGGTGGGCTGAGGGGCAGAAGCAAAGCCCACAGACAAAATGGGCCATCCAAGGCTGAGCCAAAGATGTTCGAGATCCCAGGGCAGACCCGAGATTATCCATTAGCCTGCACAGAGCCCTCCGTCGCCGTAACGTGGGTTAATAGGTACACGAGTGTCAGGAAACCCAAAGTAGGGAAAGCACCCAGAACTTCGCCCGTATTTTTGCCACGGTGTGTCGAAGAAAGTGGGCAAAGGCACCACGATTGCTCATATTTACTGGGGATTCAAGTTATTATGCCTGTCGAGTGACTTGTTAGGTGCTTTCTCTCGAGAGCTCACTACTTCCCCTCGTACACAAACAACACAAAAATCAAAAGCCAAAGTCTTAGTTTGTCAATGCCCCTCTGAAAATATTAAATTTCCTGCTCTGCTTAACTTAGCTCAGACAAGGCAGGCAGTATTTGCTCAGCAAATATTGTTTGTAATAAGTTAGACAAGCAATATTTTTTGCCAGCCTATTAACACCAGAAAAATATGTACAGTCAACAAGAGATGAAGAATTTGTTCAATTACTTCAAAAATGGGAATTACAACCAAGGGATTATTATCCATTTAAACATCTCTTTTCCACAAAATGTCAAACACTAGCCATTTGCTAACAATCTCCGGAGACAGATAAAGTAACATTTTGGCAAAGCAAACACAAACTCCACGAGCCGGGGGGGGGGAAGGAAGGGGTTGGGGGGGGGGGAAGCTCCACCATTCACAACAATACCGGACCATCCCAACACGCCAGGAATATTTCGCAGCCCTCCGCCAGGCAATTAAAACCCCAAACAAACATTCGACTTGCCCTAAGTGATAGCTAACACCAGCCGGAGCCGGAGGGAGATGGGGGGGGGGGATGTTGGGGGTGGGGGCGTGGGGAGAAAAGGGGGGGGGGGGTGCAGCAAGTTGCCAGCGGGGCTGCCACCCCCCGGGCCACCCTCCCGACCGCAGCCCCGAGATCCCTGCGGGCTGACACCAGGATTAATGCACATTAATTGTTATTTGCAAAATTCAGCAGCCTCAAAGCGCCGCGCTTCCTTTTTCAATTTTTTTTTTTTTGTGGTTTAAATTTACCCCCCTCCTCCCCCCGCGCCCCCCCTCCCCTCCGCTCGTACCTCCAGGGCTTCCAGGGTGTTGAAGCTGGCTATGGCGAAGCCATCGATCAGATCCTCCTCCTGGGAGCTGGACTCGCGGCGGCGGCGGCGCGGGGGCCGGGCGGCGCGGGCGGCGGGCGGCGGGCCCCGCGGGGCTGTGCAGTTCTGGCCGCCGTTCTCCTTGCCGGGGCTCGGCTCCTTCTCCGAACCCGAGGAGGGGCTCTGGTTCCGCGGGTCGCGGGCCGCCGCCTCCCGCCGCCGCACGCGGTCCCGCTGCGACCTCGACCTCCGGCTCTGCCGGATTTTCCCATCCATTGCCGGAGAAGCAGCAAATCAAAAAAAAAAAAAAAAATTTAAAAAATAATAATAATAATTAAGAAAAAGAAAGGCCGGGCGTGGGGGTGGGGGGGGGCGGGGGGGGGCGCGGGGGAGGGGGGGAAGAGAAAAGTCACCCCCCTCCAACTCACCGCTTCCCCTCTCCAAACCCCGGAGCCCTTGCAAAAAAAATTTAAAAAAAAAAAAAATTTAAAAAATCAACAACAAAAATCCTGCTGTTCAGACCCTCGGATCCAGGGCGATGATAATCCACAGAGCAAGGCTGGGTGGCGGTGGCGGTGGGGCGAGCGGCGCGCACACACACACACACACACACACACACAAAAAATATTAAATCCACGGAATGACCTTGACAAATTTCCACCCCCCGCCCCCCCCCACCCCCCCAAAAAAAGCAGAGACGGGAAGAGGAGGGGAGGAGGGGAAAAAAAAAAAAGAAAAAATAAAAAAAAAAAAAAAAAGAGAGAGGGGGGGATCTATCTGGATCAGGACGAGGACACCTCGGGTTCACTCGGCGCGGAGGAGAGAGGCAGATCCAGGAGGCTCGACCCAGCTCGGGATAATCCAGGCGCGGCGCCCCCTCCCCGGGGGCAGCGCCGCTCCGGGGCCGCGCTCCGGCCGCCGCACACCGCGCCGGGGGGGCCGCCGCCGCCGTCCGCGCTCGCCGCCCAACTTTCTTGCCGCGGAGCGAGCGAGACAATCCCTGGGCAGCCCCCGCCGCCGCCCGCCGCCGCCGCCGCCGCCGCCGCCTCCGCCGCCCGCCGCCGCCGCCGACCCCTCCTCGCCGGGCGCCGCCGGCGGCTCGCAGCCCCCCGCCGGCGCGGCACGGCGCCCCCGCCGCCGCCGCCGCCCGCTGCCGGATGGCGCTGGCCCGCCCGCCCCAGCCCGGCCGCCCGCGGCGCGGCGCGGCGCAGCCCCGGCCCCCAGAAGCGGCTCAGTCGGCGCTGCCCGGATGCCGCCCCATTCTCCCCGAGCTGGGACGCGGCGCTAGCACCGCCCGGCCGGCCGCGCATGAGCAGGGCTGCCAGCTGCGCGTCATTCCCCGGCGCAGGCCCGGCCGTGCCCCCGGCCCCCCCCCTTCCTCCTCCTCCTCCTCCTCCTCCTCCTTCTCCTCCTCCTCCTCCTTCTTCCCGCCCCGCCGCCGCCGCCTTGCCTCGCCTCAGTGGGGGGAAGGAGGGGGGGTGCCGCGGCCCGCCCCCGCCGGGAAAAGTTCCCCCCACCCCGGGCCGGCTCCCGCACCGCCTCCGTGCCCCGCTCTCCCCTCACGGGGCCGGCTGAGCCCACGGGAAATGGAGGCGTGAGGGGAAGGGGGACAGCGGGGGCAGAGCCGCGGGGCGGCCAGAGGGGCCGGCCGGGGGGCGAGCTGAGGGGCCGGGGGGCGAGCTGAGGGCGAGGCAGTGAGCGGCGGGGCGGGGTGGGGGTTAAACGGGGAACGGAGGGACGAGCTGAGGGGTGGGCTGGGGGTCACAGGGTGAGGCAGGGACAGGCTGAGGGGTTGAGGACAACCTTGGGGACCCGCCATCTGGGGGGTCAAGGGTCGCGTTAGCAGGGGACAAGCTGGTGAGGAGGGCGCAGGGGCAAAGGAGCTGCACAGCCAGAGCTGTAGGAGGGACGTGGAGCTGCACAAGGGGGGCGAGGCTGAAGGCCAGGGTCGTGGAGATGGTGGCGGGAGACCCTTTACCTCATTCCCCCCCTGCTCCCTGTCCATCCATCTTGCCGATGTTTCACTGGGGCTCTGCAACACTGGAGGAGGCTGCGGCTGCGTTCTTGTTCCCCTTCTTGTTGCGGGCCCGGTCCTCTGTCCAGGAGCGCCTCGGCCAAGGCTTGGTCCCTGGGCACTCCCCTGGAACGGGGACCGGCTTGGTGGCCGGCCGAGCGGCCACGCACAGCCCAGCCCCAGGTACAGCGCCCAGGGAGGTGTGCCTGGGCCAGGGCCCCGGCGCAGAGCGCCGGCTGTCCCACATATCGCAATGGTAGCAGGACCTAATCCTCCTGTTATCTTTTATTGCATGCAGTCAGATATTACCGCACGTTACCGTCGCTCCTGGGTACTCCCTTCCTTGTGTGTGGCTGGCTTTGCTCCATTTGACTGACTTGGCTCCATTCCTTACATCTTTGGCTGCTTTCGCCTTCCCCGGGGGGTAGCCTCCAGTTCTGGATGTGAGAGAAGTTAGAAGGAAGTAGTGAAATAAAACCTGAAGAAGTCCACCAAGCTTCATAAATAAGCAAGGCGGGGAGGGGAAATCCATGAAGGAGATCCAGTGTTAGCGGGAGCCATGGAAGTAAGGGAAGCCAAAAAAGTCTCCTGCCACCTGCTCCCACTCGTGTTCCCGTTCAGTCGTCGCCAGGGATGGTGCCTTCCTCGGGCCGGTGCCGCCCGCCGCGGCGGGCTGGTAGCTGGGTATCTATGCCCCCGTCGGAAGGCTTTGCCGTGGGGACTGCAACGCCCGCCTTTCCTCCGTTCTCTCATATTCCTGATCTAATAATGGTGCAGCTGAAAATTAGCCTCCTTCCACCTGGCCCCAACAAGCTCTTTTAGAAGGGTTTCTGGTGTCTGGCAACAGCGTTCCCCTACCTTACTTAAACAAGAGGTAAAATAAATATCGCCCTTTTAAAATGGAGCATCGGAACGTCATTTAAATTTAGGCAATTTAAAACCAAAGGTAGAAATCCCATGTGTAGTACAAAGCCTCTTAATCCAAATAGTCATTCATGCATTGCGAGCCTCAATCACACTTGTATCGGTGTCATTTGTGTCCTAATAAAATCCTATAATCTTTTGTGTGCCAATTAAACACGGAAGATAGCTAAGCCTAGCCGCTTCCTTGGGTAATTACAGGCTAGTGGGGAGTCAGACAGTTATCTGCCAAGGGTTTTGCTGGACTGGGGATTTCTGATGGGGTGTTTTTTCTCCTCCTGTTTCTTGAAGGGACAGGACTATACTTTTTTCAACGTAGGGTATTTTAAAACCATAAGCGAGATCCAGGGGATGGTTGTTAATGAGAGATCTGGGTTTTAGATATACCCAGTTAAACAATGGATTGGGCTTAACAACTGTATTTGCTGTACCGATATTTTAAGGGTAGCTTTCTAGAAAAGAGCACTTACACAGAGTTCAATAAGCTATTTTTACATTAGGGAGCCCATCCTTTAATTTACAAGGTAATCTTTATATTCCTTGTAAGTATGTCACAAGGGTAAGCCATTAGGAAAGGTAAACTGGGGAATGTATAACCCTTTCTCTTGGTAGCGCTCATTCCAGGCCTGTTGTGCTTTAGGTCCTCCATCATTAATATGCATTTCCAGTTCTCTTTTTTCCATTCACTTCCAAATTTGCTGACCAACAAGGACAGTGGAAATTGCCTGTAAAGTTCCTTTCTTTATTTCCCGTCGGTAGGGTCATCAAGATTCTCGTCCCGCTTACATGTTTACGTACAGGAGTTTAATGTCACTGTGAACGTAAACCGAAGGTGCCTTCTGGGGAAAGCTGCAAATACAGGGTATGTTTTTTTTCTCCAATTAACTCCACAAATTCAGCAGCACTATGATCATCCATCGTTATGCCCAATTTTGTATATCTGTATATTTTTGTTGAAAGGCACAGCAGAAGTGTCCTCCGAAGGAATTAAAATCAAACAGTCCGCATGTGAAAGGACGCCTTTACCTGAAACAGCGTCGCTGAATCAACTGTGCCTTTCCTTCCGCCGAGGCAATTTCACATTTTCAATAGAAGGCAGACCTACAGTGATTTTTTTTTTCTTCCCCCCCCAGCATCAAATGGCTTTCCGCACAATGATATTCATCATGTTATAACTCTAGGTGAATGATAATGGATCAGAGGGAATGAAAACAGATGGATGTTAAAACAGACAATTCCCTGCCATGAACCTGGGAGCCCTCCGCTGCTGCCTAGTCCGTTCATTCAGTTCATAATTGTATTAGACATTCCAACAATAGAGAGGCCTTCTTCATTAATCCTGAATTTACTGAAAAGAAGCTTTGCAGACTGTAGCTCTTTCAGCACTTAGCCAACACCGGGCAAAATTTACCGCAGGCTGAAGTGGATAAAACTCGGCTAGGTAGCAACGAGCACAGAAAATTCCAAAAGAAGCAAGAGAGGTGGGCCGGTGAGACAGGGAAGGACAGCCTAGCAGCGGCCCTGCGGGCGGGCAGGAGACACTCGAGTACCTTTGCAGCAGAGCTGCAGCTTAGATGGCACCAAGGAAACGTATGGAACAGATTTCCTCTTGCCGGAGCGCAGGCGTGGCTGGACTTACCAATATTGGGCCTCTGTGCGAGACCTGATCTTCCCTTTTCAGCACCCGGGCCGCAGCGAGCACATGAGCCGGTGGCTGCCGACCCCTGCCATGTGATGGGGCACAACCTTTTGGTAACCCTGGTCTACATCAGGTGACTGGGGCTAAGCGATACAGATCAAGTCTCGTACCAGCTGTCCTGTGAGTCAGACCTTGATTACAATATTGACATTAACATTTTAATCACATGCATGCCGCTGCAGATTTTAATGACCGACTTGCTATGCCTTTGCTTTTTGAGGATCAGAAATTAGACCCTTGTTCGTTGCTTGAGCGAGCCCAGCATCAGAAGAGCAGCTACCATAGCAGTAAACACGGCATTGCTCTCACCGCGAGCCTGCCCCTGGACATTAACCTCGGTGGTGCTGGAACACCTCACTGGAAGGGGGACTTTGTTCTCAATTACTCTATGCCTGTGACTGGGGCAGGACTGGAAGTTATGAAAAGAGGAGAAAGGCGGTGCTTTTGTATTCTCTGTAGCCTGAGGCGATGTGAAAATCTACCCAGTCCCTGTCTAACTCTCATTTTTGGATTCCCAGGGACTTTCATCAGAGCAGAGTAATCCAGAGACTTTTCCTTCATCCTGTGGAGCTGGAAACAGGGCTGCTATTAGCCTCCCTGCCTTGTGCTGTTGGAGCAAGGTGAAGAAGCTTCAGTGCAAATGAGAATCAGGCCCCAAACCTGCCTTGTTCCTCTCACCCCGAACGTACTCCGCGATCTGCTGCAAACAGCGCAAGCTGAATCTGCGAGGCCGTGCTCTGGTAAAGACTGCCATGTCCAAGGTGGAAGGACAACCAAAAGGTCAGCACAGATAAACTGAATACAAAATCACTTAAGGCAGTAAAAAGAGACCTCAGGCTTTCATTGCAGTTCTGACATGCACCAGAACATACTTCAAGATGTTAAATAAGCTGGTTTTGCCATCACTAGGCTCAGCTGTTTTCTCCTGTTTCTCCCCCTGCTACCCCAATGCTCTACTAAAACGATCAGGCCTTAACTGCTTCCACAAACATGGGCTGCCTTTATCACTTGCTTCATCATGGTCATTTGCACTGAAAATGCATAATCACTGTCAGAGTACAACGAATCATTACGAATAATTAGTTACTTCCAATATGGCAAGTCAGTCTCATAAATCTTGAATATTTGGCTTTGGTTTTGGAGAGAGATTCCTTAATGGCTACACTTGTGAGACTCTGTTAATTGATATAAAATTGTATTCAAAATTAGATTTGTTTTAACAGATCTAAATCACCCCAATAAATCAGCCTCAGCCTATCTGCTTTAAAGGTTCAAGTACGGTTGGATTTTTTTTTGCCTTTGGGAGAAAGCGTGCACTTGCAATCAATGCGTAGATGGCTGCGTCTGACCCTCCCCTCGTTCAGTAACCGCTTCCACATGCTGACATCAGGGTGATTTTGCTGGGCTCAGAAAGCATAAGGGCAGGGGGTGCAGCCCCCCAGCCCAGGTGGGGCAGTTGCGGGGTGCTCAGCCTTCAGGCCAGGCGGCCGTGTGGGGAGCGCGGCATGGCCGGGGCATCAGCCCGCCTCTGCTCACAGCCTCAGCCGTGGTGCAGCCGGTGGCCAGGAGAGCACTCGCTGCCTCTGTTCCGAGCGGCCAAAAGAGAGAGGAGGGAACTTTCGTTAGAAAAGGAAAGAGTTCAAGCCTGTCTGTAACAGTCAGATATTGATGTTTTTATGGGTAATAGTAGCGTGAGTGGTAGTTCTGATGATGCTCTTTTTTCCTTCAGAAAAAAAGCATCTTTTTCATCTGATACCATGGGTGAGAGAAGGTGGTAGTTAATAACAGTAGCTTAATTTTATTTGACTGTATGTACTCTGTTTAGCTCTGTTTTTAGGAAAGGAAGTTACTGTCTTTACCCTTATTTTAAACCAGGGAAATGGAGGTAGAGAGAAGCCCAGTGTTCCTCTCCCGTAACTTCTCCAGAAGGCTGTCTTGCTCACCTATGCAGCGGTGAGCCCAAATGCTTCCTGAGATCCTGTGTGGTAAAAATGTGCTGGAAGAATTCCCCATTTATATCCTGTCTGCTGTTACTGTCTCTTATCTTAAATATCTAGGGTTTTTTTTCCTCTTCCAGAGATTCTTTCTTGCCTACTTCATCTCAGTAAAACTTTCCCCACCCTTCTCCTACCTAAGTTGTTGCCTGTATTTTCGCCCGTCTGATCTCCCTCAGGTTCTAGCTGTCGAACTTGTTCCATGTGGGCAGGCTCCGACTCCTGCCTGCAGCCTTATGAAGTTTGATGCGCTCTACCCGGGGATTTGCATACGCCTGGGTCAGATTTCAGGAGGCTGTAAGCCTTGCAGGCTATGTGCTGCCTCTTGCTTCATATGTGTAGAGTCTGAAAACTGCTGTGTCTGTTGTCGGGCCCCGCAGCGCAATGATCGGTAGCTAGTATTATGTCTTGCTTGACTAGGTATGCCTAAATCCTGTTGGGCTCAGTGATCTATTTAATTATTCTTTTACTTGCTTTTAGAACGTTGCTAAGGTATAGGCACCACCTTCAGTGCTCGGTGTGTCATGCAGTACGTGTATTTAGGGGTGAATAAAAGTGAAATCTTCCCGATTGGCTTTATTAAGTGCAACTATTGCAACTGTTGGTAATTTTCCTTGGGTGGAAGTTGCTTCTGTTTCCAAGTGCATTGTAGGTTAGGCTTATTTCGCTCTTAAGCTTGTTAAAGTAATAGAGCTTAATTTTATTCTCTCAGTGTATATTATCAGTCAGCTAATAGTTGAAAGAAAAAAATTCCCTTAAAAAAAGCCCCAAAAAACAAAGCCAAACCAAAACACCCACCCAGGGAAACCTGAAAATCAAGCCTGTAAATGTGTTTTTCTGTTCTAAGCCTGGAAACCAGGGTGAAAGCTAGTAAAAACTACCTCGGAGAAGACATATCTGGCAATCCACAGCTCCCAGAGCTCTCCTAATACAGCCTGGCAGGGCGTGCAAATGTAACTTAACATGAGGCCAGCTACTTATGATAAGCAGGTGCTAAAACATTTCTGCAGTGTTTCCTCCATTAATTTTTTTGTCTCTTTAAAGCAACCGTCAGGATGATGTGTCATCTTAATTACAGTATCTGGGAGCAAGGAGTTTACTAGTGTCTACGTAACTTGCTAATAAAGGCTTCTGCGCTGGGGATTTTTAGCTCTCTGTGTGCCAGCCAGCAGGCTAGACACAAAGGTAGACTTGCAAAATCACAATGATACATAATTTATACTGGGTCAACTTACCCTTCATGGAAAGTAGGTGAGCGTGTTAAACAGGGCTTCCCCCTCACTGAAGTCGATGCCTATATTGGGGAATTTGTTCTCAGAACGGACAAGGCTTAACGAATTACTGCTCACTTGTATGTCCTGATGTCTTTGGGTGGTCAGACCAACTTTGAATGAGCTAAATCGGAAGGGGATTCAAATATATTTAGGAGAATATAATAGTTAAAAGGTTGGCTTGACTGCCTGGAATCATTTTGCAAAGAGAGAGGTAGAACTGGAAGCTAGACAAAAGGAAAACGCGGAAAGATTGAAATGGATCACTTGATGTTCGAGTGAGTGTGTAATAAGGACTGAATTATTCTTAACACAGAGGACTATTTTTTGCCTGCGCCTCATACTATTGCTAATCTTTTGTTGTTCTTCATCTGATTCACTGATTTAATTTCACTTCTGCAAAGGAAGGAAGGAGCCTCAATTTATGAGGGGACTGTGAGGGCCTTTGGAAGGGGGTGTATTGAATTTCAGAAAGCATTTTACAAGAACGTAGCCCGCCACAGTCTTGTGCTATAGGACTTCCTTTGGAAGCATATATTTCTCCCCCATAAGTCTTTTGAACAGTTTTATACCACACATGTTTCAAGAGAATTAAATCAATAACAATCTGTACCTTTCTAACCTGAAATGCAAGCTCTGCACGGCAGGAGATCAAGCTATGCAATTAACTGTTGTCCTTTCAAAGGAATTCTGACAGATATTTATAGTTTACTGTATTCCATTTTCCTGCCATTGGAATATAACAGCACAACTGAATGCAGCTGACTGGAACTATGAAATAATTATAGCAATAACTATTTCCTTCTCTACTGGGGAAATCTTGTAAAGTGCTGAATGTGGGAACTGCTGATGTTCTTACCCCTCAGAATTTGGTCCTTACCTTTGGTTTATCATGCATCCCTAGGTAAGTCACCAAGAGAGATTTTTTTTTGTTGTTTTCCATTACCTACAGCTTTTTCTGATGTCATGTTCTAAATCTCACATTCAGCTTGACGTTGAATGAATCAACGCCTTACAAATAAATACACTTTAAAAAGCTTTCTAAATTTGGGCACGGTCAGTGTGTGAAGCAGAAAGACTTCTCTGTAGTAACATAAGTCATATCATTGTGTGGGAGTTTGGAACAGTCTATTAAGAAGAAACTATGCAATATTACCAGAAGTGAATAGATTGGCATTTGACTGCTAGGCGCTTTGCAAATTTCAATATAAAGGCACTTATTTTATACCCTGAGCTGTCACTGTAACTTATGTGCTCATGCTGGTGACTTAGTAGCATAATGACAGGCCATTGTTACTAAGATAATTAATTTTAAGCAATCTTTCCTAACAGTATGCTTGAGAATTACATTCATTTGCTGCAAACTTATAAGACATTGATGCATCAGAAAAATAGTAATGCTGAATCTTTGAGCCACCTCTGTTACTAGCTCAGTACGAGTCTCTTCTCAGAGGATATTTGCTGTGTTGGGCGCTTTAGATCTGAAGCTTGATTGGCCACTTACCAGTTATAATGTCCTCAGCTACTTTGCTTTGTGGCTGCAAACCCGCAGAGGTACACCGTAGGTTCCAACCACCCGTCAGTTCTGCCGCTCGACCGTTTTCCATCAAGTGGGTTGAAGGTCTGCAGATGGTCTACCAGAACCTAGCGAGCTGCAAACTAGGATCAGCTATAGCTGAGGTGCTTTTGGGAGCAGTGTGGTAGGGGGTTGTGGGCTGCTTAAAAAAAAAGAAGTCCAGTAGGGCGAGAGTAGGCTGAGTAGAAGTGGAAAAGTCTCTTCAAATCAAAGAAAGTCTTGGAATTACTTTCCTAACAATTATTAGGGATTATTGCAGCCTTCCAGTGCTTAAAGGGGGATTATAGGAAGGATGGGGGCAACCTCTTTAGCAAGGCCTGTCGTGACAGGACAAGGGGTGAGGTTTTAAGATAAAGGAGGGGAGATTTAGACTGGATACAAGGAAAAAAATTTTTACGATCAGGGAGGTGAAACGCTGGCCCAGGTTGCCCAGAGAGGTGGTCGATGCCCCATCCCTGGAACCATTCCAGGTGAGGCTGGATGGGGCTCTCTGAGCAACCTGATCTAGTTGAAGATGTCCCCGCTCACTGCAGGGGGGTTGGACTCGATGGCCTGTGAAGGTCCCTTCCAACCCAAACCATGCTATGAGTCTATGATTCAATGTTCACCAAAAGAGGTAGAAAAGAAGCGTCCAGATGCCCTCCACCTTTACCCACATGGACTGGGCATGAAGTTAAAGCTTTCCTCCAACAAGAAAAGAATGAGAACAGGGAAGAGAAACAATTCTTGCTTCGTTCTCACAGGTGGTACAAACTCCTTGTGGCTGTTGAGTAATATTGTATTGTGAGGCCGCCTCAGAAAGTGATGGTCTGAGTCATCCCTAGGTATCAGTTTTGTTTGGGGTCCCCCCAACTTTTATTGGGGCTGGGTGGGTAAGTGGTTGTACTGTAACAGGAAGAAAAACCCAACAGCCAGCTTCTCCCAAGTTTACATTTCCTGGGAGTGTTGTCGAAAATGTCAAGTCCACTAGAAGGAAAGAAGTTAAAGAAATGAAGGATGTCTTCTAAATTAATCAAATCTGGAAACTCCCAATCATTAGGTTTTTCCCTTACGAGGCTCTTATCCAGAATGCAGCTCTGGTGAGGTAGAGCACCAGCCTGCAACCCAACCTGGGTGGCTCAGTTTCTGGAAGTTTACTTCCAAGTGTAAAGAGAAGAAGATTTGGGCTTTCTGCACAGTGAGCTGGTGTGTGCATGAGGATCAATACCGTAGCTGAGAACTCTCCTCCTGAGAGGTCTGCAGCAAACAGTACATTATTTATGTGCTCTCCTCACGTTTCCCTGTGTGTTATGTAAATACTAATCAAGGTGAAATTGGACTCAGACATGTCTAATTTTGACTTCAGTTTATTTTGGCAATATCCAAGCAGAGGTCAGTTGCTAAATGGCCTTCTAGAGGGGCCCCGAGGTATTCTAAGACTTTGCATGGGTTTAAGGCAGAGTCTCTGCACGGGCTCATAACTGACTGTTGGAATTCCCGGAACTGCAGCTCTGTTGTTCCCAAGCCTCGCGCTCTCCTTTGCTTACAGCAGGAATGGGAAAATATCAAGTCCTATCCAGCCGTTGCCCTTTGACTGCAGCTGATGTTACTCATTCAGATAAGCAGCAGCATGTTTTATTCCATTTAGTCAACATTTTGTTAGCTGCTTGTGTCCTCTCCCCGTATCTTTGAGTTTTTCCCTCTGTGTGTGACTCTTCCAGTATGTTTTCATTCCAGTTCATCTGGGAGCAGGGGTTTTCTTTGGGAATGCTTCATAGCTTTTAATTTGTTTTGTGGTTTCAGGGGTCTAGTTTTGGTTGTTTGGACTTACTTGCTTATGACGTCGTTGTATTTTTTCACCTGATTGTAGTGCTGGAAAAAGAAAAATGTTCCTTACTGATAGCTTTGCTAACCAAAGCCTCTTGTTCACACCGTGCTGAAAGCTGGTGCACTGCAAGGCTTCCTTAATGTGCATGGGTGTGCCTGCCGAGCAGGGCGGCTATTAGTTCTGTGCATGATGATGGTTTCTGTGATGAGCATGACTTTCTCTATTGGGAAATGAACTGTGAACACCTACTCATTTTTCATAGGGCAAATTACAGTGATCTTGCAGCTCTCTGAATTGCCTACACCTCAAAAAGAAAGTCCCTAGGACCCTTTAGAGCGATGCTAATGAAATAGCTCGGGCTGAGCAGCTATTCTGTAAGCAGGAACCACCTCTGAATTTAGCCATTTGCTTTCTGCCTGGCAGGCTTCTGATGCACTTGATGCACTTCTTCACCCTTTTTTTTTTTTCCCCCCACACTTGGGACTGAGGTAGCTTTTAGGTGCTTATTGCTCAAGCTTCCTTAGCTGTGATTAAACCAAAGGAAGAGGATTTGAAATCAGTGAAACTCTGTTTAGAGTTCTGTGTCCCTCTGAGAAGCTCAAAGGCAACAGCTAAGAGAAAACAAATTAAAGAAGGCATTACTACATTTTCTTGGGGGAAGGGGAAAAGCATTACCTGTCACATTGCTGCTAAAAAAGATAGAGCAAGTTCTGACCTTGGAAACAAAGGAGCCTGACTCTCAAAGAATTTAGACCTAACATTGGCCTTCAGATGCTTCCACACTTGTATCTTTGGATGGCCATTAAATTTTGTTTGTGCTTTCTAACCAAGGCTTCCCCCCGGTACTTATCAGCTCAAAGACGTGTGCCTGAGAATTTTTTTCTTTCCTCCTCCTGTAGTTCTGGAGTTGTTCCTGACATGGTCTAGCAGGAAAAAAAAAGATGCTTAGTGGAGCTTTTGACTCTCAAAATAACAGGACAAGGCCAGTAATAAACTTGTAATGGAGCACTGCCCAGCAGATGGAGAGGACAGGGCTCTTGATAAAATGGGAGCTGTGGGATCTGTCTCATCAAGCAGCTGTCACAGCTGTCTTCCTCCTCTAGGATAACCGTGGAGAATTCATGCCAGTGCATTAACTTCTCCCAGCAAATCAGGTGTGTGTCAGTATACAAGGATGACTTTAGTCTAGCTCTGATTTTCCTAATGTTGTGTCATAGCCTGTGTGTATACACAGCTGGTTATTGTTGTCTTCCAAAAAAGAAATCCCTTTTTCCTCAATGAAGAGCAAATTACGTTCTGAGATTTGGACACTGTGGTCAGAATAATGAAAGGTTTTCCTTAAAGCCAAGCTTTCCAATGCAGTAGGACAGAGAGAATACTATCAGACAGTCAATTTAAGGTTCAGAATGATGCAGGTACTTAGAAGTATAATCCATCAGGTGCTCTGATCTACAAGTCTGGCTGAAATCTTGCAGCCGTCAGCATGACATTACTCCCAGTCACATCAAGTGTGTTGAATGGCTAATAGATGTTTTGAAAGGAGTTAAATCGGCTTCCCAAAATTTACCTAAAAAATACAGGATCTGTCTCAGCTTGGCTGTTAAGGTGTGATTTCAGTCCACTTTGAGAAATTGCTCACACCTGGGGTTGTTTGTATCTTTTCTCCTGAAGCTGCCATTTTAACTTGCATTTAGCTAGCTGTTAAACAGCACTGTGTTCTCCTATAGCAAACAAAGTGTGTTGGCAGGTGACTAAGATCAGAAGAAAAACTAGTTACGGGGTTGGGTTTTTTTTAGTGGATGTGGCTTTCAGTTCAGAGCAAAGGCAGGCCTTCAAAAGCGTGTAATGAGAACGCTATAGGAGGAGTGTAGGTCTCGTGTCAGCTCTGATTAACTTTGCTTATGCATATAGTTCAAAGTAAATTGCCACATGGTCAGCAAAATGAACTTAACCCTTCAGTCATCCTGAGCAGTAAAAAAGGAGCATGTAATGATCTGGATTCCGTGTGAGAGAGTGCAAAGGATGTTGATAATGTTTCCTCAAAGCAGGAAAAAAATGTAGCCAGCATTAGCTGGGTGCAGAGTTCTTCATTAAGACGCAAAGTTGCTCAGCTTTATCCTGAGATCTGAAAAACAAATGGGGCGGGAGGAAAACGTGGATGAAAAGAGTGAACCTCTACTAAGCACAAGGAATACGGAAAGACATACTGCCAGAGAGGGGGTGTGTGTGGATGTAGCTGTGCTGTTGCTGGCTGGGTTTGCTGCTGCATTACGCCCGGTGCTCACGGGCCCAGACGTGGGTCCCAAGCGCTGCACAGCTTGCGCCCCAAAGTACGAGCGACCATTATGTGTCAGTCATTTGCTTGCCTCGGTTGTCCTTCGCCCCCCCCCACCGTTTGGATTGCCAGCTCACTAGGGAGCTGCTTTAGGGGGCAGTAGGGCTGGGTGCTGGAACTTGTTGGTCAGTACTTGTTTTACGCTTTGCAAGAACAGCTGGATAGGAGGTATAAATTACTATAAACTGCCAGTCTGTGCAAAAAGGTGTTTGCATAAATTATTGGAGGGCCCACTTGAACTGGTTGAGCAGCGCTCCCACCAGCATTAAGAGGTCACTTAACCCTCTGCGCGGCCCTGCTGCGGAGCCCAGTCATGCATTGCAGGATTAAATGAGTTCCACCATTTTTCTTCCGAGCATTGCCCAGAACTGATGCAAAGTGACATCTGACAGCCCAGGCAAAGCAGTGACAATGCTCTGAGACACTAATAATAGCTGTAGAGCTAGAGCATTTTTCCTCTATCCTTATTTTTTATTAGATTCTCCCCTCTTTGGTGAGGAAATGTTGTCATCCCTGGCACACCTTATCCTTGGAAACCACCTTTGCTGAGCCATTTAATCGCGAAGCTGGCTGCACAGTGGAGTCAATGCACTAGGAGTGCTCCCACCATAATCTCTTTAAAGAACAGCTGATACCTCATTGAGTACTTTGAAAAAAAAAAAACAAACCCATTCCTCTTGGATGATCCTTACCAGAAGTTGGGAGCAGTGAGGGGTGCTGATTGGGGAGGGGCTGAATCATCTCTGGAGCAGCATGGCGGCAAACACCCCTGGAAAGGCAGACTGCAAATTCTGTGCAGAGTCCTCTTTTCTCTCCCCCCGCCTCCGTTTCCTTTGTTACTAAGGAGATTTACATTGAAACAAGCTCTGCAGGAATCCTCAGGTTCCTAGCAAGGGGATCTTAATATTTCTACACCTTTATAATTAGTAAAGGAGAGAAGATATTAAAAAAGGTTCCTGTGAGGAATTCTTGGGGCCAATTTACAGTAAAAAGTTAAAAAACTATGAGTAATACTCTAAACCTCAGTTGTGTGCTTGTGGTCAATTTGATGGGAACCCAGAGGTAATCTCAGGGTCAGCAGCAATGAGATTTACTTCACTCGGACAGTAGATCTGTCCTTGGTGGTTGGGTTGTTCTTTTTTTAATCATGTTTTTAAGTTCTCCTGCTGTAGCCGTTGGTTCCTTGCACCGTTGCCTGTTTCTCTGGGATATCGCCCTGCTATGCTGAAGTCAGCTGCGAGACTATGAAGAGCGAATGCGACTCCCGGATGCCTGGATTTGTTCAGATAGCCAGGTGTTTTTAGGCGTTGCTCCGTGAGTGCTGGATTTACAGAAAGGAGTAGGTGCTTAAGGAGGAACTTGAGGAAGAATTTAGGCACCAAAATCCAAAAGGATAATCCTCACTGCTCCTGCCTACCCCCGTGAGCGGCTGAGTATCACCACCAAGAGGGTTCCTTAGGTACTTAAAACTCTTCTCTGTATGTCTAGAGTTATCCAAGCCTTGTTGATGCTGAACTGTTCAAATCTGATCTCTCTCCTAAACCCTGTCAAGATTAACAAACCAGGCTTTCTCCTGGCTGCCTCCTGAGAGGCCCTGCTGATAGCACAGACAGAGCATGTCTACAGCATGCCTCTGCACCAACAAAATACAGAGACAGCTGCTATTTACATTCCAAAGCAGGGGAAGAGTCAGGGATATCCTGCTGCTATAAAATAGCACTGAATATTAAATGATAAGAGAGGAGCTGTTGTGCGAGCAATGGGGTTTTGACCAGTCTGTCCTGTGCTCCTCCACTGCAGCAATCTCAGCAGCCTTTTCATATTCCCTGTGACTTTTTCCTTTGTGGTATCCTCAGCTCTCCCTTCTTCCCTACATCCCTGATGTCGCTTCCCTCTCCTTCTGACACCATTAGGCATATCTCTGCCATGTTCCAGGCTTCTTCTCGTGCCCCGAGGTTTAGCCATGTCACAGCTTCTGTTTTCTCCCATGTCCCCTGTTTGTCCTGCTGCTGGGGAGGGAAGTGGCTCATGGTGTGGGTTGTTGGGAGCAGTATACGTGCTGAGCGGTTGGGTATTATGCATGTGTCAGTTGGAGAAGTTCTGCAAGAAAGTGGGTGCTGAGCCCACGTGGCAGTGTAAGGGCTTGAATTTCTTTACAAACGAGCAGCCTAAAGTAATTTTGATGCAAGGCATAAATGGTCAAAATTTTGTGAATGTGATGGACAACTTGGAAAATATTTGGGAAAGGGCCCGTTGGAGATCATTCAGGGTGAAGGTGAGTGGAAGGAAAGTACAGAGGAAGGAGAAATTGGTAGGTTGCTGTAAAAGAGCGGCTGAAATCTTAGAACAATAGTTCCCTCTTATTTCAATCCCTATCTCTTCTGCTAGTGTCTTAATATGTATTCAGCAAGCTAACAACATCAGGTCCTCTTTCACCTTGGCAGCACTACTGGTGATACTGTTATACAGCTCCATGGTTGCTGATTCTTTTTTTCCAACTGTTACACACCAACATTTTTTCCTCATGTTGATTATGCAGGTTCTTCTGACCTTTAGAAATATGGTGCTTCTGAGTGCTGCAGTGGAAGCCAGCCTTTCCATTTACATCTCTCCTCAATTCCCAGAGCATTGCTATGATAGAGACTGGGTTTTTTGCTTCCAATATATTATCTTCTTGTAGAATTAGCCCGCAGGAAATCAGCATCTGGTACCAATTATTGTTCTTTAGCTGAGGTGGCTGAATCTCTTGCCTTACAGCAGTGAAGGTCCAGAATTCCTTTACCCTGGCGTGCATGGACGCCATCGGGAGAGGCAGAAGCTTTTCGGGAGACGAGGGACGTTGGCCACTGGCACGTTTCCCAGCACCTGTTGATAGCACAAAAGTATATGTTACAGGCTGGGCTGTACAACCCCATGGTAAAGAAATGCTATGAGGCTATTAAACACCCACTTTAAATTGCACCTTTGATCAAATTCCTAACCAAAGGCAGCATCGCTGTGCAGTTCTGTGTGCGTGCTTTGCAAATTACATCCCCATATGTATGAGATCTCTGGAGACCAGAGGGGAAGGAATGTCATGCACACAATAGAGCTGGAAAAACCTTGTCTTAATAGTGTCCCATCAATTCTTATCTGATAATCTCTCCTTCTGAAGGTATGTGGAAAGCCAAAAATAAGAACAAAGCAAAACATAGGCATAGACTTGCCCTGACCTGTCTTCTAGACCGTATCTCTCTGGAGCTCTACTGGCTTGCTATACTTGTCTTGCTGTGACCCCTCTCTCATCTTGCTATCAAGCTCACTTGCTGGTGTGAGAAGCTCCCCCTCCCTTCCTCCTTTCCCTCTTTCTGGCCTCTCCTCCTGTTTGTAACAGTCTCCTCCTGCTTGTCTGCCTTATCCACTTTGTCTTATATTTTCAGCAGAGATTAGAAATATCTTCCGAGTCTCAAAGTTCTGAATTCCTCTATCTTCCTGCCACTGCTTATCTTGCTGCTGTATTTTTAAACTCAAATACACTCCAGGATATGGTTGTCACAGGGGACACTTGAACAAAGTAAGAGTAGTGTAGCAACCTTCCAAAATCCTCAGCAAAAGTGCTTTGTCAAAAGAAGACAGTACAAGGCATAAAAATATGTATCTGTATTTTTTTACTTATTGAATAGTGGCAACGCATGATAGTGGAACGATTTTGAAGTGTGTTAACTGCACTCCACAGTGTTGACCCCTGCCTAAGATATCCACAGCTGCTTTCATGGTAGAATCTGTTCTGCTCTGATCTGTCATGTCCTGTATCGCTTCTAGTTCAAGGCCTCTACGGGCCTGGGAGGCTTGCAGTAGCTAATGACAAGTAGGCTGGAAGGTAGGGGATTACTCTTGGCACAACCTCTCTAACTGCACAGACGAGCTATCAAAGCAGGAGGAGGAAGCGTGACTTGTAGCTGGTCGCAGACTGGGGAAACGGACTCTGACTTCCCCTGCCCCAGCGAGCGGTGGTGGGCCATCCTTCCTCTCCCCTGTGGTTCCCTCCAAACACTTCTTGGAAGGTGTGAGAACAGCTTTGCATTACCTAGTGAATAGATCCTTATCTGGGTGATCCAAAACCACTATCAGTGAATCTCTTGAACCCTTTAAGCCTAATAGAAAGGCTCTGAAGCACTACAGTTTTCAGAGCCAAAAGAAGTGAAGTACCAGATCTTATGGCCCTTCACTGGGGAGGCTGGATTGAGGTTGTTTTACAGGCTCCTTGAAAGCTTTAGCCTAAAATCGTGGACTGAGAGCCTTGTGGCTTAGGAAGCTCTTACCAAATGCAGACAGAGGTCCTTTGAAACTTTCTGGCTGGTCCTTAGGATACCTTAAACGAGGGGCTGTCAGGCATTGTCAGGATAGTAACGAACAATTTCCTTTCTTACTGCTGCGTACTTGGGAACCTAAGTTGCCATATTCTGAACAAGGAGCCAGTTCTCTATGGCTATTTGTCTTTTTCTTTGGTTTAGTTAATTATACTTGCCCTGAAGACAGCTTTAAGACACGCGTCTAGCTTTTCAAATGATGCTCTTGCAGCCTCTGAAGTTCATTATCACCTTGCAGTGCCCACAGCTGTTTTCAGTCATTTTCCTAGGGACTGGGGCATCAGGAGTGTGCCCCACACTGTCTCCACTGGAATTTGTTTACAAGACACTCTTGCTGTCTCCCCTTTAACTCTTGTGCTGTTTGTGGGTTCATCTCTCTCCCCATTTTTAGGAGAAATACAGGCATAATTGCCTTCTTTATGGGACCGAAACATTTAAAAATGTTGAACTTGGCCATTAGAGAATTGCAACAAGCTTGTGGCCTCTGTGGTGGCTGGGCACCTAAAAAACACTTCCCTTCCATGGTGGGAAGAGGATGCCGGGCGCCTGCTCCAAAACCGGCAGTTCCTAGTCAAGCAAAGGGCAAACTTCCACCTGACGTTAACCCTGTAGAGCCACTGAGACAATTCAACAAATTACATCTAATGCTGCATGTATTTACTAGAAAATTAATTACATTTTTTTCCTAACTTTTTATTTTAGGGACAGTATTTTAACGCCTGTTGCTTTGCTATGGGGGTGGTCGGGAGAAAAGGCACATGATTTCTGCTTCTCCTGAAATCTTTGTATTGTTATGCTGAATAGCTGCAAACAATTTGCATTACAATGTAGCATAAATAAGAAATACCACCAACTGAAGTGTAAGCAGAGCAAAGTGCGGGGAGCTTTCAGTGCACCCAAATCGAAGCGGTTTGAGGCAGGACTGGACAGAACTCAGAGGTGAAAATACCAGGCACTGTTGGGTCTTGGCCAAGCCCTGTGGTCAGCAAAAGTCTTAACTTTAAGATGCTCACTTGATCTTAATTTTCAATATAAATAACGTAACGTGTGTGGTTTAGACGCCAAAATTGTCAGACAAAGAGGACGGGGGGTGGTGGAAATAAACCCTGTAGAACAGGATTAGGCAGGATTAAAGTCTGAAATGATCATACGGCACTGGGTAGTAGATACTGCCACAGCTAACTCAATAAAACTCAGTGGGACACTTGACATTGCACGTTTCCAAGCAGCGAGTCATAAATCTATATTCATGTGAAATCTTCTGCACTCAGTGTGATGGGAACAGAAACACGACACAGCTTCAGGTGCTGGTTTAGGGGAATAAAGCACAGGTTGCTGCCTTGCAGGGATAGATCTCTGCTAGGAAAAATGGAAAGCAACTTGAATGATGTATGTAATTATGCTTGTTTGCAGGGCTATGTAATTTCTATAAACCTGCTGAGAATCCTTAAAACCTGAGATTAAAACCAGCTATAGATATATTTTTAACAACAGTTGTCTATATGTAATTATATATACATATGTAACAGTTGGTATAATAGTTGCCAGTTCAACCGTCCAAAGCACATAAACACTTGCTTACCTTTTATAAATGAAACCACATTCTTAAGTGCTTTGCTGGACAGGGAAGTACTTAAGTATTTTGCTTACATGTTGGGTTGAGTCAGGTCAGAATGAATTCGAGCTCTCGTCTCGCTGTTATTTTGAAATGACTTACCTTAGAACTCACCTGTGCCTTGAAGACCGGTGTCAAAAAGGTGGTACAGAGAAGATGCGTTACTGCATCAAGGTTGTGTTTCATTAACGCTACGTACGTGGTGCACGTGCTGCTGCCCAGGGCGTTTGGCAGCGCGGGGCGGACCAGGACGTGGGAGCTGTGCAGCAGGGCTGGTTGCAGTCTGGAGCTCTTTACTTAACCAAGTGTTCTTCAGGCTTTGGATCAAATAGATCTTTGAACTGTTGCAGACTTTAACTCCGCCAGCCCCCAGCCATGAGGTAACCGTTTGCTAGGTCCAATATGAGTCATAGATGGGGAGGATATTTCTGGTTTCCAATTAAAAAAAAAAAAAATCATGGCGAAGCTCATAATCATGAGCGAAAGGTCTCTGTGCTGTAATGGGAACCAGCTGGTGTGGTAGGCCATTTCAGACTAAAATCTGTCTTTGTTCAAAACGTGGCCCCGCCATTATCACGGTTGGAAACAATCCTTGGTGCTGACACGGTAATGACAGCTTCATGTTTTAGACACATCTAATGGCACTAAGGCCTGATCTTAGCCGGCATTTATCAAGATAAGTAAGCCAGTCAGGCAAGAGCGTGGTGGGCTGACTGTATTCCTTGAGATAACGATGTGCGTATTTCCTCTCTTGGAAGAATAACGAACAGAATATGACTGTCAAAATATTTGCCTCTGGAGAGACTCCAAAATAACTGACACTTACATGAGCTCAGTGCCATCAGTGATGTGAGCTTCCTCACAAACCTGGAAGGAGTGGAGCTGTGGCCAAGAGAGGTGTGAGGGTTTCTCCTTAAAAAAAAACTGGAGCCTGGGAGAATAATTTTCTCACAGCTCCCCACAGTTCCCGCTTGCAGTTGGACCTCTCCTGGGAATAGCTCCACTGTCACGGTCACTCAGTGAAATGGTGTGGTGTGTCCTTTAGGCCTTTTGAAGTTGATGGACAAGGTGTTGGTGATTTCGGTGAGGTTAGTTCTCACGTAGCGTTGCCTTACTCTTGCTTTAGCTGAAATTTTCACTAGAATTCTCCAAGCCAGCAGAGAATCAGGCCCTGCGAGTTCAACTTTACAACTCTTGGATTTTCCTCTTAAGCCGCCTGGAAAATAGCTCTGCTAATGACTCGCCTGCAAAATAAAGTGCACGCACAGATTCATGCAGAGCTTAATGTGCTCGTCTGGCGTAGCCCCTCTTCAGCTATTTGCCTTTGAGACTTGTGGGAAATGAGAGTCTGTTTCTAGAAGCTGTTGTTGTTTAGGGAGGATCCATCCATTAAAAAGGCGTAGCTGGGAATTTGAAAGGCGTTATTCAGAATGCTAGTGCATTTCTGTCTAACCCGAAGAGGAGCGTGGCCGAGGTGGTTGGAGTTAGCTAGTACTGCTTTGAGCTCGGAGAGAGCTAATGGCCCGTGCCACACAGGATACACTTCTCTGATGGAGAAGTGTGCTGTAACGGTAGAGTAAGCTCCTGCAATGCTGCAGCACAGGTCAGAGCTGGAAAGTGTACATAAAGGGCTCTCCCTGTAGAACAGGTCAGGTCATGCTGCTGATTAAATGATTCCTGCAAAGGTGTCATAACACTCTCCGGTCTGGGCAGCTGGGGAGTACGAGAGTAGGGTTTTGCAAGACTGGATTAAGGTGATTTTATTCCCTTTTCATTCTTTCAAATGTAGATTTGTCCCTGTTGAGTTAAGCTGTGATGAATTTACCCTTTTCTGTAGGCAAAGGGCTGGCACTCGTGCTGATGAAGTGACCCTTGTATTTTTGCTGACCTCTGTCCCATGCTATTCACTGCAGATTTCATGAATTTTCTGTATGGGCAGCTAGGAAAACGGTTTCTTGAAGCTGGGGGGGCTCTGTCAAGCTTTTAGCTGCCAAGACCCCCTTGTTCCTCAGATCCCTCTGTCCCTCAGTGTTTCTGCTAGAGTCTCAGGGCCTGGAGGGTGCCGGGGGTGATCAGGCCAGTAGCATCTCTGATACAGGATCCGCTATGCATCTAGCTCCACGATGGACAAAAGGATGCCTTCTGCAGGTCTTCACAGTGGAGTCGGGAAGGGTCTTTTAGTCTTCGCAATATTGGAATCCAAACTTATCCCTGCGCTCTCTGAAGCCAGGGTAAGGAGCTGGCATAGGAACTGCTCTTTGTCAAATGTCCCTTGGTGTTTGGACAGCAGCACTTTTTCAGGCGTTCTTGAATTGCTCTCAGTTGTGCAGCGGTCTGTTATGTTTGGGTGGGAAGTTAGACACAGCCGTGCAGGAGCACAGCCTCCGGAATACCCCCAGCTCCTCAAACATGAGCCCTAACGGCAGGTTAGCACCTAATCCTAGCACCACAGTCTTAAACAGTGTGTAGACCTGCAAATGCCTACCGTAGCACCAGTACAAGAGGGTTATTTTAACCTTGCAAGCCATTAAAAATTCAGGGGTTGATACCAGAAGGGGATGGCTGATGTCGTTGATCCTGAGCTTTTAGTAACACAACCTGAAATACATGTCTCGGGGAGCAGATGGCAAACCCTTGCACACAAGGGAGGAGAGCAACACGAAGGCTTATCTTTGCATTTCCAGTCTACATACCTACGGAAAGCGCAGAGAAGAGGCAGCAGGGTGCGGTGGTCAGGGCACTGTTTGGCGAGCAGGTGTTCGGGTGCGTGAGGAGGAGGCAGAAATCCAAACTTCCACCGAAAGCGCGTTACCTTGTTCCTACCCGCTGCGTGCTGTGGGGCTCCGCGCTGCTCGCGGGGCCGTGTGGGGTGGTGAAGCTGCTGGGAGAGGGGCGTCCTCCTGCACCACGCAGCACCCGGGGCTCCTCCCCTCTTCCTCCATGCACGTGTGGAATAAAAGCAGGCGGCTGGAGAAAGGTATTTCTTCATACCTGAGAAGCAATGAATGGAATCGCAAGCAAGGCAAACAGGCAGTTAGGAGAGGGTGGGGACAAAACCCCTACATTTTTTTGTTTGTCTTTTTAACAATTGATATTTACAATCAAGTCCAACCCCTCCCTCCAAACAAATGTCTACATGACATGGTTTTACCGAGAAAGGATAGTAAAACATCAGCAGTAAAATAATATTTATAGAGCTAAGTATTTGTGAAAGTGACTGTGGTTTTCTAGGTAAATAGCTGCTGGATTATTCAAAATACTCGGTACGTCTGTCAAAATCCTTGTGTCACGTGGAATATTTCCCACACAGTTTCATAGACAGCCTCTTTTTAACTGCTGGTGGTAAACCTGTAATGCTGTGTTAGGTTTTTAATAGCTTGCAGAGGTCCCCGATTGATTTTTCATGCATTTATTTCCACATAAGGTTTTACATACTGAGATGTGGGAAAGAAGGAAAGGAAAAATAATCGCAGGATGTTGAATGTTGTTTCAAAACCTGTGTCTAAATGTCCATCCTTAAAAGGCTCTCAACCCGGGGGCGGTTAAGCTAATTACATTAGCAGTACTTGAGGAGAGCTGGAAAGTTTGCACTTTCTCAAGTAAAGGATCGCTTCTTTTCCTCAAAGATGAAGTAATTTGCACACCCAACCCCCCCCCCCCCCGCCGAAAATCCCCTGCTAAGCCGCATGCTGACTCCTGCAATATGGATGCTTCTCCTGGTGCTGTCCTACAGCAGCAGGAGCTGCACGTCCTGGTGTCCGCGGTGGGGCTGCGGTGGCCTGGAGCCCACTCGCCGCGGTGCCCGTGTCCCACGCGAGGCAGTGCTGCCTGCTTGCAAGGTTTGGCCGTGCCTTGCTTTTTCATCAGCTTCAAACTCTTGTCATCTCACGCTATTTCTGTGCGCCAGAAGGGTAGTGCCGAGATGCTGGGATAATTGGATGTGTGGGAGAAAGGATCTGGAAATGTGGGTTTCGGTCCTAGCGCTCCTGCTGAGCGGCCTCGGCCGACTCCAGCGGTGCTGCTGCGCTGCCCGCTTCGGGTGGAAACCCTCCGGCTGCCTCCGTGTGCCCCGCTTGGCTGCTGGCCTCCAGGTGCCGCATCGTACAAGAGAACAGAAAAGACACCTGATGTGACACGAGTGACAATTACGACCCAGAACCCGCCCTAGGAATTGTCCTTCCAAATTAAACCTCAAATGTCTGCAGAGCCTTGATGAAGTTTAATGGGCTGTAGGCAGTTTTGTCATTTACACAGCAAACATCATTATTGGCGATATTTCCTTCTGTATCTCATAGCAGCTTGTCTAAAGGCTGGAGTCCAGCCTAGCTCTTTCAGAGCTTCTGAGTAAACAAACAAGCATGCATCCGACTTAAAAAAAAGACTGGCAATTAAAAAAGACATCTTGCATTGTACAAACAGGAAGGATTGTAAAGCACACTTTGCAGGGAGTCAGTGGAAATGCATTCAGTCTAGTTTATAATCACAGCACAATGAAATACCCGGAACATAAATAGCAAGAAATCAATTTTCTTTAGAAAAAGTAAAATAAAGAACATTAAATGATCGTTTGACTAGATAACTGCAGTTTACTGGGTGGCATAACTGTCAGCTTGCCTGTGCACAATAACGGAATTAATGCAGAGGGGGTATGGTGTAGATGTCTCCTTCTTTACAGTGACAATAACTCCCTTGTTTTCTCTAGTGAGTAGATGTTTATATTCTAATTTTGTCTCTGCAGGCTACACAGAGCCTTAAACTTGCAAAAGGGATTTGTGAGCAGCTTGCTTGTCAAGAACAAATACTAGTCAAAAGAAATGCGTGACTTATTGACCTTGAGTTCACTGAACCTTCATCTTGATGCTTCCGCACCACTAAGGAATCGGCTTCTCCGAAAATTAAAGTTCCCAGATTAGAATAGGAGCTTTGACAAAGGGCCTGTATGACTTTGCAAATACACATCGATTAGAGGACTTTGGAAGAGCTTTGTTAGAACAATGGGATTATGAAAAGCAAATATTTGAGAGGTAGGAAACCAATTGAGGTCAAAGTTGATGCAAACCAGACTTTTGAAAATATGGAATTTCTTATTTGCATTTTGGCTAAAAATCTGAATTCTTTGTCCTTACCTGTTACGTTAGCCATTCGGAGATAGCGATGGTATCTGGCTGCCCTAGTCGTGTGGTTGAGATGATATTGTGCTGGGGAAAGAGACGAGGAGTTTCACAAAGACCTCCATTTCAGCGTGTGTGCCCGGTATTTATTTTGTGGCACGTGATTTGGTTTGTTGCATGGTCCAAGTTTTTTATCCATTTTTAAGGAAGCTTACAGGAATATTTCAAATTTATATTCTTTTGAAACCTGTGTTTAACTACATAGCCATGACATATTTTCCCCCGAAGAAACACCTCTCCATAAATCAGCCCAAAGGTCTCCATGCAATTTTAGGGCTAAATGAACCTTTAATAGTTTTAACTTGGTTCTCAAACTTCTTGAAGCTTCAGACCTGCACCGCCTTCCACAGCACAAATATGAGAGTTAACGCTGGAATGAGACTTAGGACAGGTTAATATTTCCTATACAGACGCGTGCAAGGAAATGCATTCTTCCACTAGAGAACAGTGCGCTTGTGCACGGGTGTGGCACTGATGTGGATGTAAGTGTTAAGTACTTCTATTACGTGTATGCATGTCCACAAAACGAGATAGAATTTTATTTAAAAGTATATAGATAATAAAATTGCATATGTGTTTCATATGCTTAGGAAACATCTCTGTGGATGGCAGTTAAATTTTTTTTAACCGATTTATGATGTTAGTTCCAAGGTTACGACTCCTATATATTTTACCTGTTTAATTACAAGATATTTGTATGATGAGAAAACTTGGAAAACTGAGAAAACTTGTTTTGCTTCCCCCATAATCTGCAGGGTTTGCTTTGATGCTAGTATGTCATAATTCCTCCTGGGTGCCAGTCAAAACAAAGACTTTGCCCTGTACACAAGCAGTTCTTGTTTGGATGGTTTTGGTATTTTGAAATGTGGAGTAAAATCCAATACAGATAATTTCTCTTCCTGCAGCTGAATAAGGATAAGGCTGAAAGTGTGAAGGATCTTCAAGCTTAAAGTAACGGAGGATTTGATCCCCTTAACACAGTGCCGCTGTGAGGCTCTGCTGTATCACGACCAGTTTAAAAGCAAAAGTAGGGGGGGAGAAAATGCATTTTGAAACCCTTTAAACATCAGCTTCTGTTGAAAGAGGATTTTGTAGATGATGTCAGCAACAAAATGTGATGGAAAATGTTTCTTTAGTGTTTTGAAGCTTCCAGAGTTAGAGTACATTTTATGTGCATATTTATTTTCATATTTGGTATTTTACTTCCTTATTCCATTTGCTTGAATTAATAGGTTTTGGTTTTTTTTTTTTTGCCAGCTACCAGGTGTTTGTTTTAATGTTACCATTGAATTATGGCACTTCAACTACAGTTGTTGCACTTATGTGCACTCACTGATATTTTTCTGGCTAGAAGAAAGCTTAAATTTTTCTTTTGAAGCCTAGACGGATGGACAAAACAGAGTATTCTATGAAATTATAGATCACCAAAAAAATGAATGGTTTTGTGGTAGATGTTGTGAAATATCATGCCATTTACACGACTTCTTCATGGCTCAGGTTCACTGAGGTAGTTGACTTGTCTGTCTTTATATTCCTGCTTGGAGGATCAGTTGGTTGAGCCTGAGATTATGCTTGTGTTTAAGGACAAGCTCAAGGCTTCTGATTTGGGATATCAAGTAAAGGGAGGGAAAAAAATGTGTGTAGCCGCAAACTTGGAGACCAGCCATTTGCTGCTTATCCGTGTAACCAAACTGCTGCAGTCCTGGGCCAGGTCGCTGGCTCCAGCTGTGGCAGGAGCGGCTTACAGAGGCAGCAGATCAGGGTCTTTGCTCAACAGTCTTCTCTGTTGCTTCACTGCAGCTTTCCTCAGCCAGAAGTTGAAGGTTATGTGTCATGCCTTGAAAGCCATTTGCTTTGTTTGTCCTTTCTTGTCCATAAAATGGGAACATCTTTTCATTCTCTGAATTGGTTTGAGATCCGTGGATGAAAAGGCAGTAATAGTTAGCGTGATTAGCTATCCTTTTAGTAAGTCTATTTTAGACGGTACTGAATCAAAACCACCCAGTCTCTCTCTTGCTTGCGCTTGAGTTCAGAAGTTGCTGAGGGTTTAATTTTTTTATGCTGAGATGCAGAGTTTTACAGCTATCTAGTAGCCTGAACTAAGATTATCTACTGTCTCAAGTAGAAGACAGGAAGAATAGCGAATAGCCTCAGACAAGACACGCAATGAAGTTTCCAGCAACATTCCTGAAGTGCCTTGGGAGAGTTGATCGTATCCCTGCAGCATTGCTTGCTATCAAACCCCGATTTGTCGTGCCTTAGTGAAGGGGCTACACCCACCACGGAAGCGGTAATCGGGGGAGCATCAGCATGCACAGTGCTTTCCCGGTGACCATCCAACCACTCTCGTACCCAGAGCTGTGCAGGTTGCTTTGTGATGCAGATTGCTCGAGCTGGAGGGTGGAAGTATATCAAAAGCAATGCAAGTGCAAGCTTATCTAATAATGCAAGTGGAGGGCAAATCCCAGGAGCCGTTAAAAATACCTGCACAGGAGAAGCTTTTCTGTTGACCATTTTCCTTTGGGACCATTGTCAGTCCCAGTTTATTATTTTTTTTTTCCCCTGGAGCTGTAGATTAGATTTCAAGTGGACAACAGCTCTATTTTAAAGATAGCACGGTGACCAGCCGCACGAGGGAGGGCACACAGAGAGCAGCTGCAGCTCGGGCTGCCCGTGGTACCCAGGTGCTGCAAAGGCAGGCTGGCTGTTAAGTTTGCAATGAGGCAGGGGTGAAAAAAGGTCAAGAAAAAACCTCTCTGTTCCCAGTGTCTGTCAGTAAGTAATCACGGAGATAAAGATCACACCACTCCCTCAGCTCAACAAAAAATTTCTTTCTCTATCTATATATCCATATAACATTACAATACAAGCCTCGGGGCATCTCTTGTCCTTATCTAAACAAAAGTCTCTGAAAACCTTAGTCATGCAAGTTATGGCATGAAATCACCCTTTCAGCAGAAAAATAGCAATTTTGCATCTGGAGTCAAAGGAGGACTGGCTTGGTGTACAAAACAATTACGTTTCTCAGATCCAATCACCCTTAGAAATTTGGGAGCAACTCGCGGATCAGTCTGTAAGGTTTGGGTGGTTTTTTTTTTTCCGGTGCAGGTATAAATGCCACTGAAGTTGCACCTGGATTTTTCTTTGGGTCCTGCTGGCATAGAAGTCGTATGTAGTGTCATGTCTTCTCTGTGGAAGGCATAAGAAAAATGACAGACAAAAGAAATTCAGTGGGAATGACCTGCAAATAAAAAGAAGTCTGCAACACTGGCCCATTGTACTTTGATTAAAGTGAGGAGGAGAAAAGGGGTATTTTGGAGAAAAGCGTGGGTTTTGCACAGCGCAACGTGCTGATGGTGCAGTTTGTGCGAAGGCACTTCCAGTTGTCACGGCGGGTAAATTAAAAATGAAAAAATTGTGTCACGTGTGATTATCAATTGCCATTTTTTTCCTTCCAGATTTGGTGTAGAGCAACAGACGCGTCTTCCCTCTGCGTCATGTTCGGTGATTCTTCTGCTCCGTGATCCCAGTCGTCTGTGGGCCAACACACAGACCGTTTCTGCAAACCAAGGGGGGGAGGAGGGAGCTGCGTGCCCTGTTTGGGCAGCCTCGGCACAGTTCTCGGTGGGCTGCGGGGGATGCAGGGAGGTGAGCAGATACAGCTCTCTCCTGGGAAACAAATCTCTCTGGCAGAATCCTCTTCCAGAAAGAGAAACCTCTGTGGGTTCCTCAGTCTGCGTAGCATTAACTTGCACTGTTCGCATTGAAAAGGATGTTAAAACAGTCCTTAAAAATAATTACATATAATGAGCCTTTTCTCTGTCTTCGTGCTTTAAAAATAATTTATTTTCCCTTATTAATTCAGGCACAACGCAGAACTGAGCTGAGTCTTCCCTTAAATAATCCTGCTCTCAGCTGGTTGCGTTGTTCACCCCAGTCTGTGTGAGCACCAGTTTAAAGGCTTGGTTTCCCCTTGCTGGTAGAATTTAAATATGAAGCCTCTCCTCTGCGTTGTCTCGAGCAGCCCTCACCCTGTGTGGGGCGGTGGGACCCCGGGCAGACGTAGGTAGCCGGGCTCCATCCCAGGGGTGGCCGTTCTCCGAGGCAGCCCGCTGCAGGAAGGGGGCTGTACCCCAGGGCTCGCTTCTGGGGGAGGAGGAGAGGAGGAGACCCTTCTGGCTGGCTGGAAAAGAGAAGGCAGTGTGTGACCTAAGGGGAGCCTGTTGTTGTCTGTAACACTTCTTTTTTTTTTTTACTTTATTCTTTTCCTGATATTTCTGCAGCATGCATTACTGCATGGAAGAGATCCTCTAGCGCTGGCTCCCTCCCTGCTCCAGACAGACGGTAACTGGTAAGCCCTGATTTCTTTCCTTAATTATAGTCTCTCACTGCAAAACTTTAAGAAGATCGTGAAAATACTGCTCATTATTAAGAACTGCGCTCTCTGCTTGCAATGTTATTTCTTGACGTTACTTCTGCCTTGCCTTTTTTTTTTTTTTCCTTCTTGGAGAGGTGAAAAGCAAGCTTTTATGGTTTTCCTCTTCTTTAGATTTTAAACAATATTATATTGTTTCTGCTTTAAATGTTTACGTTCCCCCTCACTGGAGACCTGGTCCCCCACCCCCTCCTGCAATCCCCAAACGCACGGGGGTTTTGAAAGTGCTGTTCATGCTTCTCACTTCACTGTTTATGACACTGGGCAGTGATGCATTCGCATTATCACAGCGCGGGTAAAATAATACCCGCTTCTTCACTTACATCCTCTTACTGCACCTCCGAGAGCCCTGTTGCTTAGATTACTCAGGGGAAAGTCAGCGACATATGGTCTCTTGATTCGAAATACAAACTGTTGTGTAGAGATTTAAAAGATGCCCTAATTCATTTTGAAATGGCCCATAATGTGCTGGTACTTTTTTTGATTGTTTTATCAGACTGTGATTTTTTCATCCTGGCTTCTATTCCCCAAACCTACCAAAGGATCATGATTTACTTCGGACATCTGTTAAACGCTGGGCTGTCTGGGGAACAAAGCAAGGGAGCTGCAGTCCTGATGGGAATGTGGAAGGAGAGCAGTGAAACCGACTGTGATCTCCCAACAATAGGGTAATCTGAGCTGCACAGCCTTGCTGCAATTCCTCTAGCTTGCATGGTTTTGCACGAAAATGCGTGCATCTCTGAACATGTTGTGATTAACTGCCGTGTTTAAATATATTTAATCTTGTTTAAGAGCACCTCAAGCCTTTCCCTGAAGAGCGAAGACTATCAGAACTATTGCTTTGCTTTTTTTTTCGACAGGAACAAATCTGGAGCATGAGCAGCAGCACTGACAGGATGCTGGGACCTGTTTGATTCCCCCACCCACAAATGCTGAGATATTTCTGTTTTCAGCTGTCACTACTAGTGTATTCTCAGTTCTCCTCCCCTCCACCCCCAGTTGCAACCAGTACTGAAGAGGTTTTTTGATTGTTTCCTAGCAGTTGAAGCAAACCCTGCTGCATTTTAGCTTCCTCCTGCAGGACAGATTTGCTCACTGTGGTTACCCTGTGGTTGCCACATGTTAGTTACATTAAAGGCACTGCTCCCTGATCTAATGAAACAGAAATCCAGGAGATGTATGAAAACATTCTATTATTCTCTTATTTTCAAGAACATTTCCTGTTCTCCCCTCTCCCCCCTCACTCATTTCATGAATATGGGTTCAGTCTGTTGGAAGGGAGCTTTCAAATAGCGCGTGTCAGGTTAGGTTGTTAAAATATATCCACCTTGTTTGGATTTCGGCAGTTGCGATAAGCGGGAGCGTGGAGGTGATATTCCTGTTTGAAGAAGAATGATAGGTATTTATCTATGAAGTACGAGTCAGTATCTAGGGCCCGTAATTGTTTGATGGCATTGCAAAAAGCACACTGTGAGTCAATAAAAGTTTTACCTGAGTGAAGATGATTGAAATCCTCACAAAAAAGTGCTCTAAGGGTGATGATGTTTAATACCATTAAATACACAGCCAGAGATTCTGAGATCTCTGTCTATTTGTATCTGAAGAACAAACTATAACCTGAATAGGGGCTTAGAAAAAAGTATTCAAGACAATTTCTAGGTGCATTAAAGCATCAATCTTCACTAAGTACCTGAGTAGCAGCAGATGTTTAGACACTTAACTTCGGCTACAAAACAAGCGGTGCTGTATCTCAGACTTGAAATGGTCTGTGTTCTGCTTTTGCATTGTAAGTTTTGTTACTGTCATAATAGGAAGTTTAAGAGTCCACAAGGCAGGAAAGAGTTTCATTTTTTTGCTTATAATTTTGCAAGTGGATGGATCACTTGTGTAGGAGTGTTCAAATGACTGCGAGAGCTGGGAACTGGAGTCGGGAGTGCTGACTCCCTCCAAGAGCTCTAACTCCCCATCGAGTCAGATCATTTCGTATCTGGACTTCAGTATAAGGCTTAGTCAGAGATGACAGCAGCAGAACTCCTTCATGAGTCATCCACTTAATCCTGCTCCAGACAGAGGGCTCTTGCTTTTGCTTTATTAGTCTGTTAGCTCCATTGTCTTGCTGTTCGATGCGTTGGTTGTTGTTGGGGTTTTTTTCCCAATGTAAATTAGATTCTTTTTTCTGTGCTTTCAGTTCTTTTGGCAGGGGTCTTTTCAGCCATTGCAAGGATTTTCTACCTCTGCAGGTTAGCCCTGGCTTGTGCTGTACTCAAGCAGATTACCCCCAGTCCTAAAGGGAAAACTGGCTGGGAGGTTTCCCATGAAGAAGTTGATCTAATCCGTTTGAGCTGGTAAAACACTTCGGTGAGCTCTGAAATGTGCTGGACTGTGCCTTACAAGTAACACATGTTACTTTCATAGCAAGGCGACTATAATTTGAGGTGAGGAGGATATCTAGAGGCCTGTAGGTCTGTGACCCAAGAGAGGCTCTCCTGGTAGTTGCTAGAAATTTCTATAATGAAATCCCAAACCCTGCGAGATATTCCAGGCTTTGCTGCCAACCTGAAACCTGAGTTAGGGTTATGGAGGTCCATGAAACTTTCAGGAGAACCATGGCCAGTTTTTGGTTTCAGCTGAGTTTCGCAGCGGTGCCATAGGTTCATTTAAATGCTGAATATGTGGAAATGAGCTCCTCTCCTTCCATGTGAATGTTAATTTAGTACGCTTTGTTTAGCTGCGATGGCAACACAGTTTTTGGAAACGTTCTGTGTGCATTAGTCATCAATATCTGAGCGATGTTTCTATTGTGCTCATCTGCCAATGGTCCTAAAAAGCATCAGCAATTCATCTATTCCAGCTGGGACAAGAAAGACTGACAAACTGCAGCGCCGCATTGAAAAGCGACTAAAAATGGAATCGTAGGCCATGTTTATTGTATTTTCATGACTGCAGCAGTTAGGGACTGATTTTCTAGCATACTGCAGCATTTGGGATTACCGCTGTGGGCTGTCCTGCCTCATCCCACGGGATGACTCAGTCGGAAGTCTACTCTTGTGAAGCCCGTGATCCTCGTGTGGAGGATCAGCCTCTGATAGTTGTACTGATGAGGGGGATGGAGCCGTGTTCGCATCCAGCTACCCGGCGTGGTGCTAGTTTTACTGTGACAACCTGGTGCGAGGGTGACAGTCCTCAGTACAGCTGAGGAGTTAGCATGTGTAGCGCGGAATACTTACAGGTTCGGATTAAGAGGATCGTGTCAGGAAGAAGGATGAATTTACAATTCAGGTCCTGAGCTAGAAGCCCGTGAATCTGAGGTTGAGTTCTGCGATGAGATCCTTGCCTGACCTTGTGCTCAGGGTGACACCAGAGGTTTAGTTTCCATCTGCAGGATGGAAATAGTATTTCTCCATCTGCCTGCCCTTTGTTTCTCTGCATAAATGATGAGTGAGGAGGGGTCTTCAGTCAATGAAACGAGAGGGGTGTCACAAAGATAACTTCAGCTGAATAAGATTAGTTTTTGTAGTGTCTGTATCTAACAGGCTCTTCCAGAGGCTGAATCAGCTGCTACTGGCAATTCTTGCTCCGAATTGCCTTGGTTAAAGCTAGTCTTTGCAAATCCCCCTCTTTCTATCAGTTACGCAGAATGCCCTGTCCACCAGGGTTTTGAATGCTATTGCATTTTTGCCATCTGTTTTCAAGACAGTCGCCTGGGAGAGAGGCAAGCGCCTTCCCCACTGCAGCCTGTGCCCTGCCCAGTGCTCCCACGCTGCTGCCTGTGCTGCTGGTACTCCTGAGCACCTGCTCAAGGATGAGTTGATTTATCTGTAATTTGTCAAGGGGAAAACAAGGAGTAAGAAAATTCTGCAGAGCAATGATGCCCTGCATCTCCTCCTGGGTAGAATTGCCCTGGCTGGCTGCTCCATCTTATGCTTATAAGGAGGGGGACTGAGGCTGGGAGACTTTTAAGGTCAGCACCATCTATTCAGAGCAAGAATAGAAGGTCTGACCTTTTTCAAATGGTAAGCTTTGTCAGTGCTCCCATTGGGATTTTTCCCCAGGTGACTGCTTAAATGTCACTTGTGGTAAACCAGGGGATTGGAAGCACGACGAGCTTACCTTTCTCCTTCATGAGGCAGCACTGAGAGCTTCTAATGAGGTTATATGTTTTCCCAAAGTTGAAAACATCAGAGAAGTGAATAGAAATGTACTCTTCATATCATGTCTGTTTCTGTAAAAGCCATAGTTCTTGAAGATGTCTGTTTCTTTAGCAATGCAAAAAAAAAAAAAAAAGAAAAAGGAAAAAATCCTGTATGACTACAATTAACAGTGCAGCAATAACTCAGTGGCAAACATTCCTCGTGTTTATTGATTAGCGAACAAGCCCCCTGGGGTTTACACTGCTTCCAACACATTTGGTTCCAGCTGAATACCTGCAGCGTGCATTGATCTAAGCGTGTGATTTCTCCTAAATATCAGCCATCCTGTCCTATTGCATCACAGCTGTATATGTGCTATCGTAGCTGTGCAAAACCGAGTGGCTGAAAATGAAAAATCACCATGTGAAAAATGAAAGGGCACCTGTTCCAGCCTCTGTTGACATCCATGAGCCCTCTCTGTCACATTGAGGTTACACCTGCATAATTCACTTGGCTTCAATAGAGCGACTTCTGATTTATATTTGCATGCGTGAGAAGAAACTCGAGTCCCTCAGGGGCTACGGCAGCTCAGTGCTTCAAAGAATCAGGTCCTTGCTGCAGAAGAGGACCAGATACCAAAGTTCAAAGTGAATGGATGCTTATTCCTTTGCAGCTTTTGTTTTCTTTGTGAGCACGATCGTTGCACAGGCATTTCCAGTATAGGTGTGGCTGCAGTAATTACTGCGTATTCTTTTGAAGGAACCTGCACTTACAATACAGAGCAGGATATGAAAGCAGATGAACATGCTGTCTAAAAGGACCCAGAGTGACCAGCTGAAGTTCAAAGGTTAGGAACAGCGGGATGAGCTGCTTGGCAAGACGAGGGCTTCAGCATATGCTGTGCTTGGTGGGTTACTGGAAGGTGCAGGGGTCTGCTCGAAGCACCCTTCTGTGGCTTAGCACATTGGCTGGGCAAGTGCTTCACACTGATGCTGAAGGACCAGTGCCGGTGGTGAGGACAGAGGCAAAGGGAGGATGGGTGTGAAGGAGAAGGAAGGCTACGGGGAGAGTGGTACTAGTGCTGTAGGAGCAATGAGCTGGGTTTGTATCAGTTCATCAGCCTCTAATCTATTTTAAAGTTGATTTTAAAGTTGATATTGAAGTATGACATAGTGTGTGGCAAGGAGGATGGAGAGATACAGACAAGCTTTCAAACCAGACTTGAGGTGTGGGCTAATTCTGCATTTCTATTCATAGTTGCATAGCAGAAAACAGCACAGGCTGCGTGTGGAAGAGTGAGAAGGGGCTGGTAAGCAAACCAGGGAGCATTAATACATCAGTAATGGGGAATTTCTTCTTTCAGCTGCGTGTTGTGTTGGTCCTAATCGACCAGAAAGATTCCCCACCGTCAGTGCTGCCTGTGCTGTCATCTGCCGTGGCCTCACCCCAAACTTGCTGGGAAGGGTCACGTTGTGCGGACTCCGGCTGTGCTGCTCCGGGCACGAAATGGACCCGTCCTAACTGCGGAGCTGCTCTGTCAGGGCTCTGGTGCCTGAGCTCCCCTTGCTATAGCCCAACGGGGTGAGCTCTTGACCTCTCAAGTTCTATCCTGACTCTACTTTTCTGTAACTTAAGAAAAAGCATCCCTCTCACTTTGCTCTCGGGGGCATGGACTCACCATGGCTGTTTCCTGCAAAGACCAGAAGAAATGCCTTCCTTTTTCTAAAATGCAGCTTTTCTTTATCTGGTGCTAATTTTTATTGAATGTTGCAGCAGCAATAGTGAAGAAGGCTGCAGCAGGTCTGCAGATGAGGGTCGGAGGATGTTAATCTTGTTAAAAGACAGGGCTGAGACTGTGGTGGCAGGAGGCCTGGGTGTGGAAGGTGAGGAGGGTTTCACCCGTAGCTCGCTCAGCCTTGCTCACCCTGAGCAATCCCAGCTGTGGCTTTGGATTGTGGAGCAAGGAGCAGTCTCCAAGGTTCATTAGGCCCTCGCCTATTAAGGGCTTTAAAAACTAGGGTCAGGACCTTGAAACAGATCTGCAGGCTGGGAGTGAGCGGAGTATGTGCACTATCTGTGCAGCGAGGGGAGCGGTTTTGGTTCAGCTCCAAGTGGATTGGTGCTTGTGGTACAAAACCACCTGGAATTAATTGAAAACACCGGTGGCCATTTTCACAGAGAGGCGGAAGCAGGCCGAGAGACTGGGAACACACTGCCCTTATCCCCTGGCTACGCTGGTGGAGGCACGTGTGGGAGGCTTATGCTGACACTTCCCACACTGATTGTGCTCTGCGAACTTTCATCTCCAGGGCTGTCAAGACCAAGTCTTCCATTGCAATTACAGACATGTTTTATTTTCTTGTAATAGAGTTGCACGCATTTATTTTCACGCGAACCATACTGCCCCAACAAGAAGGCGCTGCTTAGAATAATAACAGCTTCTTGTATTCAGATGCTACTTTTCTGCTCTTATGTATCTCTCTCTCTTTCCATAGGCCACGTGCATGGCAGAGTAATTGTGTGGTTGCAGAACTCCGCTCTTCAGACCCATGGAGATGAGGCCCACCAGAAATCTGTCTCAGGTTTGGCCAGGATTTCAAGGTGAACTCCAAAAATCATTAGAAAGATTTATTGGTTTGTGTCTGATGAACAGTGTCCTCTGTTTCCTTTCCAGTCTTCGGCTTATGTATATGAAAGAATACGTGTTCACAGCTGATGACTTGGTGGTCCCTTAGGAAGGCTCCATGCTCTTTGCTGATGAGGCCATTGATATTTTAGCATATGGAACAAAGTTAGGATGCTCTGGGTATTTATAAATGTAATCAAGGAGAATTATCCAGATGTCCTGTACTTCATATGAGACGTACAGCTAAGTACAATCAATAAAATCAATACATTCCAGCATTGATTTTTGTTGGCTTCAGAATCTTTGAGGAGATGAGGGACTTCTGCTCCAGCAGAGTCACGGCTGGAAACCAGGTGAGGATTGTAAGGTGGAGAAAGGCCGCTTTAGTCAATGTGGAAGAGGAATTGATTGCAACTTGCACTAGAGGAGTGAAATAAGAATGAAGACTGACCTGCGCTGAGGTGCAACTCCTGTTGCATTGTGCGCCTTGATGAGAGGAGCGATGTGGCAAAACGGGCTTTGTTGTGCCAGTGGCAGAAGAAGGAAGCCTCTTGGTTCCAGCTCTGCCAACGGACTGTTGATGGGCATGGGCAGTCCATTCTGCCCCAGATTTTTAGTTCTTTGGCCTCCTCTGTCCTCCCAGCATCTCCTCTGGCTTTTTTGTCAGGCCATGTTGTTCCTGCAGCAGAACTTTGATTCACCTTTTCTCTGTGGAGCTGGGCCTTTCCTCTCTGCCCCCCACCTTTGGCAGTTCTTGCAGAGAGCCCCTGGTATGGCTGAACTTTCTGACCAGGCCAGAGCATTCTCTCGCCTGCACCCCAGTGCAGCCAGTTTTCCCAGTGCTGATGCTCCTGTTTCAATGAGTGCAGGTTTTTCCATGTGCAGTATGATGATGTCTGGATGAAATCTGGGACTGCAGCTCATACATATACAGATATAGCTGCTGGACCAGTAATTCTTCTGTCTCCTTTTCAGCTTATAAGACATAGCTCGAAATTGAATCCCAGAAAAACGAGGTTCCAAGTCCAAGAAGTAGGGTAATGATTTGGAATTGGTTTTTCTCCTGCTCTGTGTTGTTCCACCCAGGTGTGGTGGCTTTCTTCTCACTGCAGAGGAGTTGGGGGCTGTGTTCTTCATGGGGAAATTCCAGTTTTGGGTAATGCAAATGAAAACACCATGTGTGTCCTTTTTCATTCAAATTACATACAAAAAATTGGTGATACGAGACATGAGCGAAGGCAGAACAGAGCCTAGAGTCTTTAATCTTTAAAATCTATTTTACATGATTAAAAGGATCCTGCCTGGAGAAAAGCAAGACTGGCTATTTATATCTCCATTCTTCTCCCCCTTGCCCCCTCTTTTTTTTTTTTCCCCAGAAAATACTGCACAGTCTTTCACATCTGAAAGACCACGGCTGGCTGCCATTAATTTTAATGCTAAATCCTCATCAGCATTTCAAAACATTATGAAAATGTCTAAGAAACTGTCTTCTAGTAGCTTGAAAATATTGCAGGCAGCAACCTAAATAATACTGTAAGTGCCCTGGTAAGTACAAGAGCACATGCTGGAAAGGAAAAGGGAAAAATAAAAGGCTTTAGACCACCAAGCAAACGTCAGTTCTGCAAAGCAGGCATAAATGGATTGCAGGATTTCATGGATGCTGAGAGTTTGAATTACTGACTGAGCTACACCTCACTTACAGAAAATGTAGTTTTCTTTTTTAGAGAACACATCAAATATTGAATGCTACTGTTTGCTGTGCAGTCTGCTTCATGGACAGGTACATAAATAACCTTACATGTAGGGTTCTGCTGTTTAGGCCGACAAATGCAATTAAATAAATGGCATATGGCCGGGACCCCAATATTAGTGCTCTATTACGCTGCACTGGGGAGATGATGGATGCCAATTAAATTGAAATCAGCGGTCATAGGTTAAACAAATGCTGTTTCTGATCAAAGCGCTCCTCCTTCAGCAAAGTGTTAAACCTGTTCTAAACTTAAATACATGTTTTTGAGTCCTACTTAAAATTAAGCACGTGCTTCAGTAATTTCCTGCTTAGGGAGGGGCTGGATCATGCATTTTTGGGGTTATTTTTTTGATTGGGAACATCCATCCTTACCTAGTTCTCTATGGCTAGGTTTATCGAGACAGTTATGCGCATGCCAAATATCACTGGGGTTTCAGGACATGCTATGGCTTTCTCACGCTCATTTGTATTTATAGTGCTCCAGCAGGCTTGGGAATCTGAATAAGGATTTCAAAGCTCGTGCTATTTCTGCTTTCATTGATGATGCTTTCGCTGGAGCTCTACCCTGCAGTGGGTTGGCAGCAGAGGGCTGACGAGTGGTCCTTCTCCCATGGTAGTAAGCGGGATGTTGCCAGTTGAGGATGATTATCCATATCATTAGTTTTGCAATAGTGTGGGGTTTGTTGGTTGTTTTTTTTCCCTTTGGGGAATATTTTTAAATATTGCCAAGTCTTTCTGCTTCTGTAAGAATTAAACTGACGTTTTTACCCTTTCTTTTTGAGATCTGCAAACTTATAGACCCATCCTAGGAACAATTAAAAAGAAAAAAAAAAAGACACGTAGTTTTTCAAAGGGAAAAACAAACCTTATTGTTTTTCCTGGTTCATTTAGGAATTGTGACAAGAACTCTCTCCAAGCAAATAGAGTCAAAATCTCAGCTTTGCTGGGAAATCCTGGGGTTTGGCAGAAAACGTAGAGTCAAAATCGAAGGCAGAAATGGGAAACTTTCATCAGCCCCGCTCTGCTTTTTCTCTCTTTGATTAAACATCAGGTTTAAGTATCATCAACAATGTGAATTCTGAAGAATACAGGAGGATGCACTTCAGGTTAGAAAGCTTGTATTTTATTCAGGTATTTTTTAAAAAAAGCCACTAGACTATTCTTGGAATAAATCACGGAGAGGGTTAGATGGAGGCTGGAGGTGCACAGTACATTTTTCATTGCCAGCTCCTTGTAGCCAAGGTATGTTGTCAAGACTAACCTTGGAAAAGCACTTCTCTTCTCCCTGCATAGCTCTCCATGGTGGCATCATTAAAGCTGATGGCTATAATTGACCACAAAGTGCAGACCTTTAGTCCCTACCTGATCTTTCAGAGTGTTTATACACTGCTAGCCTGACCACACAGCCGCCTAATGAGCATTACACTTGACAAATATTGTCATGCCTAAACAGGAGATGGTGCTTCTGCTACGACAAGCAGCAAGCCTGGGGGCACGTCATGCTCAAATAGGAAAGTTAAGAATTAATATTAATTCTCTTCCACTCGCTTGAGGCCTGATCCAGATCCCTAATGTCAGTCAAGTCCTTCTGCTGCGAGCTTTGCATCTCTCCTATGAAGCAGCCCTCTAAAATGTAACACAAAGAAATAGTGTAGTAATAAATTTGACAGTAATAACAGATGGTGTGAACTTCTTTTTAACTAGGATCAGGACTGTTCCAGTAGCTGGATGAGGTACCCATCTGAGATGAAAAAGCCCGGATCCTAATTCCTTCTAGATTTTAGTATCCAGAGTCTTGATACATGTTGGATAGCACTCCAGATTTGATGTGCTAGAGCAAAACATGGTGAGCAATTTAGGAGAAATGAGAACCTGGGATTTTATTTGCATTGAGCCTTTCATGTAAAACTCTGCAGGGCTGCTGTATATAGTCTGCATGCAGAGCTTTGGGGGAAACCCCCTCTGCCCCACACCAAGCCTGCTCGTAAATCCTACCTAATTCTAGCACCCAGTGTTGTTGAGCTGCCTTCACCCTGCTATGTATCTGCATTTTTCTTGATTATAAACAGCATCAAAAGTTTTAACGACTTTTTGGGGTTCTCTTTCCAGATGCTATAATTTATTTTTATTCTTTATAACTTAAAATAGAGAGCAATTCCTGTGAAATGAGTGGGATTACAACTTATGCTTGCACCTAAATATCTCTTTGGTCTGTTTATCTGGTATCTGTCTCCTTTTTGTGGTTTGTTTTTTTTTTTTTTTCCTGACAAAATCCTTAATATCAGGTAAAGTCAGATATTCCTGAAGATTTGGGCTAAGTTAAACAACTTTGCAATACAGCACAAGAACGTGATGCTAAATAGCGGGAGCAGCCAGGTTTTTAGGCTGCTGCTGAGAGCAGGATCTGCCATGCTGGTGCTTGCTTTTTGCTTTGCAAACTTGCTTGTGCTCAGAAAGCTTCCTGCTAACTTTGTCGAACAGCTGAGTCAGCTGGACTTTCCGGGGTGCTCTCCTGGTCCGCTCTCCTCTCCCCGGCCCCGGCCGGCGCGTGTGTGCGCCTGAGACCAGCATTGCCTGAGCGTGGTATTTTAGTGTCTGGGGCTGTGCACTGTACAGATCTCGATTCTGTTTTTTATCATCTCCTCCGGGTCTGAAGTGCACCACCACAACCTCATGCTCTTGACTAACTCCTGCAGGCAGAGGTCAGCTGCTCGCTTGGGACTTTTGGCACCCGCTGCCTGGAAGCGCTGCCTTCGCGAGCTGCCTTTGGGCGACGACTGGAGCGGCGTTTCCAGCTGGGGAGGGCAGGGCTGTGCGGACTTGCTGTTTGTTGGAGACTTGCACTTGAGCATTGCGATCCTGTAAGACAAAGCATTGCTGATAGTTCCTGTCACCAGATATTCATCTGGGTCAGCAGAACGCAGCCAGCCCCACTGAAACGGGAGGGAATGTGCCACCAGACTGCCATTAAGTCCTTTGGAAGATTGTCCTGTTGACAGGAGATGATTTACTGGAATACATATCCAGGGCCAAGTCAAAGCCAGCCAACTGATGCAAGCCAGGCCTAAATGCAGCCCCGAGTACTCCCCTGCCTTGACTGCACGCAGTGCTTCAGCCGCTGGTGCAGCACTGCTTGGCAGCAGCGTGCGAAGACACAGTCCTGAGCCACAGCGAGCACCCAGGCTCACCAGCGCGGCGCAGGGCGTGCAGCGGCTCTGTGGCATCCCTGTCTCAGGCGTACCCCACACGCTCAGTAAATCCCTCTGGGACAGATGTGATCGTTTGCGTCAGGATCTGCTAATTTTGTGTTCAGAATCTTTTGGGCTAAATGGGAAAAAAAGAAAAAAAGCTATTGTATCATCTAAAAGAGCGAGGACTCTCTCTGCAGTGCTGGAGAGCAGGTGCAGGGGAGTCTTTCCACCAGCCTTGCTTGCTCCCCCGTGGGAAGGACGTGCTCAGTGCACCCGTCACAGCCCCCAGACCCTCGGGAGATGTGCCCAGGCCCTCGGACCACACTCAGAGTGCACAGTGTGCAGTAATTGAGCTGTGCGTCCTCTTAGGACCGACCTGATCCATGATGTTTGCTGCCAGCAAGATCCCAGTGGGAACCGCTGCAGACACATCGATGTTCTGCTTCCTCTGCAGAGAGGCTGTGAGCTGCCAGGACAGTTTTTTATCTCAATATCACCTAGTTGCTTTCGCCTGTGTACTATTAAACTGTTAATATATCGGGGGGAAAAACTCATGCAGGAGAGTGTATTAGGAATACCTAAATGAGGTAGCTCTGTTATCCTCAGCAAAATATTATTGTTATTAAATGTTCCCACCAGATACTTGGACAGCTTGTGTTACAACTGCAAAGCTAACATTTCATTATAGGGAGATATATATTCATAATGGATTGCAATTTACCAAAATACACAGAGGGCCCCAGATTTGTCAGTGTGCATTTGCTCTGCAAGAAATACATCTCACTAAAAACCAGATGTCAAAATTAACAGTAGAGCTTTTGCAATGTAGGGAAGAAAGCTGACATTTCAGAGCTGGCAGTCCAGCTGTGTTAACGGCGTCAGGGCGCCTTTGTGGTATTAAGTACAATGTTTAGCAGTAGAACTGCATTAGGAGTTTATTTAAATTATAAGTGGTGGGAAACCACTATACTGTGGTGGTGGCAGCAATTGCAATCAGGTGAGATCCTGGATCCCCTCCTCTCCCCAATATTTTCTCTCCTTCTGTTTACTTGCCGTGTTCCTGTACGGCAAAATTTCAAGCAGTTGTAAGAATTACTTCAGTTCTGAGGAGATTGCTGGGGGTCATTGCCAGGGTCACGTTTTGGAGAGGGATGAGGGAGGCAGGCGTTTGAAAGCTGTGGTAAATGTCTGAGTTACTGTTCTGAAATGTAAATTATTGATTCATACCCTCCTGTTTTCTAATGTGCTTTATCTTCTTGGTAATTTAACCTAGTTTTCAGGGTATTTTTATCTGTAGCTTTCTAGAACCTGTATTACCCGTGTATTTTATCTCATGTTTTTTTCCTGTTCTTAGATGTTAGCAAGTGAGTCAGGGCACTGATCAGCTTGACTAGTTTGTTGGCATAGCTTTCTGTCAGGGGGAAAAGGGTGCACATTTTTAAAAGTGAAGACAATTAACCATTGGAACAACACAAGCACTGGTGGATTCTCCTGTATGAGCAATAGTAACGTCAGGAGGTAAGTCTTCCTAAGAGGTGTCTCTGGTTTTCCACCAGCATTAATTTTTGGAAGCCCTGTGGCCTGTTTTACATGGAAAATGGATGATCTTGATGGTCCATCATGTCTTAGGAGCTCCCAAACCTGGTGCTTGGGCAATGTTTAGCTCTGTTCCTGCTTGTGGGAGAGAATGGGAGGGTTTGGTCATGCAGGCAAGGTCCATGCCTCAACGAGTGCGTACTACCAAGCTGGAGGTCTGCATCTCAGGTCACATCAGACTAAGGGCAATAAATTACTTGCGAAGTGGTGGGTAATCTTGGCTCCTGGAAGGCTCCTGGGGTCTCTAATCACTGATTGAAACATGAATTGCAATCTCAGGGAGCCTCTGAGTGTACTCGCTAGAGCAGACGCTGCATCAAAGGGTGCTGGTATGGAATTAGCCTGCTCCCTGGGGAGATGGGAGAGGGAAGATGCTCTGGGGACCCTCTCTGGGGACGCTGCTGCATGCAGGGGTGCAGGCTCCTTGAAGAGCATCCCCTCCCTACTGGGCTGAGAGGCAGGATGGGGCCAGGCACTTGGCAGGGGAAAAAAGGGATGCAAATAAGGGAGACATGCTCGCAGGGGACCCCGTGGGAGTCAATATCCCACTGGTAATAAGACTTAGCATGTTTATCTGTGGGTGCTGTTCTGGCCCTGGCCGCTTGTGTTCCAGAGAAGTAGCCTCGCTTTCTTGGGGAAGCAACATCCCCTTTTATAGGCAGAAAGAAGCGCTGACTTACCTGCGGACAAGGGAGATATTCAATTTCAAAGCAAGGTCATATTTCCTGTTTAAAATCCAGATAGGTCAGAATTGCTGTTGACCCCAGCAGCATTATGTGACCTTATCTACCACAGGTATTTTCCTGAGGTTTTCTATTAGAGAGGCGGGCCTGCGGCTCAAAGGGCGAGCGTGGGGGCGATGCCGAGGCTTGAAGCCACCCACGCTGAGCAGAGGTGGCTGGCGGGGCAGACACGAGGTGCTCTGCGTGGCTGGCTGGGAGGAACATCGAGAGGAAAACAGCTCCCCAAAGCCCATATGGCGATACGTGCTCAGCCCTCTTCAGTAAATCACTTGAGCGCGATCTCAAGCATCTATTGCAATGTTTTGCTGAACCGGGGCCCAGCAGAGGAAGAAGTCCTTAGGCAAATCACAGTGTATAAATACCTCTGCTGCGAGCGTAACTATGGCCGCGGCGCTGTCACACAGCGCAGCCAGCAATAAATAGGTTCCTGAATTAGAGAGAATCTCTGCTGTATTTCAGATGTGACTGAGCTACATGTACAAAATGTTCTTTGAAATAGCAGCTGTGCCTGCGTTATCTTCCTCTGAGAGATAAGCAATTATGAGAATGTTATAATGATTTCTTTTTTTTTAAAAAAATTGGATCTAAACAGCAATTGCTTTTTAGTGCAGGAGATATTTAAACATCACTACCTTGAATTGATTAAAAAGAGCTGTACTGATAACGCAATTTTGTAGCTTGTGATTTGCACCGAATGGCACAATGAATCATGATGAAAGGCTGGAGAGGAGGTTTCTGATGGGGACCTTCCCCTGCATTGGTGGCTCTGAGGCGGCCTGTTCATTTCACAGAGAGCTCTGCACTGGGGCCAAACTCCTCATTGCTGGGGCCAGCCAGAATTAATGCTAGAGTGGTTTTAGTGGCATGTTTTTGTTCGTTAATGGTGAACGTGGGAATACCTTGCTCTGCCGAAGGGCCTCTTAGGAAAGCTGTGTTTCTAAGGGATACTCTGCATTCTGCTGCATGCTGATGCCTTCTGTACTTCTACTTTGAAGGATTTTGAATATCAGACTTAGCAAATTTGCATTTCTCCTGACTCTTTATTAGTCATAGCAATTAAATATATTTTTCAGACTTTCCCAAATGCAAAATAGATTTCTTCCACTTGGATAGCTAACCGCTAGGAAACAAAACCTCCCAACTAACAGCTTAATATCAGTGAATTCTCAGATCAAGAGGAATTTGTATCTTCTCCTTATATCACCATGCAATTTATTTATTCAAGCCCTCTTGGAATCTGCTCCCTTGCAACATGGAACTCTAGTGCCTTTTCACGAGTAAGGTTCGCTGAGAGATGCTTATGGTCCAAGTGTGTTCACGTTCCTGACGGGCAGCGTCAGGACGCACGTTGCTGTAAGCAGACGGAACAGTTACCGAGCTGAGCTGGACTCTTTCACTCTGTTCTTTTAATTCCTTTTTGCACGATGTGTAAACAAAGAAAAAACCCCAAAGAGGGGGTTCAGTCCAGCGTGCCTCTGAGCATCATTAATTTCACTTCTGCTTGAGGTGGCACCTAGGTCTGGGATCCCTCTGTACCCTCGCTGCTGTAATTATTCTGCTACCTCTGCAATGGGGTCTCAGCCGTCTGAATCCTTGTCTTCAAGCAAGTACTGACAGCCCCCTCGTGTTAAGTTTTGTAAACACTAATTTGTGCCATCTCCTGTGGCTTAAATCAAAGCACTCAAGTAAAAGTAATATTACCACTGTTAAAGTGAACGTTAGAGAAAACGCCTGTCACCTGACGCTAAATGCATATGACACGGAGCGTGTTTCAGAAGACGTCTCTAATGAGGAGGCGCTGGGGGAAGTAGCGCTGTTTTCGCAGCCCTGAAGCTATCAGCTCCGTCGCCTGCTCGGCAGAAAGCAAAAAGGAAGAATACTGCTTATTTCAAGTCTGGTTTGGGCTTTGCTGGGGTGCACATAAAAGGAGAATGACCTGGCTCCTGCAGGTCTCTGTTTGAATTGCAGCTGAGCGATCTGCTGATGCAGCTGGTCAGAGAGCCCAAAGCCCCGTTTGTGCTGGGCGCTGTACGGTCAGGGGGCACACAGCTGTCTTCCTGTCCCGTAAAACTTGCAGTTTAGCAACCAGGACAGACTATTACCTGAAATTATGCCTAGAATATACAGCTCTCTCCTATTTGTCTCTTCTTCTTTTTTTTTTTAACCAGCCTATTTGTCGTCTTTTCATATTTACACTGGTTGAATTGAATGTATCATTCCTCCTTTTCCTTTCTAATGCCCTTTGTTGCATTGTATGAACCTTTCATGCCTGGCAATACTGGAAACAACACAAACCCTTGAAACCAAAACTGCAGCGTCACACTAATGTGAATTTTCAAAGAAATTTCTGTAAGCATTCATAATATAACCATCATTCAGACCTTCAAGCAGGTTGCTGAGCTGGTTGTACCCATCTGTTTAAGCACGTTGAAGGACAAAGCAAACCTCTGGCAACATATAAGAAGCCCAGAGAAGCTGGGAGAGCAGACAGGATTATCAGTAAGGGAAACATCACGCTGTGGAAATTCCCATCCCGTGGGAGGAGTAGGGAGCAGGGGCAAATGCCTGACAGTGGTGCCCATGTATGAACTGGGAGTGGGTGGGTATCACCACTGGGAGGTGGGCGGCCGCTGGGTATCACCAGCATGGAAACTTGCCGGGTGGGCAGAGGTTGCATGTGCTGAGGTTTTCTGTCTTTTCCCACAGACGTTTCTCCGAATCTGCACGATGCAATGGTGTGGAGCGCAGGGGTGGAGTGGGAAGGAGAGAACGGAGAACAGTTAGGAGGAGAGGAGATGCCCAGGGAGCAGTCTGGGCAACTCAGCTGGAGCTGAAGGTAAGAAGCGAAGGCAGGAATGCAAGAAACGCCCCTGCATCTGCAGCGTGGGAGGAGGAAGGAGGTTGTTTTGCTTTGTGTGAGCCATGAATGCACTTGGGCCTCCTAGAGACGTCGCTGGGCAGTAAATGGCTGCACAGGGGTGTGTGGTAAGTGAACATAGCTGAGCCCTGGGGAGGCCGTTCCTTCTTTTGCTTCCTCCAGGTTGCCCAAGGTGTGCTATACGGAGCCAGCTGCCTGCTGCCCTGCTCACCGTGATGCCCTGTGCTGGAAGGAAGCGAGCGTTTTGTGGAGCTGGTGGAAAGGCGCCAGCGCCCACCAGCTGCAGCCCTGGCCCGTGCCGCGTGTCTGCTGAGCGGGCGTCGAGGCGAGCTGCCGCGGGGTGCCTGGGGATGGGCACGGCCGGCCCTGGTGGCACGCTGGCAGCTCTGCCCATGGGAATCACGGCGGCTCCCTCGGGCCAGCACAACCACGCTAATTCCTGATGGCGAGAGGGCTTGACCTTGCAGAGCTGCTCACGAGTCCAAGGGTTGAGGTCCGGTTTGGAGCTGGGGCGCAGAAGAGAGCGGTGCCGCACGCTGGCCGGCTCTTCTGACTTCTAGTGTTCAGTAATCCCTTATTAAAAGGTTATAAACCTGGGCAGGTGCTGTAGTGTCAAGAATGTTTCCAAGATCTTTCTTTTATTTCCTTTTAAAGTTCTGGTTTTTTATAATGCTTTTTTTTTAAGTTTCTCTGTTCCCTGTATGATTTAGGGGAAACCCAATCTAGTAAGTCTGAATGCTTCTACCATGGAAATACTTAGTACCAGCTCTGGCATATTTATGTTGGCTCCCTGATTAGACAAAGTGCCAAGCTGTCCTTCGTGGCCTTAATTATCGCAACTTCAGGCCAGCGTTGCCTGCTTACAGCATAATCCCACGGCCTAGAGTGAACCCTGAAAATGCTTAATTAAATGACATTCCACAACAGATTAAGGAATCAGAAGCCCAAGATAAAGAAAAAGGGAGACTGTGGCCATAGGAGCAGCAGGTGCTCTTCCCTTTTCAGGATAATGCTCCTGACACAGACCGTTTCATTTTGAGCATATTAAAAAAACAACATTAATTGGTAACAGTTTAGGGCCTGCACTTGGCTTCTTATATTCAGCGCAAAGCGATTCAGAGCTGTCTCATCTTGGGCTGATGTATAAAGGGGCTCTGGACTCTCGCTCATTTACATCAGCTGCGGATCTGCTCTGTGCTCGGCATAATTCGACTCTCTCCGTAATCGTCTGTGAATATGGCCTGGTCACGACGCCTGTTCGTGTGAGCAGGCGCTGCCCGCTGGGTCGCTGTGCGTGGCCTGCGGTTCACGCGGTGCTGTGCCAGCCTCCCCCAGCCTGGCTGCGCCGGAGAAGGGCCGCGGGAGGGACGCCCTCGAGCAGCTTTCACAGCAGTGACCAGAGACTTTGTGCGCTTTGATTTGGGCACCTGGATGAGGCCCTTTGGCAAAGTTGGTGGATGCCTTTGCTGCTTTTGCAGTTCTGGGATCCAGGGTGAGCATCAGGGTCAGGCGCCAAATATCAGAGGTGGTGTTATATTTAAAAAGAAAACCAAAACCTTCTTTCTATGTAAAAACTAGCGTGCAGTTATTTGGAACAGACATGATCAAATTGTGTTAGGGAGTCCCCCGGGGAGCCAAAGCCCATGTCTAACCACAGAAGATCAGCATACAAATACAAATGCTGGAGATAATGCTACATTGCACAGATTAGGGCTCAAATCTTCAGCAAATCTGTTCAGAGCAAGAAAATGACAGTAAGTAGGGCACGTGCAGCACACTGAGCACATCTCATTCAAAGGCCCATCTGTAAAAGCAGCTATTGCTAATATTGTGTTTTATCATGTTATTCCTCAATTATTTGTGCCAACAACTCTTGTCTTGTCTGAATAAACTGGCTGGGTAGCAGCTGACCCAGAGTGATTTCGTCTTTACAGAGAAGCAGATCATGCTTGTGTGTTGTGATGTTTCCAGAGGTTTGGTTTGTATGTTTTGTGTCCTCCTTCAGCCCAGTGTGGCCAGCAGGAGCCGGGCAGGGATGGGGCCCCTGTGCTCGGCCCTGGGGAGGCCCCACCTCGAGTGCTGGGCTCAGGTTTGGGCCCCTCGGGACAAGCAGGGCCTTGAGGGGCTGGAGCGTGTCCAGAGAAGGGCAGCGGGGCTGGGGCAGGGTCTGGAGCACAAGTGTGCTGGGGGGGGGCTGGGGGGGTTTAGCCTGGAGAAGAGGGGGCTGAGGGGAGCCCTTCTCGCTCTCTGCAGCTGCCTGAGAGGGGCTGGAGTGAGGGGGGGGCTGGTCTCTGCTCCCAAGTCACCAGTGACAGGACGAGAGGGAACGGCCTCAAGCTGCGTCAGGGGAGGGTTAGGTTGGAGATGAGGGAAAACATCTTCCCTGCAGGAGTGCCCAGGCCCTGGCACAGGCTGCCCAGAGAGGTGGGGGAGTCACCGTCCCTGGGGGTATTTGAAAGACATGTAGACATGGACTTCAGGGCATGGTTTAGGAGACAGGGTATTGTTGGGTTGATGGTTGGACTTGATGATCTGAGAAGTCTTTTCCAACCTTAATGATTCTATGATTCTACAACATAATTTCAGCAATTGAACTACAGGAAGCAGGGAATGAGTTAAATGTCTGTGCTGACACAGGGACTGTCATCAGGGGAATCAAAAAGTAGAGGGCCTGGGTGATGCCCACAGTGGGCCGGAGGTGATGTGCCAGGCAGTGGGTCTGCCTGGGGCTTCACCACGGAGGGCTGGAGGTGGCTTTAGCTGGGCAGCGGGGGGGGGGAATGTCTCTACCTTGTACCTGTGGAGACCTGAGCTTTAACTATCTCATCTTATGAGTCAAAGGAGTTTAGTGGTCCCGGCATAATCCCCAGTGCATGTTTTGTCCACGTTACAAAATGTACCACATGCTTTGACACAACTGGAAGCTTCGGGTGCATAAAGGCAAGGATTCTTTTTATATTTGATAGCAGAAGCAAGGAAGATTATTGCCTAACTGCGCGAGCTAAGCTGTGCGGGGAAGCGTAGCACATCATTTCCCTATCTCTGAATGGAGAAGATTCTTTTTTTGCTGAGCAGGGCTATCCAGGTGGTGAGGTTTTAGCATGAGGACTGCCTCTCGCTACAGCTGAGAGGCTGCACACACATGCTGCATGCGCTTAATCCCTTGCCCCATGACCAGTCCTGATGGGGTACAGAGCAGCAACTTGGAGTGGGTACCAGCATCAAACCTGCCTGAAGCCTCATCGCCGCTGGGGTTCATCTGCCCTGCTGAAACACTTTTACAGAGAGCCACTATCTACCTGAATACTACGTGACTTTACCCAGCGCAGTGCATTTACCAATGTTAATGTCTATTTTTGATTAATTCAAATTAATTTGATTTTAAATTTTCAATCCATTTATCATCTTCTATTGCAGCTTTCCTTTCTGCAAATGAAAAGTAAAAATGTTTGAAAGAAGCAAGTGAAACCTGACAGCAAAAACCTGTAGGTATTCCATGGGGGAATAACCCAGGGCAATACATGTGACATAAGGATTTTTATTTACTGACAGGTATTTTATGCTTGGAGCCAACGAGTCTGCACTGATTGCTGTGTGGAGCTTTACATGTTATAAAAAGCATTGGCTTAGATTTGTTTTCTTTACTCTATGTTTACTGTCATTCCTTAGACTGAAAACCCATCTCGTTTCACTCTGAAGACCTAGTTCTGCAGGGGTTAGAGCATCCTCACTTTCTCCCATGCATCTCTAAGTCATCGGGCAGCACGTAGCTCTTGGAGGCTTTGCTCTTCGGCTGGGTAGAAGATCAGCCAGAGTCAAACCCTGGAGATCTTACCCCAGTTTAGTCTTAGAATCATAGAATCATAGAATCATTAAGGTTGGAAAAGACCCTTAAGATCATCGAGTCCAACCGCTAACCCATCACTGCCAAGCCCACCACTAAACTATAGCCTCAAGCACCACGTCTGCCCTTCTTTTAAATACCTCCAGGGACGGAGACTCCCCCACCTCCCTGGGCAGCCTGTGCCAGGGCCTGACAGCCCTTTCGGTGAAGAAGTTTCTCCCAATGTCCAACCTAACCTTCCCCTGGCGCAGCTTGAGGCCGTTCCCTCTCACCCTGTCACTGGTGACTTGGGAGCAGAGACCAGCCCCCCCCTCACTCCAGCCCCTCTCAGGCAGCTGCAGAGAGCGAGAAGGGCTCCCCTCAGCCCCCTCTTCTCCAGGCTAAACCCCCCCAGCCTTCCCCCAGCACACTTGTGCCCCAGACCCTGCCCCAGCCCCGCTGCCCTTCTCTGGACACGCTCCAGCCCCTCAAGGTCCTGCTTGTAGTGAGGGGCCCAAAACTGCACACAGTGCTCTTCATGAGGCTTGTGTGTGTGTGTACAAACTGGGGCTCCCCCCGGCTGCAGCAGAGCTCTGTGCGAGTGAAGCCCCAGGCGCAGCGCGGCACGTCATGCAGACCCCATCTGAAGGCCTCCTTTGTGGCTGGAGCAATATAAAGGTCTTTAGAACCAGTCTTCAGCCTTGAAAGTGCTTCTTTGAAGTCTCTGAGCCTTCACGTGTCCTCCAGACTTTCATTTAATGTAGTATTTTGGTTTGGTAGGTTTTATTTTTTAAGATTTCAGCTAAGATTTCAACAAGCTGGGGATGTATCAGAGTATAAAATACTTGCTTGAGTCTTAATCAATCCAAACTGTTCTCTTAAGAAGGAAAAATAAAGGCTGTTAAAGCCGGCCAGACACTTACAAGGCAGCAGATGTTTCTCTTTATTGTCAGAAGAGCAATCTTTATTAAATACCAAAGAAAGCGCTGTAAATCCAGGAAGGTGGTTGAGTCTATGCTGAGGACACCTCTTCCTCAGGCCAGTCTTTTCTAAGTCATTTGTTTTTCCTGCTGATCCTTCGACAGCATCTCCGTGACATAAAAGCAAAAAAAGGAAAATTAATATTTAACCGTGGAAATAACTGGATAGTTTAAGCTTGAAAAGAGAAGGTGGGAAGCGAGGGAAAGAGCTGATACGATGCCTTTCACACCCATGCTGTCTTTTCCTTGGTGCCAGGACTAATGCTGGGCTGTTCAGGTGACCCCTGGAGACGCCCCAGATTCAGCAGCGGGCTGGTACGTCTGATCACGACACAGTTAACAGCTAGGCATATCTTCTTCTGAGATAATGTCTGGTGAAAAGCAAACAACACATTATTGCCTGGGAATTGCAGAGCGAGGCCTCCGTAGGATGGAGAGCACTGGGCGTAATGACTCCGGTAGTTTTCATTAGCATTACTAATGGCATCTCCCACTTTTAAGAAATAACTGCAAGGTTTCGTGAATTAATAAAAGGAAGACTGTGATTGACTAAACGAAGGGTGTGCCAGTCTGTGCAGCTGGTCTGTTTTAACTACGTAATGTCCGTAGGTATGGCGTTAATTTAATTCTCAGTTGAAATACTCCAGAGGAAATGTCAGATCAATAATGTAGAAAAGGGCAAAGATTTGCTAAGCCTGGCTGACTTGCGTACGTTAACTACCGTAGGATAGATATGGATAAATGCTGAACATTAAGGTGAGTAATTACAACTGTCTTGGGTGTCTGAAAAAATTTTCTGCATAAACACTGTACAAAACAAACGTGTTTCAGGCAAGAAGCTGGCTGTTAAGGTAACAGGTCGTTATCTCACACATGACTCCGCAGTTAACATCTGTGGGTTTGCTTTTTTTCTGGAGGAGGATAAAAAACCTCATTGCAGACGTTGTCCCATCCTCCCTAGTGTGGTGCTGAGAGTCCCCGTGCCCACCCCTAATCCGGGGTCCTGCGCCAACACATCTCCAAGCCCACCTGCATATACCAGCTCTAGCTTTTAGTGGTTTTAACGCTTGGTTTGTACCTGGATTTCAGCTGTTTGCCAGCAGCTTACGTAGTGCGTGTCCTACCGGCTTCAAACTATGACCCACGGGAGATGGTAGGAAGAGGAGAAATCTTATGGCCATGCTCCAGATCAGCATGAGCTTTGTCTGCGTTAGTGTTTTCTGCTCAGCTTGGCAGGCTGACCTGCCTCCCCGAGCCCTTGTACCTGCTGGCACTGTGGCAGCACGACCAGAGCTGGGCAGGATGGCTTAGCTTTCTGAAGTGACCCTTGAACGTCCAAATCTGGATCATCATTCTGACTCGAGCTTATCGTGGCCTGGAGATGAATCGTGTCCCGTGTGTAGGTGGCCATAAAACACCTAAGGGATGGGTAGGTCCCGCATTACTTGGGAGAATTCCATGGGACTGGGTAGAAAAGGGTGTTCCAAAAGCAAATCCCACCTTTCCTTGTCAAGAAGTGCTTCTGTTACCGGCAGCTGAGCTCAGCTGTGGTCATGGTTAGCGTGCTTTCCTTCCAATGAAGACAAGAACAGACAACTTGCTTGGCCTTTGGGACTGAATATCAGCTATTTGACAGTTACACAGTATTTTTTCCATGCAATTGTTGCTAAACCACTCAGAAACCTTGAAGATTTTTTTATTTAAATAACGCTATCTCTTCCAGTACCGAGAGCGAGAGCTCTCCCAGAGCTGGTGCCTGTGTGTGGAGTCTACGGGAACACTGAGATTTCAGAATTGCCAAAACAAACAACAGGTGCCTGTGTTATTTTGCAAGGAGTTCCTCAAATGTTAGACTTTGGCAGAGGAGATGCTTCCTTACAACACTGATCTTCTAACCCCAAAGGCCCCTGGAACCCTGGGTGGTGTATTTACGGTAAAGAATGCCGAGTTGGAAAATATTTTGAAATCACCTCTGATGAAAAAGTCTTCAAAGTGCCTCCCCAGCTACTTGTTCATCTGCTTAATTTCTGCTTTCAGCAAACGTATGGATCAGTATCAGGTTTATGTACAACTGGAGAAGGCACAGGGTGACTCAGAGAACCCATAATAGCCTTTTTCCTAGGGGCTTGGCTTACCTACTCCGGAGGATTGAGCATGGGTGTAGCTACACTGAGGTCTCTGTACCAGTACAAACCTGTGGTTCAGAAACATGGTGAGATTGGAAAAAATGCTTACGCCAATGCAAACAGCCCTCATCCAGGAACTGCGCGGTTGCACTGATCTCCAAGCAGAGATCGTTGTGGTGGTGGCTAATAGCAGGTGTGCTACAGTGGAGTGAGGCTGTCCGGAGCAGTCCTTCGAGTCCGGCTTCCTTACTTCTCCAGGGGATAAAGTACCAGCTGCTGGCTTTTTTGGGAGCCAGTAAAACCGTGAAGTTATTCCCCCCTGCTCCAAAAGACCAGCTCATGCCTCAGGAGCCACCCACCCAATATTTGCCATAGCACAGTCCTTGCTTCCTAGCAAGGTGGTGATGGACAGGATCTGTCTGGGGATGTGGGGCTTTGGAAGGAGCCATGGGCTCTTGCTGGGCTGCTCTCAGCTGCATTTTAAAAGGAGGAAAGGAAAGAGCTGACGGAGCTGGAACTGCTTTAAGGTGGAACTGAAACAATAGCTTGTGGCCGTCTGAATCAGTTCCCTTGTTTCATGAATTTGACTCAGAGCTGAGTATTTCAGAGCCTCAGAAAGAAAAGGCTTATTTCAATTTTGGTTCTAATAATGGGCAAAGGTCACGGCAGCTGGGAGGAGAGGGGAAATGAAAGGCATGGGCTTGGCTATTTTCTCTGAACCAGCTTCACCCGTTCCTGGTTACGATCTCAGCAGAATAATAACTGATATTAAGCAAAGCCAAGAAATGAAATTAACACATACAAAATTACATTACAGCCGTGTCAGGAGCCCTGCTGCCCAGCAGCATTAGCAAGGCCTCCTGGTGCAAAGCAACAAGGGCAGAAAGGAAAAGCTGATGGCTCGGAGCAGAGCACCTCGCTCTGCCGTGCACAGCCCATACCCACGGCGGCAGGGCAGGGCTGCGAGCCGGGATCTGCCTGCACCGCGGCTGGGGCACCTGCAGCTCTGCCCCTGGGGCTGGAGGGATGCTCTGCTCCATACGTGCCCACAGCTCAGCCCTCTCTCAGCCCCCCACGATGCTTTAACATGCTGTAAACCTAAACTTAAAACATGCCAGCAAGCTCAAGGCTTGATGTGCAGAGCTGATGCTTGAGCTTCTCCAGGGATTTGGCCAACATTCAAGGCCAGATCATGGCATGCTGAGAGAGCTGTATGAGAGGAGCAGCCAGGACTCCCAGCCTCAGCAGCCAGGCTTCACCACTCACCAAGACAAACAACCCCACCTGCCCTCAGTCTTCTCATGCCTCCCGCTCCCCGTTTTGCTCTCAGAGATGCCGCAGATCTCTGCTCGCTCTCAAGGTCATCTATAGCCTGTTTTCTATTTGTCCATCCAGCAGTGAATGCCTTCACTTCCGAAGTGTTATCCCTAGGGGCTGCTCCTAATGTTTCTGACAACAGTTTGTCTTGCAGACACATTAACCTGGGGATGGCGGCCAGGGAAACCAAGAGCTTGCTGCCCTTGTCAAGCTTCCCAGAGTGCCTGCTGGAAATACAGTACATCCCTCCATATCTGTGCAGAAAATGCACAAAATATGGGCTGGGGTATGAAACAGGGTAGGGCAGAAGGGTGCATTTTATATATATTAATAGTAACAATGAACCTTCTAAGGAAAGTTTACATTTGAAGAGGTTAGAAAAGCTGATGGGATACAATAGCAATGAGAACCTTTTTTTTTCTTGCATTTTGGCAGCCATAGCCTTGCCTCACTGGGCTTAGTATAGTGCTGCGTGTCAAAATAGTTGTTAGTGCTGGGGCATTGCCTCCCGCTGGGCTGAGCTTAGCGCCTGGGGAGCCGAGCGGTGCGGACGCGACGCCGAGCTGCCAGGCATAGCTGTGGGCATGTCGCCGCTTCACTCGTGCCCAGCTCTGCTGCCGCCAGCGATGCGGAGCCCGCCTGGCAGAGTCATGCCCTGGTACCGTCTGGACGCTCGTACAGGCTGGCGAGCGCCAGGGAGGCGAAGGCAGCGCCGCTGCGGGGAGTGGGCGAGCGGTACCTGGTGCTGTGCGGGGAGATGCTGCCCGTGCCCTGAGCCAGGCTCTCGGCAAGCTCGTGTTTTACCTGGGCGCCAGCCAAGCTGATACTGCGTGCCATCGGTCTCCTGTCTCCCCTGAGCACTCCCATCGGGGCACACCTCACCCTGGGGACACGGCTGCCCACCCAGATGTGCCGTGGCTCCTCTGACAATACCTTTCACACTTTCTCTGCAAAAACCCAGCTTTTTGGGGGTCTTTCCCTTAAAAAAGACGCAGGTTTTCCATGCACTCCCCCCTGTAAGAAGCCTCAGGGGTATAACCCAGCAGCAGGCATCTCTCCACCTCCAATTGCCTGGTCTGAGCTTGTCACACAGGGCAGAGGCTCAGCCGCACGTTCACATGCCAGACTGGTTTTGCTCTGCCGGGCTGGAAACGCGGTGGCCGCAGGAGCTCGGTGGGGCCAGGGCAATGCCGGCGGGCGGCAGAGAGGCAAGCGCTGGCCGCAGGGAGCCCTGGCTGGCATCTCCCGCCTGCTCGTCCATTTGCAGCTCAGCGGGAGCCAGCAGCAGGGTTCGGCCTCACAGCTCTCCCCGCTGCCGGCGCCGGCTGCTGTGAGCTGCTGAAAATGTGCCAACACACCGCCTTTGTCACCTGTGGCTCCGGTGCAGCAAAGCAGGTTTGCACAGAGCCAGGGGATTAATATGAGTATTCCCATGATGCGGTTAACGACATCATTTACTTCAGAGGCTCTTAGGACGGCGCTGACACTCGCTTTAGCAGCTGAAGTGTTTAATGTGTTCTCCAAGACGCTCTCTAAACACAGATAGGGCTGAGCGACACAAATGTATTTGCAGACCATTTTAGGGTTAGCACGCTCCAGAGCAATGCAATCAAATGACGGCGAGCGTTAGGAAGAGCTCTCCAAGCGGATCAGGATTCTGTGAGGGCCCGTGATTATTGGATACATCACAAATCTCCCTCTCTGTATTTTTCGTACCTTTTTTCTCAAAGTATTACTCATATAATTTTCCCTCTGGAAGCTATTACGAGTGACTCACCTTTAGCTCGAGCAAGCAAACATGACCAAGTGTTTATTCTGTTCACAGCTGGGCAATTTTAAGCCCAGATCCTGACCTTAAGAAAGTCCCTGAGCAAGGCTGGTGGATAAGGCAGTACACCACTGGTCCCTGGAGCATCATGACTCAGAGGCACATTTCTTATTGAAATGTTTCTGCTTTTAACTCGGGGCGGTCGTATCTTGTTGACCGATGTCCACAGTGAATTACCCGTCCCACCCCACGCAGCATGTGCTGGGCTGAGCTCCCACCGCCTCCCCGGGCGCCTGCTGCTGCCAAGGGAACATCAGCCCGGTGGCCTTTGCCACTGTCCCACCCAAGCGCTGGAGGGGAAATGAGAAGGGAAATGCTTCTTTTCTTCCATGGGCAGTTCGTGTAAGTCACGATGGGTTCACGTGGTGCTCCAGAGGGAGAAATAAAAATGAGCATCCCGGGGCAGGGGGACGATGGGGAGCAGGGGCTCAGCTCCTCACTGCAGCTGCTGCTGGGCAGAGCAGCTCTGGCTTTGCCAGCCCACCCCGTCCTCCCCCAGCCACAGGCCAGTTTTGGTAGGATTTTTCCTTTTGGATCAGGCTTTTTTTTTTCCCCCTTGGCACCTGAGATCAGCAAATTCATTTTGCAGTGACAGCTAGGGGAAGGCAGAGCGTGTGCTACCGGCCTGCCTGTAAAAGCCTCTTTGTCGCCTGCTGTTAATCTGAGCAGTTTTTCAGTCTCTTTGAATGCTTTTCTCTTGAGTTTTGTTTTCAGTTTGTGTCTTGCCACCAATCTCACATGGTTTCCTGGCTGGCAGAATAATCTCTAAGCTTAGCAAACAGAAGGCTTACAGCGTGTCAAATGAGCAGGTGAGGGAAACCGCACACCCTGTGAGCGGGGAGCGCCTGCAAAGGCAGCAGATGCGACGGAGTACGGATCAGGGAGCTGCAAAACGGTTGAGCTGGGGAGGAGGGGAGGCCTCCAGGAGCCAGGGCAGGACTGGAAAAGAAGAAAATGAAGAAAAAAACCCCAACAAAAAACAGTAATGCAAAGGCTGGTGTTACAAACCTTCTTCAAGGCAATTTGCAGAGGAAGGGACTTTGGCAGGGGACCAAGAACTCTGGTTCTTTGTGTTGGTGTTTATCTATTGCAGCAAGGATATGTAAAGGGAGAGCAGCAACTGAGGTGGACACCAGGCTGGGGAAATAGCCTCTGTGTCAGCTGCGAGAAGGGCGGCAGAGCCACTCAGAGACAAAAATGTACACTGTGCTGAAACACATGGGAAACTGGCTGGAAAGAAGTCTAGTCTTAGCTCTGAGGTGCCCTAAAAGCTTCTGAGCCCTGGAAGTTAGGTTTAATTATTAGCTAATTGGCTGGGATGTATCTCATTTGTAACAAACGAGGAGAGGAGGGATGGGAGGCTGTGGTTGGTGGAAGAGAAGCTGGTAATCTTCTATTTAAGGTGGCAGAAGTGGTCAGCCTGGCCTGTGGCAGGTAAATGGGTGGGCTTTCTGTGCTGCTGCATGGTGAAGTCCTAACCAGGCATGTGTTCCCCAAGCAGTGGAGGATGCTGCCTGTAAGCCATCGCAGATCAGGCTCTCTGGCTTGTGGATGAGGCTTTGGAGATCTCCTGCTGTTGTGCTTCATGGGCTAATGCTCCTAGGAAGGCAGTAAGGTAACACGCATCACATTTTAGGTGGCTTTATAACCTAGGAAATTGTCCCTTTGAGAGTAACTGTAATTCTGTGAGCCTTAAACTCTGTGACAAAGCTGCTGTGAAAAGACACAAATTTTTTGTTGGGGAAAACGTAAGTACCCTTAATCTAGCATAGCCTTCATTTATAATGCATGATTTTAAAACATGTTAGTATTATCTTTGCATGACGTAGGAGGTGACCATGTAATACTGCCTCTTTGAAGGCTATGTTAGAGCTCCCTGTCTTTGCTCAAGTAGCTGCAAGGTCAAATCCCAGCTGGTGTCTCGGAGGAATTGTAGAACAGCTGAATGGATGTTAAGCTGAGCCTCTGACTTGGGGTGTCAGAGACACCCTCCTTGCTGTGCCGTAGATGTGTGTGATAGCAGCTAACCAAACTAACTTGCCTGTGCCCCAGTCCTTGCTTGTGAAGTTAGAATAACAGCAGTTTGTTATCTTACAGATCCTGTGTAGATCAGCCCAGTAGAAGTTATGAGGGAGTGGTGATGGGATCCATATGAGAGCATGGGAAAAGCTGGGGGAGAAAGAAATCAATATGATTGAGTTCAGGAAGTGCAGCAATTTTGGGTTCAAAACTTGTAATGTTTCTGGAAAGACTGATCTGGTGGCTTAGGCATTGCATCTCATTGAACAGAAATATATAAGTGAGGATATTAGGGTGTAATTAGCCTCCATATTCCAGTTGAACTGGCTTTGCCACCAGCTCCCATGTGCTCCTGGTGTGCTGCTGGGAGGGTGCGGAGCCCTGAAGCTCCCGTTTACCTCCCTGCTCCCCAAATCAGGCTGTGCTGGTGAGGAACTGGGCCTCGGCACTCGGTGTGAAATGCTGGCCTTGTTCTCTCACTACTTCAGTCTATCTATATTTGAGACAGGATTATTAATATGTTTTTACCTCCCAGGGTGACTGAGGTTAATTGAGATTTGTGAGGTGCTTAGATACTGCAGTGATGAGCACGGCAGAAACCGGAGGCAGCAGAGATGTCGGTGTTTGTGGGAAGATTTTTTTTTTAAAAACAAGTCTGGAAATCATCAGAAAGTGTATCTTCAAAAATAAAGAATAATTCCTCTCTCTTATAACTAGGAAAATAAAGAAGTAATTATTGGGGGGCAAAAATGTTTTTTGTTCACTTTTTAGCAAAACCCTCTGCTTTTACTCTTATCTGACGACAAAAGAGATCAAACCGAACACTTTCTGATAAGAGTCATGTAGTTGCCAACTGTTTAAACAAATGCCTGCAACTCTACCTCCTACATTTGCCTTTTGAGGTTGCTGAGGACAGTGGCTGCCGGTGTCCATGGGCCCTGCAGACCTGGGGGAAGAGCCACGGCGCCTGAATGGGAATGGAAAACCTCTCAGGTGTGGGTCTAAATGGGGTTAATTTTCTGGTAGTGATGTAAAAAACCATGAAGTGGGGTATATTGTGTTGGAGGAAACACATCTAGTTTCCAAGAGGCCCGTGGAGGATGGGACATGTCTGAGTGCCGATGGGTGTTTCGTGAGGCTTTGCAGGAATGTTCCTGCCCAGCAGGTTGGTGTCTCCCTGCTGGGGGTTGTTTGGGACCATCCCCCAGTGCCCTGCTCTTAACTTTTGGGTACCTTTTAATAAATCTGACATTGATTTTCTGCCACTTGAGTCCTAATCCTGAAACAAGCCCCAGATGCCCCAAGCCTGGATGACAGGTGAGTCTGTCTTTCTGCTTGTCTCCAGCTTAGGGGTTCTTCCCTGTGTCTTTGCTTTGTTTTCTTGGTTTGCTTTTATCAGAAGGAAAGATGAAGTCTTTGATTTAGATCTTGGCGATAGGTGTACAAATGAAAGGTTTACTCCCGATAAAATGCATTGAAAATAATTTGGAGAACAGGATGTGCTTGAGCTACTGATGTCAGATTTGTTTGATATGTTCTTCTAGATGGCAAGGGTGTGTTTGCACATGTTGGTATTTGTCTGCCGCTGGTTGGCTTTCTGTAAGAGGGAAGTGATATGAAATGAAAAGGCAAAATGGAAACCGGGAAGCTTGTAGCTTGTGTAATTAAAGGGCAAGTCATTATGCCATAATCTAATAGAAACCAGCATTATGGTGGGTGCCAGTAGATAAAGCTTCTTGTCCTGGCTCTGCTACAGACCCACTGGGTAACCTTGATTGACGTGTCACTGCTCCATCCTTCTCCCTCCGCTCCTTCAGTGTCTTTGTGCCACAGTTTCTGATGCTGCGCAGCTCTTTGGGGAAGGGGGGGTTCCCATCGTGATGCGGAGAGGCACCCGATGCACCCTGCCGTGCCACCCTGCATCCCCGTGCTGGCTCCAGCCCACCCTCCCCTGGCATCCTCATTACAGTGGTGATGTGCAAGGAGCAGCACAAGTATTGGGGTGCCCCCTGACACCGAGTAACTGATGTTAGGTACCCCCAACCACCCTGTGCGCCGACAAGCTGTCGAGCAATACAACCTGGTGTAGCTGTGCAGGTGTGACAACTGGTGTGGTGGTCCTCGGTCAGGAAACGGGGCAGAGGTGGGAGCAGCGCCTGGACCTTGGGTCCCCTGCGAGCATGTGGGTGGCCAAGGAGCATGGCTTGGGGCACCTCACCCTGGGAGCATCACACCTGGGATGGGTTTGGTCCCCTCAGGGGGCTCCATGAAGGGCCGGCACCACGGCCCTCAGGCTTCCCCACGGTGACACGGTCAGGAGAGCATCGAGCTTTGTGGCAAGGCTCGGTGTCGGCAGCAGCAGGGGCTGCCGAGCCGCCCCGTCACCCTCATCTCATGCCCATTTCCTCCTCTTCAGTAGCACAAAATGAATCCCTCGGAAGTTAAGTTAACTAAATAAACAAATATGGAGCTATTTATTTTCTATTGTCATAGAAATGCTGTGGGCTCAGGCAGGATTTTGTATTCACTGTTCACATCTGTAGCCCTGCTGTGCTCGGGGTGGGGGAAAAATGATCCCCTTGATTTGCTCCAGCCTCGCCAGTAAATCAGATGGGTAGGATCCTGCCCTGAAGCCACCCCTCTCCAAACACTCTCCCCTATCTCTCCAGTCCCAAGGGAGCAGAGCCACACCATCCGCCTGGTAAACACTGAGTGTAAGAAAAACAAACACTTTTTTTCCTCCCTGGGTGAGGGGGGGAAGAGAAGAAAAAGGCATTAGCAAATGTCGTTTTTTCCCTCCGAGCTAAAATAACACAGCGGTGCAAGTCAAGGATGCAGCTGTGGTTCAGGGGGGTTTTAATTTTATTTTTTTAATACACCACTGGGAGCTCAAACAATGTGTCAGTGATACGTTGCCTTTTGTAGAGAGTGGCTTCTTTGTCTCCACCCTCTTTTCTTTATTTTCTTGAAGCATTTTAGTCATTCTGTTGAGAAAGCGTAGCTCATTTGGATAAAAGCCTCTGCTGTGACATGCACAGCCCAAATCGCAGAGTTGTTTGTTTCAAAGCAATAGTCTGGGAGAATTTATTGAACTGGCATCTCTCCCCTCCTTCCCCCCCCCCCCCCCCCCCCCGTAAATTAATGAAATGGATGTTTTGTGGCACTTGTTAAAAAGCAATAAATCCTCTCTTGCATTTATTGCTTCAAAGGTAAGGAAAAGAGAAGACACAATTTAGTCTTGAGGTAGAACGGCTGGAGAAACTCCGCTTTACCTGGTGTGCCCTCCCAAATGTAAGGGGCTGCTTTTCAGCAGCCAAAGGAGCCTGAAAACCAAAGATGCCCCAGGACCACGGAGGCCTGATCCTGCCGGCTATTGCCTGCCAAATCCCCCATCCCGGGTGCGTTCAGACCCCATGGCCTTTCATCTGGGGCATTGGGCATTGTAAATCCAACCCCCATGCTTGGCTCCGGGGGCACAGGAACCTCCAGCAGCAATGAAACAGCTCGGGGAGGTGTAAATGAGGTGCTTAGCCTGCCGGGGGGCTTTTGTATGGCTAATTACCTCTTTATATTTATAGGCAACTCTGTACGTCTTGACACTTGGCGATTAGCGTGTGATGTTAGTCTGCACTTAATGGTACCTGGGTATCTCTCAGTGCTTTGCAAATCCTGGTTAAACAAACCTTGGTTAATGGCTTTCTTCTTTCTGTTTTTAACTTTTTTTAAATCCCTGTATTGCCAGGATGTGGTAAAGCCACTTTCTTAATCTTGTGTGCAGAATCAATGGCAGCGCTGCAAATAGAAGCAGGTACCCTCGAGCTGATGGCTGCCCTCCTTGGCTGCTGACTCACGGCCATGGACGGATGCAGCGCAAGCTCCAGGCCGGTTTCCATCCCAAGGCTTGCCCTGAGCCCCCTTGGTGGGGTGCTGATGCAGAGGAGCAGTGGCCTGGGTTTGTCCCCGTGCTCCGGGCTGGAAAATGACCCCGGTGCAGGAGGAAGGTGGGAGGTTTGGCACGGGGGTGTCTGTCGCTGCAGCCCCCTCGGGTTCAGCCCCGTGGATGCTGGCAGCTCATGCTAACGGAGGCTCCTCCTGGGTGCCAGGAGCCCAGTTGCACGGTGTGCATACGTGGGGAGAGGGGTCAATGCGGCTGGATCCCTGTGCAGCCTGAATTTAAAGGCAGATGTGAGCACTTATGGTCTTTGAGGACCCTCAGCAGGCTGAGGGAGCGAGTGCTGGGCAGAGTGGGGACAGTGGGCAGGGGGACTTGTGGCCACAAGCATGGCCTCTGCCTCTCCTGCAGCCTCTTCTGCACTGTCAGCCTGAATCACAGCAAAATTACGGCAGAAAGGGGGATTCTTCCCTCCTTCTGCCTTAACCCAACAGTTTCTCTTCTTTTAGTATTTGACTTAAAAACTTTTTCCTAGCTGGCCAGAGGCGAGCGCAGTTTCATGGGCTGTCTGTAAGGGATGCCTTGGGGAGTGTTGACAATATTAGACCCTCACAGCAGGGAAGGAAAAGAAAGTGATGGGGGACACCAGCCCCTGCAACATGCTGAGCAAGCCTGAGACCGTGGGCGAGCCTTTGCTGTAGGGGGACTGCAGGAAGATTTAGATGTATTTAACTCCTATCAGAAACGGAGAGCAGAAAGGATTGTGAGGATGTAGTCGATAGGCACTTAAGCGCTTCTTTTGAAACCACAAACCCCAAACTTTTTTTTGTCGTCATTACTTTTGCTGCAAAAATGGCTTGGCTTGTGGCATTTTATGAGAATCAAACTGACTTAAGGGCTGGCTATAAATACCATGAAGGCTGGTGGGGGGTTCAGATGCTGGGCTTTGAGGTGCCATTTTGGAGCGATGCAGGTTTTCCCTGTTCCAGCTGCTGTTGTGGCTCTGAGAAAAGCAGAAACAGCCACCTGTGCTGGGTGTGCTGGGCTTTTCCAGATTAGCCCAGAGTGGGGCCAGCGGGCTGGCCGGAGCCTTGCTGCATGCATTGGATTAGGCAGTGAAAATAGATGAGTTTCTTATCACTGCACACAGCATGTTTTGCAATTGGGTCTTAAGTCTTCCTGTTGCAAAGTGCACTTGGCACTGCAAAGATGTACTTACGTGCCCAAACAGAAGAGACTGGACTAAACGTTGCCCTCTCGCCACCACCAATGCATTTGGCAGGGAGGATGTTCTTCAGAGTGGCAGAAGCTTCTACAAACTTGGGCTTTACCTTGATAAGGGTGTGGGGTTTTTCTGTTTAGATTTGGTGATTTGGAAAGTAGTTTCTTACCAGTGGAAGCCTCTTAATCCATGTTTCCCTGCATTGGAGCACCCACCAGCTGAGATTTTCTTGCCTTCTCTGCATCAAAGAAGGCCTTAAATGGCCATGCGAGCTGTGCGCTGGCTTTCCCTGCCAATAAACCCCTGATGGTTATCATAGCCATGTGGTCAGTGTCCTTGATCCGAGATTTGTCATCGCACGTTACGGCTCACAAAGCCTTGGCTCCGTCTTTCAGCTGGAGTATTAAACCTGATGACAGATGCCAGCTCTTCGAGCTCCACTGTGGTCTCTGGAGTGAGCGGCATCGTGAGCGTTTTGCTGGCTAAATAAGGGCTTCAGTGTAGTGCCAGGGAAAGGTGGTGGCAACTCTGCCCAAATGTGTTTGCTTCCAGCAGGAGGATGGGCTTCGGCACCCGGTGGCTGTGGCTGGAGCAGTTAATGTGGCGGCACGATGGTGGGCGGTGGGGATGGGACCCTTTTGCCCTGGAGCTTGGGAGGCAAGTACAGAGCCCTGGTCGGCTCCTGGGACCCAAGTGCCTGTTGCCCTTGGGGACCCTGGGCAGGATTCATCCTTCCTTAGAGATTCTCTCTACCCAGCAGCAAAGTGTGGAAGGTGATGTTTTCTTTACCTTATTTACTCTGGAAAAGACCAATTTCTTGTATTTTTATGGAACAGCAGAGGCTAAATCTAAGTGCCTAAAGCTTTAAAGTAAATAAATACCTTTTTAAAAAAAGGAAAGCTTAATTCTGTTTCCAAAACATTCCTGTGTTTAATTCAGCAGTGTAAGTAGGACTCTTGAATCTTTCTGTGAAACTACTAGCTGGTAATGGCAGGGAAAACGATTTAAAAATCTTTTCCAGGTATCCAGAATATCACAAAGCAGAATTACAGCCTGAAACTTAAACCCCAAACCACTTCTGAACCATAGGCTTAAAAGCAGCTTAGTTGAGAAGATGCCTGAACATGCATATTTTGTAGGTGGATGAGCAGCAGCAAAGTGTAGTGTTTCCTGCTTTTGGAGGGATTTTAGTGGGTTGGCCTATTCTGATCTCCCAAGGTAATGAATAAGGATGGGAAACAATGCCTGCGGCTCCAGGGAAGGAGTGGGGAGGGACGAGGCAGGAGGAGAAATAAATTAAGAGGCATTAGGGACTAGAGGTTCATGGTTCCCGTGGCCGAAGGGCTTGGTAGGAGGTTACCTCTGCTGGCCCAACAGTGTCGTGCAGGCGCTTGGGAGACCATCCCATGTCCCATGAACGCAGGGACAACTAAAACTTAAAGGTCTGGTTTTAAACCAAACAAAAATACTGGTCCTATACTATTTCACATTTTTCTCCAAGGTATAAAAAAGCCCTGAGGCAACAATTTTGGGCTTTATGCTTTTTTTTAAACTAGGTCTTCTGTTCATCCTCATTGCAAGAGGATAAAGTTGGGACTTGATCTTTATCTCCTGAAGGATTTATTGAAGTCCTTGCATGCTGGGAGCTCTCACACTTGGCTCATCCCTCCCCTCTCTTTGGAGGCAGAGGGGCCTTGCGCTATTAGCTGCATGGGAAGAGCAGCATGTGAGCTCTGAGATTTGCCTGCTGCCTCTTGGAAGAGGCAAACTGTCGTGTTTTTGGTAAAACTTCTGGGGAGTCCTTTTTTTTTCTCCTTATGATATTGTAAAATCCCCATCATCTTGGTCACCATTGGACCTTTTCAAACAGGCCTTTTATTTCTCTCATATCATGGCAAACAAGCATGAGAGATGGAGCCTCTTCTCTCCTTTGCCACAGATGAACCAGCATTGCTCCAGCCCAACATTGTTTGCTCCAAAAATCCAAGTCCTGAACAAACTTTTGATAAAGTTTTCCTTCTGAAGCTCAAGCCTAAGTTAATCTTTACTTACCCTATGATGTGTCAAGTTTTTGGGGGCTGAGGCACAAGGAAGGACCTCCCAGGGCCCAGAATCCCTCCCCTTGGCCAGGAAGGGTAACACCAAAGTTTTCTTGTGGCCGTTCCCTGGCAGCCAGGGCTTGTGTCTGATGGAGACCCCGAGCTTGCACTTGATTAAATTAAAACCTCCTCTTTGAAGTACAAATCCTCCCCCCCCCCCCCTTGTTAAGGAGATTTATAGCCTGGCTCAGAGTTGCCTGTGATGCTATGATGTCATGGTGTATGATGAAATTGTGCTCTGCTCCTCAGCGCTCACCTCGAGCCTCTTCTGCACACGTACAAACCCTTAGATATTAAACCAGCAAAAGGTGTCAAAACACAGCCGAGCTACTGTGATATACAGCACTCTCGAACTCTTTCTCATGTTACGTTTCCTAACCTTGGTCACTTGGATGTTGCTGCAAAATGAACTGCAAAGCAAGGTGCTGGTGGATTTATAGTGGGCAAAGCTATCTGCAATGCATGTAGCTCTTGGAGTAAATATTCCAGGGGGAGAAATAAAACGCAGATTTCTGATCTGGTCTCCAGCATCTTCAGTTTGGGGTTTTTTGTTGTTATTGCAAAGTTTGATCTGCAGAAATAAAGTAACCCTGAGGTCTTCGGGTTTCTCCCCAGCTTTTTGGCTTTTGGAGCCAGAGAGACCTGTACGCTTTGCCAGGAAAGATGGATGTTGGTCAGTGACACTTAACCCTTTGTGTCCTGCCCCTTGAGAGCCATTGATGAGAGTTGGGAATTAATGCCTTTGGGCTGTCCAAAGAGCAGCTCAGCCCCTAGATCGCATGTTATAACTAAATTGGTTACAAAACAGATACATCTAAATTGATGAGAGCCCCTTTGTGTGGACACTCCTAAATCAGTTTAAGAGTGGCTGGTATTGATTTTTAACTTAATGTGGTTTGTTACTGAAGTAAGCTGGATCAATAGTGCTAAATAGGTGCAATTCCTTGTGTTGACTACGCCATGGAAAACTTCCATAGAAAAGATGAGTAGAAAGGGAAAAGGATTGAATTTGTTCTCATGTTGCTTCCCAGTGATCACTTACCAATTTTTATGGCTAGCTTTGGGTTTTTTCCCCAAAAGATGTATTTGAATGGAGCTTCTGAGGTGGGAATAGAGAAATCCTGAAGCCAAATCCACCTTAACAGTGGACTTCTAGGAACGCAGAACTTTTTAACTTATTTACCACCTTTACTGCTGAGCCAGGAACTCATGCAGAGAACCAGTACCTAAAGTTGTCCAAAGACTGCAGGAAGGATGCTACGTTGTTCGAGCAGTGCCTGGAGCTGTGCTTTGCCATAGATGTTCTGAGTGGCCCTGGAGAGATCACAAGGCCCCTCAGCCTCGTTTACCCAGGAGTACAGCTAGGTGCATGTAACATGTTTAGAGATTTTTCTTGCGCTAATGAAACTAGGAGGTGGGCACAGATATACCTTTAAGGGATCCCTGTGTGCAGCCATATAGCCCTCCTGAAAAAAGATCTCTAAACTCTCTCTTGGGATGAGCAAGAGGAGCAGGATCTGGGGTCCCATCAGGAAAGATGGAGTAGAGGATCACTGTAATGAAAATGAGCTGCCCTGTCTCCTTGTTGGGACTCAGGCTCCACTGAATCCAATGAGGATCTTTGCCTTCAACCTCCCTGTAACCAGCATTTAGCTCTTACTGTCAATATTGTGGGTTTCCCCTTCATGCATTATGCAGCAAGCCTTTGGTTTCTCATTGCCTTTCCAATGCTGCTGAGTTCAGTGCTGTTATTATAGCCCTCTGAGTTCAGCTACTAAATTTCATTCATTATAACAGCTAACATCAATTATGGATCCATGCTGGCCATGAGAGCCTTGTATTGAGTCCCTCCTGGGCCCTGTGGAGCGAGTGCCTCCCTACCCTGTTAGCCTAATGATGCCTGCGGTGCCCCAGGGCTGCTCCCTGCCTCTGGAGGGGCTGGCACAGGGGCCAGGCTGGCTGTCGCTTGACACCCCTCCTGCTCTCCTAGCCTTTGCAGCAGGAGAAATCCAAATATCTATGCTATGTCACCTACTGACAGATCACCTGTGCATGAGTGTGGTTTCCACCAGGTCTTGAGCAGGTTTCCCTTTTTCCCCTCTTCTTCCAGACCTCATCCCTGAAAAATGTGTGACGGAGGTACCCTCGCGCGCTCGGCTCATTGCCATGCATGTTGCAGTCAAAATCTCATTTTCATTCCAGAAACAAAAGGTCTGTCAACTAATTTAACTGCGCAGAAAACACCAAACAAGAAATAAAGCCCAATTAAGAATAAAGAGAAGGAAGAGGCTCTGGATAATAGATTCTTTTGGTAAGTGGTTTCGTCAGCTCCATTCGCAAGCTGTTGCTATGCGAACCTGCCGCAGGACCCCAGGACCCGGGGCTGGCTTAAGCTCAGGCAAGGCTGGCAGCGTCGCTGGTGGGCTGCTGGCTCGGGGCAATGGAGGAGATGTTGATTGTCTCTCCCAGGAGGGGCTGTGCCACCAGGCTCCCAGTGCCCCCTCCCCTGCTGCAGGAGGGGTTGAGCCAGGCTGTTGCTCTCTGCCATCACCTTGTTTCACGGGGCAACCCCACCTTGTGCTGGCGTTGGATGTGCTTTTGAGGCTCTGCCCCAGTAGAAGCAAGACAGCAGATGGAGGAGGCCACGGTCACCATGGTGGGTGGCTTTCCCGCAGGCTATTCCTGGGGACGGTCCCACACTTGCAGCTTTGTCACAAGGTTCCCCTTGACTTTTCCTTTCCCTTCAAGAGATGACCACTTCAAACAATGGTTCTGCTTTCTGATGCATTAAGACTTGGAAATTTGCCATTCATCACAGCTGTGCATCTGAGCCTGTGTGATTATTTTGGGAAGTGAACCATGGTGATTTGTGTGTATGTGTTTTATTGGTAAGCAGGATGTTCTGTGTCTACCTCTCCCTGGCTGTCTGCATTTGCATTGGTTAATAAAATGGATAATGTTCAATGACTCTCTGATGGGTGAACAAGATTTGGCATGCGGGATGTAGCAGCTCTTCATGAAGGTTAAAATTTTATCCTGGGAGACTGAACCCTCTGTGGCAGCCATACACGATCCATAATAACAGAAGCTTTTAACCCATCCATAATTGCTTTCATATAGAAGATGATTGCTGTAAGTTAACTTCATAATTCTAAATCAGTGGCTCTCTGTAGGATTTCAGATCCTTTAATTTGCCCTGAATTATCTGTAGAACTCACATGCAGTTCATCTGTGCTCTTTTCTGATTATGTTCCTTGTCACTCTGACCTAAACTTTGTCTATTTAATTTTTGTCTCTGCTCTCTGAAAACAGACCCATTTCCAGCGATATCTCACCAGTGACAATGATTCTGACTTGTGAATGGAGTGGATGGTGCTCTCTCAAGCTGCCTCCCTTGGAGGCCCGCCCATGCTTTCAACCTGTCATATATTACTGTCTTGGTTGGGAGGTAACCTTGGGTTGAAGGTGCCCACCAACGGGGCGTGAGACTGACCCAAGTGGGGCCGTCGCAGTGGTGGTACCCGGGCTGGTTCGTGCCATGGTTCCTCTCCTTCAGCGGCAAGGAGGGAAGGATGTCACAGCTGCTCTGTGGGTTCCCAGCACGTGGGGGGTTCCTGGGCACAGTGTTAGAGATGCTGTGATGGCACATACAGCATGGATGTGGTGTCGGTCTTGGGGTACCTCCCTAATGAGGACAGAGCTTGTGGCCAGGTTGTTTGACAGTCCCAAAATCAGCAGGGTGGCCACTCCTCCCCTTCTGGCAGCAGCCAGCTTGTGCAATTTTGAGTGACAGCAGATGAAAGGATTGCATTATGGCTTGTCTCTAGAACTGTACATCTGTGTCAGCTCTCTGCTAAATCAATAAACAGGATGCTGAAGGAAAAATACTTTTAGGCTTCTTATGTCTTTATGCATCAAACTGATTGGGCAATGAGAAACTTGGATGGTAGCAGGCATCTCTGTGTGGTTGGCTGATGAATTTTTGTTAAATGAGAGGTAAGGGCTGGGTCTTGGAAGATGCTGGCAGGTTGCTCCCCCAGAGAAGGCAGCAGTCATGTGGATTCCTTTTCAGCGGTAGTTACTATGCAATTTGGATAGAAATCTTCAACCAAGGAGCCTGAGGTACAGCATCAAGAAGTGGAGAAAAATCACTTTGCATGTTCCAACAGACTAACAAATTACCTATGGAAATGCACTTGAGAATATTCCTCAGTAATTGGATTTCAGCTGTTGTTTCAGTGTACGTGCCCCCAGGCTGTAGAGGTAAAAGGACTCCACTGAAATGCTTTGAAATGTTCTCTGGCACCTACAAAATGTGTTTATTATTAAAAAGTGAAACCTGCAAGTCAGAACGCTGCTAAGTGCAGTTTAAAAACAAAATTGCACCCCTGCAGCATAGCTCAGGGTGCTGAAGCATCTGGTTTATCCAGACGGTCTCAACCCAGAAACATTCCTGTGACTTGAGTGGAGAAGCCCTGTCTGCCGTCTTCTGCCAGGGTAACATGGGCACGTCGGAGCTGTGCAGCGGGATGTAGAGCAGGCACCCTTGAACAACAGCCGGTTTGAGTTGAGGAGTCCATGTGGCCTCGAATATGCTAAGAAACGCGTAGGAGGGCTTGCAGGATGAGTTCTTCTAGGTTTGGTACCTCTTGGATGTGCTGGTCCTACCCCTGGACCCAAAGTTGCTGTTTACAGGCTTGAAATACATAAAAGTTGCCTCTTTTGCAGAGCATGGGAGCAGTGGCTCCTTAAAGTACCTGCAACGTGTTCGATGCAGAACACGTGCGCTCTCGGAAGCTGACCCTGGGTGTTTGACCCCTTTTCCTTCAAACGCTAGTGACATCTCCGGTCTTGACCTTGATGCTGAAACTGTAGACGAAATAGGGAGCAATAAGCTGTCAGTGCTCATCACATGGTGGCCACTGAGTTTGACACGGAAAAGGGGGGCAATCTGAGGAGACAAGAAGTTAGATAGAATTGAGTCTGGATGCTGAGACTATATTCTTGTCTTTGGGAGCAGAAGGGAAGCAAAGCTTTTTTGCCTTAGTTATATGTATGCTGTGAAGCTGAAGGTATGGGGTTTTTCTTTTTTTTTTTAAAAAAAGTTGGTCCCAATTGTCCAAGTCATGATTATCACCAGCCACATGCTGCAGTCATATGTTCACACTGTGTATTGCTCAATCTGCTTCAGTGGAGATGTATACTGAGATGAAGAGGACTAGACTTGCACCCTGAGAGCTGTACGCACGGTTCTAAATCTAAAATTATTTTAAGACATTATGTCCTGAAAGGATGCTGATTTCGATAATGGAAGGGCTCCTTTGGTGACCTCTTCAGGTATTGCTTTCAACTTGTTTTACATGGAATGACACTTCTAAAATTCTACAGAACAATAAAAGACGAACGTCCCTAACGTGAAAGGTAGGGCTTCTTTCCACAAGGGTTTTGAATGTAAAACAGAAGCTACTATGTGTATCTCATACCTGTTGAAGAGCAGGGAAATAGGAATGTTTATTTCTCTATTAAAATAACATTTAGCCAGGCTACTTCCAGAGCTGAAGTCTACCTGGCTGTGGGTCACCCATAAGCAAGGCGACTGAAAATCACCATCTTTTCCCCCAATGATTTACTTTTTGCTTGAAGATATGAGCCGGACTTTGAAACCTGCACATCTCTATCTGAACCTTTCGCATCTCCCTGCCCTTTGGAAGGAGCCAAAAGCAAACCTGGCCCTGACAACTGCCCTGGTTTGCTTTGCGGGAGCTACGTGGAGGGAAATAAATCTGCTCTGCCGACTGAGGCAACTAGTTCTGTGGGTTTATAAATGCTGCAATTGAGTGTTTTGACATGGCAGTCAGACATAGTTAATCTTTCCCTTGACCTCCTGATACCAGAGCGCGGGCTGAAACCGCTAGTTAAGCACGTCCGTCTCCTGTTGTACCATTCGCGCTCCAGCGCACCGCCTAATCAAGTGTAATATATCTCTGGGTAAAACACACAGAGTGCTTTTCACAGCTATTTAAACAAAAAACAGACCTCGGTGCATTAGTTACATACACAAGCCACACAGAATCGTCCTTCTTGTGGTTAAAGTAGTTGGATGGGCTGGGTTTGCTCCAGAGAGGAGGTGTGGGAAAGGTGTGGGAAACGCTCGCTTCCATCTGCCTGAATATGAAAAAATACCCTCCTGGTGTCATCCCAAAGGATGTGCGTCCGGATGGGTGGATGGTTTTGCGCCCACAGACCCAGAGCAGGATTTAGGCCGGGTGGGGTTGGCTCTGGGTGAGGTCAGGAGGATCTTGTACAGAGGCTGCACAAATTATCTTGTCTCCATGTCTGGTAATGGTAAACCTTTCCTACAGCAAAGGGTAGCTCAGGAGACAGTCAAATTTAGGCAGGATAGTAAGCTACAAGGATTAGAGGCATAGTATTAATTTGAATTGCTGGGCTTTTCTGTTCAACAGCATGGCTGGATCTGTAAAACACACAGTCCACAGGGGTTTGAGGAGGACTCTGGTATCTCAGAGCAATCTTTCTTTGCAAACCTAGTAAACCCCATTTGCCTCTGTTAGACTTATTCACCCCAGCTTTGCTCAGAAGAAACTGGGAATATTTTGGCAACAGGTATATTAAGGGATGCTCTACTTTTAAAAGCATGTAATGAGGCAACGTCAGAGGATGTCTGTGTGCAGCAACCATGAAGGTGAGGCAGGCAAACCACAGGAGCCCTGAACAGGGGTGGCTGGGTGAGCTGTCAGATGGAGGGAGGGAGGTGACAGGGGGTGGCCAAAGGGAATGGTGTTTTGTCTTGGGTTGGTGCAGATGGCTTTGATGGGACCTGTGATTTTTGGAAGGTGAGGCCTTGCTAAGGAGCTGGGGAACCTGGTCCAGGAATGTCCACAAGGCAGCTCATAAGACAGCCAGAAGAAAATAAATCACGCAGGAACTGAAAAAAGAAAATGGGAGAAGAAAAAAAAAACCCATGCTTCCGCATCGATCCAAATATTCGTTAGGTTTGTAAGACAGTTGTGGCAGCAGTGCACAGGTAACCTGTGACTTCTAAATGAAGGAGTTCTGTGATTTTTTTTAAAGGTTGAGAAACACTGGACCGGGTGACCTCTTGATACCCAATCAAACTTTCTATTTTCCTATGACACTTTGATAGTTTTCTCCCAAAGGATCCCAGATGTGTTCTCCTCTATTTTTTTCTAGCCTCCTGTTTGATCTCGCTAGGACATCAGTGGGGATTCATTGATGTGTCTCTGTTAAAATTCAACAAAGCTTGTGTTTGAGAACTCTATTTTACAGAGCTGCTCATCCTGTTGGATATTGAGACATTACACAGCTCAGGATGAAATATGTCCTGACCCACTAAAAGTCTTGTGTGCTGAAGTACAAGGTTCCTCCAGGCAGTACAATGTGTAAGCCCTATATAAATGTCTGTGTAAAAACGCGGCACTTAAATCTCTTTTGAATCCTTGCTCTCCCAAGCCCATCGCAAAGCCCGTCCGTGACCTCCGCGCCTCCCTCCCTTCCCCACGAAACGGAGCTGAGCTCTCCTTCGGGAGACAGAGGTGAGACCCGCCGAGCTAATGTTTATAAAGCTCTTTGAAGGTGAACGTTAGCGTGTACCTGCAGCGGCAGCCTGTCTTGTGTGCGCTTATTAACATTCAGGGCATGCTCAAATAGCAGCTCTGTGGCGGTATGTTAACTGTACTGATAAATCTTGTGTAAAAACAACACTCCACCACGCCGTTAAAGCTCCTTCCACCTGGGAACATCAAAGCCCAATACAAGCACGGCTCGATCCTCGCAGCAGCCGGGGTTGCTGCGCGCCGTGGTGCAGATGGGGCCGCGGGGACCCGCTGTTGGGCAGGGGACGTCCCTGATTTTGGCGAGAGAAAGGCGGTTCTTGGCGTCTCTTAGCAAGGGGCCCTCTGCACCACAATAATGACCTGGCCCAAAGTTTTTATACGTACAATATAAATATGCTGCTGGGAGCTGACTGGTGCGCCCTGGAAGAGGAGGGTAACCCGCAAATCACTGCGAGCAATTTTGGGTGTTAGCAGCTAGCAAAAATATTTTGTAGCACATTTTAAAAGCCTGCATCTTTCATGCTATGAAAGGTAATTGGATGCCATTATAAAATCAAATAGTTGTGTATGAAAGCAATCGTGCCAGCACTGGGTGTCTGCCTTGTGCAGAGTGCTACTGGATTGCATCCTATGCCCTCCTTTAAAGGCTGCAATCCCTTTTAAATATATTTACCTCCTCTAAAGCTTTGAATCCAAAGCAGCTTCAAAGCAGGAGGTACCTGTTATTAAACTTTTTTCTTGTGGTTTGTAGTAAGTAACTGATGTTAAAAGAGACAGAAAATTTCTGTCAAGGAAAAATCACCAGATCAAAGAATAATTTAGGTTGCAAGAGACCTCTGGAGGTCACAAAGTCCAGCCTCCTGCTCAAAGCAGGGCTGACCTCAAAGTTAGATCAGATTTTGATTTAAACATGATGACATTTATGTATATAGCGATAATCATATAACACTTGAGTGTGTCAGTTTGTATTCAGTCTGGCTCTTCTCAGTAAAGGAATAACTGGAGAAAACAGGCTGGGATTTTTGAGATTGGCATCTAGATAATAACTTAACCATCACCACCTGGGGATGTTTCCCCAGCCCGGCACAAGCCAGGGCCTGAAGGAAGCTGTGCGGGGTGGGAGCAGCCCAGCCCAGGGTGGGCGCCGGATGTGGTTGTTGGGAGATGAGGAGGGTCCTGGGGTCCTCCATGAGCCGAGTCCCCCGGGTACCCCTGTGCCAGGTTCAGCCACCCACACTGCCCTTTGAGAAGCAAGGCGTACCCTCAAACCTGCGCACAGCAACCTCGGCGTCTCCGTCCCTGCTGCCCTCCTCTGCCAGCAATCCAGGGAGAGCTGGAGGAAGACCAGGGATAGGAAAGCTTTAGTTCAGCAAATCCATAAGTCGTTTCATTCGATGATTATTTATGAACCAGGTCACAAGCTTATGACAGTAGTCCTTAAGAAAGAGTTCCTGACGGCTGAGCAGTTGGCACAGTTGTCCTCTGAGAGCATTAAATATTCATTTGACGCAGGTGACTGTGGTGGTTTCTTCCATTAACCTGTGTTTTCCAGCTTTAAGCCATTGCTGCACGTGTTACGCACAAATGTGTTAATACTTTGTAGTTCTACCCTAGAGACTTTGTTAGGAGTGCATTGGCCTCTTGCTGAGATGTAGCAAAGGTCTTGTCTTGGTTGAGTTTATGTTGCCTGTGGTGTCCATCCTCCACCCAACTCTCCCACCTGGCTAGTTTGAAAGCTTTTTTTCCTTCAAACTATATTTAGTACATGGGGATGGAGACTTCTGCGGTGGGGCAGGGTCAATGCAAGTTGCTGTTCTTGGCTGCCAAGTACAGCAGCAAAACATGACCCTCCTGCTGTCTTCTCTGCTCCTGCCATCTCTGGAATACTTCTCAGGTCTTTTTCTTTTTCTTTTTGTCAGGCTGACGCCAGAACAGGCGTCCTCGCGGTGCAACGTGCCTCGTCCCTGCGTCTGGGAAGGATGCGCCAGCCTATGCAGCCCTGCGCGCTCGCACCTATGCTCGGTGAGGGTTGAGTAGCAGCGAAGCACTGGCCGAGTGTGAACACGAGAGAGGTTAATTTCGAATGGAAAAGAGCTGTGAGGGACCACTGCAGCTCTCAGGCAGGTTTGGCACCGTCACTTCATGGTGTCACTCAACAATTAAAGCAAATACAAGTGGTGTTGCTAAGAAAGATTAATTAGATTTGACAACAGTACTGGGAAACAACATCGGAGTAATCTGTTTGGGGAGGGAAAATATTATTTCCATTATTTGCTTCTTGGCTTTCTCTTTAAAACTAGACACAGATTTCCTGCTCTCATGTAGGAGGAGATGTGGTTCTTGTGCCTAAGAATGGTTTTAATAAGTGTGTATTTTAGGTACCGCTGCTGTGGAACTTGTCACTCAGTATGAACTGGGGAGAAGTTGCTGGGTTTCTCTCATATTGGAAAATCCTGTGCAAAATTTTCCCCCTAACCTGGGAGGTTGGGTGGACCTGAGTCGCAAGGGTGCCTGGGGAACGCTTTCCTTCCTGCCCGCTCCCCCCGTGCGCCTCCGCTGCAGAGCTCAGTGCCCGTTGCTGGTTTGCATGTTTGCCTCCTGGGTCTTAGGGCAGAACTGGACGTGACTGAGTTTGATGCAGCAGCTTTTGGTTCCCACAGAAAGTTTGGGAGACTTTAATTGCTCTTAATCTTCAGCAGTTATTCTCTTCTGGGAGCATTTTGCACTTAGTGGCTACAGAAATACGGTGCCGATTTCCAATACTTCTGGTAAGGTGAGCACATCCACCTCTGCTGATCTTCTCCACCTCCTCCTGTGTTACCTCGCCTACAGCTGTCAAACCCAAAACAGCCTCAGGGTAAAATACATTTAAAACCTAAAAATCCTCTTAATTTCCTCCTTTTAGCAAGGGCCTCACCCTAACATGTAAGCTTTTATACAATGAGCTTCATTATATAAACTTACTCGTATGGATTACATCTCCAGTTTCCTTTAACATTGAATATTAGCATTTATTGTTTATATAGTGCAAACAATGTGCTAAGTTTAGTATAATTGTCTTAGTTACTGGTGATATAAAACCCCGATTGTTATTTCTGTGGCTTTATAAATCCAGAACTCTTGATGCTCTGGTTATCCACCTTTGAAATGTGGGATCTGCAACTCTTTGGCAGTGTTTGTTAAAGGTGGGAGACCCAGTCGATGGACACCTGGGTGACCGTGCCCGTCTGAATAGATGCGGGTGTCGCGGTTGTAGCACTTGCGTGCGTTTCTTGGGGGCGAAGGATTAACAAATGATGGATTAGGCAAATTAATCCATGGTTTGTCAGGAGAACATTACACAGGGTTCAATTTAGGTTGATGGATTTAATATTTATTATTTATTATTTGCTGTTGTGTGTCAGTAAGTGGCTCTTCCTAACATTATGATGTATTACAGCAGCTCATGGCTGAGCTGCTATATATAAAGGTCATTGTTTCCGTAATTAACCCCATTTTTCATGGTCTTTTAATGTCGATACATTAATTTGCCTTGGTCTGGAATGTGACAAAGAAATGCATTTCTTTGGGTTAGGTTTTCATAAGCTGAAGAGTTCCAAACCATGGGGCTATGACTGCAGGCTTTTGAGGTACAAGCAGACATGTGCTCCAGCAGAGTGCCTATACCTGAGTTTCTCTGACCCAGGAGTATTTTCAGGGAGAGAGGGAGGACTTGGAGGTGCCTGCAGCGCCAGGTTTAAAAAGATATATGAAGCGTGGGGCTCCAGAGTGCCACAGCAGCATAAACCTTTCAGCGAGAGGTGGGCATCTGGGCCATAGCTGCTCTTGGATTTTTTTTCTCCTTTGGGCCTTGTGTTAAACCACTGCAAACAGATTTGTGCAACGGAGGAATATCCAAGGCTTACAGGCTGCAGGAGTGTCCCTCAGGATACCCAACAGCTATTTTTCAGTGTGTTTTTTAGGGTGGTGTTGTCCCATTTCCCACCCTCTGAGCTACCCGACTCTGGACTTTTGGGATGTGCTTGGGGCCAGGGGTTTCTCCTTGCGGGCACCTCCTTGAGTCCTGCCCAAGGCGTTGGAGGCTGCTGCTCCCATCTTAGCCAACCTTGCATGAGCGGGCCCTGGAGGCAAGGCCACTGAGCTGCCCAGCTGGGAGCTACCCGCTTGCCTGGCTGCTGCTGTCCCTATTCCCAAATAGTGCCGGTAAGCAGGAAAATGTTCTTTCTTCCCCCCCTCCCAGTGCAGGAATTGAGCCTCAGCTCTACAGGAAAGGCTGGCCCGTATCGCCGCTCATGTGCAGCACCAGCTCCCCGTCTGCCTGCGAGGGCAGGGGACGTGCAGGGTCCTGCCTGCCTGCCTGGTCCCACACAGGCAGCAGCAGGTTTCGCTCTGAATTTCCCTGTCTTTGTGGCTTAAATCAGAACCTTAAGGCTGGCAGAGTGCCCTGCTTAACGATACAGGCTAATAATTTCCAGCAGAACGCAAAGGCAAAGTAGTGTGTTTTTAATCTTTACAAATGTATCTAGATAAGCCAGGAGACAGGCTTATCTTTTGTATTACAAGGAAGGGGGTTGGGGGAAATCCACACCAAGGAACATTGTTTTACCGTCCTTGGCCTTTTCTTCAGCCTTTGTCTTTCTGCCTGTATCTTGCGCTGTTGAATTAATGGGATAGGGACTCTGAATACTTAAGTGATCTATTCATTTTAATTAGCTTCCTAATAGCTTCTGGACAGTGATGGAACGTAACGTCGGGGACTGTACTGTTTGCTTCCCACAGCGCAGGGCACCGGCGAGACGCCCGCTGGTGCGCACGCTCCTGCCCTGCCTTAGCTGCTGAGCGGCCCCCGGGACCAGAGGAGTTTGGGGCAGGTTACGCCGATGAAGGGTGTGAATGGGAGGGTTGCGAGAACACGGCTGCGTGTTTCAGTGGCTGTGAGCACCGCCGCCTCTTGGGAAGCTCCGTTTCCCCAGCGTGGAGCATGGTTGGGATGTCTGGTGTGCCTGGGGCTGAGCAGCCCTGGCGCAAGCTCACCTCTCACCGGTGGGATGGTCTCGATGCGGGAGTCGCCCATGAGCTGCTCTGGCTCGCGCGTGTAGAGGGCTGCGAAGAACCACAGCGTTTTGCAGCCTCCGAGCTGCCGACCAGGGAAGCGTTCCCACCAGATGGGCCTGTCTGGGTTCTGACGGCATCCTCAGCGGGAAGCATACGGCGGGAGGCTGGGGACACGGAGGTGAGGAAACCAGCAGAGCTCCTCGCTTTTTGCTGCGCGCGCATGAAGCTGTGAATGGGAGAGAAGTCGGGGAGCTCTCGAGCAGCCAAGGCTGGGGGCAGAGAAATTCGCACCGTTCCAGTTTACCGAAGCTGTGAAAGATGTGATAGATGAATCACTTTTGCAGCAACCTTCTCCGCCACCAGATTCCCTGAGATGTTAAGCTTCGCTGTACGCAGCCTGTACTTGAGGAAAAGATAGAAGGGATGTTCTCTGAATCAAGGGAGAGTCTGACGCACAGAGACATTTTCAGGGGAATAATTTACATATGCATTCCCTTTCTAAAAATATCAGGCACAATATTGCCTCTATTTTTTGCACGCGAGGCTCTCTAGGCTGGTAGGTGGATAGAACTGGGAATCTGCACTTACACGGATCCAAATACCAAAGGTCTGTCGGGGCTGCAGCATGGGATGCCGTGTGCTTTGCTCAGGAGATAGAGATGGCTAAGCTCCACGTCAGGGTAAAAAAAGATATATTCAGCCTGACAGTTGCCCCAGATGTCATCCACGCGTGGTCACATGAGTGTGGCCTGATGGACAAGGGTGGAAGTGGTTCTTTGCCTGTTCCCTTCTGGAGAAGGCAGCGTGGCCGAGCGGAGGGCAGCGAGCCCTGAGCGTTGTCCTGCTCAGCCCTTGCAGAGTCACAGGTGAATTCCCTCTGACAGCAGCAGGAACGCGTCTGGGTCTGCGCTGAGCTCAGCCTGTAGTTTATGCACACTGGAGTTTCATCTCAGTGGGGGAAGGGTGGTGTGGGGTCAGAACATACCCTGTCATTTCTTCAGTTGAAGTCGTTCTTTCTTGTGCCCTTCTTATGTGTCTGGGGACCCCAACCAAAGCGTGGAGCCAGAGTCTGAAGGGACAGGACTAGGACTGTCCTTAGTGTCCATTCTGAGGAGCAGGTGGGACTGCAGGATAAGGTCACCCTCCTGCCAAGAAGCTTAAGGCAGCACCTCTGTCTTGGCTTCATAATAAATTAAGTAGCTCAGCAGAAACACACATTTATCTTGAACTTCTGTCATACAACATCCCATGGAAATGAAGCGGGAGGAGGGCTTTAATGACACTCCAACAGTCTCCTCCATCCCCACCTGGGATTTAGCTTAACCTTTGCCTTGGCCCTGTTAGGGACTGGTGAGAAAATAAAGAAAAAGAAAAGGAGAATGGGAAAAAGAGGTACAAACTGGCCATTAATAAATGTAACCTGGAAATAAAACAGGTATTGCTACCAGCGGAGGGGTGAGGTTATGAAACAGCTGTGCAGCAACAGTGTGTCTGAGAGTACTTGTGGAGCCGGTGTGGTTTTATGGTGGAGGCTGATAAATTTATGGAGGGGATTATACGGCCCAGGCTTCGTGTTATCAGGGGCCGGCCTCTGCGGATCCGCAGCTGGGAATTTTGCAGAGCAAGATCTGCGTGGGTATATAGCCCTTGCCGTGAGGATGTGGCCAAGCATGGTTTTTTGCTCAGGGCTACGATGACTGAGCTGAACTAGGGCAGATGCTCTCCAGCGGTATCGGGGCAGCCTCCTCAAAATGGGCACGTAGGGCTCTTACTAATGGGGAGAGGGGAAAACGTGCAGCGCCGCAGCTGAAACACCAGGGAAAATTTGTAGTGTTTTTTTCTCTTTTCTCTGTTGGTTTGGTTAGTACGCTCAGGAAGTCTCATTAACGCCCACTCACTCCAGTAACACACATCATTTTGCACCTTATTGTGTCTTCTATGAAAAGCTGGTACTGAGGAAGCAGTCTTGTGCTTCTTTGAAATCTGTCAGAAAAAAAACCACCACCCCAAACAAACGCACAATCCCCGAACATGCTGGAGATTGATTTGTGGCACTTTTCTTCCCCACCTTGTCTCTTCAGAAATGTTTTGGCAAGCCGTGAAAAATCAGAGCCCCTTGCTGTCAAATGCAATCTATTTCCGAGGGAGCCGCGTTAAGGGCTCCGGGTGGGTGTTTGGAACAATTCCCGTCGCAGGGATGCTTGTCCAGAAGAGCAAACACAGCCGGGATGCATTTTGCAGCCTGTGAATGGGGACAGGAGAAGAGTGGTGAGAGCGGACCATGCGGAGGGAGCTGGGGGAAAGAGATGCCCCACCAAATGTAATACAAATGGGAGACGACCTGCCTACTCACTCACATCTAGTATTTTTTTTCTAAGTGTTGCTGTTTTTCTGCATCCTGTTAAGCTTTTTGATTTGTTTCCATCTCTTCGGTATAGATCACTTCTGCAGTTTACTTAAAACACAAATACCCTTTATGAATCTCTACAGATGGTTTTCAAAGACTTATAGAAAGACAAAGATAAGATCAAGAAAATCTTGAGTGTTTGCCTCGGGGGGGGAAAAAATGGGACAGTCGCTTTGCCTTGCAGCTGCAAGCCACGTCAAATCAGACACTTTGATATGTTTCATTTTCTGTCTGAAGCCTACATCTGAAAGGCAGCCTGGCTTATTTCAGTCAATGCGCAATTTTTGTTAGTTGGGCCTCTTTCTCAGCTTCTAAAAAAGATGCTCATTTGCATCCTAGAACAAAGACAGCACTTTTCCCCCCCTACATTCAGCGTGTCTTCGCCAAAAACTAATCATGCTGCAAAGTGTGTGTGTAGAGGGAGGGGTGGTTTTTCTCAACCGGCTCGCGTTGACCCAAGCTGCCGCAGGGACGGGCGCTCATCCTCGCCACGGCGGCCTCACTTGGGGTCTGGTTGGGTTTGCGCTGATGCCAGATCTCGGTAGCTCAAGCAGGACCCCCAGATCAGAGGTTGGTTTGGCAGGCGGTGGCGCGGCCGTCGGCGTCCCCCCGCAGCCACGGGCTGAGCGAGCAGGGCCGGTGTGCGGCCCCATGGCAGGGCCCTGCCGCCCAGCCCCGCGGGATGGGATTGAAAACCCTCGGAGCAGTGAGGCGTGCAAAGTGTAGAAGAAGAGGGGAGAGCACAACCGCTGGAGGACCATGCTCTGCTCGGGCAGTTTCATCTGCTCTTGGCATTAGCTTCTCCCTTAGGCCAAGACTGCGGCTGGTATAAACTACATTAACTCTGCTGGCCTCTGCGGGAGACGCTAAACCCCATCTCTGTGTAATGCACTGCATGTGTATTTAAAAAAAAACCCAATCATTTGCCAGAGAAACCACATGAAGTAGGGTAACTGCTACATTTCTGCTGCTTTTCATCTGCTTTAGGCTTCTTGTTTGGGAATGAGGGGGGGACTCACACTTCTTGTCTTCTCCTTTTAGTGCTCTTGGGCCCATCCCAAGGCCATTTGAAATGAAAAGGATTCTCCTCCTGGGCTTTAATGGATACTGACTCGGGCTCTTGAAGATTCGCCTCAGGCAGAATCAAAATCTTTGCAGAAATTTGAGTATTTGCATTGCAGATAGGGCACTGGCAAAAAAGGGAACCCGTCCACCTTAAATGCACAGCATTACTAAGAGCTGATTGAAAAAAAACCAAACCACCAACTTGTAGAAGTCATGCACGTTAGCACTGGACTTTATGTGCAAAGACAAGGTGTGTATTGTTTGCCCAATTAAAAAGATAAAACCTGTAGACCACAGTCAGCGAAATGAGCTGTGAAATGAGTGATGACTCGCTGAACAGGCAGGTGCACGCACAAAAGCATACGCAAACTGTTCTACTTATCTAAAGACAGGTTTATTGCCTGGTCATCAAGTTACACTGAGGTTGCTTCGGAAATTCGTGGCCTGCCTTTGTGCTGGGCTCTCAGAGAAGCTGGAAAAGGAGTAGCATCGCCCCCCCCCCCCCGTGTTTTTCTTGCCTTTTGGAGCAGGAATGGTTATCAAGGGTGGAAAGGAGGTAAGTGGAAGGGCAGGGGCTTGTCCAGGGGGGGCTGGCTGGGGCACCAGTGTGGCACCAGTTGCAGTGCCCAGTCTGGGTCTGGTTCTGGGCTGTTTGTGCTGCTGAGCGGGTTCCTCCCCAGAGTGTGTCCTCCGCCGGGAGAACTGCATCCAGCCCCAAAATGTGGGGAGGTGAAACAAATGCATTGCATGACCTTGCACCCAGACACAGGGAACTAAGGGAGGCACGGGTGGGCAGTTCAGCACGTTTGTCTGGATCCCAGCAGAGAGATCTTACGCTGAAGTGTGTAAAAATTATAGATTCCTATCCCATGGTGATCCAACGTGTTGTCTGTAAAAATGGGTGCTTTTACCAAATAACTAGACAGATGAAGTTTGCAAACGTGGTACTGGACTTGGATTTGGGGCATCTGTGGTCACCTTGAGCTTTGTCAGCGTGTCTTTGCAGGCAGCTGCTCGCCGCAGGGCTTTTTTGTCTGGGCTGTGAGCCCCCAAGAGAGGGGGCATCTCCCATGCACGCATGCGAGCAAGAGTTGGCATGAGCTCAAATACTAATTTTAAATCTTGGTGTGATGGAAATACCAGCAAGCTCTATAAATAAGGGCGCATATGCAATGATGCTTGGCACAACGATGTTAAAAATTGTTTTGCAGGGAAGTCAGAATACAAGAACGTCGCTCACTATCTTGTGCGCTGAATTTGCAAATGAAGCGGGCTTCCTCTTTCCAGCTTGCTTTATAAGTCAAAGAGTCTATCCTTCCTGCAAGAGTTTTACAACCATATAAATCAAGTTTTTTCTGATGCATGTGTGTGGCTTAGGGATTTTAGGATAAGCTTCAAACAGATAATTGTATAGTTTGTGTTTGAAGTCTGTGTTTCTAGAGGCTAACGCATCTCATAGGCTTGGCTGTGAGACTTTAACAGAAGGCAGGCCTGGATTTATTACTGAACGTTTACACCTGGAAATGATAACCATGTTAGATTATTTTACATCCAGGTAGTAAGTCTGTGAACCAAATCATTGTTGGAAAATTTCAAACGGCTTGAATTGAGCATGTAATCCCCGATGAATAACGTCATCTGATGAAACTTCTCAAGAAATAACTACGGCTTGATCGTGAGCTGCTGAATTCGCCGCTCCTGATCTCAGGTGATAGAGACTTACACTTTTTAACCAAAAGGTTCAGGAAATCCGAAGTTCATAAAGCAAACACATCTGTGCTTGCAATGGATTTCACACTCCAGCCTGGCGCTCTGACATTTGTCTCCAAAGAACATTCATTTCAAAAGCAAGGGTGAGAGCATGGCTGAGACAAATTGGTTATTAAATTGCACTGATTATAGATTTTTTTTCTTTTTTGTAACACCCATTCGGTGAAATTTCCTTTCCTCAGCCTTCAGAGCGCCTCATGCTAAAGCTGCAGATCCAAGCCTGCCAAAACCTGAATTTTTTCAGGTTCTGGCCCATCTCGGTTTAAAAGGGACTATGGCTACCTCCTAAAGAGACCCTCACCTAACGCGAGGCAGCACAGAGCTGCTGGCAGCAACTGCGCTTCTGAAAGAGGGAAAAGAAAAAGGCAGTAAGGAAAGAAGGATAATCAGCCGAGATGAAATTTCAGAGTTTATGTCCTTTGGCTTGTTGAAGAGAGTTTTTATCGTAGGACAACGAGAAAGAACTTCAGGGCACTGCCTCTAATGCTTTTTTTAACTGCCATGGATCAAACAGGAGGTTTTTTAAGTAGATGAGTGTGTGCGTGCGTGCCCGCGTGCACAACGCAGGGGAGGTCTCTAGAGGCTGGTATCACAGAGAAGAGGGGAAATACAAGATATTCATTATGAAGTTAATACAAATATTTAGTTGCTGTTGACGGACAAGAGAAAGCATTGCCGTCACCCTGTAAAGGACCTTGTAACATCCACCTACCGGCCCCTGCTAGCACTCAGCTGGGGGTGCCACGTGCTCATCCCTGCCAGCGGGGGGACAGTCCCACGAGTCCCCAGGAGGTCTCTGCCTGGGCACACGGGTGCAGGAGAACTCAGAAAGGCCTTAGTTAACCAAATCCATGGAAATGTGTCACAAGTTACATGCCATTGCTATCGCTTGTTCCTAGCCACTGCAGGATTTTGATGAAGCTGAGTTACAACTGCAGCTGCAAAAACAACGTATGGTATTCATAATGTGAGGATGTGGTTCTCATAATGAAATCGATTAAACCGCGTGTTAAAATGCACGGTGTGCAGCACCGTATGTCCCACCAGTCGCGGTGTTTCTAGCAGCTGTGTGCCGTTGACTCTGTGCCCTTCGCCTTGGAGGGTCGCTTCACCTTGTCTTTGGTTGTCTCCATCTGGTGCCCGCTGTTGTTTCACCACAGTTAAGGTGTTGCAGCCTGAGAGGTAAAAGGTGATGTTACCTGGTACCTGTGTAGAGCTAGGGGAGGCTGAGCAGAACATGGATCCAGGTCTGTTTGGAGGATGCAGATGACCTCGTGTGATGGGGTTTATGTTCTCAGAAAAGGCAAATAAAGGGAGGGACAGGAAGGATTTGAGGGCAGACAGAAGATTGGGCTGCAGTAAGAGTTAACTGATGGCAAGACGTCCACAAAGGAAGACAATTTGTGAGCTGAGGTTTTTATTTTTGCTGTACTATTCCTGAACTTTGCTATAGGGAATTGAACAGTGCACTCATCACTTCATCCCTCCGCGTGCAAGAACATGGTTTTCAAAATCTATCCTTAGCTTTTAGGACCTCTGGGGAGTCCTCACAGCAGCATTTGAAACAAATCCCTCATGCATAAGGTAATCAGGTTTTTCCACTCACCTTTTAGAAAACGCCTGTCAGTTCCCTGCTGAGCCGGGATGCTCCGCCGAGGGGCTGTGCCCCAGGAGGGAGAGTGAGCACAATGATAACGCAACTGGGCTGTGATCACCCCATCATCCCTTATGATACATGAAGGCGCTCATTCACCTGGTAAAGAGGGACTACCAGGCTGCAGGGGGGGGAAAAGAAATAAAACTGAGTCTCACTGCTGTAGAGAAATCAGAACAGAGATTTTGCTTTGATGAATAAGAAACTTGCCAACTCAAAAATGGTCCTTGGGATCCACGTTCACTGTGTCTGCGAAATGGGGAATGCGTGGCATGTGTATTTATTTTTAAGAAGGTAATAAAGTACCTTGAAAGAAATGTTTTAAAATGTTCCAACAATCCACCAGCTGTTTGCAATTCTGCTCAACCACTAGAAGTAAAATGCTAGTTGCGTAGATGCTGCTGTAAGGAATTAGCTCCTTCAAATGCCCTCCTGATTCTTAACGTTGGCCTATTCAACAGCCATCTTCAGCTGGGAAATCTTGAACTTGAAAGATCATTTCCCCGCCTGTTACTAAACACCTGAATAACCTTGCAGAGCGTAAGTAGTCTCCTCTCCCACGGATCAGCTCAGGCACTGTTCCCTGTGCTTAGATTTTCCTGGAATTCTGGCTCTGACCTAAGTTCCTGGGTGATTTGTTGCAGGTCGCTTGATAACTGTCTTGGAAATGTTTTGGTGAGATGCAGTGGGATGAAAGATTGCTATTTTCAAAGAATTAGCTCCAGATAACCCAGTGGAAGAGCTCAGACTCCCCATTTTGGTTATTTTGCCTCTAGCAGTTTGCTTTATTGCAAGCCCTCGAAAAAATTCTCGTCCTTAGGAAACATCTCCACCATGTTAGACAGTGACCGAGCCTCATGCCAGCCGTATGCAACAAGGCTTTGCTTGCTCGCACAGATGGAACGCAGCCGACCTGGCCCCGGGAGCCCCCTGCCCTGCTCCAGCACGGCAGTGCCCATCCTACGTGGGGACCCTGCCAGGGTGTCTTGGTTTCAGCTGGGTAGAGTTACATTTCTTTGTAGCAGCTAGCATGGGGCTGTGTTTTGGATTTGTGCTGGAAACAGCGGTGATAATGCGGAGGTGTTTTAGCTGTTGCTAAGTAGCGCTTACGCTGGTCAAGGACTTTTTCAGCTCCCCGTGCTCTGCCGGGTGCACAAGGAGCTGGGAGGGGACACAGCCGGGACAGGTGACCCACGGGATATCCCGTACCATATGGCGTCATGCTCAGTATATAAAGGTGGGGAAGAAGGAAGGGGGGATGTTTGGATTAATGGCATATGTCTTCCCAAGTCACCGTTACGTGTGATGGAGCCCTGCTGTCCTGGGGATGGCTGAGCACCCCCTGCCCGTGGGGAGGAGGGAATGAATTCCTCACTTTGCTTCCATGTGTAGCTTTTGCTTTACCTGTTGAACTGTCTTTATCTCAACCCATGAGTTGCCTCACTTTTACTCTTCCAATTCTCTCCCCCGTCCCACCAGGGGGGAGTGAGCGAGTGGCTGCGGGGTGCTGGGTTGCTGACTGGGGCTAAACCACGGCACAGGGCCGGGCTGCGGGTGAAGGCAGCGGGGTTTAACTGGGGGTGAGCTCCTCCACTGCGCTCGGACAGGTACTGCGGGAGCCAGGCAGGGCTTTGGGCAGGGCCCTAGGGCTGGGGTGACCCCGCTCCGGCAGTTTTTCCAGTCGATGATGTAATGATGCTGCGGTTGCGTAAGATGCGGTCTCCAGCACTCTGTTATGAAACAAGAGCAGAGGGTTGTTTTTTTTTTTTTTCAAAAGTTTTTAAGGTGGCTGCACTTGCCAAACCCTCCTTGTGATAAACCAAAGGCTTTTGGGGAGACCGCGCTGTGGGCAGCGATGCTTTTCACGGAGACCCTTCTCTTTGCGGGGTTGCTTCACCAGCCCGCTGCCCCCAGGAGCTGTGTCTGATACGATGGTGTTTCAGCAATGTTTGTCCCGTTAAAAACCTCGGCTGACTCGAGGAGCACCGCTGTGAGCTAGGGCTGCTGCTCGTAAGAGGGTATCGAAGCACTTGGTCTCTGAGGGTCGTGGGGAACGTTTGTCGCTGTGGGTGTGCTGCCTGAGGAAGGCTCCGGAGATGATGGTGAGGGGTGGGGTTGAGCAGTTATCCACAGGGTCAGCTGCGCCCCCAGACACACAGCTGGGTTGCCTCAGCATAGGGTACGGGAGGAGAAGAGCCGGGTCTGGTGTTTGCCGTGGCCATTGCTGAAGAGCGATGCTCGGGGTGGGCACGCGTGGTTGCGCCAGCAGCAGCCGGGGACCGAAGCAGCAGCACGTCCCGCCCAGCACAGCACCTGTACGAGGCCCTGTGGAGGAGCTTCCTACCCGCCACACGGCTGGGAAGCGTGGTGTTTTCTTGCCGAGAAGCAAGTGGGGTGTAGGGATATTCACGTAACCCAGATTTTGATAAAAAAGTGCTTTGCTGGAAACACACAGGCAAACTGAGACAAAAAGAAGTCTGTGATGAGTGTTATGTTTGCCTGGGACCTTTTAGCCGCTGCGACGGAAAGGGCAGCTAACCGGCGCTCTATCAAAGCCTGGCTGGTGCCACGGGTGAGGGCTGGTGTGGCTCTGGGCCTTGTGTGGCCCCGGCGGGACCCTGAGCAAACCGCTGGTGGTTTTTGCTGGGTCAGGTCTCTGCCACAACCCTGGTTCTGCACACGCGCTTCAGGGTTTCTATCCTAAATCTTTTCGTGTGAATAAGCAAGATGAAAATAGTTGAACATAAACGTTTCTCAATTCAACAAATGCATTTCTTTCCCCCCGGCCTGAATCATAGAGGAAAAAAATTGTCAGAGCTTCAGCTACGGAGGATGTAAAGATTGTACTATACTTCGTAAAACAAGTGGTGCAAACCGGAGCCATGTATAATGCTGAGTGGGCAACTCTGCAGCTAAAGTGCAGTAGATTATCTTGAGCTCGAGCGTTGAGGACCATCAGTCATGTGGTTTCCAAGAAACTGAAGATTTAGACTGAGAAATGATTTGCAGAGAAAAACTCTGACTACATCAGGGAAAAAAAGGACATTTAAACTGAGATCCGTTAACAGACACGGCCTGGGCAGCACACTTCTAAAATACAGGTTTGTTTTTTTTTTTTTTTCTTTTCCTGGGTAAAGAAATCTGTGTGGTTTATCTAAATTCCTGTCCTGCTTCCGAAGTTAATGTCTTTGAAGGATAATGAATGAGAAACAAGTTGAAACCAGGTTGTAAGTGGCTGTCTTACAGGATTCCCAGGGGTCTAGGGCAAGTTAGCTAGCTCCCATCGCTGCTTTCTCCTCGCTGAGGCAGCCTCTTCAGCACGGCGGAGCAGAAGAAAGGCTTTTTACCTAACAATTAATTTGCATGACAAGACCTGACGCAAAGAAAAAAGCAGCAGAAGAAAGGAGTTTCCTTTTGTTGCTTGTTTATTCTTGAAACACGCTCAGCGCACCTGACACGTTGGCTGGCTTCGTTCTGGGTCTAATGCAAGGAATTGGCACAGCGTTACTACTGTGGTTGATTTTAAATGCAAGAAGATCACGCTACCGTACTTGACACGTCTCTAAGAGCAACATCATGACACTGTTGACACTGAATGTTCACTAATGGCATCTGCTGCCAAACTCAAATGTAAAACGAGCGGGATAACAACAGCAGCATTTAAAAAAACTTCATTCAAGGGAGCATTTAAAATTTTATCAGGTCTAACTGGCATGGTAGATTTGCAAACGTGGAGAATATCCAGTTTCCGCTGCTTACTCACAAGCTTCCATGTGCAAGCCAAGTACAGCTCCATCCCCCGAGGCGGGGAAACCCGGAGGTACAGCATCCGAGCGCACATGCAAACGTGGAAACATCTGTCCTCACGGTACTCTGGTGCCTCGCTCGGGTAATTCAAGGACCTAGCTCCTGTGGTTTTTTCCCTTCCTAAGCTAAAGCTTTGTTATCGGGTCATTAATAGTCTTGAAACAACTGTATAGATATTTTAGAATATATCGCTTTAGTTTTTCAGTCAATAAAATAAAATGTAATAACATAAAATGTAAATCAACGTTCTATAAATAAATACGGCCTAGTTAATCACCAGCTAATGATCTGTTTGTGAGGATGTAGGCAGAAAAGAATTACTCTTTTCTGCACCATTGCTGTGAATATTTCTAAGTGTGGATGCAGTTATATCGGTTTAAATCTCCTCCACAAATACAGCTGTAGTGTAAAGAGCTTATACAAATAAACTTCATTCACACTTTTGCTAACACAAGCTACTTTGTTAAAAAGCACTCCTATTTAAATATTTATACAAAAAAATCGGTAGGTTTTAAAACACATACTTAGTTCTGACACTGCAGGTCACTCGTTTAAAGCAGCAGGACTGGGTATGAGCAGGGCTCCTGGTTTTGGAGGTGGGGAGAAAAGAATCATAGGGAAAGTTTTGGGGTTTTTTGGTACCGGTGTTTCAAATCCTGCTTCCCCCCAGCATGGTCCCGTGGTAGAACGACTCGACATGTCTCGGGTCCTGATGGTTTCAAATATCTGTACGTCAATGGCTTTTGAATTGTAAACGTTCTGCTTGTTGAAATTTTTTTTGGGGGAAGGTTACGTTTTTTAATTTTTTTAAGTGGTTCCACTCCCAGAAATAGGCTTTGCAGGACTTCAAATACTTACTTGTGGCCAAAGGACAGCAAAGAGAAAGAAAACCTTTTATTCTCTTTGTACAGCCTGCGGTGGGGATCCTGAGCGGGGCTTTGCTGTACAAGTGCAGTTCCGTGATGATGACAGTGAGTTCCTCCAGTTAAGTACGGCTAATAAAGTTGAAAAACACCTTTTGAAAAATGATTAGGTAGATAATAAAGTATGTCAACTTGAAAATATGCATTCTTCATGTGATGACTGGAGACAGTTTATCACTTTATGAGTGACACATCCATTTATAAATATTTATTCTCTCCAGTGGTACTGATAAATCTTTTGAGCCTATAAGCCCATTGATACATACACAGCAATATCATTTGTCTTTCCAATGCATTTTATTTATTATTGACTAATTGCCTGCCAGATTGTAAATATGATAGGGGTGGCATTGTGCTTTGATTAACTGTATGTTAAAGTACCCAGAGGAATTTAGATCTAGCTCTGAGCAAAGACATCCAAGGCAATAAATTGCATATTTTGAAATCAGCTATGCAGTATGGAGCTGCAGCGCTAGTTAAACAAGCTGAGCAGAGGCATTTTCCAGAGCAGTTTATTTTGATTAATGGGTTCCCAAAAGCCTCTTGCTGCTGTTTACAATGGATTTGCCGTAATATTTACAATAAACTGGGGTTAGTCAAGAGAGTTTTAACGTACGTCGGCAGGTTACTTGTGCTTCACAAACCCGGGGCAAGAAGTACCGTGCAAAGTCGGTCCCGTGGATGTTTTGTCCTTCTCTTTTTGGCACATGTGTGGCTTTATTTTTTTCCTCTCTCCCCCCCTTCGACTCCCTTCTCAGACATTTTCTTAACCAAATGTTTAGAACCGGCTTAACACATCTTGAACCATCTATGTGATGACTGGAGATAATTTATCACATTAGAGCTGACACACCATTTATAAATATTTATTCTCCACAGTGGCACTGATAAATGGGCTGAGCAATAGGGCCGCTGGCGCAGGCTTGCAGCAGCACCCCCCTTTGCCTCGCTGTCCCCCAGCGAGCGGCTCTGGCACCGGCAAGCTCCTGGGCAGGCTGGGAACGCAATTAGAGCGGCAGTATCTCTTGATTAACTCCATCAAAATACTTTGAATTAGGACACACAAGACCTTGTTAACCAGCTGTTCTCAAACTTCCCGGGCAATGAAATGCAATGTTTCCCACGGCACAAAAGCTGTGGCAGCGGGAGGTTTTCGAGCTGGGTGGCTCTTGACACCTGCCACAAACACAGACGCTTGCTCACCTCTTCGGTTTTGTATCTTGAAACCAGAAAGGTCAAATGTTATCGTCCTGCCCAAATAAAAATCTCTCTCTGGAAGCTGCTGGCCTGAAATATGGCACAACAGGGGTGGTGTGTTCATCGGTGGCTGCCTTTTGCCCTGCCTCTGCCTGCGAGACGCCTGCCAGCAGCGCGGGCGCTACCAGCCCCTCAGCTCGCTCCCTCTTTTCTAAAAATTGAACTAGTTTGTCAGGCCGTATTTATGCACCATGTAATTTGACAGAAATTCTATTGTAATTAGCACCCGCTAATCACAGTCAGTAACGTTAGTTAGCTAATTGCACCTCGGGCATTAAAAAACAAAGCAAAGCCAAACCTAGTACATAATTTTGTTGAAATAGATGAAATAGCAAATTGTGTGTGTTCTCCGAGGGATGCGGCCTGGGAGATGGCGACGCGTGCTGCCGTCTCCTTTTGAGTCCTGCAGAAGCATCTCCCCTGGGGACCTTCTGGACCTTCTCCAAAGCTCTCATAACCCAGACTTGTGGGGCACTTTGTGGACGGTGCTTGTAAGCAGGCAGGAGGAGGGTGAACTTTGCAGGACTGATGCAAGAAATGAGAGCTCCGGAGGCAAAAATGAAAGCAGGAGCCAGGGGTAGGTATTGTCCTAACGGATGGCCCAAGCCAAGGAAGGGTTTGGCACTTCCAGCTAGGAGAAATGATCTTTCCATATATATATATATTTTTTTTTTTTCTGGGTCTAAACACTTATTTCTTTAAAGTAAAAGGGAGCGCCATCATCCAGAGCTGTCGCAGCAGCCTTTCCTCCATGGACGCAGGATAATCTAGCTCTCTTTGATTTCCATTATGCTTTCCAGTGGATCTGAGATGTAATTAATTAATTGATTTTTTTCTGCCAGTCCCCTAATTAACACTAAATAAAAATTCATGCCAGGGTTAATAGCTTTAAAGGTTGGAGGCAGGAGCTTCTGCTGCTCAGGTCCGTGGTCCGTTCAACAGTGCATTTGGGTTATATTCCCTGTCATGCTTTTAATTCCTAATCAATTGAAAGTTAATTTCATTCTTAACTGAAAGGGAGCCAGAAACGGGTTACTGTTATGCAACTGATCTTGTTTTATGGCCTTTGCAGGGTTGTGTTCACAGCACAGTTATAGCACCGCTGGGCAAACTGGGATGGCATGGCAGGGACACGATCCTGGCGTAACACAATCGCCCAGACCAGTGAGATTTATATTGTGGGAGGGCCTAAACCTTGTGCTCCTGACACTTACCGTAAACGCTGTGCTCTTTGCTCTTTATTGTACTGCACAATTACCATGTGGATCCATTACCTAGTATTTGTATGATGCTTTGAGGACATGAAGTGCTAGGTAATATTATGTGTACCCTAGTGGAAGTTTACTAACAAAAAGTCAGGTCGTTTTTACCCATTATCTCTCACTAGACAATAAGATGGCAACAAACCAGACAGAATTATTGAAAGTATTGCTTCATGTGTTGGTAAAATGAATTATCTGAACAACCTTGCTCCCTCGTGGAAGCAGGAATGTTGAAATGCCTCCGAGACCTAGGCTGAGCCTGGGAAGGGTGGCCAGCCCCTGTACTGTTAATTAGGGCTCCTGGCTTTTGGTAAGCCATTAAACCCTTGAAAACGTCCCCGTGAAACTGATCTGAACAAATCAAAACCATTCTCTAGTTGTCTTAAAAAAATGGAAGAGAAATAGGAAAAAGATTCTCCTTCTGACTGCTGCTTTCACTTTTATGTCCCTGCAACCGCTTGGCTCAGCATCTTCCCTTCCCTAGCTGTACGTGGGAGAATCACTGAAGCTCTTTCTAAAGTATATGAAGAAGATATTGAGAACCGACATCATAAGCAGTGAAATATGGCCCTGTTTGAAAAAAAAAACAAACAACTTTGATAAAGACCTCTGCAGAGTGGCTGTGGGAGGTTGTACACGTTATTTTCAGTCAGTGACGAATTTAGTTTATGAGGTGGGATTGAAGCAGTTCAGATATGAGTGAGGACATCCAAGGCAAATATCCTGTAATTCTAATTGTTGTTCATTGTGCTTGGGCAAACACCTGGGAATGTTCATGTTCAAAGGGGTTTTGCATTCTCCTAGTTGTTGTTAGCAATACTACTGTCCTGAAATGTGGAAGCATCCATCCTAATGGATTTTTTTTTTCCGTTTTCCACTGCCTTGTGTTCTCACTTGCCCTTATGCAGCCACAGTGTTGCCCTTACACAACAGCTGTGCTGCTGCGACGCACCTCAGGGCCCTCGAGTTGCCTGGGCTCAGGTCGCTAACACGGTGCTGAGAATGGGAAATTCGAGCTAAAATCCCTGTTCCTGTCTCTTCTTTTTGTCACTGTCTGAGTATTTGCAGCACTGAGCAGCCTGGAGAGAGAAGGGAGCAAAAAACCTAATTTCAGATAAACGAATAAAATATATTTTATCTAGCCCATCTTTCATGGGCTTTAAAACATTATGTATTTTTAAGCTACAGGGTGGTGCAATTTGCAAGGTATTTGCAAGAGTGTGGCATGCTCTAACTCAGTTGGGATCGCTCTAGCTAATCCTCAAACATTTAACTCTGATTTTATCTTTTTTTTTTTTTGGTTATCAACTTCATTCTTTGCTCCAATTGGAGTATCAGTTCCATGCTTTTACTTTAACGATCTGCTGCTCATTTGCTTCTCTGCACAAATACTGCGCTCGGGATACTGCCAGCCTTTAGCCTTGGCCATACTAATACATAATGCAGATGATAAAAGCCACTGTAACAGCAAAGAGGTCCCAGGGAGAATACAAACCATGACAAAATAAGAAGGAAGCAGATGGTTAGGTATTAAACTGCAGTAATAAAATAACATCTGGCAGAATATCACACGCACGCACTGATGCCCGTCTGAAGAGTGCACTGATTTAAGTAATATGTTTCTCATTTTGGTGCAATTAACACCAAAATTTGCATAGCAAACAGGAGCAGAGCACACAGAAGCTTCTTTTGAAAAATAGAATCCAAATATGTCTTTTCCACAAGGAGAGTGGCCGTAGCAGACACTGATGGCTTTCTATACTGTGGTGTAAAGCAATTAATGAGTCATACCTTCCTGCTGGCCAGAGAGCCCATTATTCTGTTTACATGCAGCCTGGCAGATGTACTTGTTTGCAGGGCTGGAAATTAAAAGATAAAAGGGGAATAGCATTTGACCAAGTGGAACGTCACTCCACCCCGTGCCATAGAGAAGGATTCTGCACAGACTATGTGCGTCTCTAAAAGCCCATGCAGGAAAATCTGACTGCCGCAGATCCTCTCCCAGATTTCCCTTTGCGTGAGCTAGGGAAAGAGAAACCTTGGGGCTGGGTTTTTCAAAGGAAGTTGGAGGGAAGATGAAATCCCCGCCTGGTTTAACAAGCCACACGGCAGCACCAAATACCCTGCAGTCAATTAGGTTGCGTCTTTCACAAGCCTTGACCTGCCCACAAACCAAGCCCAGGGCCTGATGAAAGAAAGTTTAATTTGCATTGCTGAGCACGTGGAGTGCTGGCGAAGGGATGCGCTGGGAAAGCTGCTGGTGGGAGCTCTGGGGAGCTGCAGGGTGGCCGGGATGGAGCTGGCCATCAGCGCACGGCTGCTTTGCACCGTGCCTCCCTGGGACAGCCCCGCTGCCAGCCGGGGCCATTAGCAGGGGTTGGAGCTGCTCCATGGTGGAGCTCACAGGCCCCTTTGCCCACCACCTTTAATAACACCTCAGTGACTGAATGCACGTGAATATTGTGATGGGGAGGGCAGTGGAGAGCTGTGGGAGGGCTCCCCGTGGGACCCTCCTGCTGTGGACACCTACTCAGCAGTCCCACCTCTGGAGCGGAGCAGTGCTGCCAGCTCACTGCCCCGGACAGGCGTATCCGCAGTTCGGACGTGGAGACCTCCTGCATCTCCTGTGTGCTGCAATCCGCGTCCGGAACGCTTTGGGATTTTGCCTTTCTCCACAGAAGGATGCTGAGCATTAACCTCCCTAAGCAGCTTCAGCAGACGTACATGTTACTGTCCTGTGGAAGCAAATACCTGATAAAGTAGGCAATGGCTCATTCATCAAAAGCCCGTAAAAATAATAGCAGGTGGCAGGTATAAGGTTGCTGGTGCGATGTGCTGGGTGAAACAGAAGATGCAAAGGGACCACCGGATTTCCAGCTGCCACGGGCTGGTCTGCACTGGTGTGTGTTTCAGCATAAGTGTCATTTCCATTTGGAAACTTCCAATCTAACCTGGGATAAAAGCAACTTGGTTTTGGGATTCCCTGGGAAAGAGTTTTGAAAAAGAAAAGAAGCGTGGGAAGAGCTTTGTCTCCCTATACCTGCTTGTCCCTAGGAGGGCAGGAGGGAGGTGGGTGGCAAACACCCATCCCCAGCTCTGCCATGGCAAGAGGGGAAGGGCGCAGAACCCTCCCCAGCATGGGGAAAAGCTTCGCCGAGTATCCAGAAAGGTTTGACCTCCTGAGCTGAGCCTTACTGCTGTCAAGTCACGTACATGGAATTTTCTGAGCGTAATTGGCCTTTGTGGTGTGGTCCCAACGTGCCACAGCCGGCAGCCCTTTTGCCTGCCTTTGGCAGAGCGGCTAGGCTGGCCGAGCAGCATGCAGTATTCCAGCGAAGGGAAACGGTATTTCTTTCTGTTTTGCTGTGTTCAGTGAAAGGCCTGATCTTGCTTCTTTTGAAAATGGTGACAATAGTCCCATTGATTTCCTTAGAAGAAAGGAATGGGAACATGTCTAAAGTTCTTCTTCTTTCAACAAAATGGAATAAAGGTGTGCTTTCAACACACTTGTACTCAATTTCCTTCTGTTTTTTGTCTAGGGGTTATCTGCTGGAAGTCTGTGTCGCCCCATGCATAGAGAGATCCAGATTTTAACATGAGCCCTGAATGCATCATATTTTAAGTGAGAATAAAGTGATTTACTTCCATCAAGTACAGTGTTTAGGTCATGTGGTATCTACTTTCCTATGACAATCTTTACAAGTAAGCATAATAAGGGTGTTCTTCTGGTGCCTGTTTTTCTTAGAGCAGTAGCAGATCTAGGGCAGCAACAGAAAAAGCTGAGGGGTGTCCGAAAACTAGAAGGATAATTATGGGTGGAAAGGGTTATCTGATTAACAGAAATGTGCATTACCGCAGCATCTCTGAGGAATAGCAACAGGCAGAATTTTGCAGGTTTAGGGACCGTGATGCAAACGGCAATCTTTTTGCAGTAGTTAATTGTCTTGAAATCTGGTTTCCAAAGGTAGCAGCCTTAATTTGGTTTGTTCTTTGCTGGGGATCCCCTGGGATTGTGAGTTTCAGTCTCCAATAAATCAGCAGAGCAACACACACTGTGGGCTGAGTCTCTCTCTCCTCCTCAGTGGGCTTTGGATGGAGCCTTTGACTCTAAAAACGGGTATTATTAGAGTAGCCTTCATTCTTATTTCTAAGGAAATACTGCATTTAAGGCAGTATCGCTGTGAAAACCAGGGAACGGCTGCCTGCTCTGCAGTTTGCTTGCTCCTGCCCCCGGACCACCGCCTCCCTCTGCCAGAGCGCAGTCCTTCAGGGGTATGGCAACTTTGATCTCCCAGAACCAGCGGTCACGGGTCAGGGTATCACGGTCCCGCGTAGTCCCAAACACGCACGGCTGCACGAGTACAGCTGCCGAGAACAAGCCAACATCCTTCCCAGAACAACTCCAAGTCTGTGCAAGCGTACCTCTGACCCAGGGACCCCTGGAGTCAACGAGCTCTTTTGGCTGCAAAATCTCACACTGAGCACACAACCGTTATTTTGCTGGATTTCTGCTAGGTTTAGGCACTCCACTCCTGTGCAAAATAGGGCTCTGATTGTGGCTGAGGAGCGGGCGATGGGGTGAATGTGGAACCATTTGCTGAAAAATTGCCTGTTCCATCTAGTTTTACTTTGGTTTTGCATTTCCCTGGGTTACTTTCTGAAGATGGTTTAATTTCCTATGTGCTGCCTGTATTTTGCTTATATTTCTTCTCTTCAGCCTCCCTCAACGATATCCGAGTGCCTGCCTTCTCAACAGTAATAATAATAATAGCTGCAATATATTTAATAGCTACCCACTGCCAGCCTCTCTCAGCCTGTTCCACAGATTCCCCAAGGTACCAGATGCATAATGCATTTCCCAGCTAGAAACCAGACTTTGCTAGGATCTGCTCTCTTGAAAAAACCCCTTCCTGGCAGGCTCCCTGGCTCTGTGGGAATTAGCGGTGTGTGCAGAGGCATGGCGAGAGGTGGTTTCCTTTCTTTTTGAGGGTGAGAATCACAAGGCTTGGAGCTGCGTCAGCCGCACAAGGTCACCCTCGCCACCCAAAGCAGCGCCAAAATTACCTGTCCTCCCTGCAGAGGCACTGATGGGACGTTTCATCCTGTCCCCAGCCATCCGAGCCAGGGAGGAGCAGAGGTGCAGGGATGGAGCTGGGTGATACGAGGGAGCTCTTGGGATGAGAAGCACGACAAGGCAGAAACCAGCGCCGCAAGAGCCTGAATGAAGCAAATCTGTGAAAGCTTCCTATGGTGAACTCAACCCAACTAACCCAGGCTGACCAGAAACACCTTGGTGTGGCAAACCTGACCTTTCAAAGGCCCCGATCTGACCAGCTTCCCACCCGATCCTAAAAAAATTGTTGGATGTGAGGGCCATGGGCGGGTTACATTTACCTTAAATTTTAATCTCCTCGGGAAGAAGTAACCGATTTCATTATTCATTTATTTGGCTTTATATAGAAGCAAAGAACAATTTAAAGCAGTTTGCTCATATGAATTTCTGCACCTTCTGGTGTCCTTCAGGACGGGCTTGTTTTACAGAGGAGAAAGCCATCAAATGACTTGCTGAAGGTTTAATAAAATAAAAAAAAGGAAAAGAAAAGGCCACGGTAGAGCTGGGAAATGAACCCAGGAATGTTGACTTTGAACTACATGAAACCAGTTGCACTACAGTAGCACGCTCGGTACTTTTGCTTGGTTTTCAGCCGCAGCTTTAAAGTTTGGCCAACAAAGTTAAGAAGTCAGGAGGGGGGTAATTTTTATTCTTCAGATGAGGAGACTGAGAAATCTAAAAGCCTGGTGCTCACAATAACTTATTATTGCTCTTTATTTGATGGAGTGACTCATATAGCGCACAGCTTCAGGAGCAAGTTTGGGGAAAGCTATAGCTGAAAACACAGCCAGCTGTAAAAAGCTATCCATTTCCTACACAGTATCTACTTCAAAAGAATAAAATAGATGTCTCCTTTTTTCTATCCAAAAAGTCACTGCAGAAGCAGCTTTCTTTTGTTATCTCCCAATAAATGTGTCTCTGTAATAGTGGAATTTACTGCTGGGGGTGTGTGTTTCTCACTACTGCTTCCCCTTACAAAGGAGCTAATCTATCTTCTGCTGGGAGAAGGCAAATGATGTCATGTTTCCTGTATTTCAGCCTACTTTCCAGCTGCTGCAGAAAGGCAAGGCTATAGGTAAACATTTCACTCTGCAAGAGCCGAGCGGGAGCCGCCGGCCGGGCCGGGGTTGTGCTGGGTTTGTGCTCCAGGAGCAGACTGACGGTCACAGCATTGCTCCGTGAAACCTCCGTGCAAGCCTGGCTTGGCTCGCTTTCCCGCTGGGCTGCCTGACTTCACCCCTGCGGTGCAGCCCGAGCACACGGGGCAAACGAGGCCGGGATGCGGCCGCGCTGGGGAGCCAGCATCCTCATCGCCCTGTGCCCTGCCCTGCCAGCCGCGCCGGGGAGCCGGCAAGTCGGGACGCTCTGCCTTGGCACAGCCCAGCGCGGAAAGTTTGCAGAGCACCGCCTGAACTAGTTTTACTTCCATCAAGAGAGTCCTTGACGTTCATTAAGGCTAAATTCGCTCTCACATTTTAATCAATGAAATAGAAAAACAACAGAACAGGAATGCATAAGCAAGTCTGACTTCTTTTTCTTTTTTTGTATCAGCAGTCTAACAAGCCCAGGATAACACCCGCCCGCATGCCGGATTCGCCCAGGCAATTATCACAAATGCAGATTGAATAATTATGCATGCGAAGACCCGTCTGGTACCTGCCACACGCGATGACTCAATCTGTGCGCAGGTGCATGTGTCTGCCTTCCGCGCACGCCACCGACCGCTCCTCTCACGCACCGGGGCCACGGTGCTTTCGACCACCCAGTGGAAAATTCTTCTCTTTCCTCCATGTGACTGTCTGGTCTCCCCAAAGACAGGGCTGGCTGCCCAGGGTTTGCAGAGGAGAGGCATTCTGCCCTTAACCTTGGAGCCACGGGCTGGGTGCAAGGAGGCTCCCCGGGGCGCTGGGACCCTCCGCGCTGCTGTGGGGTGCTGGAGGGCGGTGGGCGGCGACAGGGTTCCGCCACCGCAGCCTGCTTTCCGCTGACGGCGGTTCAGAAGTCACAGTGTTTGAAGGAGGGGTGCAATGTGAAGGCTCACTTTTCCCCGTTGCGTTGGCAACAGCCCTTTCTTGGTGAATTTACCCCCACCAGTGCCGTCCCTTTCCCCAGGAGAGCTGCCTCCAGCCCCACGGCTCTGCTGCCTGCAGCTTCGCCTCTCTGTAATTCTGTCCCTTGCCTGTGTACCGGCAGAATATGGCTTTCCTTATATATTATACCTTGAGTGCAATACAAGAAAATAAAAATGAGTAACAGCTTGTTTACCAGCCCTGGATGGAGCAAAAATTTTGATGAATGGACAGACTACTTGCATGAAAAAGAGCATGAATAATTTGCAATGAATAATATTCAAGTGTTACCTTTTTTTTCCACTCATAAATTGCTTGCAAATTTTTTTTTTCCCCCGAGCTGTTAGTCACCAGAGCAAATACAGGGCAGCTTGTCGGAAGCATTTGTTTTCTGCTGCTCTGAGCTGCGGGTAGATGCACTGGTCACTCTGATTGATGTGGAAGGGCGTAGTGGCAAGTTTCTTTGGTTGACACCTTGAGGTTCTGGGGACTTTGTATATATTTCTTTCACGGCAATGGCAGGTGCTGAAAAAGCTGTTTGTTTGCTCCTGTTAGCAATTTCTAAATTATTGCTTCTACAAGTCTCAACCAACATTGGAACTCGTCAGAGGCCTGGGATAAGAATGAATTATTTTATGAGAAGTACATGTAGATCTTTAAGCTGCTGGAGATTCACAGTTCACCATTTCCCCCCCTTTTCTCTGGAGTTTTGCTGTTAGAAAAATAACATGCCTATCTTTGTGGAAAAGTTTTGTGGGGGTGGAGGGTGAGGAAGGGAGCGATGGGGCGTGGGTGAGGCTACCCCTCACCTCTGTCGCTAGTTGTCCTGCTTGTATCAGTATAGCAGGTTGCCTCTTCTGACCTGCTCCCTCTGAGCTGCACATGTGGAATAGCTGGGAGTTTGATTCCGTCCTCCCACTCCCCTGTCTTTCATCGCCTTTGCTGAGGGACACACGTAATTCAGCCGAGTGCATTGTAGAATCAAAAAAACCCACGTCCCCCAAGCGTAACTTCTATCCCTGTCACATTTTAGCCTTTCCCCTGGCTGGATCATGCGTGGGACGGGCATGCTCCGGGGGCTGTGCAGCGGGGAGGGCCTGTGGGAAGGCTGGGAAGCGGGAGAGGTGTTTCCCACTTATCCCCTTCTCCCTGTGCATCCCTGCCCCGGGCCGGCAGCTCAGCAGAAGGGAAGGACAGAGGTCGGTCCCTGACCAGTGGATGGTTGTTTGCACGTGAGCTGCTTCTCATCTTGCTTTGTTTTTCACCTTGAAATGCTAACGGCCGTGACGAAAACCTTACCCCTGTGCAAAGCTGGTGTGTAACCCTGCCCTGCCTTCACCCGGCTTCTCTGCGTAAGCTGAGGCCGGGAGAGGGCAGGTGATGTGCCAGTGGTCACTGTGTCATGGCGGGGTTGCCTGGCTCCTTGTGCAGGGCATCTTGTGGCCACCAAGTGACATCGACTGAGTTATTCTGGGATCTCTCCCCCACCTCTCTGGTTTTCGATTCCTTTTCCATTAACCTCTTCTAATCAGATGAGCTACTTTCCTTTTTTCTTCCTTTGCTTGAACTCAAAGCGGTGTGAAGGAATGACCTCTCTTTCATGCACATGATTGCATTTTAAACTTTAATAGCTTCCATACCCTTTCCTGGGAGGTGCTCTGCTCAGCTGAAGGTCTGTACATTGCACTCACGTTTAGGGAGCAGCCGGAACGGGATGGAAAAGTACAGTTTCTCTATCAGGTCTCCTTCTGCATGACGGACACTTCAGATTTAAGCTACATTTCTTTTTAAGCTGAACATATGTGAGGCTGAGGTTCATCTCATAGAGCACTTATTGACATTATGCAGCTGTAAAGAAATCTGTTTTGCCTATGAAAAAATTGGAGTGTAATGTACCTAATGCTAATTAAGAGATATGTTAATAATGTGCAGTGATTTCTTAATAGATGCCAACCAAATAGGCTTAAGGGGAGATGGTGAAACACACCCACAAAACCCGCTTTTGCTCTGTCAGAATCCCTCCTCTGAAGTGCAGAGGAATGTTTGATTTCTGGGTGTGTGCGTCTGCAGGGTTGGCAACGGAAACCAAAGCAATCAAGATTACAACAGTTCTGCTTATCCTAAACTGAATATGGGTTTTTTTTTTAATGTTTCGATTTTAATGACTTATTTCCTCTTTGCGCCTCTTTGTCTAACCACGGCTTTTCTTGCAGTAAAGGGAGACAGCTTGGATATGCAAGGAACGATCCGGGAAGAGTGGTTTGTTAGCATGGATCCCAGAATGGAGAGGTTAAAGCCCAAATGACTTCCTGGTTGTGAGATATGTGAATTATTAGCTACTGGGTGGATGGCTCTGTTCTGAACTTTGATGTTGTGAACTTTGATGTGACAGTAGCTGTTCAAAGGAGTGGAAAAAGGATGTGTAAGAAGTCTGTGAAAATCAGAATAAGGGTTTTTAGCTTATAGACTCTGTCTTTTTCTTTCTTGGTGGAGTTGTCTCTTCTCAGAGGCAATTAAGTACATCTAGGGCAGGGACGAGCTGAGGTTTCTTCTTTGCTTCTCTTGCTGGAATAGCCTGAATTGCCAGGTTTAGAAAGAGAATTGAAGTGCAAAGCGTGAGGGAGACACTGGACCAGAAGTTTAGGCTGTCACAAGGAAAGCAAGTGAACACCCCACTGAAAAATAACAGCTTGTTGCCTGAAGCAGTTGCCATGTTCTTAAACTGCCTTTATTCGTACCAGTAATGACATGGTGAAAACTCACCCATCATTGAAAAACTCCTTGCTGGACAGTTCTTCTGGTACTGAGCCTGGGTTTTCTAGTCCCTGGTGTTTCCCACCACCCTGGGGTTGAGGCACCGCGGTTTTGGTGAGCAGGACACCTCTGCAGCGAGTGGGGCACTGGTGCTCGGTGGATGGTGCTCTGCTCAGCAGCTTCCCCTGTTTTCTGACCATCCTAGGAGGGGTACGAAGGACTTCACACTTGACTGGGGAGCAGAAGATGAGAACTGAGGGTGGAAGCCAACTTGCTGTGGATAAAATGCTGGAGAGGTGGGCTGGTCCCCACAAAACCCTCCAGACCACTTCTGAGCAGCAGCTGGCTTCGCTTACAGCCCCAGTTGAGATGAACGGCATTCCAGTGCTCACCAGCAGTCCGCTGCTGCTTCTCCTTTTACAGCTGTTGCCTGATTACACCAAGCAGTTTAGCCTCTTGCGTTTGCTTTTTGATGTAAATCCAGCCGGGAGGGCGCGTTGGGGTGGGAAGCAAGGATATTTGCTCAAACCCCACCTTCCAGTGTGAAAGTGTAGCCGAGGGTTAGCAGTAGCAAATGATGTCTCCGTGACCTCTGCTTCCGCTGCCGTGAGAGTTTGCATTGTGGAGTAATGAATGCATAATTCATTCCCACCCACCAGGGAAAATGCCCTGGTAGCACGGCACAGGCATCCGCAGCACAATATTGCAGGAAGAAAGGAGGTGGTTACACAAGATTTAAAGATATGATGCAAAGCCCTATAGGAGGGACGCATGAGATGGATTTTCAGTGGGAACTGAGCAATGTGCTTGTGTGGCTGGATTCTTTGCAATTTTTTTTTCTTTACTACAAGCATTCAAAGCTATCAGTGGTTTTCCATAATTTCAAGACACCTTTAGTCTGGCTACCAAACATCCAGCGGGGCTGCAGGGCACAGCAGCTCTCTCTCCTCAGGATTTGTCTGAGGAATGATCCCTTCGGCGCTCCCCGCAGTGGGGCAGTTGCTGTCAGCCCTGCAGATGGGATGGGACAGAGGTTGGAGAAGTACTTTGCAAATCTTCACCTTTGGGATACTCATGTTTAGCCCAGCTCCAGTGTTTTTTCTTCTATTTTAAAATAAGAACAGGCTTCGTGAAGAAAGCATCCATCCCAAATGAACCATCATCAGGGCTTGTACCCAGCTCCCCAGGGCAGTCTTTTGCCAGTCGCTGCCTTTTTCAGCATGGTCTTTTGTAATGGTTGTGATGGACTTGTTCTCTCGTCTTTGTATTAAGGCCCCTTTGCTGAACAGTGAGGTTGGAGGAAGCCTGGAGAGGTCCTTTAGCCTGTCCCCCTCTTCTGAGACAGGAGTAATTTTATATCGAGACCTTTCCTGATGGACATTTGTCCAACGGACACTAAAGAGCACCCAGAGTGGCGCATTCCCCTTACCCTGCCCAGGACAAACACGGGATAGGAAGTAGTCCACGGTGTATCGGTGGTTTCTCTCTCTCTATTCTCTCTATATTAGGAGATCTAATCTGAAATTTCTTCCTTTTTTCTTTGCAGTTTGGAAAGCAGAAGAGCTGAGTCATCCCCTGAGAAGACATTTCCCACAGCAGATGTTATGCCATGCAATCCTGCTAACTCTTGCAGTCATTGCTGGAGGAACCACTGTGTCACTCCAAGGCCCGAGTGAAGATAACACGGTCCCATTCCCCCAGTCACATCGCCACAGCGAAGATAAACCCCCCCGCTCAGTGTTCGCTGCAGAACAAGTGTCAGTAAATCCTCTCTGTTCGGAGGCATCCTTGTCTGTACTGAGCCCTTACCTTGGAAAGGTGATAGTGTGAAAAACACCCTGCTGCATTTTGCAGTGTAGCTCTATTTACATATGTTACCTGGAGCCACCCTGTGGTTTCCAACACTGTGACTTCTGGGTGACTTTTCTTCAATGCTTTTCTCTGACATGGAGTGCCAGCTTTATGCCAATAATCTCAGATGACAGTTTATGAGGTCTAAATTCAGCCCCTATTTCTGTTACATATTGCCTGTGATTTAAAGCAAATCATTTAATTGTCTTGTTCCTCATCTGTAATGGAATACTGCGTTCGTCCTCCCTGTCTGCCTGCTTTCTGTGGATCAGGTTGGTGGTCCAGGCGGGGCTGTCTTGGGTGCAGGTGTCTCAGCAGAGCATTTTAAACCAATAAAGTACTTTGGGTGATTAACTTTTGGATTTGGAACTAAAAATATTTCAGTTTGCTGCTAACCAGACCGCGAGCTTCAAGATTTGCTGCAATATTTAAGTCCCAACTTCTTGATTTAGCTGATTGTGTGAGAATCTTGGATCCTGGGGTTTTTATTGGGGGGGATTTTGTCTTGTCTTTTAAAGGTACATCACTAGCACCAGTGCAAAAAAATAGCCAGAGGGCGATGTCCCCAGATGGATGGAATCGGTTATTTCTTCAGATACAAAGAAGTTTGGGCTGATCTCAAGACTTACCCCAGGCTCAACTCATCAGTCTTGTGCGTGGGGAGGGACCCGTGCAGAACCAGTGCTGGAGCCAGGAGAGAAACTACCTCCCCTGTCTGCAGCCCCGCTGCAATTTGTATGCACCCATGCAATGCGCGGCAGAGGCAAAGAAGTCATCATTGAACCAACCAACAAGAGCAAAGTCCTGCCAAAAAGCACCAAACGCCGAAGCGGGGAGGAAGCGCTGGGGGATGCGCTGAGGGCAGGTGTGCACCAGTCAGCTCTGGTGGACTTGGAGCTCAGGGTTTCTTGGAACTGACACTATCAGTATAAATACTGAGTCCCAGCAGTTTCCTTTGGACAGCCTGCTCTGTGCAGTATGCGTCTTAATAAATGTTTCTCCGCTGTTACCTAACCTGGTTACCTGCTGGCACAACCCATATATTGAGGATTAAGAAACAGCACCTGGGAAAAGTAATATATACATATTTAATAGAAGCATTTTAGAGCCCAGAAAATTTAAACCTCTCCATTCAGGTTTCCCTCTGGGTGCTCCAAAGCAGCCGCAAGAGTTAAGGTGAATTATGTATATGTGCTATCCTATATTAAAGTAGCTACATTCGTATCTTTCACTCTCCACCTCCTCCTATTCAATTGACAGTCTAGACTGTTTAAAAATATCTTGTTACTGCTTTTTTTTCTATGGGGAAAGGGCACTTGTGAGACAATGCACTCGACTGGAGATTACACAGATTTGTTGCATGTTGGTGCATGATAACAGGAGAGGTTCCAGCAAGCTCCAATATATAATAAACTGTGAAGGCATAAATTGCATATGATTAAACCTTTGATGGTGGGCTGTTAGGAATTCCCAGTGCAACATGCCACGCCGCCTTTTACATCAGCCCTAACAATGACACTGCCAGACTTGTTGGCTCCAAGGGGTTAATTATACATTATGGATGAAAACAATGCAAGGATGCTTGTTAATACTCAAATCATTGCATGGTAACCCTGGGTGACTCCCTTACTGCTGCTGCCAATTTGCAACACTCACCTGAGGCAATATAGGAAAAGGCTTGTCATTCCTCACCCCTTCCACCCTCTTCCCCTCCTCCTTGCTGCTTTTTTGCCTATTTGCAGCATCAATTTGCTTGTCAAGGTAGCTGACAGGTGAAAAGCCTACCTGATTATTGAAATTGTAAGGTCAAAAGAAATTGAATCCACCTGTGACAGATGGCAATTTACGGCCAGTGCTGGTCCAGGGCAAATACAGATGAGGGGCAGGTGAGGCAGGCAGAGGACCGTGTATGGGAGTGATAGAGCAGGGGGTGATAAAGAGGGTCAGAGAGGATGTCCTGGGTCCCCTCCCGGGGTGAGGGGCCACAGCATGGACTGGGAAAGCTGGGTCATATCTGCTGGTGCACCGAGAAGGGGCTGGCTGTTGCCCCTCTCCTTTTGCTACCCTGACTCCAGGAGCTCAAGTGCCTTTTATCTGCCAAAAACCAGTGCTGGTATTGGAGAGGTGAGCTGAGATAAGGCGTCTGTCTAAATGTTAGAAACTAAGTGGAGGTGTCATGCCATGAGGAAAAATTTGTAGGACTTCTGAGTTCTCCTTTTTTTTCAAAAGCCTGTAATGAATGAAATTAACTTCCATAACCCTGGGATGAAGTTATGCTTTCAGCAGGTGCAGGCTTTGTATTTTTGTCCTTCTATGAATAGCTGCAATGAAACAAAGCTCTAGTCCCAGCTTCTTTTCCTGCTCTGGGTGAAACCTGTCCCACTGTGTAATCACAAAGCTGAACTGATGCTCTCTGTTTATGCTGATAAATTTTCCTACCTAGACACACCTCTAACATAACCAGAGGTTCTGAGTTAGCAAAGACTTGTTTGTTGGTTTTTTTTTAACCACTGGGTCCAGCAGGCTTGTTGCTGGGTAGATCTGGGACACTTTCAAGAAGAAGCTGGAGTTGAGTGTTGGAGCCGTGATGCATGTAGAAAGCCTTGATAACAAATGTTGGAGCCAAGGGTTTCTTCTTCTTCTTCCTCTTTCCTTTTATGAGGGCTTGGAAATGCCATATATATCCCTATAATCCCTATAAATGCTTGGAAATCTCATGTCCTGGTCCTGGAGAGCCCCTCCGCCGTAAGCGTGCGGGGAGGCCGCTGGTGCGTGCAATCTCTGAACGTGAGTGGGTTTTGGTTTATGTAGTTTACAAAATCAGTCTGTACCAGTGTCTGTGCTCTTCCAGCAAGAGTGAATCGAGCACCAGCGTGTGCAGAGTCCAGTGGCTAGTCGGGGAGCAAGTATTAATCTTCTGGAAGTCAAGCTAATTGAACTTAAAAATGTTTGTGTGTCTGTGTCCATGTCCCCATGCAGCAACTAACCCCTGCTAAAATCCCGGCAAAGACTGTCTCACAGTCTCTTTCCAGACTGAAGGAATGTTTGATGGCTTAAAGGAGAAATAAAATAAAGACTGGGGGGAGGAAACATATAGTAAATAAGACTCTGACCTTATCCGAAGTATTCTTGTGCACTGAATCTAGCCAAGGACTCTTGAATAAAACAAGCTTGAAGTTTCTAGGCCAAGTAGGTTTTGAGATATGGCTCTACGATAAATTGTTAGAGGAATATTTCAAAGGCTGAATTGCACCTCATTTTTCAAAGTCCCATATCTCACAAACACCTTGTCTGATCTGCCACAAATTTTGCCAATAAATTATCCCCTGGCTACTGATTGCATATGCAAAGGCTTGAGCAAAAAAAGCCCCACAAATCTTTGCTCTTACCTTAAACACCTCCTTCGCCAAGCTGCATCCCCTCCTCCCCTAAATATGGGCTTTTTGGAGGGCTGCTTAAAAAAAATTCCAGAACTGTATAGCCCAAACTGGTTAGTGCTGAATGGGAAGTCATGGAGCTTCTGGTCTTGGTCATCTTCCTAAACCCTGTGGTTTGCAGGAATGTAATTGTGGAAAGCTATGGCTGGTTTTGAATGGGGTCCTGTGGTTGCTCTGAACTGATCCATCCAGCAGCTGTCTGAAGAGGCCGTTTGGGCCTGTAATGCCCCCTGCCCGGTAGCTGCCTGTCCCTCCCGGTCCCAGGCCTCCCGTGGGCTGAGGGATGCTCTCTCCAAGCCAGGAGGCCTGGACCAGGCAGGCTTTGGTGCTGCCTGCAGCCACCGTTGTGCCTCCCATCGCTCCTGGCCCTGCTTTCCCACACATTGAAACTTTAGAGGTTTGTACCACCCATGTCAGACCAGGAAAGGGAGAGAAGGAAGTGATCTTAAGTTTTGGAGCATGCTATTTTTGAGTTCTTTATTTTAGGGAACTCGGAATAAAATAGGAAGTTAGGAACTAAGTGTTTGCAGGCTCTTGTATTTTGTGGAAGAGCTCCAGGTGAAAGTAGAGCAAAGGAAAAGGCAAGGGGATCTGAGGCAGGAGCAACAAATAAGGCTGGGCCAGCAACTGAGCAGGGAATCAATACTACTTAGTGTCATACTCCATAATTTTTATGCAGAATAATTAATCTCAAGGCATTATGGCTCTCTGGCAAATGCATTATTAGAAGAAGGGCTTGATAAATCTGTGCTTCTATTTCAGAGACATGGATGAGGACTTTTTTCCTTGTCCCCCCATTTGTACGCTTGCAAAGATAAGTCTCTTTTCTTGTATCTGCATTTGGATCCACGGGGGAGTTATTAACGGCGCTGGCAGCGCTATCCTGCGACGACGGGACAATGACCCTGTCCTAGTAATTTGTTCTATGACATAATAAGGATTCAAATGAAATAATAATTTAATAACAGACTAAAGAAATTTTGCATGTCTATGCTTCTGATGGCTATTTCTTTTTGCACTGGTCTCTCCTAGTCTTCCTTTGACTTCTAAGAGAATACAGTAATCGTAGATTATTTTACCCCCTAGTTAGGTCCTGTCTGAAGCCCCTCGGATTTTCAGTGGTAAAAATTTCAATCAAGGCTCACAAAATTAACAACTTCTCACACTTGGGTATTGGATCCATGCTCTTATGTGTGAGACATTTGTAATAAGTTTGGAAAGAAATCATGGAGGAAATACACCCTACACTGAAGCAAGAAGGAGGAATGTGGGATGTCCTTTTTTAAGATCTCAGGATCTTTTAAAGTATTTCAAAGTCAACATTTCTAAAGACTCAAAAGGTAACTGACCTGGGGAAGTGTTTTCATCTCCAATCAATTATTTCAGCAATTGGGTTAACTCTTAAATTGAAATCCTATCCATCCTCATTACACAGATATAATCAATATCAGTAATTTAGACGTTGGGGAATATCTTCATTAATATCCCCTGTTAAGGGTGGTTTAAAAGTCATTGCATTATTAGCCAGCTATTATTTTGTCACAGTATGAGACTTAAAAGTCTTTTTTTTCAGAAGCCCTGATCCGCCTTGCTAACCCATGCCAGGCTGATAATCACCTAAGAAATCAGTGAATAAACAAGCACCACTTAAAATGCTTTTTCACCAGACATTGTTTTTTCAAGCTGCTGCCTAATAGCAACGCTTCTGAGCAGAGCCATTGCTCTGCATTTATTTAAAATACCGCTTTTTTTTAAAGTGCGTTTCCTCTGCTACCAGCTGAAGCTGCTGACCCATGCGCTGTGGAGGGGTGGTGCCCAGGTCTGGAGCTGGGACACAACCACCAATTGCTGGGGACGCTGTGGAGCAGGTCCTGGATGTGAAACCACTTTGAGCGCTATCGGTGCAAACAGGCTGGGCCGAAACAGACGCGTGGGGGCTCAGATAATGGGGGGGGTCTCTTCTGTGCCGCTCGTGTGCAACGGCTGTGGGGCTAGAAGTGAAAGTCACAGGGTGAGGAGGAGTGTGAGTAGAGGGGGCTGATGACCCCTGAGGCCTTCGACCAGCACACTGAGGTATGCTTTTTCCGCCTGGAGAGTTCCCTCTGGTTCCCCTTTGGCTACAACAGCCACAGACCTTGACTATAAGGCGGGAGCCATCGGCTAGCAGAGGGGAGGTTGCTGTTGGCAGGGCGTATCTGGAAGCTTGTGTGGGAAAGTGTCCTACGCTGCCTGTGAGATCCAAGAAAACCCCCTGATGGAGTGAGTGTGCGGCTTCCTGGGAAAGCTCTGCGTGAGCGGGATGATGGCCCCATCCGTCGCAAGTCATGGCTTTTATCTCTGCCATGCATGGAAGATACGGCTTTTGAAAAGGCTCTAGGTGATTTTTTCCCCCCTTCCTCCTCTGCATATGTGTCAGGAGTTGCTTGGAGCAAGCTTTGTGTTTGTTGGTGGCATGTGAAACAGTATCTTCCAGGAAACTTCAGAAATATTTTATGAAGTGTAGTAATAAAAATATCCATGTGGTGCAGCTCATGCAAAATAACACTTTTGGCTAGGAGCAGTATGTACAGTTTCTATAGTGCACAATTCTTCCACAAGAAACCCTTGCAGATGGATTTCATCTCCCTGGTATTTGAATATCCATTACACAACCCCAAAAAGCTTTTCTAGGGCAGTTGTAGGAGTAGTTATCTGTGACAGACCTCTCCAGCTCAGCTCAGGGTCTGGTCTGTGCTCAGGTTGGCCCTGCCAGGTTGGCTCCAGCCCAGTGCTTCCCGCTTCGCTGCTGGAGATACCCCAGCAGTCATGCTGAACCAGTTAACTGGGGGCTGTGGGCCCCATCTGCAGGGCTGGAGCTCTGCGGGCGGTGGTGCTCCTGATGGGACGTGCAGGGCTGAGGGCCGTGGGAAACTGCTCGAGGGGTGGCGGGGAAATCCTGCAAGAGAGTCTTTGCTTCCTGGGAGGACTCTACCGGAGGGATGATCTGGACCACCTTTGAAGAGAAAAGGAAGATTAGAGTACACTCATGATATATCAACTAATTAATAGTGCTCAGATATGGGGTTTGCTTTGTAGCTTCTGCCGCTGTGCTCTGTAAGGAGTTTGCTACATGCTTGATAAGAATCCTCCTGTGGCGGCAAGTACCTTGCCTTTCTGCTGGTGTTTTGAGGTCTTTCGATATAAGGTTTGACAGGATATGAGCAAGGCTAGTATGCCCAAAGGACAAACTGGGCAGTTCTTCAGAGTTGGCATTTATAGATCTGATGAGGGATCGCATGCAAATTACCCCTAATGAATGTTAATTACTGGGAGAGTTACATATTTTGCTTGATTCCTTTTTGGCAGCTTGTGCAACTGTGTTTTTATATACCTGGTACTTGAAACGTTTGATTTAGAAAATAATAATCCTCTGTAATTACAATTGCTTTATTAAAGGTTGCAGGGCTTATATGATCTCTGTAGTAAAACTTTATGAATTCTTCTATCTAGACAGTGATCTCCTGGCTCTTTCTCCAAAAGAGCAGTGCGGGGTTTGCTAACCACTCATGAGTGTACTTGCCAGCCTTTCCCAGTCTGGATCCCATGATTTCTAGCAAATGGAGATCATGAGGACTGAATATTTTGCCCAGGATATCTGCAGGTGGAAGCCCAACTGTCAGCTTGACTTAGTCCTGGTGATTGACACTGGAGGTAGCTTCCCGTGAGCTGCCTGTTGAGCGGCTTGGACATCAGCCGAGGGTTGCACAGCAAAACTCCCAGTCCTGGGCATGGAGTGCCCTCAGGGTGCAGAGGCAGTGAGGATCTCCTGCTCTTGGTGCTGTGGGGAGCAGGAGGGGCCACTGGAGGGAGGGTCTGGGTCTGAGCTGCACTGGGGTACCCCAAGCTCCAGTGGGTGCCAGGGTGCTGCTCCCAGCCTTGGTTTCATGAGCTTTGTGGCAGTCCCAAGCCATGGCTCTGCTGAAAGACAGCAGGGATGACTCATCTGTCAGCTGGTCAGACAAGATGTCCTGCAGTTAAAGTCCTTTTGTGTCCAGACTCAAAAGGACTGGAAGGCTCAGGGTACCCTTTGCCTAATATGTGGGGACAGTTGCTCTGTATCATCGACTTAGCCTTGTGGGTGGGCAGGAGGGAAGCACTGCTCCGAGATCAGCATCTGAGACAGGAACAGGTCGTCACCCAGGGCAACCCCTTCTAAAAAAGCTCTGCCCCCAAACTCTTGCTGTTTTTCTGTTTAAGTGCATGACCTGCGTGAGCCCCAGCTGTGCTGGCTTAACCTGGTTTATTTCTGTTGTCTGTTTGAGCAGTTATGCTTCCTTTTCATAACTCATCTGGAGGAACATCTGACTTTCTCAAGTTCTTCATGGTGAGCTTGTCCTGTGCGGCTCTGCAGACGGGTCACGCGTTGTGTTTGGCAGCGTTGGTGATGTAGAACACGCCAGCGACAGCAATTCGGGGCCCTTGTGCCTGTTTCCACTGCAGCTACAATCATTGGCTCCGCGACAAGTTTCCTGTCCTGACTCATAGTTGCTGAGTAATTTTTAATTTTATCTCCGTTTGAAGGGAAATGGCATTTGGTCTCAGATTTCTTTTGTTATTATTTTTAACGTATCGCAAGGTTTAATAAGTTTTGGTTCACACTTCATTTTTGCTATTAACACTCTTCCAGTTTCAGGCTGGCTGCTGCAACAACATAATTATGTGTTAGGCTCTGAGCTGGAGTAACTGTTGTTGAGATTGTTGGAATAACTATTGGAGCGATTTGATATGGCAATTCCTGTCTGTCTCTCCTCGTCTCGGGCCAGTGGTAGATGATCTGGGCAGAGGTATAAAACCCATGCAATGGATCTATCCAAAATGTGCACTCAAAAGAAGTTGGGTGTTTTCCCCCCCTCCCAGAGTAGGAGGCTGTGTATCCCTTATGTGCTTTTGTGCTTGTTAATCACACTGATTTTTTAATTTTTTGCGTTTTGGCAATATTCAAAGCTGGTACAGGTTTGGTCTGAAGTGAGTTATCCTTACTGCACATGCACAGGATCTTCTATGTGCTTTGATTTCCAACAGCACTAATGGTGAATGGACTTCTCTGTTGTCAGTTGGGTGGGAGAAGACAGTAAAAGCCTGTTCAGGTGAGTCTTGTTTGGTGGTTTGGGGCACTGCATCTCCACAATGCTGTGTTGCTGCCAAAGGATACAGTGCTGGAGCTCGGTGAATGAGTGGAAAGACTTTCTTGGTTCAATGATCCCTGTGTCAGGCACACAAAGCTAAGTCACTTCAGGAAGCCACTGTGGAATGTACCTCTGTAGTTCAACATGGTATATTTTTCAAATAGCAGCATTTTTCTTCTTTTTGTTAGCGTTCGAGGCATAAGGCACTGAATCCTAACTCCCTTTGGGCTTGTAGCTGAGATAAGGTGGGTAGGTTTCACTGTTGCTCTCAGATAGCAGGTAAACTGCTCAAGATGTTTAAATTGGGAATATGCTAAGCACTCAGGAGTGAAGAGCTCTGAGCCCAAGGGAAGGTGGAATAACTCAGTGAGCGGCAAAGCCAGAGGCTGGGCTCTGCCCCAGCTTTAACGCAATGCCATCTGTGGGGAGAACGAGAAAGGATGGTACAACCAGCAGGTGGGAGGACAGGGAGGCAGCAGCCTCCAAGGTGAGGGCATCAGGGAGTGAAGAGAGCAGTCTGGCTCAAGCCCAAGGGACTTAGGTGCTTCCCAGAGCACCCTAAGTTGCTCAGAGCCTGGTTTGGCTGCTGGCTTCCCTCCGCCTTAACTCCAGCGAGGTAAATGGCGGTGCGTGCCAGAGCACAAGCGCTGCAGGTGGGAGCAGAATCAGGCCCTCTCCTGGAGGAGGCAGCCTCCTGCCGCTGCTGGCTAATGAAAGCTCAGTGCCTTCCCTATCAGCCAGGATTTAAATGGTTTTGAAAGAGCCGTTTCTGCGGGGCTCTGAAGCCCAGCGCCGTTGCAGGGTGAGTGATGCTGGCTGCACTGCTATGGAAATGCTCATACAGCGCCTGGCTACCTGCCAAGAGCAGCAACAGCAGCAGCTTTTCTTTCCTGGCTAATCGCTGATAAAACAGGAAGACCTTGATCATCCCTTTTGACATGAATAACGATGTTATCTCCTGTGATGTATGACCCAGAGCCAGATAATGTCCTCTGGCAGGCCTTTTTTCTCATGAGATGTAAAATACAATGATTATGTTACAAGGGGGAGATAAAGTGGCACAATCTTCACTAGTTCAAATAACTAATTGAAGCAGGAACTAGTGGAAATGGCTTCCTTTGTTCCCCAGCCATTGTTGATATAACAGTGCTTATAATGAAAGCCGAAACTGTTGCCCTCTTTCTTTCTTTTTTTTTTTTTCCCCTTCTCTGTGTGTTTTTTTTTTCTTTTTTTTTTTTCCTTTTAAACTCAAGTGCCTTCACTTCTGCTTCCCCCTCCCTGTTTCCCTGGGGGAGCTGAGGACAGCCGTGATTTCTAGCAAGGGGTCCTGTTTTCCAGCAAGTCTTGTGTGTGAGCATCAGGAGGATGAAATCAATAAGTAGCTCTCATTCTTTGTTTCCCTAGAGGACTTTTGAGAACAGAAAAATTGAGACCAGGGCTCTCCAAACCATAATTACACTTTTTAAATTTTATTTGCTTTCATTTTTGTGAAAGCAACAAACCTAATTACCTGGCAGGGATGGTCACCAGGGGTATATTGATATTTCAGTGTACGGTACTTATCACAGTTGAGTTCGAATATTAAAAAAGAAGCACCCCATCCCCCCCAGCCCTCGAGTAGGCTGGTGTAAGAAGCGGGCAGGGTACCAGCACAGCTTTACACAAGGAGTGATGCTGCACAGTTGTGGTCCATAACGACTAAAGGTGCTGGGAGGCTCGATGCTTCACAGCCCGGTCTGGTCGCTAGAAAAGGTGCGATGACACAGTGCCTTTCCTCCCAGGTGGGCAAATGAGCCTCTTTGCACCAAAATTGGCTTCAAATATGAAACAAGGATTCCTTGCTGTAAGAAAAAAAAAAAAACCAAATGTATTTCTTAAGGTGATTTAGTCATGTCTGCACTACATAAAGACCAGCATTAAATATGAGGTTGCTGTCAGAGGCTATCTATTGGCATTACAGCTGTGGCGGGTGTTGCAGTGCTGAGGAACAGGCTGTGCTCTGATGACTCGATAAACTGGGCAGATGCAGTCAATAGAGACGTACCCTATCCTGTGGCAGAGAGACGCAGAGAATTTGAGAGACTTGCTCGTATTCCTAGATGACTATAGCAATATCGTAATGAGATTAGAATTCAGCCGTTGTGATCCCAGACCACTGATGCTGTACTATCTGATGCCGCTCAGAATCACTACACTTCAATCTTATCAGGATTCATTTTATGGCACTTTTAGAGAAACCATCTGACCAGTGGGACGCAGACTTTCTCCAGCTCTCTGTCCTTGGACTGGAGCCCCTGCAAAGCCAGAGGGTCTGCAGCTGGTGCTGCTTTCTTCCTTGGGGTCCAGTCCTGTACATCTCAACTCCCACAAGCTTCCACAGCTGCAGAGCCCAGAAATCTTGCATGGAGCCCAAAACGGCGAGGAAAAGCTGACCCTCAGCTAGCTGAAAATCTTCAGCTGGGCGCCTGGGCTTTGCAAGGCATTTGAATGACCCAATTACCCAATTTCATCTTTTATTGATGGATGCTATAGATACAAAAGGCTTGTAGGTTACCAAAGCGCTGGGAAGCTTTTGCCTCCAGGTTACATGTGAAAGAGGAGTCTTTCCTCCGACAACTGGATTTGTGGCCTCTTCGGTAAGAGTTGTTTTGTTGGAGCTCTAGAAAGATGTTCTGACTTGCAGGTACCTCCTCGGCTCGACTGATTCCAGGCACCCCTCTTGACGTACCCTTTTTGGACCCCCGTGGGGGGACCCTGACAGCCTCTCCCCAGCAAGCAGCCGCCACCCACGAGCGTGGGCTGCTTTGGTGTCTGTCGGCCTCCCTGCTGCAGGGTTTGCGTTACTTGCTATGCATTGCAGCGTCTGTGTTGCCATGCTGCTTGTTGCATCCCGCCCGGACCCCGCTACTACCTGTTCCCTTACCCCAGGGCCGGTGAGGGGCTGCCTGTGCCTGGCTTTGCCAGCTGAGGACCAAGAGGTGGCAGGAGGGCGATGAACCACAGGGCACAGAGCGGGCTGGGTGAAGGGGTGGGTGAGGCAGATGCAGGACAGGCCAGACACTGAGTGGGTTCAAAACCTCTTTGAAGCTGAGGTCAAGCTCCCAAAATGCTGTTGAAGCAGTGTGAGAAAGCTCGGAGTCGGTAAGAGCGGGGGCACCTGGGTGCTATTTATGATCGAGCTACTGTGTGACCTTCAGCAGCTCGCTATGCCTCTGAGTCATAGCTCTGCTTCCCTAACTGCAAAATGAGTGGTGCGGTAACACCTACATCATTCACAAGGGTATCATGTGGTGCAATTTTGTAATTAATTGATTGTAGGAAAACATTTTTTTCCTGTGGTATAAAGGCTGCAATGCAATAGTCTGCTCCTCCTCACGCTTGCTCGCAGGCTGGGAGTGCGGCCGGACTCATCGACTTCCAGAAGCCGCTTTGTTCCCCGTAAGTGCAGGAGGAAATATTTGCAGAATTGGGACCCCTGTGCAAAGTTTTATGAGTTACCACATGGCCACTGTGCAAATCAATTACTGTAGTAGGTCTGTAATGAGACTAACTTACAAAACAGTTACTGATTCTACAGCAACTTGAGCAGATGCCAAAAAACTGTGGCCGATAATTAGTGACCGCCTGACGGATCCAGGGTTTCTCAGCAGCGTTGGCTCAGCACATGGATCACAACGCAGCTGGCTCTGGAGATGGTCCTGCTTGCAAGGTCAGATTAGCTGTTGTTTTTTAAAATATTTGTTCCGTGTCAGTCTTCATTAGAATTCCAGTTTAAAACCTTTCAGGTGTAAGTATGAAGCTTAAAAGCTTTTCCACAGCTCCACCCTTAAGAATGGGTTTAATCCTTTTAACAAAGCTCTGATCTGACAGTTATTTTGCTCTAGGCTTTAGCTTCAGTGATTGCAGCCAAAACCTGACAAGTTCTTCTTGTTAATTCTGAATGTATTATCCAGTGACAAATGTATCTCCCACTTATATGTGACACTGAGAATGAAATGCATATGATCAAATTTCTTATAGCTGGAGTGGGGCTGGTTGTTAAGAACATCTCCATATCTTTGCAGAATGACAGTCAATCCAAACCCATTCTTTTTCAGCAGCATATCTCAGCCTAGTTTGGGACACTCATGATGGGTTGCAATCTGCTGCCATACTCTGCAAAGATTAAAGAAAGGCTAAAAATAAGTCTGTCATTTTCCCTGGACATTTTCTTGTGAAATGCAGAGATACGTCACTAGAATGCAAAATAAATTCATATGGAATTTTTATGCTTTTTTTTTTATGGACAGATGGAGTCACTGTCGTTTCTGGTTTCTCATTTCTAAATACAGTGGTGTTAGGCACAGCCTTCCACCTGAAAGCTTGTCTTGGAAGCCAAAAGAGAATAAAATGGATTTTTACAATAAAGCCAAAAAAGTTCTTAATTCATACATTATCTGCATCCTGTATATTGGCAAATTTATATTTGATGAACTCAGCCTCCTTCTCTGCTCGTAAAGTATCGGCATCCTGATGAAATTTGTTTTCTGCATATAGTCTGTGTCGTGAGGTTGGGGTTTCTCTTTATTGTCTTTCGCTAGGGCAGATCAGCACCTCCAGGAGGATGACGACTGCGTGCAGTGGACCGAGAGCCAGATCTCTGCCCACACTGTCCTGTCCTCGCTTAATCTCCTCTTAAGCTGATCTCCTCTTGCTGTCTGTCTTCTGTGAGTTTGACTGGACCAGTAACCCTCAGCCCAGTGCCATCGCTATTTGCTCCCAGTCCTTCTGAGCTCCGTCATCATTCCTGTGCTTTCCCGGGGCCATGTCGCGTTCCGTTGGAGGTTGGTGACAGCAGAAGATGCAGTGGGTTAATCACTTCTAGTTGTTTCTCTGAAAGCAACTGCATCTTCGAAGGACGGTCTCGGGGCAGTCGCTATTTCCTCTTCCCCCAAACAGCACAAGGCACCGTGTGGCTTTTGCAGATAGACGCACGGAGGAGGAGTGCGAATGGGCAGGATGTCTCTGGCCAACGCTGGCTTGTGTCGCCGCAAAGACGCGAGGGTGATGGAGAAAGTCAATTTCCTGTTAAATTAGCTTGGCTGTTTCTCTAAGAAAGGTGGAATTTTAATGAAAGTGCTTATTAATGGATGAGCCCAGAGGGAAGTAGATTTGTGGCAAGGCCAGAACTTTATAAGGGAAGCCTTACCTCGTAAAAGGCCACAAAAGATGCTTACAGGACTGAACTTGGTCTGCTCAGGAATCGGCTGCTTGTACAGAGGGACAGTCTTCCTTTTCCCATAAACCATGCATTAAGGGTGCCAACTGAGTTGGTTCTTTTTTTTTTTTTATATCGGTCGCAAAAACTGTGGGAGGTTTAGTTCCCATCAAACTTTATGGGCCATTTATGAGGAGGCCTTCCCAAAAGTATTTCACAGGCGAAATAAAAATAAATGGCACTGAAAAATTTTATAACACAATGCATGAACTGTTGTGGCAGTGGGAAAACATGTGCCGGAGACCTCTTCTCCCTCCCCTGTGCAGAGGAAGTAAAATGGAATTTTAATTATTGTAACTTTTATAGGCTTTTTCGTTTTCAAGCGTTACTGTAGCCTCATGGTTACCTTTGGGAGGGAGAGATCGTGCCTTTATATAGAGATGAGAAAACGTGGTGGCAGAGGGGCATCTTTATGGCCCCGGTGAGGGGCAACTGCTCTGCAGAGAGATGAGGAAGACCATGGTAGGTGGTGGATGAGAGGGGAGGTGTGGGTGATGACTTGCAGTGCTGGGGGGCCTGGTGGAGCTGGGGGTTGGTGTCTGTTGTGCTTGGGCACCCCGTCTGGGTGCTTGGAGAGGGGCAGATGGGCACACAAGTACCTGTTGAGCCCATAAATCTGATTTCTCCAAAAAACTGCGCTTAAACCTGGGGGCTTGGTTCAAGCTGATGTGGCCGTGCTGCTGCTGGGGAGGTAGTTCCCTCTGTTATTTCATCTTTTTCTGTTCAGACTGGGAGGACAAAGGGAAGGAGCCAATTTCCCCCACTGCTAGGACCAGATAAAATATTCGGAGAGGAACCATGTGGTTTGACTTACAGTAAGAAGCCTGTTAACAGGAATAGCTGCAGTTCCCACCTTCCAAGCTTTATCCCCTGCTCTGAGCTATGGGGAAGAAAACACTTCTGTCTGGGGCGGCAAGCAGCATCTCAATGCCCACGTGAGGAGGGAGCAGCTCTTGTGAATATTTTTAACAGAAACGGGTTGAGCAGTCGCTGTGCGGGAGCTGTCGCCGCTGACGGGCGTGCTTCACAGCTCGCTCGGTGAACTGTTGCACTGTTGAACTCTCCGTATCTCGATGCTGGATTTACCATACCAACAGCTTTATCGGAGGAGTGAAACAACAGCTTGCTTCTATGGGAAGGGAGAGGAACAACCTACCCCTCAGCAACCAAATGGGCAGCAAGAAAAGATGTTCTCCAAATAGTTTCTCTTCCCCTCTTGTGCACATGTTCTCGGCAGCCCTGCTCAGCAGAGGTCAGGGGGTTCAGGCGGGAATGCAATTACACCATCTCTTCTTCAGATTGCACATTTGATAAAAGATGAACAGTTAAATCCCTTTACTGACTTTACAATATTAGAACTGCTGCTATTTTGTTAATTTTTTTTTCCCCACGGGGGTGGTCGATTACTGGAACTGGGGCCTGGAGAAGGATGTGGCGTCTCCGTCCTCGGGGATGTTCAGGATTTACCTAGACAAGGTCTTGAGCAGCCTGATCTAATCCGAGTTGCTCTAAGGAGGGTGTTGGACCAGGAACCTCCAGCTGGTCCCTTCCTTACCGTGTCAGGCTCCAGCTCTGCAGTTTAGGCTATTCAGATTTGGAACAGCTTGATTGATTTTGGACCTGTAGTCTTGCTGCCAGGGGAGCCTTGGCAAGGACAGCTGCCTCCCCCCTCTGCCCCAACAGAGTCCTCGGCTCTTCCTCCGAGGCACAACCTGCCACACAGAGTCGGGAACAGGATCTGCCGTGAGGTGGATGTGGGCATCTGATTTAACCTGACAGCAAATAAGTGCCTCTGAGCCAGGGCAAGTCAAGGCAAGGGTAAGGTCTGGTTGCAGGTACTAACCTTTTCTTGAGGATGGACTTGAAATGGATCAAGCCCATTAAGTCCTATTATTTTTAAGTGTTAAATGAGGCTAAATGAACTTTCTCAGCATGCAGTTGTGTTGTGGCTGATGGTGAAATGCACAGACAGTAGAAGAAGGTGGGGTAAAATCAGGAATATCTCTGAAATCTTACTGGAAAACAAAAAGACCCTCTCCAAATTTTGGTGTGTTGTTTTTTTTTTTTTTAAAGGAAGCAAACAAGGTTTGTTTGTTTTGGCCTATTTTCATATCCTCTCTTGTTCCTATCCTTTTCTGTACTTCCCACACACAAGATCTTTGTAAAAAATGTTAATTTTCAAGGCTTTATTAATCTGGCAGTCTATTAGTGAGCCAGCTGAGTGGCTCTCCTACTGCTGACAGGCTGAGTTTGCTGTGATGCCCTACCAGTTTTAGTTCAAAGTCAAGCTACCAAACAGCAGGACATGGAATTAAAACAAGCCCCTGGGATAAACAGGGCTGTAAACCAGCGATCTCAATAATTTTGCATAACAATGTAGAATAGGGAGCTGTTATTCCCCTTCCTCAAATACCTGTGACTTTGTGATTTTGAGTCAAGGCTTTAAGATGAGGTTACACTAATGCAGAAGATCTGAATGATGTAAAACATACAAGTATCCAGTTGCTTGCTAGCTTGGGTGTCAGGCTACAAGAAAAAACACCAACTAGTAACGTAACACAAAAGGCATTGTAGTCTAGAAGTGACTAACTAGATTCAGTTAATTTTTAATTTGTTCTGGGTAACATCAAAGTAAGGAAAATGCTGTTAATCTTCCCACTCTGAATAAGATGCCTGCTAACAGGGAGGTGTGAGGGAGGGAGACACCTATTAAAAGATTTTAATTAAGTGAAAGCGGCAGTATTAGCCAGGGAGAAAGTACCGACTTCTTTCCTTTCTTCAGTGGTGTCTAGTTGAAGGCACGCAGAAATGCCCTGCCTGAGCTCTCCCCTGAGCTGAAGGAGTTTCTAGGTGTTACTTAGGGATGTTTGCGACGGCACTGGGGCCGTGATGTGCTGCGTAATGCTGCAGAAGTGCCTTCGGTCTGGGGGACTGGCTGGGCGCTGGGCCCGCGGGGGCTGTGTGAGCTCGGAGGGGCTGCGGGCTGGCGTCAAACAGCCGTCACTGCGAAGGGCTCGGCTGCCCCACGCGCGCCAACAGCCCCAGCGAGCAGCACCAAGGCTGATGCCAGCTCTTCTTCCAGCTCCCTGCAGGCGGCGGGAGATGGAGGTGCCTGTTATCCTGCTGTTTTATTCTGTTTCCCACTAAGCTCATGGTCTCCCTGGCACCGATAGGCAGAAGAATGACGTTTTCCGCTCGCCAAGGTGATCGATACTAACACTACACAAGAGCTTAGGACCCTCCTGCAACGCCCATGCAGCCCCGCCGCTGGAAAAGGGCTGCACGTCTGTAAGAACCGGAGCCAAACCTGCAAGCAGTGACTGGATGGGGAAGCGGCCTTCCTCTTCCTCACTGCGTGCGTGTGTTTGCAGAGGACTGGTGGGTCTGCCCACTTTCGTGGTCCGTGGTCCCTTCTGCTTCTAGCCAGCACTTTTACCACAGCAGCAACTGTTTTTTGCTAAACTACAGCATATATAAATGGAGAATAAATGGATATTATGACCTCGCAGGTTTCCCAGTGAATAGTATTCCCACGCTCCTCGCAGGCTGGGGCGCCAGCCCTCAGAAACAGGGCTCGTGGTGGCCCTTGTACAGAACCTTCCTCTTGGGGGGAAAATACCCCCTCGATTGCAGAGTGTCCTGCTGAAAGGGACAGAATAACTCACGGGACCTTAATTCTGCAATCTTTACTCTCATCGTTAGGTTTTTACGTTCCATCGCACAAATAATAGTAACCAAAATGAGTCCAACAGAGTAAAAAACCCTGCAAAAAACCCCCAAAACAATCCCCTCCCAAACCAAACTGCTGGTTTTCAGTAGGCATTATTTTTAACTGTATTTTCATTTTGCTAGAATGCCTGGCAAAAATATTTGCTTGTCAGCAAATTGCTGCAAGTTTTTTCTCTACTGGCAGAGCGAATTTACTTTTTAACATATATATATTTAAAAAAAAATTTGGAGAGAATAGTTGCCTTTTAAAATGAAAAATAGATTTTTCCCAAAGAAATTATTCTCATCACAAACACTTCTAGAATTTGAGTTTTGTTTTTGGTTACGTTTTTGGTTAGCGTATATATCGGACTTAAGGTCTACTCATGCGAGTATGGGTCTTATGGTCAGCTCTTCCTACGTGACTCATCCTTCCTGCCCACAAGAAGTAACACCTTTAAGACTTGTGCCTGGCTGGGCAAGATCTGAGTAGGATTGTTTATGCTGGTACCAAAAAAATGAAAGTTAGTTTAATATAATCTCAGTAATCACTGGACTTATTGCCCAGGAAAGCGCAGGGCCTTTCAGGCTCTTCGTCCTGCCAAAAGCTGAGATCATGGTTTCTAAACTTTGCTGCTTTGTACCGCTATGCAGGTGCTAATCATTTCCATACAGCTGAGCTGTAATTTGCTGGCCTCCTCCATAAAACATACCAGCTTTTCACAGTGCCCTCTTATATATGCTGCTTTACAAGGAAGCTGTAACTAACAATTAAACCAGCATGTAATACATTATTTTCTTAGTTTATAGAAGATTGCTTTATGGGGCAGCATATTAACAAGAGATGCCTGGAGGTACGTGGTTCGTAGTGTCCAGCCCTTCAGCGGTTCAGGTTTATGCGCAGATATGAACAGACGACCCTCACCGATATTCAGATTGCAAATGGCTCTGTTGAGTAATTGCAGCATTAGAGTTCTCTAACTGCAGCTTCAAAGTAATTTCAGCTTTTTATAATTACAGAGCTAGCGGACTGTAATAATTTCCAAATGTTTTGGAGCTGATTTTAAAGCTGAACTGCAACATGTAAAGACAAATCTCAAAGGCCCAGATCCTGAAGAAATGCTTTGGCAGGTGGGCTGGGACGCTGCTTTTTTTTTTGTGAAGTAAAACTTATTGGGGAAATCTTCACTGATGCGTGTAAGATTTACACAGGCCACAAACCGGTCTGGATAAAGCGGCGCCTCTGAATGGGTTGGGGGAGAGAGGGAGAGGAGGCGCAGAGAGGAAACACAGACATGACCAGACTTGTGATGTTAGGAACAGTTTAATGACAATTTTGGTGCAAGCTTTATTAGAAAAATATGAATTTTCCCTTCCTTTTTAAAGCATAAGAACTACTGTCAGTCTAGATCTTAATGCATCTCAGTGGATGATTTTGAAGTGAGGCCATTTCATTGATTAGGAACACCTTCTTGTCTAGGAAGTTTAGGTGGCTTAGGAGGTTTCTGTGCTCCATATGTAGGATGAGCTTGTGGGTCGAGGCTTCAAAGGTAGTGGAGTGCTTACGTCTGGTGATGAATACCTTAAGGGGATTCTCAAAAGCGAGTCCAGCATGCTGCTCACTAGTTCATTCTTGATATTTATGCATAAATAAGCCTGAAAACTGGGCCCGAGGGACATAGAGGATGGCCATCACCTCAGTTGTCTCATCCTGGTGACCTAGACTTAATGTCTCTCCCAGTAAAGCTTCTCATGGCTCAACGTAAGGCTGGATATATTAATGCACTTGACATATTCATCCACTGAATAACCCTCAACTACTTTTCAGGGATGTAAGGCTTCAATTACTATGTCTAGTATTATAAAAAAAGTAAACGATGATCTCCGTTGGTTCTCAGACTGCCTGAAAGCTATAAGAAACTATATTTCAGGGGGAGAGCTTGAGAACGATTAGAGAATACCTGGAAAAGAAGGGGGGGAAAAATGATGTAACTGATTCTGGCCTGGCAGTTACTGAACTATGAGTCTGACTTGTGGTATGGGGAGGGAATTGAGGAGGTTCCTGGCCAGCCCAAGGGAACAAGATCAGGTTCAAAATCTTTGCTCTGGAAATAAAACATAGGAGTGGGAAGAAGGAGTAATGTGGAAATGGCAGCTGACTCCAGAACTGAGTAGAACTAGCAAAGCTTTCCTTTCTTCCTTTGCATTTTCATGGTATTACAACAGCATTTGGTCCTGCTGGTAGTTAAGCTCTTTGCATCTTCTCTTTCAAGGACCTGAAGCATGAGATTATTTCTGCAGAAGTCATGAAGCCATGCCTGGCGGGGCAGATGGCTCTGTCAGCAACTTCTTGGCCATTCTGTTACGGCCATGGAATTTTGTTTGATTTAGAGTGAGTGAGGGCCGTCTGGTGCGGTGGATACTGGTCTAGTAATGGAGGCACTAACTTTCTGAAACTGGGAGGTTCTCAAAAACAGAAGGGTTTTAAGAAATGCAGATTTACATGGGAGGTAAAGGTCTTCAGGGGTTTCAAATAAGAGCAGGGCAGTGCTAATGGTACCCTATGGCCCTCTAGCTCCAAACTGTGCCTGTAAGAAAGATGGGTGATGAGGAGTGCTAATTAAGTTGGTGAGGGAGGAGTGTGCTGGTGCTTACTGCGTGGTTTGAGCAAGGCAGCGCTCTTGAGCTTGGTTCCTCCTGCCTTGTGCACAACACCTTGAAAATCTGGTGCAAAGTGCCTTTGCCTCCTTTCCTGCAAGCCTTCCTTGCCTACTGCATCATCTTGAGACTGATACTCCGGGATATCATCTTGCCTCTGTGTGTGTATTTTCAATGTGAAAACTAACTTTTATTGGAAACAAGCGCCTTATTTAAAATAAGAGAGCAAAGAATTTTTATCCTTTCATGAAGTTGATCCAAACCTTCAAAGTGTTTTGGTAATTCTGTTTATGGCTAAAAGATTGATTATTTAAGTCTGTGTTAGAGTATACTTTTTAGTTTGAAGTAATGGCTCATTACAAACCCGCTCAGGAATGCTTTTGAGTTTTTTAGGAATTTTTTAAAGCTGGATGAGGAGGGAAGAGTGTGAGGCACTAAGTTTAGCATGTCAAAACATCTGGATCTGCTCTATGGTTTATTTTTTAATGTGTTTTCCATGAGTCTAGTTAAACGACCACATGGCTTGATGGCAAAATGAATGCAAGTGTAGTGTTTGGAAGTGGACCTTGGATAAAAGTTCGGCTTGCTAACTAGAGTTAAGTGACATGCTCTTCTTTCTGGTTAGGTCGTGTGGATTCACAGAAAGAGCCCATCTTGGCTGCTGCTGTTCCTTTTCCCTGCCAAAAGCTGCTAAACGTAAAGCAGGCAAAGGAAGTACTAAATTACAGAACACCTAATCTTTAGCCTTTTGTTTAATCTCAAATGAGTCTCCCAGATCTCATAAACTAGAAATGAGGACAGCACAGAAGGCCAACCACAAGATGGTCTAGGACCTGCGCTTGGGCAGAGGGACTCCTGCGGCTGCAGGAGCAGAAAGGGACGGCTCTGATATGCCTTTTTTAGGTTGTGCTGTTGCAGTGCTGTTGTTCTGCTGGGCTGCCAACACACCAGCAAGGCATAGCAAGAACTGGTCCTTATTTAGCTCCTATTAATTTTGAGCTGAGTGAGATACTTTGTTAGTAGAGAAGTAGATATTGTTACATTCCTATGAAATCCGTAAGGACCTCATTGCTGATAGACACCGGCAGAGGTAATGACTTAACTTCAGCTCTGCTTGCAAGTGATCTTTAACCATTGCTCTTTGCCCTTCCCTTTGGCATCCTTTTTCTCATATCTGTTTTCCCACATTTTCTCTCTTCCAAGCACGCGTTTTCATTCTGTCGCTGCTTTCAGCTTAGCCCAAATGCTAATGAGGCCTCGGGTCTTCAGTCCTACACTTGTGTTGGGAGAGTGGGGCTAAGGTACAATCAGGGGCAGCTCTTGAGGATTTTGGGGTCCATCTCTGCCAGAGTTTTATAGCCTTCCCTAAAATCCCTGTCATTCATTGCCATTCTGTCTTAACAGTGACATGCAGTGGCAGCACGATGCAACAGAAGCAGCTGCAGACATCATACAAACTTGTTACTACACCACTTTTTTCCACTGACGTGTGAACACCTTAAAGGATCTCGGTGCATCTTGTGTCCCTACATTAGCTGTCTGAGGGTTTCATTGACTGTCTCAAGCCCGGGAAGTTGGGCACATACCAATGCAGGTGGAGGGTGAAGAGAGGCATGTATGCAAAAGATAGTATCCTTTAAAAGGAAAGGACGTTTTTCTTGTTTTTCAGAATATAGGACTAAATATTCTTGTCCTAGTGGTATTATTGTGATAAGGAATTATCCACTCTGTTCTTGTTTTGTGTAATATTGTTCTCTTCACGTGGAACTACTGCAAATGTTGAGATCCCACCAGCTAAAAAGTGTTAGTCACCGCTGGGTACAACTCAGGTTTCTTTGTACCTGGGAGTGATTTGTGGCAGTCATTCTGTAAAACCTGTGTTTCCCAAGAAAGCCTGGAAATTGTGTTCGACTGATCTTCGGAGAATTGACCCCTGGCAAAACGTTTGCGGGAAGGGTTAGATGGCAGCGTTTGTACAGGCAGCAAAGGTAAAAGATGGATTCCTCAGGAAGGAGGGGAGGGAGCCCAAAGGAACAAAATGAAGGATGTTGAGGGAGGGGTAGGCTGCAGAAGGGTAGAGAAAATCACGTGTTGATACTTCAGGATACTTCTTTTGGGGTATCTTCTGTGCTTTAGGGATACGGCTAACCTACACGCATGGAAAATAAAGGATGTTAATCTGTAGATGTGAAAAGGACTCTGGAGATGGAGCCAAGGATAGTGTTATCTGTCTTCAGTGACTTGAACAGATTCCTGAGCTGAGGAGTAGAAGGGTTAACCACTGTGTGTATTAAGGCTACAAAAAGCTTTTCAACTGGGAACATAAATTACTGAAGCTACTATTCACAAAAACACATATCAGACATAAAACAACTGCCACAGCTTTTCAGATGTCTTATTGTGCTTCATCTCATGGTGACAAGTGGAGTGCTCTGGGACTACTTTTCAAAGTATTCTCCTTTGTATCTTAAGAATACAGAATGGCTCAGCCTTGACACCTATCTTCATATGTAAGGAGACTGATAGGTCACTAGTGACATAGCTGCAAACATGTAATCAAGCGTCTTCTCATTGCTTCCAAGCAAATGTTCTTGCCCTGCATCAGACAGACAGCACCTAGATGTTCCTTTTCTGAGTATCTTATATACTTTGAATTATGGGAAGAACAAATATTAGATACATCTCTTTTTCTCTGCTTTGTGATTTGCAGGGAGTCTGAGATCGACGTTTCCAGCGAACATTGGATTCCCTCATTCCCAGCAGAGTCCTATCCTTCAGTGAATTTGCAAAAATCCCAGTCCTAGAGAGCTGCTGAGGTCCAGATCTAGAGGGATAATACTCAACCAGTCAGATATTCATGCACTTCTCCCCCCTCTGTTTAAAAGCAGCCGGATGCTGCCATGGTCTTTATCAAGTTGAATTAAACAAACAAGAAATAAATTAATGTTTCTGGGCCAGGATCTTTTGTTCCCTTCCCAGTTACTGTGGACAGGGGCTGTTAGGCCATCTAGCCAGAGCGATTATCGACTTGCCAGCCTTCTGCCTGTCTTGCCTTTATGCTGGGGAAGTTGCAAAATTGTCTCTACACAGTTTATAGTGGATCAGTTTGATAACCCAGCTCACTGCATGGACACACAAAACATTGGCACAGCTGTTGGGGAAATAAACTGGTCTGTGGCCAGGCTGGGATTTGAGGGGAGGAGGGGTTTCTCTATAGGGCTGTCCTCTTTCCTCCCTCTGCCTGCTATTAGGTAACGACGTGAGCATCAGGTCTCTGACACGGAGGAAATCTCATCTTATTCCTGGGCAGCTTGGTGCCCTGTGCTGCTATGAAGGTAAATAATGGCAGAATTCAGAGCATCAAGTACAGGCTCACCCTGGCTGGCAAGGAGGTTCCCAGGTCCTGCTCAGAATGGGGGACCAGCTCTTAGGAAGTAACTGGGGCAGATATGGCTGTCACCAGAAGTTCACGTGACTAGTCCTAAATGCTCTTGGTTATGCAGGTTAAATAACAGGACAAGATGTCCAAACATATTTGTGGATCCCTGTGTGCCTAGAAATGTTGCTTTCCCCTATGCTGCAAGAAAACGGAAGGGGAAACAATCATGGTGATGGTATGAAGTGCTGCGGTGGTTGAACTTCCTTGTTCGGGATCTTCAGCTTGAGGTGTGGAAAGAGGGGAGATGGGTTCGCCATTGTTTGGCTTCACACATCTTCCTGATGTCAGGATTTTTTTTAATGAGGGGAGGCTGCTGTGATGGTTCTTCAGCCCATTCCTCTTGAAATGCTCCTCGGAGGTCTGCAGCCATGTCTGGGCGGGTGCTGGTCACAGCCATGGGGAGCTGCGTGGGATGCAATGCCACGGTCAGTGCTGCACACTGTGGGCAGTCCCTTTCACCCTCACGACTGGCTTCGGCAGGCGTGGGCGTCTAAAATGCTTCTCCCCAGGCTTTTGAGGCTGGTGTATGTGTATGCAAAGCTGCTGACAGCATCAAGCTGAGATCTGCTGGTAACTGGGATCTGGGAAACCTTATGCCAAGAGGAAAAATATCTTAAAATGACTTTAATTTTTAGCGCTAAACAGCTCATACTCCCCCTCATGCCTCTGAGCTGAAAAAACCCCAGTCTCCCTCAGAAAGTGAAGCTAAAATGCAGGGCAGGGTTCCTGTTTGCGTTGTGTTGGAGGCATTCAGTCTGCTTCATTATTTAATATCAACAGACGAAAATTGTTGGCTCCACCTCTGCGCATTTATCTGCTCCGTGGCAGGTTGTATTTGCCGTTATTGCCTGGGAGGGGTGACAAAGACACAGGGTCTGGAGCAAGGCAGGTCTGGGGGCTCTGCCTGAGCTCTGTCGTGGCACGGGGATGGCTCCGTGGGTGCCCAGATGGGTCAGAGCTGAGACCTGCAGCGCTGGGCTGGGGGCCATGGAGTTAAGCAGGGGAAAGCTTGTGTGTAAATATTTTCTTTCCCAAACCAGGAACTCTGCAAGCAGGTCCCAGAGCACATATAACATCCAGCCCTTCCCAGCACCAGCCCTTGCAACTCTGAGGCTGGTCGGGGCCAGCAATGCCCACTTGTGCTTGTACTAACATTAAATATAAGCAGTGTGGTTTTGCCAGCCTCAGCCTTCAGGCTAGCCCTGTTTCTCAACAGCTCAGCAGCAAACGGTCCTTCCCTGCCTGCCCCCGCCTTTTTTTTCTTACAGTTAACTAAATCAAAATCCAGGGTTAACCACAGCTAAGTAACCATGAGAGGCTCAGGGTTTAATCCTATGGCCCTGGTCCTTTCAAGCGCTAGCCCTGCTGTGACTCTGTAGCAATCTCTGCTAGCTCAGCAGCGCTCCAGTTTTTCAAAGTTGCCTTACCCGTGTCCAAACCCAGGACCTAAGCCCCAGCTGGTGACAGTACCTGCACCCCAATGCACCAGAAGGGGTGCATTGTTTTCCCCCACGTTGGCTCCCTCAGTCACTTCTGTGGATCTGGAAGAACCAGGAATAAATACCCCTCTTCCATCACATTTCCCAAATTTCTCTCTGGCTCACACCTGCTGACTTAGGTCAGGATCCAACTTTTTGAGTCCGTGAATGCAGCAGGGAACTACCAGCTTTCCCACCCCCAAAACTTAGATCCACGTGAACCTGGTCTGAAGCACGGACAGATGATGTCTCTCTGCCCTGAAAAATAAGCCCTTTCACTTTCGTGTATTAATTCCTGTCTTATGCGCTGATAGGGCTCACTCATAAATGCTGACACATGTACACAAGGGTCAGTTTGAAATCTGTGTTCATTCATTATCTTGGAGAGATTAGCTCCCTGCTCGCACTGGTGAGACGTCTGCTTGCACACTGCTGGGGGGCAGAGCTGACTTTGGGGGTCTCTGCTCAGTGAGACCCAGGTCCAGCCTTTTTTCCATGCCCTGCAGGTGCTGGGGGGGTGAATTCAGCCTCTGTTTCTCCCAATCACTGATGAAACAATCAGTCTGAAACAATGACTCAAAGCTCACGGAGTTTCCACTGTGGTGTTTGGGGGAAAAACCTTTAGGGGATGTTTTTTGTTTTGGTGTTGGAGTGATTTCACTTAAGTACAGAACCATAAGGATACCAGAAATTAATAAAGTTTTGCTCTGGCTCTTGTTTGGAGCTTGATTAATTTTACAGCAGGCTCCAAGGAGACTGCATGCTGTTGTCTGGGAGGATTTTTGAAGTTGAATAGTGTTGAGATGAGGCAGCACAGTGGTGGTACGGGTGGGGAAGGCTTGTTTGCTTCCAGGGATAAGTCAGAGGCTTCCTTTCTGCAAGGGGTGACTGGTTCTCTGGGAGGAAGGTCTGTCTCCATCCATGGCGAGGGATCACAGCTGTGGAGATTTTGTGGAGGCTGTTGAGCTAAGGAGCATTTCCACCAGGCTGAGCAATGAGTTGAGATGGCTTTTGGGACAGGCTCAGCTGAGCAGCTGGTAGGGTGAGAATGTGATGAAAATAAACAAGATATTGTGTGGAGACTCTGTTAAGCAGTGGAAAGACAATTCACCCACAGTTCAACCGTGGCATTTGTGACAGGTGAATAACATAAAATACCTTGAGAAAGAGCTTGAGGTCAGTTTTTTTTTTTTTCCTGGGATGGAGAGACTAAATCAGAAGCCTACACCTTTCATGGAAGGCAATCAAGCTCTTTTTCACCAAACATTTGGATGTCAACATGAGCAGCTTGAGCCTATGTGAGATTATAGACTTTTTCATGTGTCAGTCAAAATATCCCGGGGAGAAAAAATGTCACATTCTTCCTCTGTGTTACTGGCATTCGTGTTTTGTAAAACACATAGCTTTTTATTTAAAATAGATCTGCTGATATAAAAACCGAACACAAAATATCAGGAAGTTGGCTGGTCTCTAAAAGGGATGCCTGCTGAGAATGTAAAATTAATTTGCTGCATGTGAAAAATGCTAGCTGTGGGGACAGATGACAGAGAAGGTGTCTGAAAGAGAATAGCATGGATATGTTTCCTCTACCTTGCCAAGCAAAATAGTCCAATTTTGTTCACAAAGGCTGTTTCTGGGGCTAAGTTGGTAACCTGATCTTTATTCCTTTCACACTAGTTTACTCCTTTCCCAGTCTTTCTTTTCCAGCACAAAACACTTTTGCACCTTAGATAAGGACAGCAAATAGGCAGAGGGTCCTGTCTTTGCCATTAACAGATGCCTCGTTCACTTGGTGAATAATATTGTTGTTCTCTGTAAGATGCTCAGGGTCTTTAGGTAACGTGTTGGTCCAGGTTTCCTCTGTGGCACAGCTCTGCTCTTAGGACTTGGTTTGTAGATCCAGCTTAAGAGAAACAGCAAATGGATGTTCTTGGGGTGAATTACTTGTTCTCTTGGTTAAATAAATTAAAGCATCAACATTTTTCCTCATGTATAAGAAAATTACATACGATGTCCTAAAAATGCCAGGCCCAAGAGTGGAGCAGAAACAGATTTGGCCATTTCTCTCAGCTGCTGTGTCCTCTACAACATCTTCCTCGTTTCTCTGGCACCCAACTGCATTTACATCAGAGGAAGGACCCAGAGGTTCAAGCTTGCTTTCAGGGCACGGTTTGACTGTTGGCTATGTGATGGTGGGTGTAAGAAGATAAAGCTATGACTGTATCTCTGCGGTGCTCAGCTGAATTTCACTTCTGGGTTAAATCAAGCCATGATTCCCCTGGCCTGCACTAGATTTACACTTGTACAGAAAATGTGGAGAGAGATGAGTGCTTAATTGCCAATTTAAGACAAGACTGGGTAAGGAAAATTTGCATCCCTGTTTTTGTTCTCAGAACAAGATTTGAGGTGCCTGCTTCAGCCTACCTCCATGATTAACACCTGTGGGGTCCAGCCTGGAGGAGAGGAACCAGAAGATCCAAACCTGTAGTTTCAGGATCCTTAAGGCTTCTTGGTTGAACTGAACATTGCTTCAAATTGATTGTTAAATCAGGGAGCGTGGGTGTAGCTCATTCCATTATAATCCCCACAAATTGCTTTGTAATCGAAAGCTTTTGTTCCAGTGTCAAGTGGTTAAGCACCAAGTAAGAAGATCTATTTTACAAGACCAGACAAGATCTGACAGACAGCGGAAACTTAACTTTCAACAAATATAACAATCAACATGAGAGAACCAAAAGGTCCTCATTAAGCACTGCTGTTTTTAATTAATTGGTCCTTCAGATTTACTTCTTTAAAGCTGCTAACAGCCTTAAGCCTTTCCTAGATTAATTACAAAAGATGAGCAAATCACAATAATTAGTTTAGCCTCGGGCTCTTGCTAGGCCTCTGACCTATGTGTGTAGGTTTGCTCCATGCAGCGTAGAGAGGGGGAAGCAATTTGCCTTCTTGTCTTGTTTCTGAATCAGAATTTCTGGCAGGAAGTGGTTTTTTATTTTCTTCAGTTGTTGAAAAGTGTAATTTTCCTTCCTCTAATATATTCTTGTCACTTAGTTTAAAATGATCCCTCTGCTGTAACGACTCCCACTTGGGCTGGAAACCCTCCTTCACCACCACCAACTCAGTCAGTGATGATGACTTTCAAGGCTTGTAATTCTTGGCTTATGGGGCCTACAGACTCAGGGAAGTATCATTAAAAATGAATCATGCTGCTCCCCTGGGGACACACTTGCTTCCCGGGATGCACATTAATGTGAATCCATCACCCCTCCCTTGCCGCAGAGGGCTGCTAAGTCAACAGTGCAATGTAAGAATGAATTTCAAAGAGGAACATATATATGTACCTATTCATAAAGAGAGAGAGAGACTTTCTGTATGTGCCTGTAAGAGGCAGACCCGTCGTTGCACCGAGAAGCTGGTGCTCTTCAGGTCTTTTCCTGTCTGACCCATGATTTCATCTCTAGCTTGAAGCAGAGTTTTGGGGCCATCTCTATTCCTTTCATTCATGAGACAAATCCTCCCATTTCAACAGTCATCCCCTTGGTTTCGGTGAGTCTGTTGGCAGTGTAATGGGAAAGTATGGTTATCTTTGCCTGGAAACGGCGTGCCTCGGTTTCCCTACCTGTAAAATGGGCACAGTACCATCTCTTGAAGATTAGCTACGTGTCTTGACTTACTCATTCTATAAATTGCTTTGAGATCCTAGGCTGATGGGAAGATAAGGGAAAATTATTGCTGTTTGTGCTCTTGATTAGATGATCATCTGCTTAATTTCCTGCGAGTTCAGTGAGACTTATCAAGGCACCTAAGAATTATGCTAAACAGTGGTTTAAGAAGTGACATCATCACTGTGCTGTACTGCCTGACAAAATCAAGTGTAACCATGGATAACCACTAAAAAAAAAAAAAGTTGTTCTAAGATATCTGCTGTGACCCTCTGTGGGGCTTTTCCTGGGGCTGAAGCTAAGCGGGAGGTCCCGGGGGCTGCCTGCTCCCCGTGCCCTGCCGGCCAGAGGCTCCCATCACTCCAAAACTTCTTAGCTCAGAAGCACGGTGCAGTTCTGCTGCCAAGAGAGGAGAATCCACTGCAAAGGTAATTTCTAAGCACAGTAGTGCTGAGTTAGCACAATATACTGCTGTATATTTTCCTCTTGAAAACCAAAGGAGGTTAAATTCTTCATTGGAGCTTTTGGGTTCTCTCTTCCCACCTACCTGCCCTCTGTCTCACTGCTGCTGGGTGCAGGTTTAAAAGGTGTATTTTAATTTATTTTTATTTCTAATACTCTTCAGATGTCTTCTTTCAGGCTGGAACAGACATGGTTGAACTCCTGTGTGCTGAACTGCTGGGCATTGCTTTATTGTTATCTGGAAGCTGTGGAGTGGCGTCAGGTCACTGCTGTGCCCCAGCTAATAAATTTGTGCTATTTCTTGCTAAAAAATTCCCATCTGATCTGACAAAAGTGATAGAAACCAATGATTTTTTTCACCTTAAATGGGGAAGTAGCTACACTGGGGTGAACACCTGTTAGGGAGAGGCTTTGCTCACCTCTGGGACAGTTGGTATCATTAGTATCACAGCGGTTGCCTGCCACTGGGAGGGAGTCAGACAACCCGAGCTCTCTGCTTCCCACTCCCTCGGGGTCCACTAGGAAAATCCTGGCCAACACCGCTAATCCGCTTCCCTTCTATTGCTCTGACAAAAGGAAAAGGATCCTTATCTCTCTAAACTAGAAGTGTAATGGGAACCAAACGGGGGCCTTCCTCTTCCTTTTACTTATCATTTCTTTGTCCCTCTAAATTTGTCTCCGTCCCTGGACCTTAACCTCCCGCTCCAAGGGCAGGACAAGGCAGGCTGATAAGCCGTCTCTGAAACCGCTGGTATTGAAGCAATTATTCAGCAGCTGCGGCCCTTTGCAGCTGAGCAGAGATTACCATCTCTATCCCTGGGAAAACCGTCTTTGTGCGTCCTTAATGTATCCTGGCCTGCAGACCTTATTTATGGCACCTTCTGGCTGAATTACCACAGTGACGCAGCCCTGGGATCTTTACTGCTCTTGCTTTGGACTCTGTCCTCAAAACCAAGGTAATTTTTTTTTTACCCCCCCTTCCTTGTCTGCGACTGCTTATGCTTAATGTGGTTCATGGGATAGCAACACTCCCACTTGCTTCGGAGAGCTGGTCCTGTGCGTTTGCTCTCCTTCGAGAATACGTGCAGTGTGACACAGGCAGACTAGTGCTGCCAATAGCTGCTCTGCTACATGTATGCTAATATTGCCTTAGTTAATAGCTCCGATTCATAGCTAATTTGAATGCAGTTGGGGAAATATTGTCGGCAATATTTCCGTGGAGTTTTAAAACAGATCTGCCTGTAGTTTCTAGGCACAAATTGTTGCGGAAAGTAGATTCTGTACTTCAATATTTGCAAGCTTACATAGCCCAGAAGTGCGATCAGTCCCCAAGACCACGACTATAACCTCCAATATTTGTGTTCACCCTCAATTCGGAGTTAAAGAAATCTATGAGAATCATGATATTGTCACCAATTTTAAGCACTGAACTCAGGGAAGTTTTGATGCACGGTCCAGAAGTTAAAAGCAGAAACGAGGGTCATCTTTTAGGGTTTTTTTTTTTTTTTTTTTGTATGTATTTACCGGTACTGCCCCAATAGCTGCTGCTATGGACACAGTCAGAAAAGAAATAAGAGAACTCACAATAGCTCTTTTCACTTCTTCTATGAATCGATGCTCAGTTATCCCACATGTGAAACAGGTGCAGCAATACAACAACCTGCTGTACTCTCCAGCTCTCTCTCCTGTAACCACATGTCTTTAAGAAGCTCTTATCTATCTACGCTTTGTCATGGCTTTTTTTAATGCTGCAATTTCATCGTCAGGCTGTTGGAATGGGAAGGAGGTGATGAGAAGTGTGAGGTTGCTGCAGGTGTAGAAAAAGGTAAGACAAAAATTTCTGGGGAAAAAAGCACCCTATTACCAAATATTTCAGCAGATTGATTAAAAAATAAATTCAGCAGAGAGTCAAAAAGACCCCAAAAACTATTAAAACCAAAGGCCCCAGTGGTAACCACGGCAGTGCAGCTGGCAAGATACAACTGACAAAGGAGAAAAATATTTTTACAATTCTTTTTTTTTTTTTTTCCCAGAAAAGCAACAGTTGAAAGACCTTGAATCAGCAATCGAGTTTCTGCTTTCATTTACACCTGGCATGACCTAGACCGGTGCCACTTTTGGTGCCGCTCCTCTGGGCACGCGTGTGCATGGGAGCGCGGAGGGGCTTGTGCTGTGGGGCAGGAGGGATGGGAAGACCAGATCTTTTTTAACAAGTTATGGATTTAGCAATAAATGATAACGATTTCCCTTTTATATAAGCAACAGTAGGGGAAACAAAACAAAACCTTTGCCTCATTTCCTGTTGTGTTTTGAGGTTTCTTACCAACACTGAAAACCACAGTTCATTACGGGAAGTTTTAGTGGTCTGTATCTGTCAGTGTTTTAAATCAGTATTTGGCATCAGCGAATGAGACACTTTTCCCTTGAAGTAGGAGGGGAATTTCACTCTTTTATGTGTGTTTTGTTTGAGAAACTGTGTATTCACATTTCTTGTCAAGTTTCTCATTTATAGGCATCGTGAAAAGCTACACCAACAAAACCAAGAATGTTTTGAACGGTTTTCCTTCATGTTCAATGAATATCCTTCACCATTAACCAGCCCGCTAGCCAGGGGCTTGGGAGCGTGGCAGTCGCCGGTCTGTTGTCAGCTTGGCTTTATATCACAGCCTCTTTGTAGAGACATTAGTTTTCATCAGTGCATTTGTTCTGGGGAGAGTTATGAGCCTGAGATGCTGGCAAATGTTTATGAAGCTAGTAGGTTTATGTTTTATACCCTCTAGGCTGTTGGGATAGCATTGTGCTGCACAAATACATGAGTAACGGTGCCCCCTCAAAGTCTGGAGGAGTTAGCAGGTAAGTGAAACACAGCTGCTTTGGCCGAGTGAAAATTCCTTCAGGATTAATGGGAAGTGCAATCAAGCACAAGCTCCTGCCTACCTTCAGTTTGCTCTCCGCGTGCACGGTATTGCGGCGGCTCTGCCCATGCGTTGGAGAAGGCGGGTCGGGAGGCTGCGGTGAGGAGCGTACGGGCTGGAGGAAATGCCACCTCTCCCAGCGGGGCAGCAAGCCTGAACCGAGCTCCATCTTTTTCACTACCTCGTTTGTGACTCAGAAGAACCCCGTCAGCCTTTCCTCCTCAGCTGCCAGTCTTCAAGTGCAGTAGGACTGGTGGTGTTAATCTGATTTTATGGAGTACCCCGAGATGCTTGAATGAGAATAAGCACAAGAACAGCAGCGATGCCACGGGGTTCCCTGAACGGCTGCGTCCCTCATCGGCTGCGTGTTCCTCTCTGGGCACCCAGACTTTGAGCAAAGCCAAGCCTCTCTCTCAGGCTGCTATGAGAGGTTTGCGCTGTGAGGAAGCTTGTTTGCGTGGTATTATCCATAAGCACTGGCCTGCTCCCAGCTTACTGCACACAGGCTGGCAAAAGTCGACCAGCAGCACCAGTTTAGACCGACCAGTTTAGACCGACCCTGCTGGATCTGGGAGGACCCACGACCCTCTGTTGGGTTGTTGGTTGTTAGGTTGGATTTCCTACGTTACAGGGTTTCTCAGCTCAGTCGGCCAGATCCGGCAGTGAGGTTGGCAGCTGCATGGCCAGCACATCTCCAGCGTGTGCGTAGGAACGTGTCTCCTCTATCTCCCAGCTTTCTGCAGCTCCTGGTGCCGCCTTTGCATGCCTGATCCCTCTGAGGGGATCGTGGCTTGTGTGAACAGGGGAGCCAGACAAGGATGGATTCGTTTCGCGGCGGAGCGAGTGGAAACCTGTAACAGGCTGGTGGAGTCCTGCTCCCGCTGCTTGCAGAAGCCGCCGTCACGGCTTGGGCAGCTCCATCCTCGCATTTCATAGCACGGTGTTACTGCTGGGGAGTTCAGGTGAGGAAATGGGAGCAGAGGAAAGCAGAGAAGGCAGAACATCTCTTGGAGCCTGACGGCTTCAACACCTCTCCTCTCACGCACACACACGCTTCTATTTTTCCAAAAATCCTCCTACTGAGTTAGGAGTTGTTAGCCTTGATGGAAATCACAGAAGTAGTTGGTGGCAGCCCTGCTTGGTGCCTTTTGATCCAATGGATTGGTGCCCACTTTAAAAAAATAGAGATTAATTCATTCTAGCTTTATTTTTTGCATAGGGACAGTAGGGCTAAGCCAACAAGTACAAATCAGATCTCCCCTCCAGCCTGAGGTGAGGAGAAGTGTGGGTGCTACTGTAATACAATATACGTAAACTCATGTTTTGGAGAAAAAAACCTACTCCATCCTCCATTATATCTGCATTTAACATTTAAGTGTTTAAGCAGAGGTGGTTATTACAGCAGCTTAAGCCTGCCCTGGCCCTCTCTATTTCCAGACAATATATTCTAATTTGCCTGTGCCAAATGCTGGTATAGGAATTTCCCAGAGCTGCAACTAATTTTCTTGCAGGAATGAGGAGCGCACCGCTAACGACGCCCGCTTCGTCACCGAGATCCTGGCAGCTGCGACGCTCGGCACCTCTGGCGGCGTCTCCAGCCACCAATACGCAGCAGGGAGCTGCTCGCAGCTACACCATCTCCCTTCTCACCTCAAGCACGGTGTCGGAGGAAGCTGTCTCTGGGTCAAAGCCTCCAGAAATGGAGAGCTGGGTGTTATTTAAAGATGATGGGAGTGAGTGCTACCTCCCTGCCTTTCCTTTTCGGAGGAGCCGTGGAGCAGGCTATGGAGTGGGGTGGCTTTGCCGCCGTTGCTGCCTCTCCACGGAGACTGCGCGAGCCCCCGAGGAATGCGCTCCGGCGCTGCGGGCCTGGGCCGCGGGTTAAGGGTTTTAAAATACGGGAGGCATAAAACAAACGGTTTGAGCATTTCCATACGCCGCCGAGATCTATTAATACGGTAGCGTAGAGAGGACTGCACTTTGGCACCCTCCCCACCTCCACCAGCTGCTCGCAGAAGGGATTAGCAGGGGATTTAATTAATAAGCATTGTGACTTTCTCTACATTTTTCCTTTTTTTTTCATTTTTTTTTTCTTTTTCTCTTTTTTTTTTTTTAGCACAGCGTGTCCTACCTGGGCATTGCCCTACGTGCCCTTACCCAGGCACAGGGAAAGCCCTGTTTAACCGTGGCACGTAAAGGTTTGAATACATGGTCCAATAATCCTGTTTCCCTTCCTAAAATGGATGTGGCTGGTATATACGAGAGGAAGACAACAGGCTTTAGGAAGGAGGAGGGAAAGGTCACACTGCCAGACTCGTGCTGCCCGTGGTACTTTTCTTTGATCCCTTTGCTTTAAAAGGGAATAATGCAAAATCATTAAGTCTAACACCCCTTGAAGATGCAACGGGCTAAAGAGCCCCACAAGTTTTTCAGACGAAACTTGTAACGTCCTTGGGTTTTGTGCCAGATAACATGTTGCTATGCCGCGCGCTGCCAAGGAATCCGAGTACTGCGAGTGCAGGGACGCTAAAGATGCCACACAGAAGGCTCTGCATGCGTGCTGTGTTTTTCCATAGCAACAAATACGCCTGATTACAGCACATTCATATGCTCTATATAACGAGTATCCCATAGGAAATTTGTCACCATGCATCCTGCATCATAATTAGAAATCAGACCCGGGCCACTGAAATGAATTCCCCGGGCGTAGGATGTCGGGCGCGCTCTGCGTGGAGAGGAGGGTGGGAAGGAGGGGAGGGGAGGGCGAAGGGGCAGCTCTGCTGGGCGCTCTGGTCCAACGCTTGCCGCCGAACGTCACAGCTGATTCTGAACTATTTGTGCTGTCCCTCCTGGCAGTGTGTGTGTGTATGAGTGAGGACAGGTGGTTTTGAGGTTTTTCTTTTCTTTTCTCTTCTTTTTCTTTTTTTAAAAAAAATTTCCTAGCCTAATTTCTCTTCTGCTCCCCTCTGGTGGGGAGAAATTGAAACCAGCAGCATTTAGAATTCAGTTTCATAGGCAAAGCAGGTTCTCCTGGGGGGTTTCTGCCGTGGCTCGGTCCAATTGTTGCTGATGTATCACTTACAATATGCTTAACCACTTCAGACAAATTCAGCGGTGCTCTAATGAATAACTAAAATACGCAGGCATACTTTCAACCAGGCAAATTTAATAAAGATTTTTATTCACCTGACAAATCTAATCAATTTTCACCAAATAAGGCAACATTGAGCCTCAAGGCTAGGGGTTCACTGCGTGTGCAGTGTGTACATCTTTCCAGGTTCAAAAGCCTTAGGTTTTGTGGCTAATGCGGAGTTCAAAAGGAAATGTTACCTGCAGGTCAAAAGCTGTTTTCTAGCACAGCAATTGCGTTGGGTATTCATATAGTTCAGTCAGTGATGATAGCTATTAAGGTACCTACTTATATTTGCCATCAGCACCGCGTTAAGGTCTTTCTCTTATATGACGAGATCTGTTCAGATTCAGAAAATGAAATTATCTTTCTTCTCCATTAACCCGTGTCACTTCAATTTATGAACAAATGCTGCCCTTGACTGTAGCCTGCTCTGAGTCCGCAGGCTTTCGCTATGCCTCTAAGGACAAAGTTTGGTCACTGTTGGTAAGTAGAACCTCAAAGGGGAGGCACAAATACACGCTAAATCTATGCCATACATATATAGACTCTAATATTTATTACACCTTTCTAGTTAAAACAACTGGCTTGGTACCAAGAGGTAATTTTCGGAGATCTTGATGAGCTCTCTCGATCAGAGGCGGGCTGGGAATCGTGCAGAGGAGAGATTTTCCATGCTGAGGTTTATCATGTTACATCACCTGTTATCGCAGAGCGATGTGGGAGTGAGTCAGGTGCCCAAACGTTGGTGTCTCGTGACATTTTAGATTCCCTACGGCATTGGAGATGCGGCCATAGAGTTGGTGTCTAGGACACAGGAGACCTGTGCCCACTTGCAGCAGGCGCAGTTGGATGCCAGAGTGACAATAGATGCTTGTCAGGTACTCGAACTGTTCCCTTGCATATAGAAATAACTATATTTATTCAATAAATGGGCTAATTTAATTTCCCAGAGATTGAGCTGACTTGAGGCATGGTAATTTATATTTCAGTGAAATTATTTAGGATGGGCTTACAAAAGTTCACGAGGCTTCTAGTTCTTCCTTTCTGTACTAAAAAAAGCCAAGGCAAACTGCATGCTGCCAAATTGAACTGCATTATGCTCGTGTAATGACTCTAAGCGATGCTGTTACGGCATTGTGGAAGTATAACGTTTCAGACCATTACTATCGAACGACGTTACTGCGTGTGCCTGTGTATGTGTGAAGCAATTGCTGAGACTTGCTTCATCTTGATTTTTCTTTTTTTTTTTAAAAATCTTCCCTACCCCTCCCTCCCCGACACAAACCAGGTTTGGATTTGGGCCATGCAAAGGGCAGCCTGCCCCTGACCTTTGCAATGACATAAAGATTGCTGTAGCCACTTCATTATTTCATGGGTGCTTGAGCGCGCGCAGAGCTCACTTGCAGGTTGCTGTCGTTAGCGAGCCTGGAGGATCCAGGACTGGAGATCAGGGAGGAAAACTTGGCCTTATCGTGGCTATCATTGCAGTTATCATCTTGGGAAAGACCGATTAATGCGGCTGTGTAAGGTAAAAGAAAGCAATGCCAGGTTTCTGGGACCGACATTGCAAATGCTCTGGTAAATTAACAGTATGTTTCATCTGCTGTCAACTGGGTTGTTTAACTTGGACTCACTTTGCTGATAAACCAGCCCTATCACAAGCAGCACATAGCTTCATTCTCATATTCTCCCCTTTGGAACAAGCGAAAATGAAGTAAGCCTCTTGTCCCCTTTCCAGGCCTGAATGCCAACGTTTGTGCCAGTCCCACAGCTCTGCAGCATTAATGAAGTCATTGGATGATGCTCTATGAATTGAAGTGGCCAAAATGCTCTGTTGTAACCTTTAGATTAAGTGCTGCTCATCAAAGCCCGGAGGTAAGACAGCTGGGCAAACAGCCTGGCAGCCAGCCCAGGCGCCCGAGAGACACTTGCTGGGCATTTGTGCTCTACGTCCAAACGCTCCGGCTGCAAAAGGCCCTGTTTCACAGCACCTACCCCTGAGGAAGTGTCATTCAGTCTTGGGAGGAGATGCTACAGCCGTTCCCACGCTGTTTGTTCCTGTCATTTCCCTGATTTCTCCCCAAAGTGGCCAGGCCAGGTAGAAGTGAGTTTTCATCAGGAGGAGACATTGCAGAAAGCGCTAAGATCTTGTTTAGCACAGGGTAGGAAAGCATGATTTTTAGACTTTTTCTCCCTGCTTACAGATTCTCAGGGCAAGGGACAGGTTAGTAAATGGCTGTCATGTGGAAGAGTAATTTCCGCTCTCAGGTTTCCTGTTGCGGGGGGCCAGCAGGCTCCCTGCTGCTTGACACCGAATCTTGCTGGGGTTTATTGTAACTAAGAGTATGCACCTCTAAAGGTTCATCTCTCCGCAGTCCTGTGAAGCTGCAAGTGAATTTTGTTCATTTTCAGGGATTTTCTTGATTAGGGACAATGAAAAGGCCATTCCTGTTGGCTGACACCCTTCCTGCTGAAGATCTGGGCAGTGACTGGGACGGGTCTCCGGGGGGCTCTTCCAGGTTTGTGCTGCAATGCGATCTGCTGAATGTGAAGTGACCAGAGATTATCGTCCTAAGGGCTCTCTGGGTTAGGTTTTCCTTTGGGAGTCAGGTGTTCTTCTTCTTAATAAAGCATGGCTAAGGCAGGGTGCTAAAGGGGCATCCTGTGTTGGTTGAGGGTGACTGGACTGACAGACCATACCCTCCAGCACTTTCTGCAATGCTTATCGGGGCAGCAGAGCAGGTTTTAAAACTGTCTACACATGAAACAAGTTTGGTGCAGCAAGAATAGATCAGAACAGGAAAAGAGAGAAGAGTAAGAAGGAGGGGACGGGAAATAGACTGATGTGTCTTTGGAGGGAGGAAAAGGAATGTGTAAAACAGACACAGGAACAGTAGATCAAAGTAGCCCAGCGGGAAAAGGAGAAAGAGCAAACTAGTTATTGCATGAACAAAAATATCATTGTGGAAGAGACATGAAGAGAATGACAGGAGGAAAGGGACAGAGATTGACAGTAAAAAGAAACATTTTTCCTTTTAGAAAAGAATAGAAGAAGAGTAATAAAGGATAGGAGTGGGAGGTGAAAGCGAATTAGATGAAGAGGAGGAAGGCTGGAAATAAAGACATACTAAAATGGTTCCTGTATGACCCCAGGGGAAGAGCAGCAGCTTGGAGATGTATCTTGAAAATCACTCTGGGTAGCACATCACGAGGCTCAGCTCAGGCAGGAGCTTTTTTCATTGGGGGAAGAACAACCCATGCCTGCATTAATGTCAGGGTGGTGGTGCTCAGGTGGGGGCTGTGGAAGCGCATGTGTGGCTGAATCCCTGGAAGCGGGAGCTGGCTCTTCTTAAAGAGCTTTAAGAGCCCAGGGAAGCACGACCGAGCTGCTGTGGTTCAGTGAACCGGGCAGTGTGTGATGCCATTCCCCTTCAATCCCTGCCTTGCGATTAGTTTGCTCCAAGGGAAGCCAAAGCGCCGCCGGCTCACTCCCGAGCAGCGGCTGGCTGCGCAGCACCCTGCGGGATGCGCCGGGGCTGCCCGCCCTTTCGGAGGCAGGGTCGTGTGAATCGGAGCAGTTGAGAGGTTGAAAATAATCCTTGGAAAATACCTTGAAGAGGAAGTAAATTAACCTACCTCTGCACTCCCCTGCCTGCGCACACTTGGACAGTTTCAGTGCTGTAGCCCTCAGGCTCTGCTCGCATAGGCGACCGGTGACCCAAACGCTCCTTCAAGGGGACAGAAATCAGTCAGTAGGGAGAAGGAGAAGGAAAAAGGAAGAGGTTGGTAAGGCAGCAAGGAGGGAGAAAGACGAGTCCTGCAGTGACAGGGCAGGGTAGAGGAGCATGGAGAAGAAGCTGGAAGCATGTTTGCATGGTGGCTTTCCCTTCGAAGGAAGTGTTTGGTCCTGTTTGGTGGCCAGGCCCGTTGAAGGCTTGGTGTGTGTTTGTGTAAAGTCCTTTTAACCCCTTCTTCACCGGGACCCCTCCAGCTCCTTTGGTTTGTTGCAGAGCCCTTGGGGAGGGGGAAGCGCGCGGCTCCCCGGCGGCCAGAGCCTCCCGGCTGGGTGTGCGGTCCTGGCTCTGCTCGGGGCTGGCGTGGGGAGCTCAGGAGCTGCAGCGGCTCTGCCTGTGCAATGTGCTTCAATTACACTGATGGGTTTCACATCCAGCCACCCACTACCCTCCTCTGCTCGCCGCTCAGGGCAGCGAGAGGTGTAGCCAGCCTCCTGCCAGCTCTCCCTGAGCAAACGGCACTCAGGCTGAGAGCACTGCTGATGAAGCTTATTAAAAAGCCAATCTCCCAGCATTTGCTTTTCACATTACACCTGCTTTTCACACCCTGGCTTCATTTTTTAAGTTTGCCCATTTATGAGCTTTGCAAAACAGCAAAGTATTGCACTCTACCTGTACTGATGTTTTGGTCAGAAATCCCACCGTGTGTGAGGATGAAAAGCAAAACACTTGGGGGAAGCTGATGCCAAGTATGAATACATCACTCCAGCTTCAAACCCTGGCTGCCACTCTGCTGCCTGGAGCTGTAGCAACTAGAGAGTTGTGCGATTTACGTTCATGTTGTGGCCTTCTTGCATTTAGCAGGGTTTGAGCGGAGGCAGACAACTCGATTGAAAAGCAGAGTTTATCTGCGGCCACCACTTGCGTGTGGGCAGCCGGTCCTGGTTCAGTACAAGCAAAAACTCCCCTGGACTGCGCAGTAAGGATAAGCCCGAGGAGCCTTCGCCTTTCACACATACTCAGTTCTAGTGGGGTCCTGCCCCGGCTGCCTGTTCAGGGTGTCCAAAGCCTGCCCTTTTGGCAGCTGGAGGTGCTTTTCTTCATGCTGCCCATCTCCTGTGGGCTCATGGGGTAGATGTGTCCCTCATTCGTTGTCCTTGGTGGACCAGCTTGCTTCCTCCCCACTTGTAACCAGCATTGTTAGGTTTTTGGCTCTAATAATCTTCATTTGAAGCTCTAATGGATATCCACACAGATAACATGCTAATTTATTAGTTCAGCTCAACTGGGCTGCAGGATGAAAAATGATTGCGGAAGACTTTTAATAAAATTCAAAGGGATTTTATAGGTCTCAAGCCACTTATAAAATGCAAAAGAAAGCCAAGAGTATTACTTTGTTAACCCACATAATTCTATCCTGCCTAATGAGGTCTGGAGCTAATCTTCAGCACTCTGCCCTGGGATCAGAATTATTGGAGCAGGTAAACACCGCTAAGTACCGCGCTGCATCTCTGAGTTTTGGTTGCATTGTCACCGTGACTTTCTCTTCCTTCCCTTTTATGAACTTTTCATAAAGCTCAGAATAGAGATGATTATGTAAAAAAAAATAAAGAGCTGGCTTGCTGTAGTGACGTATTTAATAGCCGCTTTTTTCCTCTCTGCTTCTAGGGTTTAGGCAGTCAAGAGAAGCATAGTGTGTTGGCCTGGGGGAGGGCACAGATTTTCAGATTGCTCCTCCAAAGGGATGTAGAGACATCAACCCATAAGGGCACACCCCTTAGCTGTGAAACTCGCGCTACAAGCTCGGTTTAAGCAACGTATTTCTTTTTCATGACAAGTTCACATTTCTTACTCATTTTTGCAGGGATATTTTGTGGTTGCAGGGAGAGAGGGGCGGTATAGAAATATAGGAGAGGGACAGTCTGCTTAATCCTGTTCAGGAGAGAGCAAAATCTTCTAACCTAAATGTGGAAGGAATGTTTATTCCCTGCTATTTTTTCTTCTGGTAGAGACAATCAATGCAGTTTGACAGTCAGTGTCAAAGAGGACAGAAAATACAGACTAAGACTACCAATTACTATAAACTGGTAACCCCCCTTGATTCTGTGGAGTTACCCTCATCTACACCATCTCAAAAACTGCTTCCCGTTTGAGAAGCCATAATAAACTTTGTCCTTGTCGGTAGTATTTCAGCTCAGACCTTGCCTCTAAAACCAAACAGAGCATTAAAAGTCAGTCTTGTTAATGGTTCCTCTAGCTGCTCTTGTTCTCCCCTGCCTGCATAGGTTGTGGAGAAGCTTATTTTGGGTTGAGTTAAAAACAAGGCAATGGAACCCCAGTTCTTAGAATGGCTTGCAGAAGCTTATCTAGGTTTCCAGAAAATTACAGCGTTTCACAGTAGGCTCCACTTTGCTGGTTTCACAATGTGTACAACCCCATAACCAACAAGAAAGCAAAACTAGATGAGGGTAGAGTTCATTATTAGGCTTCCTAGTTTGATACAGCACCGCGTGTCCTGTGCTAGGGGCAAGATTTGTTAAGATTTTAAAGAGCGACGCCATTACTAAGTTTTCCCGACTGTGTAAGCAGCTCTTACCACAGGAATGAGCAAAGCACAGTTGCACACGTGGTTTGGATGCTGGAGATAGTTCTGTTGAACCAAGTGACCTAGCAATTCACTTTGGTCCTGTTATTTGGTGATTATAGTGTGACCTGGGGAATATTAGCCACAGTCAAAGCAGGTGACCACTTACCAGGAAAATGTAGCTTTCAGGGTATAATCTGTTTACAAGCATTTAATTGCGGTAAATGAGCAAGGCAGAAGGTGAAGAAGATCTGAAACACAGAGGAATAATAAATTGACTCATGTTTATTTAAGCATTTATATCTTCTGAAGCTGGGCTTAGCCTGAGGATGTGTAGGGATTAAGACATGCTTGCAAAGCCCCTTGCTGTCTTCTGCATCCCACTTTTTCCCCCTATAATGCCAAATCCTCTATCCCCTTCCAGTGGGGTCTATGTACTTCTACATAATTTTCTTTGCTTAGAATAGTCTCCCCTGTGATCTGCACTGTTCAGTCCTGTACATCTCACTCCCTCTCCCAGCCTGTTCCTCGCGTCTCAGTAAGTGCTGCTCTTTCACGCTGGTTTATCTTCTCTCACCTTCCTTTAGTTTGAGCATAGACTTTCTATCTCAACACCTGAATGTGTAAAGTGGATTCATAGAATGTCCTGCGTTGGAAGGGACCTGTAAGGATCATAGAGACCAACTCCTGTCCCTGCATAGGGCAACCCTGAAATACACCCCATGTGTCTGAGGGTGTTGCCCAAGTGCCTGCTTACTCAATGCCTGAATATTTAGGCTGGGCTATATCACTTCAGGGCAGCTGAAACTGGTACTTTCCAGGAGGGTTCAATTAATTAAACAAATCCCAACCCCACATTAATTTTGAGCTAAGATACAAAATGCTTGACATAAAATGGATTATTTTGTTGAGTTTTTCCTATTGATGAATCCACATTTAACATTAAGCTAAAATCTAAATTAGGGTTTTTTTCCTTGCAAAATGTCAACATTTTCATTTTGAAAAATGTTGAAACAAAATGTTCTGACACTTTTGAAAATCCATCTCCTCCCATACCAATTTCCCTTCCAAAAACCTATCATTATTTGCTATTCATAAAAATAACCTCATCAGAAGTTTTGGGCCTGTTTCTAACCTGATGTTAGTAGAGCTGTTCATCTCCTCCTTTTGGTTAGGCTGCTCATGGGTTTACAAACCCACTTGTGCTGTTTGAATCGGAGCCTGGGCTGGGTGCGGTAGGACATGCTAGATGGGCAAAGTGGCCTCACAGCATGGGGGGTTGTGTCTTGCATGGGGTGACTGGGGTGGCTCTTGCACTACTGCATTGGCTTCCCTGTAGTTGCTTTCATGTGGCGGTGTAAGAACTTCACCTGCACCTGACTGATGGGCACTAATAAGCCTTGATGGGCCCCACCTGGGGCTCCAGGAGCCCATTTCAGGTCAGCTTGGGGCTGTCCTCACTCTTTAGTGATGCCATAGGGTGTCTGTAGCTCTGCCACAGCCCTGCTTTGCCACGGCCCCTGCTGAGACAGGTACCACCCATGGGCTGATGGTCCATCTCAGCTGTGACCCATCCCTACAGAGGTGCCTGATGCCCAGGGCTGGGGCTGTTCCTGCAGCTCCCCTGCCTGTTACCCCTTGGGACAAGAACCTTTGTTTTCCTGAGTATTGACTCGGTGCTTGAGTCCCAGAAGATGCTCCTTGACACAATTAATGAAGACCTGTGGAAATGTTTTACTTGTCAGGTGAGGAAATATTGTTGTCCTTGTTTTATGGGTGAAGAAAGGAAGCGTATTTTCTGAGTTCTTGCTGATTTTTAGCAGTTGCCTTCATTTTTATGACTTATTATTGTTCTAATTTTCTGGTTATAGCCCAAAAGTATGCTTTCACTATGATTTTCATATACCCCCAGCTGAACAGCCCAGCGTGGGTTGTGCTACACCATCCTGTCCCCCTCCCTCCACCGCACGCTTCCCACGTGGGCTCCTGCCAGCCCCCTGCCAGCCGTGCTCGGGGCATGCGGGATATGATGCAGCCAGCTTGCTTTACATTGCATTGCAAGAAGCATGTTTGCTACCCAGCAAATCCCAGTACCACCTCTGAGGCTGTGACAATGTGTCGTGGGCTTCTCGTTTCAGCTCCAAGTCCCCTTTTCTCCCCGTTTTGCGAGCCAAAAGGAGAGTGAACAGCAAAAGCTGAGCGCGTTAGTTATGATTCGATCAGCCCTACTTATGATCTTGTGATTTAAGTGTCTGGCTTGGAGAAGGTGGTGGGCAGGGACTTGTTTTGCTAACAAGCTTTTGCAGGGTGGCTGCTGGCGGCTGTCGCCCCGGGAGGGTGAAAACCTTGCGGTGGCTGTGGCTGTCGAGGGAGCTGAGCGAGGTGACCCGCGAGGTGTCTCGTTCCTGTGATTTATCCAAGACCCGGATAGGCTTTCTCCCTTGACGTTGTCTTCTATGGTTTATGCCGTCTCTGCAGCTGGGGAAGAAGCTGGGACGAACACATGTTCCTGAGGAGATTTCCTAATCTCCCCTGGTGCAGAGCCAACCCTCGTTGGCATGCGTGAGTCGAACGGGACACAGCGTGCGGGTGGTCCCCACGTGGGGTGCGTCAAGCAAACCGCCAGATCCCGGCACACCGTTAGTTGTGACTCCCATAAAAGATGCGTCGCTCGTACGGTTGGTGCGTGCGTGCCCTGTTTGCATTCATTTATTGATCAGCCCTGAGGGGCAGCCGGCGATAATTAACTGCCATTAACCCCTGAGGCCCAGGTCTGCTGGGTATGGCTCTCGGTCATACGTGCCCTGTGAGCGGCTGTGCCGGTCAGGCAGAGCTGGGAGTATCGCTATCTGGGGATACGAAAGGTCAATCGTTACGGTCCGTTCCTGATGTGTGGTGTCCCAAGCGTTTGCCATGTTTGTCTCAAGCTGGGGACTGTTCCAACATCTCAAGTTAACCCAGGGTTTAGTTCAGTTCCTATTAAAACTCATGAAAAGATTCCCATAGGTTTCTGTTGCAACTGGACTTCCTCGTTTGCCTTTCACTTTCTGAAGAACAGATTAATCGCGTGTGATTTGCAGTGGAAAACTAAACTGTGCCAAAAAACGTAGACAGCTTTGCAAGAGCAGACATTTCAAATGGCTGGCCTGCAAACTACTTGGAGCAACTTGTAAAGCCATCTGAAATGGAAATATTTTTCCTAATTTTGAATAGTGATTTTTTTTTTGAGTTAATCTGTTTATTAAAAAAAAATCTGGTGTTAAAAAGGGGGTGGTGGTGTTCGGCTTGGGCTGTGATTTCCCAGTGGGTTTTAATTGATCTATGTGGAGGCTCCTGGTGAAAGGAAATTCTGTGCCCTGTTTTGTACGGGGTCTGGCTCTTGAGCTGCTTGGATGGGACGCTGACCCTCAGCCTCCGCAGGAGGGTTTCCTGGTGGAGGTGGGGGAAAGACCTTTCTGGAGCAAAGCAACAGAGGTGTTAGCGTATGTCAGCATGCCTGCCGCATGAAAAGGGCACTGTTTTAAAGGGAGTTATCTGAGCAGCAGCAAAGCAGTGAATTTCAGACCAGTTTGGATCCACCTCACCTGCTGTGGTGGAGCTGATGCTCCTGCGAGAGCCCTCGGGCCAGGCAGCCACCCGAGAGCGCCTGCACTGCTGGGCTGCCTGTGGGAGAAGCGACCTGACCTTGCCCGGCTGCTGGCTCCTGGGTTTTAAAGTCCTGACATGAGGTATGCAATGTGAAGGGGTAGAGAAGGGAAGTGAAACAAGAAAAAGGAAGCTGACAGAGCCACCCATTTCTTTAAAATACTCCCTCATGCTGCAAGAGGCCACGACCGGACCCGAGGCAGTGCCCTGCTCTGATTTCACTGATCCCAGGACACGACTTCTTTCAGTTCCTTCTAGACGCTCAAGAATAGGGAAGACTGAATAAGGGCTGCGATGGTCCTCGTAGTCACCTTCAGGAACAACAGCTTGGCCTGGAGCTGGTAAGAAGTCACCCCCGTTGTATGCATCTGCCCAGCTCCCCAGGAAGCAGAAACCTTTCAAATTCAAAGAAAGGTAATCCGAGAAGCAAAAGGCTCTGAGAAGAGGACGTGACAAAGCCAGGCAATGATTTCCCATCACCTTGCAGGGCTGTGGGTGTTAGTGTCAGAGTTAGTTCTTTAGACTGTGGTGAAGGTCATCCGAACTTTAATGTGATTCATCTTCTGGTGGGTTTGGGTTGTTTTTTTTAAATTCTGCTGGTGAGCAAAGCCCCACAGCAATACCCAGGGAAACTCAGGCTGTGCTGCTGGGCAGAGCATGACTGTGACTTGGTCTCCCCATTTGTGAAATAAAGGATATTGCCCTTTGCTGAGGGCTGTGAAGGAAAGCTGTGTAAGAACCAGGCATTTTGTTATTTCTGAGCGTGTTTGAGGAAGGGAAGCAGCATTTGGTCCCTATGTTGTTAAAACCTTTTGGGTGCAGCCTTTTGTGGGTAAAGCTGGACCCTACAATACCTACCTAAAATAGGTAGGAGCCTATCTTATATCTTCACGTATCCCCGCAGACAAGTAGCAGGAGTAGCCCTGGGAACAAGGGCATGACATAGGGGTGTCACCTCTCTAAGAAGATGTCCAGCTTGCCTTAAAGTATTCCCCTGGCATTTTGTTGTGAGCACTTCTCCTCTTTATTTATTTATTTATTAATTATTTTTTTTTACTTATTGTCTGCCTAATGGTTTCAGCCTTATCACAAAGTATGATAGCAGCATATCACTGAAGGATAGCTCGCAGCCTGCTATTGCAGTCACTAGTAAGTAGCCCATTCCAAAAAAAAAAAGAAATGCTACTTTTATTGGTCTGTCTGCGACACCCATGTGTCCAATTTAGGATTGATCACTCATGAAGAAAAGCTAATAACACTAAGTACTCTGCTTTTAGACTCCATAGACAGAGATAGGGTATGTGACCTCTGTTTGCCCCACAAACCTGGCATTGTGCTGCTTCATCCATTGCCAAATTATGTTGGTTCTAAGGAGGCAGCAGATGTGGAGCAAGAGGCAAGAAAGGGAACAGGATAAAGCATTTTAGGCCTGGTTGAGAAAACTCTAAATGTGAGGAGATCTAGCTTCCGCCTTAAAGCTGTGCCTACTAGGCATAACGACTGTTCAGGACCCCTGTGTCAGACCTAAGGAAGGGAACAAACACTTCTGGCCTGGAGGAAACACAGAAAACCAAAAATACCATGGCATGGATTTCCCAGAGAGTTGCACATATGGCTGTGCAAAGAGCCGTGTTAAAACGAGAACCACCTACAGTATCTTGGTCCGGCTCTTCTGAAGAGAAGCTGGATCCTCTGAATATTGGAATGAATGGTTAAATAACCCCTGCCTAGAGTCCTCATTCCTGGGCTTTAGAGGGAGAGGTTTACACATCCAGATGTTTGCTGGCTTTAGCAAGGGGTTGTGGTTCATCAGTGGTTTCTGGTCTGGTGCTATGGACAGGCGGTTTCATGGCTCTGGTCTGTCCAGGTCCCTCTGATATGTGCCTTGGCCATTCAATTAATTCAAATGGAGGTTTGGGGTTAGGGTGTTTTTGAGCTCTGAACTCACATGTGAGTCAGGTGGAATTTTATGCTGCAGTATTTAAAGGAAAAAAAAAAAAACCAAACTCCACTCTCAGCATTGCTAGAAATTACAGTAAATGATATACCTGTATCAGCAGTTTATTTGACAACATAACTACAGATTGGTGACAACTATAAAAAAAAGGAAAGAAAAAGGATAAAAAAAAGACATTTTGATTATATGTTAGCATCTCCAGGAATTAGAACAGGAGGGGAAAAAAAAGGCTGACAAACCAGATATAGCCTGGATCTTTGCAAATGTTCTGTAACAGCAAAGGGCTAAAATCTTCTGTTAAGATACCTGAAACCCAAGATCTCATTTTCTTTCTTATAACTATGTCCCAGTGCTGAGAATAGGACGCTTCAGAGTGACAGTTTCTTCGTAGCTCTACAAAGACCAGGGGGCTGTGGGAGGAGCCACGTAGGCACAAGGTGTGCGTTGGGAATATAAGTGCTACCACCAGCTGTATCAATCTCCCTGTGCTTGGGAATAACAGAGCTTCTTAGTAAATGGCCAGTCTCTTGGCCTTGCTGTGTGCTATCAAACAGTGGGCAGAAAATTAAAATAAACGTAACAGCCCACTCTAAATTTTAAGTATAATGAGAGGGAGAGAGTTACACGGTGTTGGCCTGCCCCTGCTGCGGGCTCGGAGAACCAGCACCGAAGGGAAAAGCCCCGTGAACCTTTGGGAGCTGGATGGACATTGCTAAATTGAGTAGTTTTGCGGTGGGAAAAGTGTATTTTGGCTCTTGTGGAGACCTCCCTGCACAGGGAGAAAGCCTCGCCAGCACCTGGCTTCGATGAGCATCTGTTTATAGACCGGAAAACCTGGTTTAGCCCCATACGGGTGAGTGTAAGATATTTTCCATTTTGAGCTGTTCTGGGCAGCTGAAGTATACAGAAGTGCTTGATGGAGGTTTATAATAGCTCTCAACCTAAATATTTCAGTTGGATTCAAGAAGCCAAATATCTCTTTAAAATGCTGTTCCAAAATTGTCTGCGGACTTCTCCTCCATTATAATTGATCCCAAATTTGAGTGTCTCTCATGCGTTTGTAACAGGTGCCATAAGAAACTTATTAGCCTTCTTAAAAAGCAGCACCAGCCAACAGCTAATACTACAAAGATATTACTATAAAGGGCAGCATTTTAGGATTTTTAGAGTATTTTTTGGCTGAGTATTTTCTCATCTAGTGACACTGTTTCCCTATGGTTTTTGTTGGCTTATTTTCAGTGAGCTAAATGGCTTTGATGTACCAAGGATCTGGCCCCCTTCATATGAAAAAGAAAGCTAAGATTTTAGTGTAAAGATTATCTTCTAGGGGAAAACTTCCTTCTTTCTGATAGACCCAGCCCTTTAAAGCCTCTGAAAGGAAACCAAATATCTTTAATTCCCAGGAGACATCCCAGAGGATCAGAGCTAAAATGTTGCTCTCTGAACTATCAGATACAGAGACCTCCTTGTGACCCTTTGTGCTTCAGAGTCTTGAGGCTGTGGATTCTCCAGAAGAACCTATTTCCTCTATAACCAGGGGCTGAACAAGACTGCACCGTTATAGAAGCTTAAATAAACCACATAAGGTCGGCTGCTGCTTAAATCCGTGCTACCAGGTCTGTAGATATTTTTGCTTTGTTTCTAAGCAAGCCGAGAGTCCCGGTGCCAAAGGGCAACATGTAAATTGTGCTGTTGTTCTGAAGCATGCAAGGTAATAAATGGTGCTGTCAATTGTTTGTACTCAAGTGACAGATTTATTCTCTTCAAAATGAATGACCAGGAATGGCTATTATTGCAAAAAATTCACCACGTATCATCTTATGCCTGCTGTTTAACAAATAATGCTGAAGCCTAATTGCCTTCCTCCATGGCCAAGTATCTACGTCTTAGTATTTTAATGTTTGGGGTTTTTGTTTTTAATTGAAGATGTGTAATTCACCACTGCTTTTGATGTGCCATCTGATTGAATGCCTATGGGTCACATCTGCAATCTAGTACCACGTATCCCAAAGGAATACTCCTTATCCCATTGTTTTCTAGTGATCTGGGTAAAAACAGCCTTTCTGGTTGGTTGGTTTTTTTTTTTTTACACAAACTATTAAGCTTCTGTTTACCAATTTCTAGGTTGCAATTCCAGCTCCTGGCAGATACACTGAAGTCTAGTAAATCAGTTGCATGTGGGAATGTACAATGTTTTATAGCACTACCAAGGAGTGGTTTTGAATCTCAATAGTGTTTTTTCCAGAGTGAACCTGGAATTAGCCTGGAATCTGATCCTGCAGTTCTGCCCAAAGTCCCCTGGAGTCTGAGTGCAGCCCTTTCTCGTAGCACCTTGTTTTCCTACATGAAAATGCTGCAGCTGGTTAACAGGCCACCTTGGGTTACAAACTGTATCACTTCTTTAAGGTTCTGTGATTCAGCAAAGCCATTTTTTCTGTAAGTCTGTGTTCCATTTTTTTCTAGTCAACACTGCAGTTGTCTTAATGTTTTAGTAAGCTTGTGAGGAGGTTTAGAAAATAGCACCTAAAACTGAAAAACTTACATAAAGCTTGCGTTCCAACAATATATTTTAGAAAGAGTTGATTGCAGACAAACGTTGAAGTTAAGCCTTGCTTCTTTTTAAAACAAAACAGCTCCATGTGCCAAAAAGAAGGTGATGGGGAGCAAAGATAAAAATTTTACCTGCAGCAAACTCCGTGCTTTTAGATATAGAGGCCTGTTGTGGTTGGGAATGCAGTGAAATGGTCCCCAAAAGCTCATCAGAGATGTGAACAGAGATGGCAGAGACAGCTTGTGGGCCACCTGCCGTCGTGTCACCCGAGGCGGTGCATTTCAAGCTTCCTCCCTTATTAAGGTTTGGTGAACAGGCGAGTTTTGCACTGGTGTAATGGGCTGAATTACACATGCAGTGATTTAATCTGAAGCTGTTCTGAATGGCCATATTGGCAGCATTAACTCTCCTCTAGTTAAAGATGGCTAACACTACTGGTATAGCTTATTTGTTGTCTTTAGTTGTGTTTTTACAACAGCTTCAAACTATATTAGTCATCCTGGTGTAGTTACAGCAGCGTGACTTTTCCGTGGAGATAAATTTTTAGCAAACGCTTACCGCCAAGGCTTGTATTTGCATTTCTTTATTACAATAATGCTCCATTAATGGACTTTCTCAAGCAGCAAAAGCCAAAGTCTGGTTTGCCAGTAGATGGGGATTAAAAAGCGGAAATAAGATGAGGAAATAAAAATAGGGGATAAAAGTAGGACAGGAACTGGGACTTGCATTACAGGCATTCAGAAGTCTGTGGGAGCACTGAGGACAGTCCCTGAGCTGATGAGCCAGCGCTGTTGTCATCCTCTGGGACTGGGAGTGTGGGATTGGAGCCCGTCAGGCGAGGGAAGCCTGAAGCCCCTTCAGTGTGACTGGAGACCCTGGCTTGTCAGATGAAGCATCTCCGAGGATGCTCTGTTGAGGCGGCTTGCTCAGCAAGCTGCTGTTCTTCAGCTAAGGCAATTTGCTAGCAAAGCCCAAGCACGATTGCTTTGTTCTGTTAAAACAAATATCCAGGAAATTCAGCTACAAACTGTTGCTATCGCTCAGCTCTTATCTTGCTCTATTGCAAGAACTATTTGATGACTTCAACAGAGGCCTTGAATCCAGTAATCAGTTCTTCAAGTGTGCAACAAACCCCACTCTTTTTTCTAAACAACTACAAATAACAAGAGGTTGTCTTGACCCTTTATCTGTTTTGACAAACTGAGAGCCTAGACCTCCTCCTCTGCATGCTGATCTGCTCTTTGAGGGGCCAAATGGAGGACGTGCCTTGGCTCCTCAGGCTCCTGCCTTGGCAGGACACGTTGTCTTGTGCAACTGCCTGGCAAAACGGAGGAGGCAACTATATTCCCAGCCTGAAAGGCAACACAGGCTGGTTGGCTTTACCTGGGCTACCAGCAAGAAGTTCAGCTGGTGGGTTTGCATAGATAATATTTAGCTCCTCTTTAGCTTGGGCAAGAAGGGATTTGGGGAGTAAATGATCCGAACGATTCACTCAAGGAGATAGCCAGGTATTTACCCTGGTGGTTTAGCGCCGAGAAGCCAATGATGCTGGTACCTTTTTGTCCCAGCTGTAAGTCTCTGGTGTGGAATGGGTTAAATTGCAGCCATTGACAATGCAAACTCAGGACCCTGCAAAGCATTTTCTGAGGACTGGGACTGTGCTTATCTTTACAGTGAAATATTATCCCTTCATGGTTAACAACTAGCAGCAAACCTGCTCTTTGTGGAAGCAGTTTGGTGTAATTAGCCGGTTAAAGAAGTCTGCCTATTGATTAACTGAACTAAATGACCCATAATTAACAGCACAACTGTGGAGCTAATCTATTCGGGGGTGTTTTCCTTCTCCTTAAAGATTTGGAACCTGCAGGTCTGTTCATTATTAGGGGATGGGCTGGTGAGGAGTCCGCATCGTGTGGTAATTGAGTTAGTGTGCCCCTGCGGGGCTTTAAAGCACACACTGATGCGTTATAAAAGGCCTGCTGGCATATTGCTTTAATCTCTCGGACTGCACAAGTACCAGCGTGAGTCCTGCTGACTCTGGGCGGATTTGTTGCCTTTCTGAGAGCGCACAGGAACACCTGCTCCGGATCGCCTCGGATTTATTGGGGGCTTGGCGGGAGTCAGCTTCAGCCCTGTGAACGGCCACACAGGCGTGGGCTCCTGTGCGCTAAGTTGTGCTGCCATCAGAGGTCTCCATGGGCTGTAGGGAGACCCAGCAAAGGCTTGGGCCATGGTTAACAAGAGACAAAGCTGGAGCTGGAGTTGTGCAGGAGCCACTTGTTTGGTTCGCTTGCACTGTTATTTCCTTGTTAAAAGTTGCCTATTTATAGTTGTGATTTATGTCTAACATGATGTGCATTCTTTATAAAATGTATCCAGACTGGAGCTTAACTTGAACTGTTTAGAGGAGCTCGTATTTAGACCTGAATAGTATTGAATCTCTCATTACCGTCTTTGCAAAATACTACTTTCTTCTCACTCTTTCTCAGATGTCCTATTAAAAAGTATGCCAAAATGAGTTCGTTATTCTGCCCCCCCCCCCCCCTTTGATGCAAGCTTATAAAAACTGAAAGGCTTGCACTTCAGCGGGGAGTCCAGCCAGCCTGCACAGCGCTAGCTGGTGCCACTGCTGTACCAGGCTGAGTTACTGATAAAATTAAGTTACAGTTTCAAATAGTCAGAAAGAAAATAACGATTAGTTTTTGAAACCCAGCTCTTATCTCCCTCCTCTTCCCAAGCAATCCCCCAGAAAAACACAGAAGTAGCAATCGCACCAGATCGGCTCTGAGAAAGGCGAGGTTTAAAGGACTCTTTAAGCACTAGTCTTTCCTCAGTTTGGCCCACTGAAATCATCAGAAATATTTCTGCTGACTTTAATGGGTGTTAGAGGAGGCCCCCCAAATCCTCATCCTCTGCACAGTGAAAAAAGCTTCAGGCTGTGTGCTTTTCTGGCACAGAAAGGAGGTTCTTTCTCCACGTTATTTCCCTTTAATCTCTAAAAGATTTCAGCCAACCACGATGGAAGGTGCTGGCCGCAGCGTTTGCTCTGCCGGCGTCCTCAACCTGAACCAGGAAAGGATCCTTTTAAGAAGTAGAGAGTGAGATCTTTGTCCTTGCTCTGGTCCTATAACGGTGAGTGAGGTATCTGCTGATACATGGAGGGGGCTGGAACGTCCCTGGCCATACAGCATCCCTGGAGACCAGCAGGGCAGCAGCACCCAGGGTTTGTGATGATTTTAGCCCATCTGGACTCCCCCGCCAGGAGGACTGGGAGGTCCTCTGTTGGTTTGAACTGTGTTTTTTTGGAATCTGGACTCGTGTCTCAGCTGTAAAACACTTCTGTGTGTGTCTGGCCAGGGAACGGCCTTACCACAAAGATGGGCTGCAAGAATTGTCCAAGGAGTATAGCTGGAGCTGCAGAGAAATGTTATAAGTGGTTGTAAGAGAGATTGTAAGTAAACCTGATTGAGGATAAAACCCTACAGCTGCCTTTTAAAGTTGATTTTATCTCATTCTGTCCTTTAATCCTGCCTTTCATAAACAAGGGAATAGCGAGTTACTTCCTATTAATAGTTTGACACCTTCCTGCGATGTCTGAACAGCAGAGTTGACTCCAGCTAAGCATCTGACCATGATGCATGAGGGTGTTTTGGTCATGATGGTGGGAAGCGGGGTGACAGCAGGCTATTTTCTTCCCCTGGCTGCGGGAAGCTGTGGTACCATTCACATCACCTCTCTCCCCCACAGCTGCAAATCCCCCCAGCAGCTCACGCGTTTGTCTGCCTGTAAACCTCTAAGAGGCAGTGAATTAGCTCCCTGCAAAGATGCAGGAGAGAACTCAGAGTTGCATGAAATCCCAACGGGTTTTCCTTAGACACATATGTCCTAAACCCTCCATCAAGGGATTGGACCCTGGGAAGGCAGGGACCATTGAAATACCTGGGCTGGCCTGTTGCCAGCCAATGAGGCTGTTGTAATGTTGTTGGGAAGAGATGAGATGTTTCCTCTCCCCTTCTTTGTAGGAATGGTACTTTTTGCTGTATTTGGCACTTTTTAAGAGTTTGGATTTGCTCAGTACAGTGTAAGCACTTTTACTTTGGTGGCTAGGCAGTGAGTGACCGGTTGCTTTCAGTAGCTTGCAGATTCCCCCTGGCAAACCTTGAGCCTGAAAGGTTCTATTCTTCATGTGTGAGTGTGTGTATATATATACATAAAACTATTATTATAGCTATATAAAATATATATAAAAATATAATTTATACATTATTAAAGAGGCTATGACTGCACCAGCAATTATTTCTTAGCAGATCATGTTATAACTCATGTATCGCCATACAGCACAGATACTCTTAAGAGTGCCTTGCCTGCATAACAGAGCTTTAACGCTATAACAAGGCAATTAGTACATTGTTCCACTTGAACTTTAACGTAGTATTTGGCAGTAAGTAATCCCCCTCTGATGCTATACACAGCCCGTATTGTGAACAAATATCAGAGCAGCCCTGTCTATGAAAAGGGGGGGGGGGGAAAGGTTGCTGGTTATAGTCAAAGTGGTGGATTTTGGGCCAACGTTGCACGACGATGAATGTGCTGTGGACACCAGGAGTGCTGTGAGACCCCTTGCTGGATGTGGTATCACGGTCTGCCGCGACTCTGGATGAGCGGGATGTATTGCTCAGTGCCACGGCCGCCCTCAGAGCAGGAGGCTGGGGGCATTGGTAGCATAGCACTGCCGTGGCTTTCTCGTGCAGGGGAGAGGACGGGGGATGTCCTGGCTATGCGGTGCTTCCCCCAGGGAGAGGGGTGCATTCCTGCGTTGGGCAGAGCAGGAGACCCCGCCTTGGCAGCTCTCCCGGGACTCCTCCTGCCGCCGCTGCCCTGAGCCATGCAGGAGTGGGATCAGAACGCTCTGTCTCACTGGTGTCTGTCAGTGTAACCATCACAGCAAGCGCTTGTCCCCCAGGGGCGCTTTAGCCCGGATGCTCTGCACCTAATGGTACGCATGGCAGGGTCGTGCCACCCAAAACAGGTCTGTACTCGATGCCCCAGGGGAGGGGACAGATTTATCCCCCAGGCGTGGCACTGACAGAGGCAGAAGAGACTCTACCTTCATCCTCCCTGCCCAGATTGAGATTGGCTTTGAAAAAGGGACACTTAGCTAGCAGAGATGCTTTTTGGTATCCAGTGAATCGGAGCCTCCGGAGAGGCTAGCAAAGCGGAAGCAGAGTAGTGATTGCCTCTTTCTCAGCATGGAGCGCTTAACCCCGAGCACTTCTGAATTTCCAAACGAGTTTCCTGATCCTCTGTTACAGCGAGGTCAGTGGAGAAATACAGGCTTTAATGCAGCTTTGTGATTTGAGGTTCTACGTCTAAATTATGCTCTAATGCCTAATATATCCTGTATCAGGGAAAAGCATTTGTTCCTCGTGTTGGGTCAAGCGGACGCCAGCAAAATGCTCCTTCTGCATGCAGGAGCTGAGCTGCTCTGCCCGCGCAAGTTCCTGGTTTTCTAGAGAGACTTCTGCTTGTGTCAGGAAAGCTCTTCCAGGCTGCCCTAATGATAAAAGGGAAGAAAAGGAAGGGAGAAACATTTTAACCCATGTCTTGCGTGATCTCTCCTGTGATCGCGTCCTGTCTCTGATCCTCCCTTCTGAATATCTGAGGTGTAGGTGGTTGGTGTGTGCTCGCTAGCAACCATGTGCTCAGCTTTGTGAAATGCATAGGTATGAAAGGCAGCTTACCGTGGGGAGTTTGTGATCTGGAGAAAACAGGAAATGATATTTTGGGCAGTACTACAGCAGATGTTTGCTTTTTTTTTTCTTGACCCCATGCTTTTTGAACAGAATCTGTTGCATTACTGTCTAAGACCAGATGCGTAATTAATGATTTATCCTGTTTTTTGTAGATTTTTATGATGTGAGCACTGTGAAAATGTTTCCAACCAAGAAAGGTAAGGAACATGTTTCCCAAACTTCTGAGATAATACACAAATGCTGGTTTTGATAGCAGTTAGAGAAAGTTTCCCACGGGATGGTTATTTGACATGTGCATCATGGTAACGTTGATAGAAAGCAGAGTTCCCAGTGCTGGGTGTTGAAGCTGTAGCACGAGGGATGCCTCTGTCTTCTGGAGCCGGTGCTTGGTGGGGAGTGGGGACAGTGGTTCAGGGCCCTGGTGATGGGGAAGGCAGCGACATTTGGGTGAAAGGAGCTGGGGAGTCCCCAGGACACCACATTCGAGTCCAGCCTTGCCCCTTGAGAGGAGCTTCCCTGCTGCACTGAGGCTGAAAACAGGGAAAATCCTCCTCCAGCACTGGCAGGTGTGGATGGAGAAAACCTCTCCGGTTCACAAAGCCCCCAGCAGGACGGCAGTGTTGCTGTGACCTGGGGCAGTGCTTTCACCCCAGTGCATCCTTCCCTCTGCGCTGCCAGCCCGGGCGGCTGGAGCTGCGCTTGGCCGTGCTGCCACCGCCGCTGGCTCTGTGCTGGCAGAAGGATGTGCTGGCTGTGCTCCTGCCGTGTGCCTCCAAAAAAAACAAAAAAAACACCCCAGAGACTAGTCTAAGTATTTCCCATCCAAGCATCGCAGGACTTGCTCTGCTTGGCGGCAGGTCTGCGGGCGGCATCAGGTGCATCAGGGAGCCGGGGAATAGGAAGGGAAACACGTTGGGTGCTCCAGGCGCTCCTCTCCTTCCACCCAAATTCCTCCGGCAGCTGGATCCCCCACTGCTTCTGTTCATAAAAAGCAAATGACTTCTCAGATTTATTAGTTACCTCCAGGTGCAATTTATCAATCCCAGGCTGGGCCCTGCCCAGGCAGCTGGGGAGAGACCTGTGTCTTTGATTAATGTGCTATCCCCCACAATGGTGGCAGATTTCTTACTGGAGTTTAATTCTAACAGATTCTTAAAAATAACAAGAAGCATATTTAGCAAGCTGTTTAAGAGGACCCAGAGCCAAAGTGTGGCTCATTCTCTAAAGCTTTGAAGTATTTACAGAAGAGACTGAAGAAACCTTCATGGAAGCTGGGGAGGGTAAAGGGGGATCTCGGTGTAGGATAAATGCTGGGGGGAAGGGAACATATACAACAGCTCATAACAGAAACAGGAGACCGAGGTGTTTCTAGACAGAAGTGAAACGATGGGAAGGCAGGTCTTAATTAGAATAACCAAGGATTGGGTTCTTGCAAACAGAAGGGATTCCTCTAAACAATGCAAATTTTGTTTCTGAAATTCCTGTGGAAGAGTGGAAAGACAGTCAGTGGGAAAAAAAAGAAAAACTAGGAAAATGAGGGAAAAATCCCCAAACCTTGGGCTGTAGCATAGAAACACTCTGAATCTTAACTGCAGCCCTTCCCCTAATGCTGTGTCCTCCACAAACATGCAGGACTGCATCAAGGAGGTGCCTTTTCCCATCTTTAGTTTCTTCTTCTTTTAGCCACGCCAAAAATGAAAACATTACATACAGGCTTACCTTTTGGAGACCGAACCAAGAGGAATCCTTGATACTTTGACCTTTTTTTCATAGATGGAATTAGAGTTACTTTTCCCTCCCTTTCGACGATACCAACACCATTTTCTCACGGTTCCGTGTCTGAGCCGGAAAGCAGGACAGGCCCATGCCAAGGCAAGGGCAGAGCAGTTTGCTGTTTTCCAGTGGGATTGGGATGTTGGACTCAATGGTTTGCAAAAACTCCACCAGCATCTTCTTGTCCCCTTTGTGCCTGCGTCGGCTGCTGACAGCTCTCCTAGGTGCAGCGGTTTAGATTTCAGTGTGACAAAGTGTTTTCACACCCTTGTTAAGGAAGAACATCATAACCCAGTTAAAGGGCAGTGTACTCCAAGCTTTCAATGAATATTTATGCCATCTATTTTAGGTATCTACTTGCAGCTCTTTCTATATGGTCAGTGCAAAAAAAGATGTTTCTCTGGAAGGTGACTCACAACAACGAAAATAGATTCCCATTCTCAGACATCCTCTCTCTGCACTAATTATAGAAGGAGGCTGGAGATGTTAAGCTCCTAGTTTCAGCACGTGAAGGTTGATGCATTCAGGGGAGAGCAATAATACCCTCTCTGTTTCCCTCGATGCAGGGAGTGAGATGGCTGGGGAGAGTGTGTGTGGGTTATCTGCAGCCCAGCTTGCTGGTTTATGGCTTCACTGTGCTGTTTCCTCGTGCTCCAGGGAAGGGTGTTGAAGCCCACATGAGTACTTACAGGCTTGTTCAGGCTGCTGGTCTGCTCTGCTGCTGGTAACGCCGTACCCTCCGTGCACAGCCCTCAGGGCTGGCGGTGCTGCCGTTAGCTGGAGTGCCTCCGGTACCGGTAGGAGCGTGGGTTGCAGTGCCCGCCCGGGTCACGCTGGTACTTCTGTGCAATGCTGTAGGAAGTCTGCGGAGATGCCGGGCTCCATGCCTCTCCCCCAGAAAGACCTCTGGAGGAGAAACCCACTGTGGTCTCCCCTTGTGTCACGGCACTGCCTTCTCAGCTGTGTAGCAGCAAAGTTGGCTTTGAGAAGGATGCACAGAAGAATTAATGCATGGGAATTAGCCTGAGACTTGGGGTTGATATCCACTTGCTTTCCTGCTGATGGAAAGAGAATAAAACAGCTTGCCTGTGGGCAAGGACACAGGAGCATGGGGTGGATTTGTCCCCATCCCGTTCGTCCTTCATAGCAGGGATGCCACAGCTCAGAGTGGCGCAGCCTGCAGCTTCTCCTTCCCCTCATCCCCACTTTGCATAGCCATCTTTGGAGCCACAGTTGAAAATTAACCCCAGAGTTAGCCATTTGTAAACCAGGCTGACAGGAAATTGCTGGCTTTGTGCTGAAGAAGTCATTACCTTAAGCTTTATTGCCGTGTGCAGAGTTTACTTGTGACAAAGTAAATGTGCAGAGATGTCTGTAAATAGGGCTGGGATATTGCTGCGTTAACAGCTCCGTGGTAAGCTATCAATCAGCAGAACACTGTGTAGGAAACCATTATAAACCACTGTTGTAAATGCAGCGTCTCACACATGCGCCGTGTACGAGCTCTGCGCCCCGCCAGCAGGTTCTTCCATCGCTGCTCCCCTGGTTGAGCAAAGCCCACTTCTTGTACGGCTTTTAGAGGACGCTTTGTAGCCCTGATGTGTCCTCAAAGGTGGCAATGTCACCTGGGAACGGAGGGGAGCGGGGAGTGCTGGGCCCGGGGTGGCCATCGGAAGGAGCTTGGCTGAATGCGGTGCGATCTTTGGTACCCCTGTCGCTTTGGATGGAGCAGCGTTGCTGTAGAGCTCATGCGGGAGCCTGGTATTCTTTGGGGTTTTTGGTCCTGTCCATTAGCATTATGGCTGTAAAGGGGGGAGAGGTTTGTTTCTGCAATACCAGCACAGAGCTCATTTAAAATAAATGAGGTAGCGAGACACACCACTCATGCTACCTGCACTGCAGGGGAAGGTGTGCTGGGGTGGAAAGCACATGTGCTAGAAATAATTTGATATCTGTGAGGTTGGTTTGTATCTAAATGCCATAGGTGGTGCCCAGAAAGAGCATCTCCCCTCCACCCGCTCTTTCCCCCGCTGCTGGTTAGGAGTGTGTTTTCTGGCAACCAAGCAGCTCTGGCTGCAGAGTAGCTGAGCTCTCTTCCAGCTCACAGAGCTCTGGCAAGCGGGAAATGTGAGTTTCTGGCTTATCTGTGTTTCCTCAGGGTGGCCGACAGCCTGCCTTCATGTCGTCTGAGCACTTCAGGATGTCTGGAGCTTTTCATGTGCTTCTTCCCTTGGAGTCAGCCACCTACTTCTGATGCTGTTTTTGTTTTTTGCCAAAACTGTGGCAGCCCACAGCAAACGCACATTTCTGGCCTTTTCTGGCTTTTGCCAGTTGTGGGAGTGACAAGGTCAGACAGGGAATAAAAACGCATCCCGTTGGGGGGGGTCACTGGAGGGGCAGGCCGGAGGGATTTCCCAGGCACTGGCTGTGCAGGGCCGGACTGCTGCGCGCTGGCAAGGGGCAGCGGCTGAGGAAGCCAGAGCCCTGCGCTTGCCATTTTATAGCGACTGCTTCCTCCGGGACAGCAGAGCTCTTTGGGGGCTTTTGCAGGTGCTACAGCTTATGGTGGTTTGGGAAGGGAAAGGGGAGGGTTGAGAGGTGACAACATAAATCAGACGATGCTGCAGATTTCCTCCCTCTCAGTCCTCATCCTCCCAGCTCTCGCCTCTCCTGTGCACAGATGTTGCAAGGTTTTGTACAGGCTGATAAAATCGTGTTTCCCTGTAATGAATCCCTGACGCTGGCCTGACAGACTTGGTGGCAATCCCACCGCTCGGGCCAGGAAGGGAAGACACAAAGCTACTTTTCTTTGCTGCCTCTCAGCCTTGGCTTGGGGTGCCCGTAGTTCTGTTCAGTGCTGGGAAAGAGTTCCATTTTTTACTCGCTCTTTAGCTGCCCTTTTTCCTGCAGGCAAGTCCCCTTGGTGTGCAGAGGGAATGGCACCCAGCCACCCCACACAAGGAGCATCCAGCTGTAACTCGACGTCTGCTCCTTCCGTCCCTGGGCTCCCAGAGCAGCGCTGCTCTTACAGCCAGACACCCAGCTCTCACTGGGGAGCGAGCCATGGAGAATGTGGCCCAGAGTGTGCAAAGTTCCCTGCTGGCATGGAGCTTTTCCTCCACCACCACAGCACCCGTATGAGCCCAGTTAGCCTGACCTTCATGGTGCCAACTTGACTGTGAGCTTCCAGCTTCTCCTTTCTGCAGTACTCCCCGAGTCGTGCCTGAGTTTGTGGCTGTGGTGCTGCCAGCCTCCTGTCTGCTCACCCCTTATCAGTGGGAACCGAGAGGGCTCCCCTGGGGCCTCTGCTGAGCTGCGAGACATCTTCAGTTGCTGCAAATTGTTGGCAAAGTACACCGAGAGCTTTGAGGGACCCAAAGCACAGCCAAAGCTCAGTGGCACCGGGAGCCAGGTGACAGCCCCCCAACCTTCCCCGCTCAGCGGGGTGTGAGAAGGACAGCCCGTGGCTCCTGGATCCCCGCCTAGGGCAGGGACATCGGCTTGCCTGTGCCAGCAGCGAGGGCTGTGACTTGCTCCCTGCCCAGGCTCAGCCTGGGATGGAGCTTCCCTGGGAAATGCAGCCCAGGCAGCTGCTGCCCCAGCGGCGCGATGGCAGGAGCTGCTGGCGAACCTTCGCAGCAAACGCTTCACATCAGGAAATGCCTACCTTTCCCTTCCAAAACCCAACTCAGTGAGATAAGTACCCTGAATTTTCACATTTGAAATTGCAGTTGCAACATGAAAACAGAACTATTTATTTAATGTGATATTACTTTGTGCGTTGAAACGTCAGTTAATTGTTACCCTAACCCACTTAGAGAATAACCCAGGGGCTCTACAGCTGCTGGGTTAAACCGAGCCTGGTTTGCTCTAGGGCTGTGTGCCTGGATTGCTGGGGAATTCAGGAAAACTGTCCCCAGGGCTGGGGTCTGAGGGATCTGCAATGGCTCCTTCCCTTGTGGATTCTCCAATGTCTAGAATCAAGGCTGAGAACACGCTGCAGCGTTTTGCTCAGTTGAGGTTACTCATAACATTTCTCTCCTTTACGTGGATGTCTATTTTTGCAAACCTTTGAGGAACTGAATAGTCTCTGAGGCTGTTATCTCTCTGTCAAATTTGGCTGAAATTGCTCAATGAGTTCAAAGTTGTTGAGGGCGATACAGACAGTGTGAATGTATGAGCCATAGGAAATCAGACTGACAGGCTGAAATGAGAAACGCTTTAAAATTGTCAAAACAAAAAGCCTTCCCAGTGGTCTGGCCTGATTTTTTGTCCAGATTATAGGTTCCTAAAGCCTCCTGAGATCCTGCCAGCTACCTCAGCCCCAAGGGGCTCCTGAGAACCCCACATCCGAAAACAGCACCAGCTGCGCTGACAGTTCAAGGGACCCTTGGGACTAGCAAGATACTTGGCACCAGCTTTTCCTGTGGCCTCTCAAGTCTGGGAGAGAGGAAGCCCGTGGCCAGATGGCCACCCATGCCATTACTGACCCACCCCGAGAGGAGATTGCGTGACAAACTGGTTTGATTTGTACTTCTTTTTGCCAAATGCCTTTGATTGAAAAGGGATCTGACACCAGTTAATTAGACACAGGTGCAGATTAGAAAAATAGTTGCAATAATGAATCTCCTTTTACTGGTCCCTGCTGCTGTTCCAGTGGTACTATTGCTGCCATTTGCAGGATGGTTAATCTTTTAGTGAGCGCTTTAAGCATTTTGTGCAGGGAGCTACGCACCATCAAAAAGAATGAATGACCCTGTTTCTCTTCCCTATCGTGGCTATCAACCAGAGCTGTCTTTGGCGTAGCTTGTAGCTTGATTTCTGGATGAACATTTGGGGCAGAATTCATCTGTCCAAATGTACGCATCTAATTGTGGATGTCTACATCTGAGTTACTTGTCTAGACTCTTGTTTATAGGAAAGAAATGGGCACCCCAAGGACATGAGTCATTGTATGCTAGAGTAAATGTCTAAAATAGGTCAGATGAATCATTCTGTAAATGGGTCTCTTTCTCTCCTGTGACTATAAAGGGATTCCAGAGTCACCATGTGGGGGGGGAACAGAGAGATGTCTCTAAAGCACAGTGAGATGCAACCTGTGTCAGATATGTTTCTGGGTATGCGTAGTCAGCTGCTCTCCTGTTTGCGCATCCTTCTGACATCCTCTGTCTGCTGCTTCTTGTTCTTCCCATTATAAATTAACCTGTGACTGAGATGCCATTTCGTCCCTGTGGCTTCCACTGCAGTTACATCAAGGATGAGTCCCAGGTACCTGCTTTTTCCCCTCTTCTCAGGGTCATCAGACTGGAGTCACCTTTATTGCAAACCTACGGCTGGGCCTGGGGCTCTGCTTCATCCTCTTGTGCATCCCTCCTTTTCCCTCTCCAGTGAAATGCTGCCGGGGATCCGATTTCCCTGCAGCCAGGTACATGCAGTGCTTTGCCCATCCACCCGAGCCGTCTGCAAACATTTCAGGTGTCCTCCTGCTCCCTAGGCCAACGCAACTTGCTCCGATTTACTCAATTTCCTTAAGCAGCCAGAGTCCCCACCTGGGCTTTGCTTACTGCCTGCTCCCGAGAGGGCTCACGGAGGCTTAGTGTCACCACTGCTCACACAAACTGCCGTAACTGACTCATGTTGATACACGGTCTCAGCTGGGAGGTCAGGGGTATTAACCTGAACCTCCTTCAGTGATTTACTCCTATCTTATTGCTGTTTGTTGAACAAAAGAAATGTATAAGACTTCCAAATCCTTCCAACTAGTACTAGAAATGTGGCATTATTTTAACAAAGCGAGTGCTGTGCTGATAAATGGGATAGTGGGGGGGGGGGGGGAAGAAACTATTCATAACACATGGTGCAGGAGATGAGGGAGGGAGGAAAAGAAAACTGAAGAGTGCAGATAAGATTTTTGCTGCAGGTGTTTTCTCAAGTTTTGGCTGGGAGACAAAGGAAAACCCACAGACCATCCAGATAAGCCCATTAGTCAGGTTAGCTGAGCACTGTTTCATTTCTCGGCAGTGTTATCTAGGCCCTCTGGCCTCAGCAAAATCCCAACTTTATTCTTTTCTCAGGTAGTATTTTGTTAAAAATAATCCTCCCTTTGTGAGAGGATTTTTTAAAAAATGTGTTTAAAAAAACCCCAGCATGTTGGAACCTAGAAATACTTTCAAATGCTGGAGAGCCACATCCTTGCGTAGGACGAGGATGTGCCTATGGTCTCTTGCCCCTCGGTGGTATTGACTTTGACTTTAGTTGGTTAGATCGAGCCCTGGATCCTTGCGTCCAGCTCTGACCTTTGTGCGACTCAGCTCTTTGCACCCAGAGCTGATGAGGGCTGAGGGACGTGGGACGCGGTCGTGGGCTGCGTGAGTGGCTTGGGAGGAAGGAAGAAACAGTCCTCTCTGCTGGAGACCTGAGTAACAAGAAAGGTGGTTAGGCAGGAGCTGCCTTTCTCAGCATGGGAAACAGCTGGGACTGGAAGCCGTTGAATGAGGTGCAGCAACTTTTCTGAGCAGTTTGAGTGCTCGAGTGAGGAACCCAGCTGAACTTCCTACCAGAGGAGTTAAATTATGTATCTTAATACACATATTCCTGAGAACCGGGCATGCACGAGCGCTTGCTGGAGATGAAAGCTGATGGAAAATGCAAACTGAAACTGCAGCGAGCCTCACTCCGCTCTGAACCGTTTCCCACTAGGAAACTCCTCGCTGCAGCAGCCAGCCTCTCTATTTGCTCTGCAAAGTATCACCCATTTGTATGTGGCTCTGTGGCAGGAGGTACTCCAGGAGGCTGCTCCCTTCTCAGCACTCATTGCTGACAGTAAGCAGAGTTGGGATGACTCAGAGGTGTTTTCCCTTCCATCACGTAGGTTCAAGATCAGCCCATGTCAGTAACGAGCGAACGTCCTCATCGTTCATCTGGTGGTGCTCAGTGCTCTGATATGAGTTGCCAATTCCCGTCCCGTTCCTAGTAGGCTGACACCTATGCTCTGACCAGAAAGGTTGACGTTCGACTGCATTAGCTGCTCAGCATAAGGTCATACCTCCCCCTGGATAATGATGCTTGTCACAACAGATCTCTGCTCTTGCACCATTTCACACCTCTTTGTCTAACCCACCTCTTCTCCTGATAACTTACAGGCTCTCTGTGTTTTCCTCTTACACCCAGAGTTGACCTTACAACTAAAGCTCAGCAAATCTCTTGAAATCCGTTTGTTCCTGGAAGCTTTCCCACTGCAGTGATACCTGTGTGTGCTGTTGTCCTGCAAATACAGAGTTAAAGATTTTTCCCAATGCTGAGAGGTGTCATTACCAAAACAAGCAGATGGTAGAGGGGGGTTGAAGTCATACTGTGGAGATTTTCCCAAGATGGCATGTATTCCACATAATTATGAGGCAGTTGAATGGCTCACCTGAGGAGGCTGCAAAACCTGTGCCTTGGGAAGGTCTTTAAGAACAGTGAACGTGTGCCAGTGATGACCGCATTACCTGGTCCTCCCCTGGGGAAGGAGATGAACTATGCGGTTTCCTGAGGTCCGTTCCAGTCCCAGGAAACACAACCAAGACACTCAACAGATACTGGAAGTGGTGTCAGGTTTAGCAACGGAGAGGAAACGTTCAAAGAAAAGAACATATCTCGGATTCAGAGCTGATTTCTCAGCAGTAGTGCTGATTTTGACTGGAGCAAAGCCTGCCACGTTTGGCATTTGAAATGCTCGGGCAGCAAATGATACCGAATTCTCAGGACAGGAGGAAATCAGAGTGCAGCCTCCTCGGGGCAGAGCGTGCGGGGGTCTGCTTTGTGTTCTGTTTGACCCATGTTGGGGCAATGCACAAACAACACCTGAACTTTCCTCTTAGCATTTAGATACTTCTTAAAAAACAATAGTGATATCAGATGGGGAGCAGTGGCTAGGCTCAATCTGATCCTAGGTTAATTTGCATGAAGTGCTTTTCAGTTCTTTCTCTTTAATATCATTCTCATGCCTAGCCTGTGTGGTGCTCTTCTCTGGTAGAGAAGTGAGAAGCACATGCAGTGCAAACTGAGCAGACCGATAAAAATGATGTGGCAGAGGGAAAGAGAGGGATGTCACAAACAATCCCTGTTTTGGCTGATAAAGGCATACTCAGGAAGCTCGCATGTTGTAGGAGTCTATCATTTTGCTGGGCTGGGCAGAGGAATGGAAGAAAAATATGTGCACAAAATAAGCATTTACCCTTTTGATTTGATTTCCATAATATTTTAGTACTTATTTTACTTTTTCACAATGTGAGGCAGAGATTTAGGTCTCCTCATCCAGGTCTCCTGATGCTTTGACAGGGATGCAGGACTTTCAGTCTCTTCTTATTGTGGTCTCCAGCTGTGGAAAGCTGACCTGGAGTGAAATGGGGGAAGAGGAGGCTCCTGCAGTTGGCGCTACTTTATTTTCCAGGTTGTATTTCCCCAAACCAAGTGACACGTTATCAAAGGGATGCCCTTTCTGACCTTCTGCAGTTATTTAACTGGCACGGACCATCATGGTAAGTGAAATCACATCCTGAAGTGCCATGTTGTGCACCGCAACAGTGCTGCCAAGTCAAGAAGCCACCAGTGGAGCACTCCGGCCAGCCCAGCGGTCCCAAACTGGTCCCAGGCCTCAGATGGGCAGGCTGCGTGGTTTTCACCCCCTTCAAACAGTGTAAGTGGCAGTGCTGCTTGTAGTGACACGGCATCGGAAATCCCCAACATGCAATTGCGCGAGAAGGTCGCAGCTCAGTCAGAACAGCACATTAAACATTAAATGCTCCATTTATACGCGCTAGTGGCGCCATGCCAAGATGAGTCCAAATTGATTAAATCTCCAGCCGTGTCGGTTCCTTTCACAGCAACATAAAACATTTTGCTCCGCTAGTCAATGCGATGATGTTGCGCCGAGGACGACAGACTCGGGCTCTGAGCCGCGTTCGTCTCGGCGATTTGTCATTGAAATGCATCTCTGGCCGAGACGTGCTACTGGGGTTCCCGGAGGTTCAAGCTGCCACTTGGTTAAGATGCATAGCAGTTTCCACTGGCCAGATGACTCACCTCAGCCTCTCTCATCACCCGAGCGAGACAAAGGCAATTGGAAGGCAGAGAAGAAAATAACAAACTGTTGACCACATCGTAAATCCAAAGACGTGGCAACAACAGGGCTTAGCTCATTCATGCAGGAAATATTGTAAATGAAACCACAGTGTTCGGATACAGCGTCTGATGAGAAGGAAATCTCTTTGGGTAGCTTGCACCTGCTAGGTATAAAAAGGAAGAGACAGGATTTCTTAATTTTGCAGGAGTCTATTTTTTTCCTCAAAAGGCGGCATAATTTATGACTCTAGTAAAACTGCAAAAACTGGTAAATAAAAGAACCCTACATCAAGAAGAAATTGATTTCTGGAACCGATCAGAGCAAAGCGCTTAATCTTTGCTCCTCTTTTATAGAATTGCTGCCTGGACGCTGCCTCTATGGGCCCAGGACCGAACTCTTTATTCAGTCCATGCTCAAATGGAAAACTGCCAGGAAAGAATCTTGACTGCTTCTCTCTTTCCTTAATTAAAAAAAAAAGAAAGAAAGGAGATATTTGGATCAGTTGTTCTCCCTTGCTTTTTGTGCTCCTCAGGTGACAGCAGCAAATGCAGATTGTCATGTAACCCTTTAACCAGGAGTTTCTTAACAGCAGCCCTGAGAGCGCCCGGAGGTGGGACTCCGATCCTGTCCCTGCTCCAGGGCAGGGCAAGGCGTGGTACGAGGTTACACAGAGGGGGAATAGACGCATCGGCCTGAGCAGGCTCCAGCTGTTGGCTGATGTTTTGAGATCGTTGCCGGTGGGCACAGATGAGCACAGCCCTCGGCTCTTCTTGTGTTCTCAGGAGATTTCAGCAGCGTGGCAGTGAGTGAATCCCGGCCAGATCAAGCGGATTTTAAGACGATGTGGTGGAGGAGAGGTTCTGGAGGCTCTGGGTGATGTACACACGTCCCATCTTTCACTCCTGTCCTGGAGGCTGCAGACCTTGGCTTTCTCTGTGACGCACCCAGCTCTTCAACCTCAAATTCCTGCTGATGGCACAGCTTGCCCGGCTATCGCTGGCACACACGTATGCCTCGGGTGGATCTAACTTTGAGGCCAGCCTGTAGGGGATCATCAACAGCATTTGAGTTAAGTGGTGCCGCTACAGAAAACGCAGCGCACGGGGTGCAGGTGGTGTGCCCAAACACTGAGCTGACGTGCATAAGCAGGCTCGCGCCTTGTGCAGCCTCGTGAGCCATTTTGCATAGTGGCTGAAAGACCAGACAACATGAAAAAGCAGATCTGCAAGCTCCCGGATGTGTTCAAATGTTCAGAAACCGGAGCAGGTGACCTTCAGGTAACATGTAGATCAGTCCACTTGCTTTGTGATAGGAATGAGGAGCAGAGGGAATCCTGCTTTGTTTGTAACTCAGAGGCCTCAGGGCTTTAAGTAAGAGCAGAAACAAGGCTCTGGAAGAGCCTGCAGAAGTCCCCTGTGACGGCACCCTGACTCAGACAGAGCTTTGAAGAGGACCTGCTCCATCTTCAGTTGAGGGTCCCCAAAGAAGATTTGAAAAGCTTTAAGCTTAAAATAAACAAACAAAAAACAATTGGACCAGGTCTTATTAGAATAAAACCAGGGTCATTGAACTTTGCAAATGGAGCAAATGCAAAGTAGCGCTCTCTGCCCTCCCTGCCCTCTGCCTGCAGGTGTGTCTTTGCTTCCAGAACTGGTTTTAACTTGGTTACTATGTGAGCTGCAGTAAACTGCCAGGGAGCTTCCCTCCACCGCGGGCAAGGCCTGGCTGCCCGCTCTCGGCAGCCTCTGCCTCCCTTGCCTAGGGCACTCTGGTGTCCTGCAGAAACTTCTCCCCAGGGCAGCGGCGATTCACCCTCCTGGGCACCTGGCTGGCCTCTTGTTTGCGAAGGAGAAAAACACTGTCAAACACCAAGGAAGCAAAACCCCACGTGCTGAGTGCCGTGCTGTTGCAACGGAGAGATCCTGACGGGAAACACCTACAACAACAGGACGCTCAGGAGTAGGGTATCTAGAAACTTGGCAGGAAACCTCCTCTGCAGACTGGCATGTGATCAGGAGATAGTCAGGCAAGCATCAAAGGAAGGGAAATTAGCACCTAGGTTTCATTTCTGTGGCTGTAGTTGGGTTGGCCTGGTAGGATGCTCGTGTTGCCGCCTCAATGCTGGAGAAGCTACGCTTTCTCTTCTCGCCCCTCTCCTGGCACTGAGATCTCACAGGTGTCTCCAGCGGTGCCTCAGTATTTCAGTTTCCTATTTGTTAATAAAGCCAGAGGCTTTGAAAAGTCCTGTCTGACTTAATCCCTATTGATCACAGATCTGAGAGCCCTGATGTGAAGGAATTTTAAATTTCCAGCCGCTGGCTGTTTAACAACTTCTGACTTCAAAAGCTCTAGGAGCCGCCTTTTCCTTTTAAATACACTTTGCACTTAAGGAAAATATAGTTGGTCCCTCATTAATGTGTACTTCTCCCATAATTATACAAGTGTTTGTAGTGCAAACGCTCAGTTCTTGTGCCATGCGCGCATTTTTCATTCATGAAATCAATAAGCAACGTCCGTTTCTGATCTTTATAGAAGTCATTCGCTGCAAGGGCAAGTGCTGCTCGGTATCACAAGGAAGGTGTAAAATAGACGGGCTTAAGAAACACGCGTGTCTCCTGAGCTATCGGCCCACTGTCCCCAAATAAGCCAATGCATATTTTCCAGTACAAGGTACATAAAAGCCCAGGACAGGTTTATTTCTCTCTGCGATGGCCCTTAAGCTGCCTGTGGGCGAGGGGGGGGTTTCTGTAGCGCTGCTCCTGCTGCAAGCCCTGGCGATCGAGGGCCTTGTAAGGGCTGTGCTGGAGGTCACCTCAGGCAGGTTGCAGCAAGCTGCCATGTCTCCTGATTTCTGGTTTTGGGGGTCTTCCATGCACAGCGCTTCTCCTGGCACCTCAGAGGGCACCGCTGCACCGAGCTGCCCCGCGTGGCACCGGCACCTCGTCCCTCCCGCCCGGGGGACGCGGAGCTCTGCGTGAAGGCTGGTCCCCAGGCAAGGCGAGGAGCCTCCAAAGAGGCCTCTTGAGCACAGAGGGTGACAGTCTGAGTTATAGCTCTGAGTCAAGGAGCATGAAAGAAGCTGGAAATGATTATGGAGCATACGGGGGAGCTCGAGTAGCAGAGAGACTGCAGAAACCATGCTAATCCCCAGGGAGCTCAAACCGTATAATTTACATGGGTTTATGCCTGAACTTACCTTTACAGTCATGCTCTTGGAAAAGAGTTTACTTAAAATGGTGGGGATGCATAAATCTAAAATAGAGGCTGGGCAGAGTCAGGTTTATAAGGCAGAGCTCTGCATGCCTTCAAATGCACGCAGCCCTCCTGCGCGGCTCACGCAGGCGTGGAGGTAGCGAGGGGTGGGCAAACGCTCAGCGTCATCCGGCGCTGGCGCGAGCGCGTGTCGGGAGGGGGATGCGGCCGCAGGGACCGCAGAGCGCGCGGTGACGTGGTACGTGGTGATGCTCGGTGGAAAGTGGTGCGAGAGGAGAAGGTGTTACAGGTGTTACAGCCTCCTGGAGACCGAGTTATTCTGGATGCAAATGCTTGGGGGAGCTTTGTGAAGGTTCTCACATAAAACTGAGACTTGGTAGTTCTGAGTTGGTGGTTTTTTTTCTGGTTTTGTCAAAAAGAGAAAAGAAAAAATTCTCATCTCCCCATACCTCCCCTTCCCAGATCACCGGGGGTAACTAAAGAAAGTGAACTAAAAATGCATACAAACCGTAATGTACACCTTCCAGCTTCTGAAACAAATGAAGCGGGGGTCCCAGACACAACAGCTTTCTTCACTGACCAGTTCTGACTCACTCTCCTTCTGGAGAAGTCATGAGACATAGTGAAACCCCGTGGTCTCAAACTGTTTACAAAATGTGCAGGAAGGCATTAGTCCAACTAACTCAATAATGTTTTTTGGTACTGAGACACACTCAGCTGTGCAGCCCGAGACAGAAAACCAAAACTCTGTGGGTGGAGCGGAGCGGGAAGCTGCATCGAGCTACGCCGAGCTGCCTGCGAGCCTGGGACCGGTGCCGGGCATGAAAAAGATCTCCAGTGATCCTGAAACCTGCTTTTCCTTGAAAGTGGCAGAAAAAACTGGCACTGAGCTGATACTCAGTTTTTTCCTCTGTGTACATGATTTTCAGATATATGTGAACACAAAGCAGTGAGACACAATCCAGTGGCTTTCCTCCTCAACCGAATGCTGCGGTTCAGGATGAAATAGTTGCAACGCTTGCATTCAGATCATAGGGAGACGAGGTTTTTCTGCAGTGTCTTGGAGGGGGAGAAACTTGCCAGTGTTACATTCACACGGGGTTGGATCTTCAGCGGACGAGGGACTGTGGAGCTCTAACATGCACACTGGCACTTGCAGCTCCGGTGACGGTCCCCGCAGGGAGCAGGCGTTTGTGCGTGCACACCCTTGCACCATAGCTCCTGCGCTTGCGCCAAGATGCTCTGCCCTGAAGGTCAAGTTCTCTTCTGTCATGCAGCACTTTAATAGCCCTTGGCTATCTTTCTAAACCTAAGCTTGTGTGCTGATGAAACTTCTGACAGGCAGCGAATAGCAGGGGTATTATTTATTCATGTCGTATGGGACTGAAGAGTTCCTGGTTTCTTGTTTATCCTGCCAAAATGGTAAATGAAAAAGTGGACTTTCTCTTTGACCTCGGCCTTGGTTCATGCTGTAGATTCCCAAAGAAGAAAATATCTCAGTAGTAAGTGCCTTATTAACAGAAAGCATCTGCAGAAGGAAGAACAATGTGTTCTGGCCCAAACGCGCAGCTGTGGCCACCAGCTGTGACAGCCCTGTTGTTCCAGCTTTGCCTTTACTACATCATTTCAGTGGTAGCTTTAAAGGAGACAGAGGAGCCCATGGGGAGTTTGGCTTAGGAACAACCTGCTGCAATCTACAGCAAAACTGCTTGGGTCTGTGAAGGGCTTCAGCAGCCCAGGGGATAACCCAACGCTTGGCTCCAAGGCCCTGGCAGGCGAACGGGGGAACGCTGGAAAACCTGGGGACCTGGCGAGTGGAGATGAATTTAGTAGCGGAAATGAAGCGTGTGCCTTCCGATCACGTAAGTTATATAAAGCCTTTGGCCAGGCTCAAGGCATGCCGTTGGAGATCGTTACCGCTCTCTGTCTATAACTTTGGGTCTTTCGTATTTCAGTTTGATTTTAGATATTGGGAAGTGTTCAAAGGCCTTTGGCATGGATCTTGTATGGCTGTTTCCCAAAGAACTGTCTGCTCCTCGGCTTGTCTGTGACTGCTGGGGGCTTGTGCTCTAGGTAGTCCTTTCCAGTACCATCCTCCTTGGAAGCAAGGACAGCACAGAGCATTTGGCACCTACTGAATACGGGAAAATCTTACTATCTGCCGATGATTTGCCTGACCTGCTCCTCTGCTTGGTCCACATGCTGTTGACTGTCCTTTTGGGAGCTAATTCAAAGCAGTGATCAGGAAGTTCTGCTCCGCTGGGGTCTCTACCCCGGTGGCCTGGCAGCTTGAGCTGAGATGAAATGATTGTCTGCACCCTTTGGACTACAGCTGTTTTTTACAGAGTTTGGGTGTTGTTTTGTTCGTGAGCTGGTCCTTGAACATTCTTCAAATAAAACATAATATAAATGAATAAGTGAAAACACATTCCCCTCACCTCCACCCCAATAAAACCCGTTGTGTATAGCTTTCTCTTACATAACCCATCTGACTCCAAGAACAAATGTCCCTAATTTCTTCTGGATGGTAGGCTTTGTGGAGATTTAAAGGGCAATTTCTCTCTCTTTTTCTTTAGCTCTCACAGAGTATTACCATAAGGAACTGCAGTGACAGACAATACTTAAAGGCATGGTTTAGAAGTGATTCATCTGTGAGACACGGTGTAGCATATTTTATTGTATTTTAGCTAGTAAAAGCTATGCATTCTAGCCCAGCTCTGTCATACTGCATGGGAAATTATACTTATAGGAATCCCAGCCACCTAGCTGAAAATAAGTACCCTCTATACAAGAGTTAATGCGGTAGATTTGTACTTAGACATGTATTTGTAAAATATTTAAGCTGCATGAAAAGGGCATCTGTAGGAAGATATGATTACAGGATCGCACAAGTGCAGCACAGTGCTGTCATGTTTTAAAGTTAAAGAGCCATCGTTAGGCACTGGTGGCCGACGCTGGGTGCACGGAGGAAGGGGAGCCCTTTCAAAGGCTCAGTGGGGCAGGAGAGAACGCGGAACAGCCCGAGTCTTGCATCTGCCGTCCCAGCTGCAAGGCAGCCCCAGCTTGAAGGACAGTGTGTTTACTGCTTCTGGGACCCTCCTATATTGTCTTCTTATGGCAGGAGAAAAGAGCTATGGGAAATTGCCTTCTTGTGGTTCATGCTTTATGCCTGCTACATTCCAGGCACAAAAGCACAGATGAGCAGGAGATGCTCTTCTCAAATCTATGGCAGTAACTTGTCATTCCAAGGCTGCTAGTGCTTTTCAAAAGCACACAGCAGTTCCACAAGCTCTCTAAGGTATCTGGGCAGTGCCTTGGAGCCTCTTGGCCCAAAGCAGTTCAGTCTGCTAGCGCAACAGCTTTCAGAAAGCAGAAAACTGGGTTGTTGGTCCTTCCTGGAGAGGGGCTGACTTAGACCTCGACTTAGAAAACATCTCCACACCGTGACCACGAAACTCTACTGAGTTGCTTAAAACTTGAATCTTCTATAGGCTCGAGTCTTATTTATTCTCATAACGCTAGCAGTTTTCCAGCCAAAAGGGAAGGAGGACGTGTTCGGGTACTACAGTACAAGGTGAAGTACCGGAAATTCTTGATTGCTGATGCCTATCACTAAATCACACACGATCTAAATAAGCTCCAGTTCACTGAAGCATTTTTAGCAGCCTTCCATTGACTTCACTGAGCTCTAAAGGCATGTTTAAACTTCAGCACATACCTGAGTTTTGCTGAATCACACAGCAAATAAAATATGGAGAGCTGGTCTTTAATATAACTTACTGAGTCATGTGAAAACTACACATTTCCCGCAAAGCGTACTTTGAGTTAATTAATGGGCATTAAGGACTCACATTTTTCTAGTGAAGAAGGGCCCCGAGGGATTGCAGCAATTTGTGTTCATACCCTGAACGATAGCAATGCAATCTTCTCAAGGAGACAAAGCCCCAAGCACTCCCTCTGTGGTAACCAAGCACTTACATTTGATGGATGAGTTTTAGCTGCCTCTGACACCCCATGGGTCAGGAGGGAGGACCTGGCCTCTGACCCACCTCTTTCATCCCCTCTGGCTGGAAGCGTGCCCACTACATCGCTGATTTTGGGGGGGATGAGGACTGTCTGCACCCCGGCGAAGCAAGGAGGGGAGCAGAGGGTCTGCCTACTTGAACTTAAGTTCCCAATGTTTTACTCAATCGCACCAACTCCCATTGCTGTCATTACAACCTTCTTCACGAGCTTGACGAAACGAGGCTACGATCTGTGTCTGCAGAGCACGCCGACCACAGGAAACTCTGGCTATTAATTTATTTCCGAAGCAGAGCCAAATGAATGGGAGCAGTTGGGTGTGACAGAGGGAGGCAGGCTGAGTGCCACTGGAGCGAGGGACTGCCAGCGCTACGGCAAAGCATCCCAGGGACTGTCCTAGTGCGGCCCCTGCCACGGGAGGGAAGGGAGTAGTCCTTCAGGAAATAAAGACACAAATTCCCAAAGAGCTGGAGCTGAGTGTTGCAATGCAGTTTTCTTGATTACCACTTCGATGTCCCAGCTTTGGTTGTTTGGCAGCCAAGGGTTTAAAGAAATGAACTTTGGCAGCTGTGAGCTGAATAGCTTGGTGCTTTCAAGGAAGTTGGAGGGAGCACCAGGCTGGAGAGACCTCCTCCATCAGCAGGTCTGGTCCCACGCACCCCAGGAAGCCACCCCTGTAGATTTATCAAGCTCCATCTTAAAACCACATAGGTTGTCTGAGGGGTTTTTTTTTGTGTCCTTGATTTTTACCCCTCACTACTGTTCTCCCAGGTCTGTTCCAGAAGCTCACTCTGCTGGTGAGAAACTGTTTAATTTCCACTCGGCCTTATGTCAACATTGCCTGGTAGCTGTTTCCCTTCTTTCTATTTATCCTTCTAAAAATCATTGCTCAGCCCCATTCCCAGCCCTGTGTGGTCTTCCTTCAGCTGGAAAAGCAGGGGAAAAAGAGGGGATTGTTATGGGAAGCGCTAGAGCAATAAAATCGATGGTGTGGTAAGATGTGTGAGGAGCGAGCCCAACAAGGATGCACAGTTGGGGCGCTGGTGGTAGGCAGGGCTGGGGGAGAGGTTTTCTGAGGGAGAGGAGTTCTCTGTCCCTGCTGGGTGAAGCCAACTCATGCTTGGCCTCAAACCAACCGTTTCCGCAAAGGGGCGGAGGATGCTCTGTGTGTCTGCAACTGTGAGGAGCCATGAGACAGTCTTGGTCAGAAGGAGAATTACTACGATATTTCCTTTAGTGAGGGGTGTGGAGCGCTTGAGCTGGACTTGAAGCAGATAATTATGTTTGCCCGTTGTCAACTGTTTGGCCTAAGGAGCGCCACGTTTCAGCCTCTTTGTGCCCATCTGTGAAAAACAGGGTAATAATAGCCAGCCACCTCTCCCCAGGGAGTCGTGAGGGCCAACGACTGTAAAGGGTGTGGACCATTTAAAGCAATAAAGAAATGCTAAGTATCAGTATTATTAATCTTCTCGTGCTTCGGTTCCCCATTTGTAAACTCCCTCCTAGTACATTTTGACTCCCTTTTCCTCATGGAGCTCTGCCCAAGGAGGTCTCACCTGGAAATGAGCTCTCCGGCTGCTGCCACTTGTAAGCATGGCCCACTGGCAGAAGACCCTGGGAAGCACTGAGGAGCCAAAGTTTTGATGTTTTGGAGGGTTTAGTCCTATTTAGGAAGCAATTATTGATGTTCTGTGTTCATGTCATCGTTGCAGAAGAAAAAAAAGCTCCTGACCTTCTGCGTGCACACATGCCACTGTGTATGCACCCCCTTCTGTGACCAGAAGCTGGCGTCCCCATGTCTTCCCTGGTCACATGCCTTGAGAAGTCCCACTTTTCCTTTTTTTGGAGATTTACACTTTCTGGTGTCAAGTTTATGGCCTTTACCCATTTGCTTTAAGCCCTTTCACGGTGTAACTGTTGACATCTGAATTGATTTCCAAGGCAGAGCTGCGAGTGGTCTTGTAAACAGTTGTCAGCAACAGTTGTAATTAAAGAGTAGAGAGTGCAAACACAAACCACAATAGCAGCCTGTAGGAGTTACACTGCTGTATCAGCTTTAATGTGGAGAAGCCCTTGGGGCCATATCAGTGCTTACAAGGGCTTGTTGCTGCTTTCCCCTCCCTCCCCTCGTCTGAAAGGGGCACAAAAAAAACATTAGCTAGCAACCCTTTTCCTTAGGGAAAGCCAAGGGGCTGGTAGTGTGACAACTGCCGCGCACCTGTTTGCCAGCGCCCCGTAGGGCCCCTCCGCAGCAGAGGTGGCACAGAGCCGCCTCATCCCCCTTCTGCTAAAGGACTCCAGGGCGAGAGCATCCACGTGGACCCTGAGCATCGGGCGTCTCACTGAGGGCGAGAAGGGGGTCAAGACATTGGGTATCGTTAGGGATAGACCTGCTGTCCCCAAAAATCCTGGAGATGTAGTTGCAGCAGAGATTGCCTGTACCAGGAATTAGTTGCAGGTCAGCTTATTTCACATGAAAATAACCCACGCCCACCAGTTTGTTTTGTCTGACGTGGATCATTTGATGTTTTGCTGCATACTACCTAACACACTCTGGAAGTGGGCCCGCTGATATTTGCCCGCAGCACGAATGAAGCAGATCCCCAAACAGCTGTTGAACCTCTGCCAGCTCCTAAGGAGAGCCCACACCCTTTTGCTTGTCAGCTGGAAGCAATGGTCTCGTCACCTGTGTGGTCCCACCTGCTGCAAGGTCGCCCAGAAGGGGCATCACTTTTCCATTGAAAAGGAAGTTCTCAAGCAGGTGTAATTCCTTCTGTGCCCTACTTCTGTGCTTGAGTCCTGGGTGATGTTTCTTGCGGAGGGTGGACTCACAGGGCCTTGTCTATTGAAAAAAATGCATCCAGTGTGGCTGGGAGCACAGCCAAAGTGCTGTGGGAAAGCAAAGGCATTTGAACTATGTGGTAAGAATGGGAAGGGTAATAATAGGATTTCTGGGACTACCTGGGCTGTGGGAACTGGGAATACTCCTGTGCTGGGAGAAGACTTTGGTATTTGCTATCCTCTCCTGAGCCCTGGTTTTCCTAGGAATGTGATACATCCCTGCTTGGAACCAGATCAAAATGTGAAGCTGATTTTCAGGCATTTCACAAAGATTTATTTTTTGCTCTATTATTACTAAATTCTATTTATTTTTGCAGTGCCCTCCTGTTACCTCTCTCCTCTTTAGTTTCCAGCAGGTTTCTTATATACAGTTCAAGAAAAATGACTTGGAAGATTAAGGGAGTGCCTTATAGAGGGTGTAATTTCACCCACCCCTGCAGCACCGCATCCCATCCTTCAGGAGAGCAGCAGTGAACCTCCTCTTCCAGCAGCAGCTCAATTTCAGGCAGGTAACTGCCTCTGAGCCACTGGGTCAGAAGGGTAAGAAATGGGAGGCAAAGGGAGCAGGCTTCATGAGACCCAAGCCTCTGCATGGAAAGCTGAGTAATGCTATGGGTTTGTAGCTGGGTGCTGAACTGCGTGTCTGCTCTGTGCTGCTATAAGGAGGTGCAACTTTGCTCTGCACGCTTCTTAAAATACAGTGTTGTTGACTTTGCAGTCGGTTCAAAGTGTGGGGAAAGGTTTTGTGGGTTTCAAGCCTGTGTGCTTATCTGCCTTGCCCAAAGCCTGGCTGCTCTCTTACAGTAAAACAGGCCCTGTATCTGGTGAGCCATGTGTCACTTCAGTTTTCCCTGATCCCTCCTTGCTCTGTTACTCTAGCAAAGTCATTTTTCTTGAGCTTGGCTTGTTTGTCAAGTGAAGCATCGTACATCGCCTGGAGCCAGGATGAAACTCTCAAGACCCAACTGTTTTCATGCTGCTTCTTCAGAAAGCTCAATTTACTTGGGATGAGTTATTCTGAAGTAATATTTTTTTTTTTCCCCCTGTTTATTTTTCCTGACAGATCTTCTGCTTCCCCCATGCCTTGTCACATCAAACCATTTATGCACAAAGCAAGCCGTTTGCGTTTGCCCTTGTGAACCAGTTGCTTATTGCTAGCTGCCAGCAAGTGCTCCAGGAAAAGAAATTATAAACTACCCACTGCAGTTCCTACGTCTCATTGCAGAGTTATAAGTGAAATCACATCCTCATTTTAGGTTAATGGTCTGATACTTGAATGCTGAAAGCGTTCTTTGAGCTTCATCTTGTGAAAGGCTGCAGTGTCCAGAGCAAGGAGTGATCCTGAAGGAGACCACCTCCTTTTCAGAAGTGAGCCACCAGCTCTGTAGTGGTGTGCCTTTCCACAGAAGCTGATGAGGGTGGTGTCACCACTGAACAAAAACATAAGCTGCACCCAGCTGGGGAAGAAAGGCAAATCTTGAAATCCAACCAACTCATGCCTAAGGCTGCCTCCTCTTCCTTCCTTCCTTCCTTCCAGCACTGACTTCCATGGGCTGCAAAGAAACGTTTATTCCTTACTTCACAAGTGGTGTTTGAAGTATTGTCCAAACACTAGTTTCACTTCACATCCACAACACTAGAAATAACTGGAACACAAGGCTTCCTTCTTCACAATGTGGTTTTTTTTTTTTTTGCTCTAGACAGCCATATCCAAAGTCTCTTCAATCTATTATATCTTAATACTTAAGAAAAGAATTACTCATGGGACTATCCTTTTTCTGTCTTGAAGGCAGTCCCTGCTGCTCCACAGCATGGAAACCAAGTGGGAAAGTAATCTATACAAATTACATGTACTTTTCTGGTTGAATCATGTTCCTTCCACTCATGGTAATAAGTCACTTGGCATAAAGTGGACTGTTACTATGAATGGAGGGAGCACATCAGGGCTCTGCTTCTCAAGAATTATTTCCACTTGCTGAATCTCATTTAGGCCTGGAACCACGAGGGGTGAGACTCTGCTGTCAACCTCGCTGTGCTTGAGTGACTGTGGCTACTCTGATTTTCACTGGTAGAACAAGGGAGAATCGGTTCCAGACTCTTGTTACCCTTCAGTGCTGAGGATGATGGTTCGTGTGCAGTCATCAAAGCAGCCTCACGCAGTTCCCAAATACTGGCCGCATGCTTTTCTTCTTGTAGTAATACTGAGACTAAACCAAGAACTCGGTCAGGAGGAAGGCAGAAGCGAGTCCCATCCCATATGCAGCGTCTGAGAAGTTGACTGCTTGAAATGCAGCCTGTCTGGCGGAGGGGCTGATTCCTGCAGTGTCAGCTGCCATCTGAAAACTGGTCCTCTTTCTATCTCAGCACTGGAACAGAGCAACCTAAATCAAATTACTGCTCTGAAAAATCTTATTTTCTGGTATTTTTTCATATACAGTAATTAACCCAATGACCAGATGGTGAGGTCTGGTGCTTAGACCAAAAACATGGGTATCGGAGAGCTCAGATTCCCTGCTCATACCTTCACAAGCACTAGAGCAAGAGAAACTCCCGTGGGCCTGACGTGTTACGCCTCCTCTGACCTCACATAGGCTTACACTGCTTTTTCTTCACTAGAATACATAATTCTTATGTATTTATTGTAATGGAAGCAGACAACTGACACTGAAGTATTATGACACCACTGATTGATAGCCGAATGACAAGTTGCAATGTCACTTTCTTACGTGAATATCTATCCCATATTACAAGGGTAGTGAATTGAAACACATCCTTTAGAAAAATGCCTAATCTCATTTTTAAAGCTCCAAGTGATTGCGAGCCCCCTATCTTGTCAAGTAAGGTCTTTAATTGCCCTTACTGCTAGGATAGCGCATCTTATCTCAAGGTTGGGTGTTTTTTTTTTTTTAATCTAATGGCATTGACTCGCTGCATGACCTTGGACAAGAAGGGACGGATCAGTTGTTTAAGGCTAAATTGATCTTGGAATTTATGTAGCAACATACCCACTCCGGAGAACCTCCAGGGTTGTTTTAAATGGGTGAACTCTGGATGAAGTGTCAGGCTCAGTTCTTATTTTTGATGTGTGCTTTGTGGGTATAGCCCTGCATTATCATTAGCCTAGGGTTTAAATTTTGTTAAGCAGGTGGCCTGGGCTCGGTCTGTGTGATGGCAGGTAAGACGTTTGACCATGCCTGCCTCCTTTCTGTTGCAATATTGCTTCCCAACCTTTAGGAAGAGCAGTGAGGATGAACCTCTGCATGCTTTTGCAGCTGTGATGCTGTGGTGTAAGTGAGCCTGTAAACACCAAAGGGAATAAATGCCTCTGTTACAGTCCACCAAAGGTGTGTGCTGGCTAGAATACACGATGAGAAGAAATAAGTACAGTCTGAGTGACAGCCCAGGTGAACTGTCACGCATCTGTCATCACAGTAACATTTAACTAATTAGGAGATAAATGACAGTGCCATTAAGAGTATAGTGAGACCAGTGGAAAATGTTCCAATGCTGATAGAAATCACATAAAATAATAGTCACTGAAAGAGCTTGTTGGGTGTGTGCTGCTTTCGGAGTGTTACTTAACACGGGGGAGTCCCTAAGCTTTAAAGAAGCATCTCTTTACCCTGATCTAGACAAATTACCTTTGTACCTTGATCTAAACAAACTCTGATCTCTCCGCTGCCATTGAACTCACCTTGTCTGAAACCTAATCTGACTACTTTATTCTACCTCTGTACTGGGAATTCACTCTATCATTAGCATTTCAATCTATTTAATTCACTGAGGGTCGCTGAGCAGTGTAACCGAATCCATGCTAAGCTACCACTGGCAATTTCGCTGTCAGATAGTCTCACCTTCTATTTTTAGTTGCACTCAAATCCCTACCTTAAGGGGGCGTACACTGAATTTCTGGATTAGCCTCTCCCTGACCCCTCTATTGTACCACCGTCAGTCATCTTTAAGTCAGAGTCCTATTTACATTGTTCTATTATACTAATTACAGCTTGTCAAAGGTATGGACAGTGTACTCGGAGACTTTGTCTGCAGGCCAGTAACTCTGGGATTAAGCCCTTGCATCTGGGATTAAGCCCCTCCGCTGAGACGTGCAAACGCTCTGCATTACCGCGTCTTATTTTTGTATTTATTTTCTCCTGCTGCACCACTCTCCCCAAGCTTTATGTTCTAATGACCTTCTTAGCAAGCACATATGCCTGGCATATATTTAGTTTTGAACCAGTTTATGGTGGTTCTTAGGCGCAGTTCAGGGCGGGAAGCAATTTGTTCTTGTTAACAAAGCTGTGTACGCATGCACGCTCTGCCTGTGTCAGCTACAGTTTAGTTGCCTGTTAAACTGGCTCTAGCTCTCTATTTAAGTCATCTTGAAGTGTAATTCAAAAATTAGGCAGACAGATAGCAGATACAGCACAATAGCTACAATCAGATATTGCAGAGAGGTAAAACACGTGTATATAAGCAGAAAGCAGACTTTATTGGGAGGAAAACAGGCATTTCTCTTGTAAAATTCATCAGTAAGTTTACTAAATCACATTTTTGTTGCGCTTTGGAGATCAGATTTCTTTTTTACTTTCTCCAGCATAAGCTTGGTGCAAAGTTGCCTGGAATCAGTAGATTCAGCTTTGCGGGAATGCGGGAGATTACAGCCTTTCGGGGTAAATGAAGGAAGGTGGTAGCGTATAACAGAATATTTGACTATAAGGTCGGAGAGCAGGCTTCACTAGCTCTGTTGCTGATCTGCCCTGTGACTTTATGGTCACTTCACTTCTCTCCTCTTACCTTCTGCAGGCTACAGTCCAGCCTCCGAGCCCTGATGCCGTCTCCCATAATGGGTGCTCAGGGCATGCACCAGCGAGCCCTGGGCTGAGCTGGGCCACCGGTGGGAGGCCGAGCACGGCTGCTGTGGGGCTTGGTGCTCAGAGGCAAGCCATACAAGACCGCCCTGCTTCCTCTGATTCCTGCCGTACCTGCCACCGAGTAAATATTTTCCTGTGCAAGTACTGTGCAAAGGTGAGTAAAGAGCTGTGGCTGCTCCCTAGGAGGATCATCGCTGGGGAGGAAACCGGAGCGTTCATTGGGAGCCTCAGTAATATCCAATTCAGATTGCTGATGAATACAGCCTGGCTTTGGGCACATACCTCCTGTTAATACTAATGGGAATGTCACACATGAATGCTGGAGAATATTGCCCATTATTTTTAGTCCCAGGGCTCTGAGCTGAGAGATTCCCTGAGAAAAATGGCCATTTGCTGTATGTTGCATGCTGCAATTCATTATATACAGTGCATGGTGACTGTTATTTACCTTACAGAACTGTAACGTGATAAGGAGTCTGTGTAAGCCACTTAATGGTCTGTCTACCTTAAAGAAAATGTGTACCTGATCAGCCTCTGATTTATGCCACTTTCACCCCAGTGCAACTCTATCGGCTTCAGTGGTGTTATCCCTGATTTATGCTAGTCTTAGTCGGACTTCATGAGTTTATGTACTTTATATGACTCATGTACCCAAGGAAAATGTAGTCTAATAAAATATCTGGCTGTGCATTGTGGCTGCGGGTTCTTTGCAGAACCGTTAACAGGGGTACTACAAAACCACGTTCTGCTCCTCTGCAGTGCCTATATATTTCAAGGGGTTATATTTTATATCCGTAGATATGTAACTTAACAGTCTCCTACTCGACTAATGTGCCACCACCTTGGTACGGTGGAGTGTTAGAGCTAGGCAGCAGGCACGGTAAACCTGTAGGATGAGGATAAGAATTCGATTGTCGTAATTGGGGCATTTTTTTTTTCCACTTGGAAGACCAAGTTCCTTGCTAAAAACAACGAACCTCCCACTGAATTTGTCCCTTTACTGTGAGAACAACTGCTCTTCTCTCAGTCGTCTTGCTGTGTCAGCACTTATTTTCTGGCTTTGGGGTAGGAAAACAGTCCATTTATGATGTTGATATTGCAGTAAACAGCCAGGACACGTAGTCTTGGATGCAGAACTCCTTGTGCTAGAAAATGTGTAAACAGACCAGGAAACTGTTCTCTGGCCCGATGAGCCTGTGCCTCCTGTTACTGAGTGCTTCTCTGATTGCCATGGCAGCCTTGGTCACCTGCCCTTGTCTGCAAGGGGAGCGATCTTTTCTTAAATCTCTGTAGCTGGAGCGCCAGCCTGAGCTTTGGTGAAGCTGGAGAGATGTCCGTTACTGCCACTGGGCTCCAGGTCAGCTCATCTCCTCTGGTACACCCGCTTGCTGATGGTCAGGCTTGGCACCTGAGACCACTCCGTAGCTGATCCCTGTTTCCTTCACCGTCTTTCCTTATAAACTTAGCCTGGTTTCCTGTTAAGCCCTCAAGCACGTTTTCATCTAGTGAGTGACAAGTACATTCAGGTGTCAGGTGTAAAATAGAGAGACTGGGTGAAGTTCTCAGGGGAAATGGCAAACCTCTTTGGGATTTGTCCTGTACCGCAGGGACGGCACGATACATACTCAAGTCCCAGACTGGTGCACCTTGGAGACACCAGTAATCCTAAACTAGCATCCTTGTTTGCATAGGTTTGTGGATAGCCTTTGCCGAGCAGTGTGACGGTAAACTGAGACACTTTCATGTTCTGTTGCAGTATTTCACTGTCTGCTTGTTCCATTAAAAAAAAAAAAATAAATAAAGCTGCAAAGTTCTTAAAATGGAAAGTGCATCTTTCCTCTCACAGTAAAACAGCAAGCTGAAGGCTTGCTCTGCCTGTCCTTAGCTATAATTTATGCTTCTGCTCTCGTAAGGGGTCTGCTTGCCCTTGATGCATGTGCGTAAGTCCCATTAACGTTAATAGGAGCTGAACGCAAGCATTAGCTGACGCCGAATTCCCTAAATGTTGCCTTCAGTTCTAAAGCCAAGCTTTGGTCCCTGCCTCTGCAGCTAATCAGCTCCTCGCAGCCTGGAGCAGCTCCCCCTCCTCTGTGGCCACGCAGCAGCCAAGCAAGGCTTTTGGCGGGGCTGGGGCACTGCGGCCGTCCTCCTGCTGCGCAGGCTGAGGGGTGGCTGCTGGGAGGTGTCCGGCTTCCTCGGAAAGCACCGGCTGCGCCAGAACGGGAAAGAGATTCATCAGCAAGGGATGTTTTCTGCTTAGCTGAGACTGTAATGAGCTCAAGTCCCTGGGTGGAGAAAAACCAGGGGTGGCAGGAGGAGATGGGGAGAGGGGAGGGGAACAACTTGTTTCAGGCTACAAATCAGTTGCTAACTCTGATCCAAAGCCATTTGCATAGATGATGTTGGCCCGGGGTGGTTGGAAATATAAGGCATTCTGTAGACAGCTGCCCAAGGGAATGCTAATTAGCTGGCAGGCAATTAATAATTAATCAGACTTTTGTTCATTGTGAAGACAGTGTTTTCTTTGGCAGCTTCATAATGTTCTGAGTTTGCCTTGCTTTTCTTTCGCAGGCTGATATCATCGTGCTGGAACTAGGTTTTGCAGCGACATGCTTCTCTCTCCCTCTGGCATCCAGCTCGCCCCGGCCACATGTGCAGCCTGGGCCATGACCTCGGCACTTGGCTGGGCTCTCATGGCCCACTTAAGAGTCAAAGGCTGGAAAGGGAGTTGCTGGTGTGCTATTTTTAACCAGCTGGACAGTTAAATAGTTCAGAGGCAGACACACACAGAGTGGTCTGAGCCGCGCCTGAGATTTGAAAGGGGAGAAGAGCATTGTATCATCCCTGCTAGGCTTGCTTGGCCTTACCAAGCACGGGTTCCCAGGCTCTTTAACACCAACACAAAACAAAAACCAAGCCTCCAGGAGTGAAATCCTTGCCCCACTATGTCAGTTGGGCTCCTGGCTCTGGCTGCGACAGAGCCTGGATCACACTTAGCTGCAAGGCATGAACTGTTCAGTATTTCCTTGCCTTCTAATGCTGCAGAACCCTTTTTTTTTCCCTCCCATGACAATAAAACCCAGTTATGGTGTAAGTAGGAGTCCAGAACGGGGCATGCCAAAACTTCTGGGGAAAATAGGAGTAATTTCAAGAAAGCTCTTTAGAAACTGGAAGCTCCATGTCTGGCTACTCGCCTTGATTTTGGGCTAAGAAGCAAGTTGCAGAGATAAAGAGCACATCCCTTCTATTCAGCCCGGCCCTCACCCCAGCTGTCCTGCGGAGGGGTTCACAGCTCATTGAAAAGCCATCCCTCTCATAGAGGGGTGCCTGGGAGCGCCTACAGCCATGCCCTTTCCCACCGAATAGACTTCACCTGGGGTACCCGAGTCGGTGCTCTCAGGGCCAGTGGTTTGGCTCTGAAAGGCGTGGGAAGGGCGTTCATAGCTGGAGTTGTTCTGTAGAGCAACAGAGGTGTCAGTGTGCTGTTGAAGGGCGAACAACACCACTGGTCACCTGCTCCAAATCTGGGCAACTGGGCATTGCCTAAATTTTGCTTACTAAACAGGTGGAGCTATTTACTTCCTTAATTTCTTAAGGAGACATACATTTCTCTGATTATTTTTTTCACTCTCCAGTGGAGCTGAAATGAGAAGATTTACTACCATTGAAAATTGATTTGAGCATAAATCACCTCTCCTGCTCTGCAGATGCCTTTATGATTATTATACTCAAATTTCATGATATCGGTGTGGAGCAGGGCCATACTATCCCTGTCTGACAGATGGGGAAGTGCCAGAACAGTCTATAATAATTCACCTGCCCATGTACCCAGAAAGTTTTTGATCCAGGAATTGTATGAGTCAAAGGCCTTGAACTTGTATAAATAAGCCCATTCTTGTGCTTGTGTCCTCTGAGTCTACTTGCCTTCAGCAAGGGGTAATGCTTATTGTTTCTAACAGAGGTACAGCTTATTATTTAATTTCAGGCAAATTTGATTGTGGGGGGTAGGTTTCATGACTAAGAAAATGTACCACATGGTGTAGGCAAAGGGGAGACCCTGTTAAACTCTTGTCCATCAAAGAAAAAGCACAAAGTCAGTCTTTGAGGCATGAGGGAATCCACAGAGGAGCTCAACTTTGAAAGACAAATGCACAGCAAACCAGGCTTCACTGATTCTGCTGTTAACAGGACTGCTTGTTTCCTTTGATTCCTGCGTGTTAGCTCAGCTGTGTTTTGGGACCGAACAAGATCTTTCCACTAGTTCAATTTCAAACATGTGGTAAATGAGTCCGTGCCTGAAGCACCCGAGGTTCCCGGGTGGTCCCTGTGCAGGGACCAGGGCTGCTCCTGCTGCTGAGATCAGGCAAGATGCGGCTCCTCGTTCTGGCATAGTCAGCCCCCGCCGTGCCGTTGGGAAGCTAGTCGATGGGAGGAGGAGGAGGAGGAGGTTACAAGTCCCTTGTGCATTCCAGGTTTGAGGTTGTCCCTGGGTCTCCACATCCCAAATCGTGACAACGTTTGTTAATGGAGGCATGTGAAGTCTCGTTGAAAGAATGCAGCTTGTGATCAGCCTCGGTGGCTTTAATGAATCATTCGTGGCAGGGGTGACTCAGCCAGATGAGGCTGGCAGCCAGCAGCTGGTCAGAGGAGGCCTGCTGAAGGCAGAGGCTTGATGGTACATATATATAGCATGTGCTAAGAGCACAGCATTTTTTTAAAGGCCAACTGTAACCCATGAAAGTCTGAGTATTTCTGAGAGCCCATTAGTGGAACAGCAGTAAGGAAAGCGAATTTGGCATCAGAGGTGTATTTTTCTAGCCAAAAGTGTAGGCAAGTGGGTGGGAAGGCTGGACATCCAAGCTCATATTTGCAGGCAGAGCTGATAGTACACTTGAAAAAACATAACACTAGGTTTATCAAATCCCACTTCTTTTTCTACAACTGCACGATGTCCATCTGTCCTTCTTTCCGAGTTGCAAGAGGCCATTCCCGTGGAAGGCAAATGCCCTGCCTGTTTGAGAGTGCATGCAAAACAGGATGCTATGCCCTGTGCAGTGCAGAAGTCCAATTTTCAGATAATATGGAATTGGGATGTCTTATCTAATACTGCTGGCAGACACTCCTGAGAGCCTGCACAGCAAAATTCACCTGCTTAGGATGGTGAATTTAAATCACCAGAGCCACACTAGCAAAACTCTCCTGTGCAGAACCTCATTCTGGACTAAAGTCCTTGCATAATTATTCTGTAATAAAGTCATTTAAATTTTAGACTGGAGTGTCCATGTGGAGAAGTTATACAGGCACAGCTGTAACAGGATAATTATTTTGTTATAGCTATGCCAATCAATTTCTCAAGGCCTCAGTCACACGGGAAAGTTGAAGTGATGTATTTTTTACAGTCTCCGGCAATTCTTTATTTTTTAATGCCCATTAGTGATTGACTAATGCTGAATGATAGTGGAAATTCTCCAGAACAAAGACAGCTCTCACCATTTCCTCGTGGTTATCAAAGGAATTTGGATCTATCCCGTTAAAGCTAATATGTAATAAATTGCTGCTGATTGGGGGTTTATAGCTGAATTGACTGGGAATTGTGAAGCCACTGTTTATGAAATTCAACTGAAATAGCTAAAACACAGAAATTTGTAGAGAAGGTTCTTATTTATGCGTTAAGAATCCTCAAGATTTTTAAAGCGTATGTACTAAAATGGATTATGATACAAAATTCCCTTATTCTCACACAGTATTGGAGGTCTGATATTTCAACATAGGACTTTATGACTACACTTACCAATTTTGGGGGTGTCTGGAAGAGTTTAGTTCCCGATTAAGGTGTTGCAAGATGCATGCGTTATGATTCATTATTAGTTGCAGTGGAAATCGTAATATAGGATGAAACTGCACCTATTAAAGGACAACAGCAAATATGAGATTTCTGTGGAGATGCGTCTGAGCTGGCCCTAGTCTGGAGATTAAAGCATAGTTAGGAACTCAGAGCTGTCTGGTGAAACGCTAGATGAAGCAAACAGATGCCAACTGAATTTGTCACAGCCGTATTTTGAATCTGAATCGACGAGTTACCAGAACAGGGAAGGCCAAAAGTCTCAGTGCACACAAATGCACTGTGCGGTGCCTGCCCGGGCACGCAGCAAGCTGCCCGGGAGCTAAGGCTTAGGTACAAGGAAGCAGCCTCAGTACGTGCTTTATCGAAAGTACGACTCAAAATGAAACCTGCCTATAGGTGTCAGCTCTCTTACAGCAAAGTGTTATCTAACTACACGTATAACTTCTCCCTTCTTAGAAAAGGAAAAAGGGTTGGGCTTGAGGTAGAGGGTGCCAACATGCATGTCCGAGTGGACGTACCAGCGGGGAAGGATGAGAACGGGGTGCAGACTGCAGGGCCACGTACTGCGTGCACACTTGGGTAGATGGATGGCTTCTTGGTCCCACCAGTGCCTCCCTGGGCACAGACCGCTGGGTAGGAAGGATGCTCCTTTGTCAGCCTCTCCAGTGCCACCACGCCTGAAGGAAAGCTGGTCTCCTCACTGCAGCACTTCTTGCTGGCACGTGAGCCCTACTAGATCAGATAGGGTAAAACCACCCAGTTTTGATTTCAGTTTATCTCCATGTGCTCACCTCTCCGGCTCTTTATCTGAATGTGGGTTTTGTACAGGTGGCTGGAGGGGAAGGTCCGTGTTGTGATGTGTGTGCACAAGGATTAAAAAAAAGGACATCTGTTTCCAGGGCCACAATGCAAAGGCTTAATCGTGTTTCAGAATAACTGGAGTTATAAACCGGTGGGGCATTTAAAACGTTATCTAGTTCCCAACATCAGGTGTTCAAATTCTGCCTTAAGGGGACATTAGCTGATTGTCAAATCACAATGAGAATCTTATCACTTGAGTTTAATAAACAGTTTTCATAAATGTTAACATTTTAATGGATGATTACATTCATATTTAGCTAGCAGATGCATTCATTTTGATTGATGTTATTTCCATGAGCACCAAAGGAATTAAATAATGATTTGTCACTTATGGTAAAGAGCTGCTCAAATATCTTTTAAATACATAACTTTGTTGTTTGATCAGATGGCGATGCAGAACCGCGGCGTTCCATGGTGCAGCAGCGCGAAGCTGTGCCTGGGGGCAGCTGTGGGTGGTGTGTGGGACCACACCACGCTTCTCCACCTCGCTGCAGCCCATGCAGCCGGCAGGCAGCTTGCCAACAGCGGGGGAGGCCCTAACCCTGCACCCCCAGGCATGTGGGGAACAGTGGGGAGCGAGGGAAACCTCCTCTCTGCCTTTCAGCAGCTTTCTTGCTATCCTTCGGCTGGCTCAAGGGTCATAGCAGATGCGCCAGCCAAGGTGGGAAGGAGGGGAGGTGAACTAACGGGGGACCTGGGGCATCCTGCTGGGCACTGGTGACCCCAGTGAGTGGGGGGCGGTGGGGACTGGCTGCCACGCATGGCGAGGCCGGGCCACGCAGTGCAGTGCTCTGTCCCCCTCTAGTGGCAACCGAGCCGGGCACGGCGGGCTGAGGAGCTGCTGCAGCAGGCAGGGGATGCTGCTGCAGGGTGCGAGCAGGCAGGGGATGCTGCTGCTGCTGCAGGGTGCGAGCAGGCAGGGGATGCTGCTGCAGGGTGCGAGCAGGCAGGGGATGCTGCTGCTGCTGCAGGGTGCGAGCAGGCAGGGGATGCTGCTGCTGCTGCAGGGTGCGAGCAGGCAGGGGATGCTGCTGCTGCTGCAGGGTGCGAGCAGGCAGGGGATGCTGCTGCAGGGTGTGAGCAGGCAGGGGATGCTGCTGTTGCTGCAGGGTGCGAGCAGGCAGGGGATGCTGCTGCTGCTGCAGGGTGCGAGCAGGCAGGGGATGCTGCTGCAGGGTGCGAGCAGGCAGGGGATGCTGCTGCAGGGTGTGAGCAGGCAGGGGATGCTGCTGTTGCTGCAGGGTGCGAGCAGGCAGGGGATGCTGCTGCTGCTGCAGGGCCTGAGCAGGCAGGGGATGCTGCTGCAGGGTGTGAGCAGGCAGGGGATGTGCTGCTGCTGCAGGGAGCAGCAAACAGGGCTGGGACAGGTGCTGCTGCAGGGAGCGAGCAGGCAGGGGATGTGCTGCTGCTGCAGGGTGCGAGCAGGCAGGGGATGCTGCTGCCGCTGCAGGGTGCGAGCAGGCAGGGGATGCTGCTGCTGCTGCAGGGCCTGAGCAGGCAGGGGATGTGCTGCTGCTGCAGGGAGCAGCAAACAGGGCTGGGACAGGTGCTGCTGCAGGGAGCGAGCAGGCAGGGGATGCTGCTGCTGCTTCTGCAGGCAGCAGCAAACAAGGGTGGGACAGGTGCTGCTGCAGGGAGCGAGCAGGGCTGGGCGGCCGGACAGGACGCCGGCACAGCCAGGCTGGGGGTGCAGGTGCTCCTGCAGCTGGAGGTGTCTCCCCATCCATCCCCTTCCCCAGGGCTCTCTCCCGCCCCCACCAGCTCACCCACAGCAGGGGTGCAAGGGGGCTGGGCGTACTCCCCACCCCCACCTGGCTGCAAAACATTCCCCTGCCCTCCTCCAAAGGGCCGGCCCCGGCAATTAACCCCCGCCGGAGCCCTCCTGTGTCCCATTAGCGCTGGCTCACGGTGGATTGAAGGTACCTGTGGCAGGAACCCTCCGGCCGCGCTGCAGGGCTGGGCCGAGCAGGGCAGCTCCTTTCGGAGCTTCCCTCCCTGGCAGGCACGTATATAGCCAGGAAAAAAGCAAAACAGACAGATTTGGGGCTGGGGTTTGCTTTGTGGGGTGCTGTAGGGGGGTCAGAGTGCGGCTGCTGCATCTGGTTCCAGCACTGGTGGCGTGAGAAGAACCTGCCGGGAGTTTCCTCTGGGCTGACGGTGCGCGGAGGCCTGATGCGAGGTATTGTTGGGGGGCTGGGGCTGCTCCGTCCCCTCTGTCGGGGTGATAAATGAGCCCTGGGGCGGCCCTTGTGCTAGGGCTGGTGTTGCCAGTGCTCGGGGCCCTGCTGTGTTGTTATTAAGCTGGGATGATGAATGAAGAGCTGTATTGGAGGTGACCTCTTATTTTTTTGGGGTCGGTTCTTGATGATTGACTTTTGGCCGGTCCTTTGAGTTTTATCCTTCTATAGTTCTTGCTGCTTGAGCATTTTCAAGAGACCTGAAGCAAACCTTTGACATCTTGCAGACCTTTTGGTCCTTGGTTGTTCCTACCTGCCCGCAGAGTGAGAGGAGAGGCTGTGTCTTTAAGAGGCACAATTAAGCAAGTGTGTTTTTCGCTTGCTTTCCAGAAGTAGTTATTGGGTTTGATGGCTCGGTTATCTGATCCAGCATGACAGATGGCTGCAATGTTTTTGTCTATGACTAAACCTACAGAGGTTGTATAAAAAACTGAAATAACTTCATAGTAAATGTTCTGATTTCACTGTGTGTCTACATGTAGATGTATATATACTTTTTTTAAACCCCATGAAAACTTTCCTGAGGATCCTCTGCCACGAACTGCTTTGAAAACCCTCTCATATTTGCAGCTGTGCCCTGACTTCTCTGCAGTGACTCTAGCTAACATATCTGTGACTTTGGCCTGTGCTCCGTGAGCTGCCTGAGACTCCCTGGAAGGCAGCTCCCAAGACCAGGCTGATTCCAGCCTATTCTCTGCAGAGGTCCAGGAGAGCCCTGCGTGCCGGCGGTGGTGCTGGCTGGCTCAGGGTGGGAGGGTGACTCATGGGTGGCATGTTCCTTCCCTGGCTGGCAGAGTCTGATAACTGGCATCCAGTTTTCCGGTGCAAATAGCTCGTTTTTAATAACGGAGCTTGTTTAAGGCAAGTGTGTTCAAGTACTGCCTAAATGCCTCAAGTTGAAGATACAGATTTGTATATGCTGTGAGTACCAGGAGCTATTTGATAAGCACTAGTTACATGCTCCTGGTTAGCAGCCCTGTCTGGGCAGTAGCAGGTTGCTTCCTATGGGGCTTTATTTTACCTAACTGTGGACCTGGGAATCTCATTCTTTTAAGCATTTGACTCCTGTCATGTATTTCTCTGCAGTTATATTTGTATTATGTCTCTTCCTGAGGATACAGTATGGCATTTCCACCACTCCGTGAGCCTGTGTGCTATAGGCAGCAGTTGGATGTGAGAATATGTGCTTCTGAGGATTGGGGTGTATGAAGCAGTAGGCCAGCAGGAGGTATGACCTGGGCTGTTGTTGTCTACTTTAATGAGCAAAGGTGCCTGCTGAGACCCCTGCTGTAAGCAGCCTACCTTAAAGCATGGCTCAACTCCGATGGAGTGCTCCTGGGAGAAACTCTTGTCGTGAGATTGCTGCAGGCCTCCAGAATCACTGGAGCAAATCTTAATCTACTGGTGATCCTATCTAACGCAGGCAGGCAACAACTGTTGTATGGCAACCGCGTTTCTGCGAAGGGACGAGTGTCTTGAGGAACTAAATGTCCTTATTAAGAGGTTCCCAGGCTACCCTCTGGGAGCAGTTGCTGCCATTGCCTTCTTTTGTAAACAGCCGGCTAAGCTGCTTGGTGGATGAGTTGCATTTGACTTTGAGCTAATTTATAAAGAAATAGCAGCTGAAATACCAAAAGGAATTTCTAACTGTTTATAAAATAGTTTGCCTGTGAAACCAGTTTCTATACAAACAGTTTTTACATAGATTCTTGTCCAGCTGATGTCATAGGGCATCACTGAAGATCTTTACAAGAGTCATTAACAAGTCGTGACTGCTCATTTTCAAGGGCTGCATTTAGCCATGAGGAAAGCTGGCTTTTTACCAGCTAATTGGGCTGTCAATATGGTGTATGCGTTGTGGTTTGCGTGTTTGGGTTTTGTTTGCTTTCCCCGCAATGACTGTTTCCAAAACCAACCAGTGATACTAGATGGGGGAGAAGAACTGTTCAAGATAGGTGCTATGTTGGCCACCCACCATTTCCAGCAGACTTGGATATGTAATGGGCTTTTCTGGATGGCGGGCAGAGTAAACGTCACATCCAAGACAGTCAAAATAAATTGCAAACTGAACTCCAACCTTTTAAAGGAAATTGAGCGTTAAAACAGGCAAACAAACAAAACATCCCCATCAAAAGTCACAGGTCCTGTATCCATAAACGGCGCGGTGAAGATAAAAACCTGATGCCGCAATCCACTGCGGACAAAAGCAGGGTGGACAATTTGGCTGTGCTGGTGTACTTTTGAGCCTAGCAGGTGCCAATTTGATCTCAGACTTTCTCTGTAAAAGCAAACATTATTAAACGAATGCTGGCCTATATTTCTCCCATGCAAAGCTAGTTACGTTGTGGGCTCTCCAGAATGTCTGCGTGGCAGATCTGTCTATGCCTTGGAGCAATCTCTGATGGAAGGTTTTATAAAAGCCAACTGCGGAACTCCAAACCGCTTCCTGCACACTTGAAGGGGATTAGCTAATGCACATTGCGGCAGTGCTTCAGGGTTGGAGAGCAACGTTGTCTTGATGCTGGCAGAGTCAGCCTTGACTGGAAAATCCATTGAGAGAGGGTAGTATTGGCTCCTGGCTCTACCATATGGTTTCATGGGCACCTTTGAGTGATGACTGGTCCTAAGAGAAGGCCCAGAAAGGACTTATGCAGCATGGAGATACAGTTCCAGTCCTTAAGACCTCTGCTCAGCTTCTGTACAGTCCTTGAGGTGCTGACACAAAGTGGCCGGAGGCTGGAAAGGTTCATGAAAGTATGTACAAACTCTTCGCGAGAAGGCATGCCTGCTTTCACCACACTGAGCAGCTTTGTGCTGAGCCCAGCCTAAGGAACCTAAAAATGAACCAATTCCAGTCTTTGTACAAAGACTTAATTAGATTGAGCAGCGATTGAAAGAAAAGTGGCATGAAAAGTGGCCGACCAAAGCCCAGGCTTTGGGGGACTGAATTTTGCATGGATGAGAGAGAAAACAGGCAGAGAGGACTTGCTGTGCTGCACTGTAGGACGTGTTAACCAAAGCAGGGGTCTCAGGAGCTTGCCCCTAAGCCAGGGACGCCCTGCCCTGTCAGGGCTGGAGAACTGGGGCTCTTTGCCTGTTGATGAGCTTGCAGGGTTTAGTGCCTCTGATTCTGTTTATCTCCATGACCTCTTTCATGTCCCTGCTGGGATCCAATGTGACCTGCTAACCCAGAATTTGGTACCTGGGAGCTAAAATACTTTCCAAATGCTAGCTGGGGCACGGGTCTCTGGGCTGCATAAGCTGTATGTCGCAGGGTATAGCAGCCAGTGAGCCACTGCTGGTGCCAAAACCAAAATGAGAAGTAACGTGTATCCAACGATAAAGATGAACCAGTTTTGCAAACTAGTCACATGCCTGTGGAGGTTATGTGTGGGGCTGGCCAAGAGAAAGGAAAATGGGGTGTTAGGAGGGGTAGCAGTTGTTGAGGTGTTAACATCAGTAGAAGCCTTAAAACAGACATTAGAGGTGTTCACAGAAGAGATCAGCGTGAAGCAGGCTGGTCCAGCTGACTCTTGCCAGGTCCCTTCCACCTCCTGTCATCTGTGAGTAACTTCAGCTCCATACTTTCTCTCGGCTGTTCTTGACATATTTCATACTGGGAACTCCTCCACTCCTGGTGGCCAGAGGTTAACTCAGATGAGAGCTGCCTTCCACTGCAATGTGCCCACTTTCTCAAGACTAGGTTTGTGCTTTTAACAGATGTCTAATTCTCTTTTCCCTCTAGGCCAGGGAGGTTAATTGGAGGAAAGTGACTGTACATCGGGCCCAAGAGCCTCCTACAGAGATACTTGGCACAAATAAATCAGCCTATTTTTGATGAATAACAAGGCCCCAAAGGCTCTAGTTCTTGCTGCCTGCACAAATTGCAGGTATAAATTTCACAGCTGATCACAGGGACTCCAGAATTCAATTAACTCTCTGCTCATTTAAAAAAAAAAAAAATGCTGCCTGCCTATTTAATTATGAGTGTCACTGATACTACACATGCTGTTCAGGAAAACTCCAATTAATAAAGCATTGCATCATTAATATGAGTGACAGCATGAAGCCTGTGACTCTCTCAGGAGTCTGTCTTGACCCTCTGCAATGACAGAATTAGGATTTATTGGAAAGGGGCACCCTTTTCTTCAGGCTTGGGTGATGCTGAGGGAGCTCTGAGGCTGCCTCTGTGATTTGCAGGCTGTTCTGGTTGCTCTGTTTTGGGTGGCGATGGGATGTGGTGTAGTGCTGGCACCCGATGATTTAGACCTTCTGGTACTCGGGCAACTTTCTGGGCTGTCTGTGGGGAGGGGGGCTGCACGGGGGCACACCGGGCAAAAAGCTGCAGGGATTGACCTCTGTAAGTCACGGAAAGAAGACAACAGCAATGTTCTTGCACTGCCTTTACCACATTAAAGCGCCTTTCGCTGCCAGGAAGGGAGTTAACCAAAGCTGTACAAATAACCACGTCTCTGCAGAATGTTTCATTTTCGAGTGATTGTAAATTTAGCTCAGTCTCAAAGATCTATCAATAAACAGACATGTTTCGTTTTGACTTTCTAAGGTGTCTTTCTAGTCAAGGCCCAAATGACCTGACCTGCTCATTCTGTGCCCATCCTCCTCTCTTGATTTCACACCTTACAGGTTGTGTTATTGGAAGGGGTCTCCGATTTTTGCAGCAGCCTCTTCCCCCTTCAGGATTTTATCTGTGCCAAATAGCTCTTGCCACAGCTTGAATATCAGCCTGATACACAAAAGGTACTTTGGCCTTTCTCCCCAGACTGTGTCCTTCCTTCCTTATCACTACATGTTACCCACGAGGATCATAGTCTGGTATTTTCTTTACTCTTTCTTCAGACCGTGTCTAATTTGCACCTCAGCTTTCTGAATAATATTGAATTCTGCTTTCTCTCCAAACTACTACTTTTTTTCCTTCCCTGAGCAGCTCTGTTCCTCACTACAGCAATCATCTTTCCAATAGTGGCAAAACCAATCTCGCTGCTCTAGCCAGAGGGAGATGTCGCCCCGGATTAGACGTCCTGGCTCCATCGCCGCTCCAGCTCCCTGCATCTTCCTGGGGTTTCCACGCTAGTCACCGGTCCATTCAGCAAACGTGTGTCCAGGTGTTGTTGCAAAACGTTAGTAGTTGCTTTGATGGCCTCAGGTTTTTCCAATCCTCTGCCATAAACTGCTTGCCTTCTCGCCCCTTTTCTACGTGCTGCTCTTACCCGTTGTTGGTCAGAGCTGCAGCTTTCACTGCCTGTTTGCCACATCTGAGTAGGACACCCTCGCTGTTTGCTTTCAGGCACAGGGTTCCACCTGATAAATGCCTGCAGGACCACCTCTTTCGTCCCAGTCTTATCTTAAAACGAAAGCCAGAAGAGAAGCTTTTCCACTCTCCTGCATGCCTCTGCATTTCTGGTCCCTCTCAAGCAGCTGCTTTAGTGCTAGAAGAGGGAGTGGGTGTTTGGTTCGAGTTTATTTTTGCTCAGCAAATGGCTGCACAAGCCTTAGAGCTGTTCCAAGGGATGTAGTTAGGCCAGCATCTCCGACACTAGTTCAGTTTTAAAACTATTCTTGAGCTGATGCAATCTGCAAAGAAGTGGCTGGTTTCCTAGGATGACTGCTCCTTTCGTGCTACCCGCTTTCGTTTTGTACTTACTTTGTTCCCCTGTTGCCTCATTCTTAGCTGAAATAACCTGTGTCCTGGGCCTGGAGCTACCTGTCTGTCTTGTATTTGTGTTCAGCCTGAGGCTTAACAGGGGACTTATCTATGACATGGGACCTCAGGGCAGTGCTAAGACACAGCTGTTGGATTCAAACGCTGTTGCTTGCCCTACCTTCCCTGCACGAAGCCTGTGTTGTCAGGAGGCTGTTGCTTGACGGTGACCCAACTCCCCTGAGACTAGCATGAGAAAATGGTGTTAAGCAACTGTAACCCACTTGAAGCGGCAGGGGATGGCTGTTGTTGCTACAGCCCTCACGTGGTGACTTCTAGTTCTCCTGCTCCAGCTGTGCAAGCCCTGGAGACCACAGATTCCCACCTTGCTTTCTTAGCTAGGACTTGGTGGCTGAAGCACAGTGCTCATCTTGGAGAAGGTCGCTAAGACTTGATGGAGAGAAGGGGGCAGGATGCTTCTTATGGAAAGGCTGAGGAGGTGCTCATTTTCAACCCCTGTTCTAGGTCTTCACACAACTCACTTTTTTCTAACTATTGGCTTTCATCTGCAAAAAAGGATAGCGCTGTAAGCCACAAGAATGTGTGACCTTCAAATTAGGATGAATAGTGAGCTTAGAGTGTACAGGGGTTGCCAGTGATTTAGAAGAATTGAGTTCAAGTCCTTGTTTTGACAGAAGGGAGACAAGTAGGCTGCCCTGTGTTAGGGTAACAGACTGTTTCTTGTTTTGCCAACTCCAGTACCTGTTCAAACTGTTCTGCAAAATTTTGGTTGCTATAAAATGATGCTGCAGTGAAAAAACCAAGTAGCCAGACTTCCTGACCAGCTGCAGCTGGGCATGCAGGTTGCTGCCATTTCTTGTCTGCTATAACTACAAGGCAGAAGTGCTGACCTTCCTGCTGTCTGTCATCATCTGGCTACCTGTGGGAGCGAGGGATGAGTGAAGGTTGAGAGTCGCTTTAATCCATGCCCCTGGAACAGCGGTGACTTAGCTGTGAGCCATGATGATGTTTATGCAGCCTTTTCACACATCCATCCTTCTGAAAGCATCGCTCCTCTGCAGTGAAATTCCCTGTAATGCTGGAGGAAATGTGAACGTGAGACTGCAGCACAGTGGTGTGCAGGTGGTGGGAGCTCCCCGTGAAAGGCTGAAACGCTGTGAGAACTCCTGCCTCCAGCTTTCCTGGCTTTGAAGTTGGACTCTCGCACACCAGCCTTGAGAAGGCATCAACTTTGTCCATAGATTTCCTTCACTTAAAAGGCTCCTCCTGGCTTCTTCCCACTTCCTTCCCTTCTTCTTTGAAACACTCAAACCCCAACACAGCTGAAGATAATGCCCACACTGGCAGCACGCTTTGGAGCAAGGGAAGCAAAGGGAGGAAGATACAGGGTTCTTGGCGATGCCTTGCAGCCGAGTCTTGCCCTGGTAAGTAGTGCTGGTCCAGTCTTTGGTGGTAAATGCACTTGGAGATGAGGTGCTACCCCTTGGCTGAGGTACCAAGTCTTCCATTGCCCTCAGGATGAACCTGAGCTGCCTTGTTCCCTGCATCTGTCAGCCTCAGGGCAGCTTGTTCACTTTGCAAGGGAAGGCTCCTTGCTTTCTGTGGAATAAGTCCTGGCTTCAGGGACTTCAGGAGCCAACTTTTGGCACTCATTGTCTCTCTTAGATATTAGTGAGCTGCTGGTGCAAGGACACCCAGCTCACTTCCTCAGTTTCATCGAGTACTAGGTGAGTATTCCACACTGGCATATTCCCTTCACCTTTTTATGTCCTTTGAGGATCTCTAAACCCTTTCCAGTGAGGACAAGGGGCCCCCCAGGTGCTTCACCTCCATGAAACTGCTGTGTACTGCTCGTCTGCAACCTGTGCCACACAGGATGCATGGCCTCTGGATCTTTGCAGCCCCTTGGTTGGAAACCTTTCTTGTACAGCCTCTGGGAAAGTGTGGCTGAGCAGGAAAGTAAGAACTGCAGCATCCTGGGATTTGCCAGTTTGCGTTGCTGTGGAAATATGTTCTCAGCACTGAATAAACTACTTAACCCTGGCTTTAAGGGAAAAACAGCAACACGTGCTAGCCAGAGATCAGCTTGTACCCTTTAACAGGCTGGGAGAAGGAGGCACGTACTGCACACTCATAGGTGCTTTTTCCTTTGGTTTGGTGCCATTTACCACTCCAGGGATAATTTAAATAATGTCAACCCTGAGTGCTATTGACCAAGTTCCACCAGAGCAACTCCTAGGTGACTACATGTATGGATATATCTGATAAGCGCTATATTATAAACTAGACTTGAAGTAGCCCCAGAGGCCTGGGTTCTGGTTTGGTTTGGCATCAAATTCAGAGGCTGATCTGAACCTGGAGGATGGGAATCCAAAGTATGTGAGTGCTGGCTTTCCTGAGAGGCTCCTGAAACCTCTGCTCCTATGCTAATGCTGATCTCCAGGCATTCGCTTTTATTTTCAGCATCATGTTCCTATCCCAAACTGAAATCAGAAGGGTAAGGTGGGCAAAAATAAAGCAATGAGTGAGTGTGTGGTTGAAGCCTGACCTCTGTGTTCCCTCAGTATCTGCAGATCAGGCCGTGCGTGTGTTTCTTCTTTTACACATCTGCTTATTCTAATCAGGATCAACCTTTAGATGAAACAAAACTGACTTGAATACTTGCCCAAACTGTGAAGATTTGGGGTTTGAGTTTTGATGAAGTGTGGTGCAGTTCTCTCTAATGTTTCTGCAGCTCTGCGGTATCTGGCTGCAGTTGGGATCAATAGTAAAGGTGCCAAAACAAAGCAGGAGTGGCTGGTTCTGGGCTTTTCCAAGCCTGACAAAGAAAATAAGAAAGCAAGAGAGCCTGTTGTTAGCTGGAGTGTTTTCTTACCTCATGGTGTAACTATCTGCCTTGAAGGAATCCAGCGGTTGAGATCTGAACAGAGCATCTTTTTTTCCTTCCAGCTCTTTTGGGAAGCTCTGTGAGGATAATCAGTGGGCTTAATTGAAATATTAATCTTTGTCTTGGAGGCACTGGGCCCTCAGATAAATTGCTGAGGAAAGCACGCATTAAGATTTCCCACCACCCCCACCCCGAGAGACACCGAAATAGCCACTGAGTCGTATTGCTTTGAAAGGGATGTTGCCTGTCGTGGCTCCCAGGGAAGATCCCAACTCATAGAGGTGTTGCTCAGGAGAAACCTAAATAATAGTTATTGGCATTTGAGAAACGTACATCACTGCACTACTAGAATATTTGCAAACAAAATGCCATAAAAGCCTCAAAAGAAAAGCAACGTTTCTCTGAGTAAAATTATAACAAAGTTCCTTGATGGGTAGGAAGCTGACTTTCTCTTTATTTTGGTGGTTTAGTCCAGTGCTTAGAGTTAAAAAGAGCTTTCAGCTTTTTCCACTCACTTTTTCCTAGGCCCTATGCAGACTTTGCCCCCCTCCACTGGCTGTGCCTTGACTAGTGTTATCTGAAGAGCGTTCTGTCAGAAAGATGTGTTTGTGTGCAAATTCTCTTTGATGGACTAAATCACGGAAATCCATCATATAGCTGTATTCCGCCTGTTTCTAACCCTTGCTAAAGAGTCCCCAAAGATTGTAAATAAATAAATTAACCGCGTCAGGGCCTTATCTTGAACAAACTCGCTGTTTCTCCTTTGTAGGAATTGCATACTATAGTGTCAGCTTCGCAGGGGATGATGGAAACCAGAATCCAAAGTTACCACGGCTGGTGGTTTGTTCAAGCATTTAGCTGTCACTTGAAGCTGACTTTCCTCACATGTTAATTAGGGATCTCAGCTGGCTGGGGAGCGGGATGGTTTCACTGGAAGCACTGGCAATGCACCTAGATAGGCAGATTTTACACCCTGCTGTTTCCCCCTATAGAATTTTGTTAGTTATTGTGCTAATATATAGGGGATGTAGGAATGGGGCGTCTTGTCCCAGCTGCAGAACTGGGTTTTTGCTGAAGACTATTTGCTGGCCTTCCACCTGTAAAATGGGCTGCTCGTGTTGGGGGCTCTCAGGCTAGTTCAGCGTTCTTACTTACAGAAGTTAACATCCTATTAGAAATTACTGTTGATATTAAATACACTGATTTAGAAACATCTTGTGATGTTGAGCACACGCAAAGGTGGCATCCTCTGTATTTTGATCCAACTTTTCTCCTCTGCAGACTTTTGTTTTTCTGCTCAAAGAGGAATGTGCACTTTGCCATGTTCAGTATTAAGCAGCCAGGTTTTGACGAACTCTTTGGTTTCTCACCCCAAGTCCAGGAGGCTGGTCTGTCTTATAGCAGTCTCGGCTTGTTTTGTCTTGAGAGATTAAATACCGTAGAAGATGACTTCTGATCTAAGCTAGGCGCTCTGGTTCTCAAATTCATTGACCCTTGCAATATCTTGGTTTGGTAGCCGTATGTGCATTTTAGCTCTTCCCATACAATGTCTCTTCACAGAGAGACTAATTATGGAGCTTTTAGAGGTTTATGAACCTCTGTAAAACCTTTGAAAATAATATATTGAATCAAATTGCATATCCTGCTTAGCTGAAGTGAGGCTTTTCATCTGTGTATCTGAAGATACTCATGTGAAGGCATATCTGGATGCACACAGGAGGTACAACAAGCTGTTGTAGCTCACTCAACAGCAAAGCCAAGGTGAAAACACCGGTCTTCTGGGAATTATGGTTATTTATACCAAATATGCAAAAGTGAATACCTGGTTGAATTATACAATATCTGGCCCGATCATGCTGGTGGTGTTGCAAGCATATGCTTGAAAGCAGACCTTAGCACTGCTTGTTACCACCTCACCACGATGGCTTCATGTGCTCTGGCTCTTGGCACTGAGTTTCTGTTACTGGGAATATGGTGGAATAATGCTGGACAACAAATCTTTTATTACTCAGTAAATTTAGGAGGTGCAAGGGTCTTTAAATGGCTGATTGAACTTGTCTGGAACAATTATGAAATTCTGCTTGGAGTCAGAGCAGGGTAAATAGCTGAGGCGTCCCCTTCCCTCCCTCATTCACACGTATTTCTTGGGGGGGGGAAATGATTAGGAAATCTTTCAGACTAAACGAAACTCTTTGACCTCTTGATATAGCCTCTCTTCCCCCTTCTTTAAAAAAAAAAAAAAAGGTAACAATTTGGCTACGCAATAATTCACAAAAAGCTTTTGGCCCTGCCAAAATTGCGTGCTCTACCCCCACTCCCCAAACTCGCTCCGCTCCATTTAGTAGAGTTTGTTGGCAAATCTAACCCGGCTTCACGCTGTGGAGAATATTTGTTTCTTAATAGAAGATGGAGCAGAAGTGGAATTGTGCTGGTTGTGTATATTTTGCCTTCTCAAGATTAGCCCCAGGCAATTATCTGACTATGGCCTGTGCCAGAAAAACACAACAGAACAATTTTAGCAGTGCCAACGAAAACTCCAGAATGTGTTGCACTCAGGAGTGTAATTTTAGATTCTGTTTTCAAGTAGTATTTCTGTGACATCATTGACGTTAGGAAAAATAATACCCCAGGGCTTGCTTTACAAACAGGATGGAGCTTTATGATTTGGCAGCTTTCCGTAGGCGGAAAGACAAATGTTCATCACTTACAAACCTCTGTATGACAACAGGCGTTGCTTCCTATCAGAAGTTAAAAGTAATAAGAAAAAGTTAAAACTGATGTGGAAAGGGAGTTGGTAGGCGCTTGTCTGCTGCCCTCAGGGCGGGGATGCTCAGATCACCTCCAGGAGAACCTGGGCTGTGTGAAGATTTGCTCAGGGAGCAGAGCACTTCTAGCTAAATCCTGTGCGTGGAGTTGCCCTGGGCAAGATTTGGGAATTACAGTTGTTCCTGTTTGTGCTGCCTCTGGTCTGTGTTCACGACACAGAAGTGCTCAAATCTGGTGATAGGACGGGAAGGCTCTGCTGGTCCCCTGAGCAGGCTCCAGCTGCCTCCTGGAGCTCCGGCGTTCGGATGCCGCCTGTCTGGTATGCGCTTGAGGGATTTGGATGTAGTGGTGACACTCCCCATGTGCCTAGCCCAGAGCTCTACCTTCAGGAAATGTTTTGAATGTCTTTACAGCTTTTTCTCAGGAGTCCCCTGTTGGTTGCGGGGGCAGAAGGGACCCTGTGAAGCTGTCTAGTCCTTCTTCCCAGCCTGCGTGGGGCCACGGGCACCTGAGCAATGCTTTGCAGACCTCCAGAGCTGAGGTGCCGCGGTCCCTCCTGTCACACATTTTGTTCTTCTGGTAAAAGGGTTTTTTCAATTCTAATCCACATTTTCCTTTCTGTAATCATAAATCCATCACTCTTCTGTTCAGCACACACGTTGCAGGTAGGATAAGGACTTTCCAGCCTGTATTTGACCCTTACTGCGCCTTTCTCTGCTTCCCCCGCTCATCCTGGTCCTTTCCTTGGACTGACCAGTCTGTGCTTCCCCTGCACCTCCTTCTTTGGAGGTAGATGTTTTAGGAAGTTCTCGTGAGACCTGCACCAGACACTTCTGGGCAAATCCAAAGCGAATTAAAGGAAAGTTAAGGTCTTTATAAGCCTTTTTCATTCTGGAAGGCTCTGTAGTCCCAGCGGGTGCCTTCAGGGGTGTGAAACAACTTATTTGCCTTCAGTAAAAGGATTTCTTACGGAAAAAAAACTGTTCTCTGGCTCTAGGGCAAACCATGCTGCAGCCTTCCTTACCTCTGTGCCCCAGCATACACGAGTGGAAAATGGGTTACATTAACTACGATGAATCACTTGTGGCTTGAAGGAGAAGTGATGACACCGGCTCTGTCGGCAGCTGGTTGATTCAGCGTGCTCTCAGGAATTCAACAAGTTTGTAAAATCGGTCAGGTTACACATAAATTTCTTTCACAATCGGCTCCAGTGACTTCAGGGGAGTTGCTTCCAGGGTATTTTGGTGCATCTGGCACAGCGTGGCTCTTCCGTTGCTTGACCACAATCCTGTCTGGCAAGTTTGGGCACAGAAACTATGATCTGAATGAGTAGCTTCATTGTTTGCTGGAGTGGCCAGACTAGGCATCGGGTTGCCTCTGGGTTGTGTGAACTAATAGCTCTGTTCCAGAAAAACACGTGAAACTCCTGCTGATTTCCATGAAAGTGAATAATTTGCTGGGAGCGTGAACTCTGTCAGGGAGGGGCTGCATCTTCCCCTGAATGTGTGCAATGTCCAAAAATCTTGGGCACTGTTATAATATAAATAACAGATCCTCATAGTCTCATCAGCTCCTAGACTCCCTTGGGGAACTTTGCATTCTTCTGTAAATATGAGCTTTGTGGGAGAAGTCTGATGCTACATGAGCATGTGAGAATTTCCTTCCCAGTTGGCATGAAAAGGCTATAAATCTGTGGAGACACTAGCCCTTCCCCCTACCCGTTCTTATAAAATTAATGGGTGTTCAGTTAAGCCAAAACAAAGAGTGGTTTCCCTCGGGCAAAGTTGTCTTTTGAAGAGAGGAAAAAAAAAAAGAGAAAAAGGCATTTTAGCATAGAGATAGAAAACCTTGTTTAAATCCATGTTTAATAATGCAATAAGCATCCAGGGTAAAGGAATTGTATCTCTTGCTCTGCTTTGGGCTTTCAACTTCCTGGGAGTAAAGGTTGGAAAATAACTAAGGGTTAATGCTAATGGAGATTAAGGGTGACCTTTGCCTGTGTGGTGATTTGCATGAGCCTGTACGGGTGGAGTTGTTGGATAATGGAGACTTTCAGACTCTACCTCTGTCAGACAGGGAGGTCAGCTCTGCTGCTTTGACTGCCATTTTCCTCTTTCCTCGCTTCCTACCTCTGTCTTGTAGAGATGTTTTAAGGGATGGTGGCAGCGGACTAATAACAGAAAGTCATTAAATCTTCAGTTCTCCTCTAAAGTCCTTTTGGACAAAGAGGTGGCAAATGCCACTATGGCGCTGTGTTTTTTTCTCATCAAATCCTGAAGAAGGTCATGGAAGGATGGGGAACTGACCACCTGATCTGCTTCTGCCTGAGAATGGACAGCTGGGATCGTCTCAGAAACCCATCTGGCTTTAAATTCTTCCTACCACTAAATACTGCAGGTGGAACTATATGCAAAAATCCTTCATTTCCACTGTACCTGGTTTCGTATTCCTCAGGGTCTTGGAAGAAAACAAAGATATAAGTCTCAGTTACCAAACTAGATGAGGCTTGTAGCCCTCAGGCCAAAAAAAGGCAGTTGAGTATCTCAAGTTTGTATCACTGCTTGGCAAACTAGTCATTGATGTCTGTCTCCAGCTTTGGTAGCCATGTGAAGCCTGCAAAATACAACCTACGCCAGTAGCTGAGATGCAAAATGCCTGCAAGCTCATCTGGATATTCAAATGATAGGAATTGTGAGCCATTTTTCAGAGTGTGGGTCTGTGTTGAATATTGCAAGGAATTTTTTAAGACTTTGTGGCAATTTTTATTTTGTTCTTGGAATATCCAGGTCTGAGGGGCTGTTCTAATGGAAAGGGGTTTTGTTTGTTTATCTGTTTTGGGTATGCAAAGTAATGCCTTCTAGGGCTTCAAATACTACTCAATAATTTACAGCAATGCAGAAGTACAAACAATTTTGTAATAGCACGGAGGGCAGCTTTAGGGCAGGGGGGAGCACAGGTATGGTCTATGAGGAGGTAACTACCCAGAGGATCAGAGGCCCAGCTGCATTTTATGCTTGGTAATGCCCCAGGGATGTGATTCTCTCTTGATAACAGACCTCCCCGTGTGCCCTTCTGCCTGGCAAGGGTTGGGGAGGTGGTGGAAAAAGCTCTTCAGTGAGCAGGTTTCCCTGCAGAGGAGCCTTTTGAGAGTGCTTGGGAATTTGAAGCAGCTTTCTGTACCGTGGAGAGAGGTCAGGGTCCTGGAAAGCCTGGTTTGTGAACCTCCTGCATCTGCTCAGAGGCTGCTGTGTGGATGGGAGGACGACGCCGTGGGGGGCTGCCCCATCCTCCTGCCTTCTGTCCTTCCTTCTAGCCTTCTCCTTTTTTTCCTGCTTGAGATAGCCTGGCTTCTCCTATCGTGCCTGGAACAAGCCAACCCCATTTTACTTATGTGGTTGCGCTCGAGCTATCTCGATTCAAAAACTCCTCTCTAGGTAGAGGATGTGTAATGATTTTCCTCTCTTTCCCTCTCTAGATTTGCTCTGCAGCTATTCTCCTAAATGCAGCTCACTGCTGGAAGTAGCTGCTGAGAGCAACGTGATATGGCACGGGTTTCATTTTTGCTGCTGTAACCTTCTGTACCCTGCTATTGATGGAGTTTTGATGTGTTTGACTGGAAGGATGGGATGCTTCACCTTCAGGCACCGGTCCTGCTGGATCCCAAATGTGCTAATGCTCATTTACAGCAACATCAATTGGCAGGTTGCAACTGAGCTTTGATCCTGCAACAAGGGCTTATCTGCTGAATGACTGCAAGGATGTTAGTGTCCCTAAGGGTTAGGCTCAGCATATGTTTGTGCAGGGAAAGGGCAGATATCTGAAGGCGTTTTCCAGCATTTTCTTGGATAGGTTAAGGAGGCAGACAGTGTTATGTACTGCTTTTGGAAGAAAAGAAAACCCTGAAGCCCCCAACGTGTAACCCAAGGGTTTTGGAGCCTGTTGCACGTTCCGTTTTTAGACAGTTCTGCTCTCAATCCTGGGAGAGGAAGCAAGAAGTAAGGTCATCTGCCTAATTTTTCTTTTTTTGTCATCCTCTTGCAGGGAGTTTTTGTGCTAGCCCGCAGACAGAGGGGAGAGCTGGGTGGGTGGTGATGAAACAATCATCACTTAAAACTATTTGCTGATAATGAGTCACTCTTCATGGAGTCCCAATCTGTTCTCCCTTCTGTCAAATACTGAGCGTGCAGCAAATCTGCTTGCTTTGCTGCAGAATTACTTTTTTTCCTGAAGGATGGATTCTAGCGGGAGGATTTGGTGAGGAAGAGGAACGAATGAAATATGCGTTTGTGGGGGAATATTAATCAAGAGATGCCTTCATTTTTTTTGTGTCAAACCTGAGTAGGAACCTCCTAGTAGCTCAGATGTGGAGCTGTGAGGGTTATCTGCAGTCCATAGGCTGCATGCTCTGTAGCTGGCACGAGTCTCACCGAATCCCTATGGCCTTTACTCCTCGGCTGAAAGTGGTGCCTAATGCAAAACCTTTAGGTCAGGTGGTGAGGCTTAGGGCTTTCCCCTGCTGATGGGATGGCATTTAAAAATAAAAAATTGAAGACAAATCTAGGGATGGCCCATAAAATAAGGTTGCATGATCCCAACAGGCAGCTATGCTTTGCCTTCTCTTGCAGTTCCAATTGCAATGATTTATAGTCAATATCTTGATAAACGCCATCCGGTGCGTTAAGTGCTGTCTGGCTTGTGTTCTGTTAGGATGGCTATGATGTCTTCCCTGATGTGATTTCTGCAGTAATAGACCAGTCCTGTAGATTTCAATGAAAACTCAATTTTCTTGTAACAAGGTTTAATGGGAAATTTATTGGAGTATTGATAACGGCGAAAGCAATAGATACAGGTCCCAGAGTTAATATACTGTAAGACATTAAAGCATACATTGCATGTTTATCACTGTCAAATTCAATTAAGATTTTAATTATAAATAAAAAGAGGTGGTCATTCAAGCACAGAAGAGTATGTGCAAGGGCGGGGCTGAAAATAGGCGTTGGGTCAGATGGGACTGAGAAGGGCTGAACTCAAGAGGAGAATTAAGACAGGTTGACATAGTATTTTTTTTGCAAGGACTGCGCAGACCTTTGTTACAAAGTCAGAAATAAGTTTTTTATTCAGTTACCTGTCAAATGAGCTGGGGGCTGGTGGTGAAGTGGACCTGGGTCACAGGTTAAGATTGTCTCTAGGTGGTCCAGGTGTTTCCTCGATGTGTGGATGCTTCGTTGCTAATGCCTGTGGTACGCTGCTCTCCATCTGCCCCATCACAAATCTAGTGAAACCTTCCACCAGCGTATTACTGCCTTTCAGTTTATCCTGATTGTACTCGACCAGCTTCAAACACAATAATCCTTCTTGCAGATCAGATATACAGTAATCCTCCTTTACAAGTGAGAGCACAATGGGCCTCTGCCGTCAGACATGATGTAATCCTGCTGCATCAGACAGAATTTCTTTCCTACATCATGTGAAACACTGTCCTCTGTCGTCTTGTACTAGACTGCAGCCTTTTTCCATCGGATGACTTTCACATCCGTGCACTGTTTTTCTCTAGGCTCGAAGCAATCAACTCCCTTATGTCCTTGTCATGCTCTGCTACAACATATGTCCCTAGGAGTGGTAGCAATGGGTGAAGTGGGAATCTCTGCACTGCATGTTGATGTGCTCTGCTGAGCAGGGGCTTTTTCTGTCTCCTGTTTGTGCAGGACTTGGCGCAGTTTGGAGGTAATAAACCTTGGGTGTTACTGGAATATAAAAAATAGATGACTGCAGTCTCTCTTGCTTGCCATTCTCCACGCAGCACAGGACTTAAAAATTGTGAAGCCTGTCTTCAAGCTCTGTTAAAAACAGGTGCTATAGTCTTACGCTAGACACTGTGCAAACGGTTGGCTGCGTGGCATTAAGCAGCTGCCAGCTCCTCCAGCTGCACCCTCTTCTCCTCCTGGTAGCTCAGGTGTGTTTGCCCTGTCTTGCACAGACTGTTGTTTTCTAATCCTTCTGCTGGGGATGATAGAGGAGAGTTGTCTTTGTACGTACGTGTGTTCTCTGTAACCTTTCTCTAATCCTTCTTGTGGGTCCTGAGCACTGCAAATCCTCTCCTCTTTAAGTACAGCCACTGCTAGTTTCTCGGCTGGGGAGGGGAGAAGAGGGAGATGCTGTCATGTGGAAGGAAAGCATGTATTCTATCGCTTTCTTAATCCTCCAGTCTGTTAGAAAGCAGCTACACATCCTGCCTGATTGAATACCTGCCTTGTAATTCAATCTCGGGGTTCCGCTGCCATTCATAAATAGATTACATTGCTCTGCTGCGGTGTGCTGTGAGGCAGCCGCTGGACTGAGCGGTGGGTTTGTCTGCTCCACCAGGCAATACATAGCGGGGTGTTTTCCCTCCGCTATAGGGAAGAGGAGCAACCAAGCAAGAGGCTGAGCCCGGGGTGTTATGAGGCAGGGGTTGCCAACCTCCGTGGCTTTAGGCCATGCACACCTGACTGTTCCCTTTATGTGTCTCAGAGCCACGTTATACATCCCGTGTTGGTCAAGACTTTGGGGGATGAAGGAGTGCCAGGGGTAGCTGGGAGGTAGGGAATGATGGTGGTTACTCAGATCCCGCAGCTCCCGTGTACGGGTGGGTTAGAGGGCTTTGCTGCTAGATGGGTGACGGCAGGGCAGCTGGTGGCCTGACAGCTGCTGAGTCAGCACCTCTTCGCAGCTGTACGGCGTTGGTCTGCGAGCTGTGCAAGGCTCCCAGGGAGCTCTTGCCACAGAAATGTAGAGAAAGGTAACAGCATTTAGGGTGTGCTGTTAGAAGTCCAGATATTTAGATATTGATGATGAGACGGGTACTATCTCTATCTGCTTTAATCTGTCCTATCAACTAGATGTTTGGTGACTTGTGCTGTGCTGACGTTCTGCTTCCGCTGAAACGGCTGCACAGTGAAACGTGGCTCGACTCTTGTACTCTTATGTCTTTATCATCCAGTGCAGCATCTATCAACACTGACGGGCACCTGGTAGCATCAACACAAGCTTTCCGGGCTCAGTGGGACAGAGGATGACGGCTGTGGGTTTCTCACACATGGAAGACCTCCATTTCAGATTGCACGTTGCCAGTAAGCACTCTGAGGGACAAAATGATCGGTGCTTGCAAAGTGCGTGTCCATCTGTAGGCTGAGAACAGGAGAATGACATTCAGAGCTGATGGGTAATAATCAGATCTGCTTAAAAACCGAAGAAACTTCTCCTCAGTGTTTTGCCAGAATCAGAACTGGTGTTTGCTCTTGGCGTCTTCTTGCATTTTGAGGATCTCGGGCTGGTCGAGGCTCATGGCGCTATGGAGGTGGGGGACTGAGCCGGGGAAGCTGGTTATGGGGCGCTAGCTTGATCGTCCCCCACGTTCATTCCTCTTGTGTTGTACAGTAGGTGATCCTCATTTCTTGAGGAGGAACTTGGTGGTTCCTTGGTGGTTCTGAAATTGGTGGAACTGATTTCTCTGCAGTATTGGGTTTTTTTTCTGCTCTTTTTATGTTCATTAAATGATATAAATTCACAAGGAAGCTCTGAAAGAAATCATTGTTGCAGAAGCACCTTTTAAAACATGTCAGCTGTGGGTTCCCCGCCCCCCCCCCCCCCGTACCTTTGCCTCTTAGGACCATAAATGGCTTCCTAAAGCAAGGAAAAACCATTATTAATTACACTGCCTAATGAACTCATTTGGCTTTCTGCCCAGCTTCCAAAACCAGCACTAGCACCAGGCTGGATACTGTTGTCTCACTGTAATTATGTTTATATGGAAAGTTAATTTTTGTTTTCATAAATTGATTTGAGGCTTCTGGAAGCTATTTGGAGATAATTAACTTTGCCCACACAGACCTATATAAGGGTATTTGTTTACAAGGTAGCGCTCGGTGCTGGAGCATGGAGGTACGTTCCTGGGTTCATCTGGAAATATTCAGTTAGCAGCTCAGGGCAGCTGTTTCCAGACTCGATCCCCTCTTTGTGGATGGCATTAGCAAGGAAACACCATAGTTTTGGGATTTTGTGGACTGGTAACAACCTTCAGGGCGGACCTGCTGTTCCGAGCTGCAATCCCAATGAGCCGCAATTCAAATAACTCAAACATTGTGAAAGTTAGTGCTAGTATCACCAAGTCCCTTAACGTGAACAACAAACGTGACAGTCCTAAATGGAAAAGGCCTGGAAAGAATGAGACCAGACCTCCACAAATAAGCAGTTGTGAAGGCAAAAACAGTTCCCATATATCTTTTATAATGGTGGGGTTGGAGAACAAGCAGCAGAAGTGCAAGGTGATTTAATGGGACCTTCACCAGCAGGACACACGATGTAATACCACAGAAGTGACTTATTAGTTCAGTCATAGGGGAGTGTGTGTGTCTTTGGGTTCCTGGCCCCTGCAGGCAACTCTTCCTCCAAACCAGTTCATTAATGAGCTAAGCTAATATGCATGGGGATCCATTAGAGAAATGTGTAATAACCTCAGGATGAGGAGCCCTGCTCCCAGCACATGGCTGCTGAAGAGTGAAAGAGGGAGGAAAAAGCGAGGTCCCTTTGGCAGCCCTAAGCCTGTTTGGGGGCTCTTGCCTGACCCCTTTAAAAAGCAGGGCCATGTCTAACAAAGCAGAGGATGGCTTGGCTGAGTGAAGCAGCTTGTGTAGGTCAGTGCCCAGGGTGCTAATTTTAAAGCTGTAATTTTAAAGTCCCTATTAGTACACCATGGGCTTTCTTCTTCAAACTAAGAAAAAAAAAATGTTTCCTGAAGGCCTAAAAGTGTACTAATTCCTTAGTTCGTACTCCAAAACCACGGACAAAGCTGCATCGGAAGGCCTTCAGGCTAGGTTGGCATAAGAGGGCTCTGCTTTTGCTAGGGGCGGGGAAAAAATGGATGGTATTTAGAGTTCATAGTTTTGGGTCTACAGGCGATCCTGTCTGTTCTGGTCTGTCTTGCGTGTAACAAAGCATGACTTTTCCTAGCCCTTGTAGAAGACCAGTATCCATCCTGTAGCCAGACTGCCAGCAAGCCCATAAATTCCAGCTTTGCCTACTTGCCTCTCTGCATTCTTGTCTCTTGAGCAAATCCCCAGGGTCGGTGTTTTGCAAGGTTTATCTAGTGCTTCAGCTGGGATCAGGCATTTCTACAGATTGAAGGTCAGCTTGCTGGAACAGCAGCCCTGGATGAGATCAGAAAAAAAGGAACTTCCAGAAGATGTTTGTGGCATTTCATCTGCAAATCACGTTGCTGTAAAAGAAGCAGCAAAATGAAGTATTAGGAGAGAAGTCGCAGGTTTCCAAAGTTTGTTGATTACCTTCCTCTTCTTCCTTTGCCCCCATTTCCCCTCTTAGGCAGAAGTTTTATTCCTGATTTGCTACAGCACTTGTTGGTTTTGGGGTCCAACTACTTATAACTCACATCTATGACTTTGAGAAAAATGAGTGGTTTTCTGTAGAGGAAACTTACCCTTTCCCTTTTACTAATAGACGCTCAGAGATGTTTGGAAAGTAAAGAAAAAGTAGCTTTGTGCTAGAAAGGTAGATAGGGTAGAGAATTTGTCCTGCACCAGCAAAATGGCACCTGGGTGACTTCCCTAGTTATTGGGGCAATACCATTTTTAATATTTACTGCGTAGTGATCGTTTTAAACATGTAAAATAGCCAAAGCCTGTTCCATGTGAAATAAGAAAATTGTGTCTTAAATCATTATGCAACTATGTGAAAGATATACTAGGAGGGTTGGATGAGCGTCAGGTTTTTGGGTTGTGTGGGAGAATCAATCGCAGCCTGGTTTGAACTGAAGGGGGTTAACGCCACTTTTAGTGAAGATTGCAGTTGGGAGAGCTCTTTTTGCTTAGTACTAAGGGGCTAATCCTTAGCGGTAAGTCAAATGCCCCGTCAGGGTCACGCGCAAACTTGGACAGAAATTCAGCTGGAAATTTAAACCAGCAGCCCCTGCCTCTCCAGCGCTGGGGTGAGCGTGGTGTGCTGGCTGCCCGGGCTCTGCCTGCTCTCCTGCTGCACAAACACGACTCCCTTCCAGGAGGCTCCTCGCATCCCCCAGGGAGGAGGAGGAGGAGGCGGCGGCGGCGGCTGTCTGTGCAGCCAGACATGTTTGTAGATTGTTCCCAGAGCTCAATATTGGCAGAGCTAAATTCCAGTTCATAACACAAGCACTTGAATGTCTCCAGGTTTTCTAGTTTTGGGTGGTTGCCTGCAGCGAGGTTGCAAAGCCGGCTAAGCTTAAGCCACCCGTTTGACCTGTAAGGTGCTCCCTGCTCACACCAGTGTGTCTTGGTAGAGGCTGGTGCCTCCAGCCGGTGGGTCTGCAAGGTAAGGGGAGGTAACTGCAATGAGGACTTGATGTTGGCTGAGGTGTGCCGGCCTGCTTACGGGGCACCTCGACTGCGATTAGCAGACCCTGTTCCTCCTGCTTGCAGATGTGGCGGGTGGTGGTCCCGTCTGTCGCCTCTGGACGGGGCATTTCATGTCACCTCGTGAACGTATGGCTGGGTGGTGTTGTGTGAGGTGCTGTAACTGATGCGGTGTTTGCCCAGCCAGGTAAAATCCTACAGTGGATGTGATGATACGTATGGACCTGTGGCCACGTATCGAATGCGTGGCATTCACTGATCAGGCAGCTTAAATGATAAAGTTTCTTGCTGCTTTGGCTCAGTATTTGAGCCAAGCAGGTGTTTATGTACCTCCTTAACCTGCACAAGGACTTCTGTTGACTAGAATAGAACTATTTGTGTTTAATTAGTTGGATCAGGGCCTGAACATCCACTGGCAGAAAGTAGCTTTAGGATTTTGCTGACAGCTCTCATGAAGAAACCCCTATAATACTGACTGTCTAATCCTGCCCCTTCGGGCCAGCCCTCTTCTCAGATTATGTCCTGGGATTAACCAGCACCTGGAGACATTGCAATTTAAGGCTATAAATGATGACAGCAGCTGAAATGGAAATTCCTTTTGGATCCCCATGGTTCGGACACTGGCTGGTGAAATGGGTTGAGTATACATGTGTTGAAGCCTTAAAGCAGTAATGTTACAACAAAAATGCTGGAAGCAGGCATTTCCCAGGAATGGATGAAGAACCGTGAATTGGAAGGGCTGCTCCTCCTTCCTCCATCTGCTGAGCTCTCCCAGATGATAGGTGAAGGGTTTACCCTTCATCTCCCCAGTTATTTGCTTCGGTATTTTATGGAGACTGTTTATTGTGCACTACAGGCTCCTCCATAGCTGTGTTCCCATGCCAACCATCCTGCAATATGGTGTACACGCTTAGTGAAACAAAGCAGCTTTAATCCTCAACCTTTGGATGTCTCCTGCCCATCGGGGCCAAGCCTCCAAAGAGGAACCCTGCTGCTTACAAAGTGGAGCTCCAGGTTCTTGTTAATTGGGCCCAGTCATTAAGGGAAATTCAGTTTATGTCTACTGGGACTGTGAAGGGGGTAGGTTTTTTTAATAGCAAATATCTACAGTGTATATTGGTTGTCCTCATTTAAAAAAAAAAAAAAAAAAGGCAAACTTTTGGTAGAGAAGAAATGCTTCTAATTACTTGCCTTTGGCGGAATGGCTGCCCTGCTCTTTAGAAGCTGTATTTATCTCCTGTAAGAACCAGCTCGTTAGTTCTCTTGCTCACACAGATAATCAACAACATAATAATTATTTATATGGCACCCAGGGCAGAGAGCTTTGGATCACATAACAAAACATCGTTTCCTTATGACCACTCAAGCATTTCTAGCTGTGTCTCTTGTCTTTTTTTCGGCCCGTTCTTGACTTTGTATAGCCTTTCGTGCCAGTTTCTAATGTGTGCTGCAGGTTTTTGGTTAACTTTCTACCGAGTGTCGCCCTCTTCTCTTTTAAAAACTTCTCTGAAGTCCCACTTGACCCACGGAGAATTTCAAGTGCCGGAACTCTGTCACCATGCAGAGTAACCTGGGATTGGCAGGAGCAGCCATAGGTCCTCTGACTCCAGTTGCATCTGTTTATACTGATTTTTGGACCGTTTCCTATCTGCACTTGAAATGCCAAAGAGCAGGATTTCTCTTCATCGAGCTTCACCCATTCTGCTTTTTCCCAGGCCAAAGCAGGGCTATGGGATGCTATGCTTGGGCTGCTCCCAGGATATCTGTGCTTGGGTGGGGGCTTCTGAGCAAAGTGTTCAGATCCTATTCCTAGGATGGGATTTTATCTAAGGCATGTCTTCAAACAAAGCTAATCTTGTATTGGGTTTCCCTGGAGTGCTTTGACTCACATTATGCAAGACGGCTACAATATCCTGACCTGCAGGGTGACCCACAGGGCAGCTCTCATCGTGTTTTGCGAACGCGGTGAATTCTTGCAGCCGCTGGCATCATGGATGACATGCATCAGAAATCCTGCAGGTCCCATGAAGCCACTGGGCGCCTCTTTCTCTGTAGTGCTGTTGGCCGGGGCTGTGCCTCTCTCTGCGCAGCCTCCGTGCTCGTGCCCAGCTGTCTGACACGGCAGAGCCAGCACCTTCCCCTGTATGACCATGACCAGCGCTCCCCTGGGCGGGAGTCAGCGGAGTACTGGTGTGGGCCGACATGAGTAAGCCTCACACCTGGCCCAGAACAACAAAGGAGCTACAGGAAAAAGATGTAAAGCAGCTGTGAGCCAAGCATTTGGGGGCAGCTCAACACCGAGAAAGGCGAAGGGGCTCACGGGATGATGGGAAGGAGGAGAACCTGAAATCGGGTCGCAGCCCAGCAACTGGGCATTTGCAAGGTGTAGGACATGCTATAGAGGCTCATTTCTTATGGAGTTGTTCTTGGAGAGCAGGTCGGGTGTCAAAATGCATTTGGGGAAATTGGAAGACATGTTTGGATGGCCAGTGAGGAGGAGAGGAGGGAGAAGCTAGTGTCTGATTAGAGATGTTCCTCTTCTCTAGGAAAGGTGTGCTTGCACAGGGGATCCTTGTACTGAAGGAGCAGAGGAAGAAGAGGGTGCATCCGAATACCATTACAGAAGATTTGAGATCATAAAGCAGGTTGTTATTGGTGTGTGATGCTGCCAAAAAGGGAAGACAGGTGTGTCGTGCCGATTGCACCTGCCTGCTGTGGGAAGGCCACTCTTGCCCTACTCCCTATCTGAATGCCTGTCTTTGGAGTTGGGAACCCAGTGTGACTTCACCGTATCTGCAGACCTCAGCCTGAGGCTCGGGAACAGTGTTTGCTGGCACCATGTGTTGCTAAGCAGATGGGCTGCTGCGTTTGTACCCGCTGAAGTTTTTCAGAGAGGGTGGCTTTGGTGTGGCATTTCAGTAATTGTTGCCAGCACAGAAGAAACAGAAGGAAAAGCATCTCCAGTTCTTTACCACCTGCTTCTCCTCCCTCCCTGTGGCCCCCGTCCCACACCTAAGTAGGTACTTGCCCACGTACTGCATTGAGAGGAGCATGAGAGAGAAAAAAACCCACCCAGATTAATTGCAAGATGTGACAGGTGAAATTCTGGTGTGAGGAAATAGCAGAAAAAGCTTAACTAAGCATGCTAAAAACATGAGGGTGAGGCAGATGAGTCACTAGAGGGGAAACTTGAGCTACATGTGGTCCATGAAGGAGACTGAATGTAAATGCTTTGAATGTGACTTGTCAAAAGCGTTCGCTGTTGCCTTTCTCCATGGGCTGGTAGCAGCTGGGATTGCATAGCAGGGTGGCAGTGCTGTAGGACTTGCCATCCAGCCCTTGCCCACAGAGATGGGTGCTGCAGGCAGCTGGCCAGCTTCCTTTTTCCTTCGCTGGGTCCCTTGGCTTGACCTGAGGAACCTGAAGGGTCTTCCAGTGTGTTTTCTTTCAAAACCTTCTAAGCACACCCAGAGCAGGGTGAGGGTTCAACCTGTTCCCGTGTTAAACACTCTGAATACATGAATGAAACTGCACCTGGCTTTAGTGGGAGCCGATGAAGTGGCTTCTGGATTTCCCACCCTAAGGCTTGGATAAGAAGCTCTTGTAATTAAGATTTGAAACCCTGATGCTGGTTCTGACCTTTTGCTGAGTGTTACCTTTGGTGACAGACGAAATACAGGGGTTATAGGGGATCTGTTTGTGTGATAGAGCAGCGAAGCTGTAACGTGGCTGTGCTGTCCTGTCCTTTTGGAAAGGAGTGAAAGAGTTGAGATAAGAACAACACTTCTGGGCTAAAAAAAAATAATAATATTACCTAACATGTTCTGGGAATTCTTACTGTCCCCTGTCAAGTTTTCACTTCCTTGGTATTTGTGACGTCTCCCTCCTGGTTAAAGGGATTATTCCCCCTGAAAAATGCATTTTGACAGATTGCCTAGGCGTCATTGGCAAGTCGGATACAAGCGGACTTATTTCTCTCTGTTCAGGTGAGTGATCCGTCTCCCTTAACCATTGATTTTTCTGTCCTTGTGTCTTGAGATTTATGGAAATAAATGTATCAAAGAACAAACTTTGCTCCCAAACCCTTGAAAGATTAAAGCAGTTAGTATTTCATGTCTTCAGCATCCTCTTCTCCCCAGTCCGGACAAGAAAAGTAAACCATTAGGCTTTAAAAGCTAATTATAGATTTCATCATCACCAAGAGGGTCTACATATCAAAACTGGTCTTTGTAGTTGCTTTTGTGCAGGTCCATCCACCCCTTGCCATGGCTGTGAAAACACTGTCATGGTTTGTGAGCTAACAGGCACTGAGCAGATGGGAGAATTGTGAGTTGCATCGTTTTACATTTTATTTTTATGTAAAATTTTCATCAGATCTCTAGCTGATGAAGAAAGAGACATATTGGGAAAGAAGGTGTGGGTGAAATGAGGACAACATTATCCCTGTAGTTGGCCCCATGGGTTGGTTTGTTTTTTGGAACACCCTCTCTTGCAGATGATCTGCCGATCGGTATCTGCTGCGCTTTTTGCGGATATTTCCTCCCCAGCATTGTTTTTCCTGCCTCTGACAAAAAAAAAAAAGCTAAGAATTTTGTGTGTGTGTGTGTGACCACATAAAGCATTTGGATCTTTCATTTCCCATCTGTAAAGTGGGAGGAACAGGATATCTGCTCCTTCATCCTTTCTCGTGACTACTTTTGATTATAGCGCCAGGGTGGAGATTTTTCTCGCTGTGTTGATGAATGGGACCCCTGTGCCATTCCAGATTCTGCTAAGAAATGGGCTGATTTAAGATATAATTTAAAATGTTAAGTCTATATGAGAAATACCACTACATTTCTTCCGCCTCTGGGAAGTTTAGCTGCTGCAGCATCGCTGCCGGAGGAGTGAATGCCCACCCTTTAGCTGATCACCACTTCCCCCTTCCTCGGCCCTTTGTGGCAACATCAAGCGTACACGCTATGTACAGCTGATGTTTGAATTGTTCTGCCAAAAGGCTGAATGATGCATTATATTGTTGAGCAAAACTGGTTGGCATGTTTATCTGGCTTATTTCATAAGCGTTTGGAGAAACAAAATCAATTACATTTATGTAACGCTCCTGTCATCTGCTTCAGGCTCTCCCTTGCAACTGTGGATGCTTTTCCTGAAATGACTAATGAAATGTATTTAATTGTACGGTATGATGGCCACCAAACAGCAGCTCCAAAGCTGTGCAGATCACCCCAATGTACGGTAAATGTTTAAGTAACTTTCACACGCAAACGAGCATAAGTTAGTGCAGTGTCTTGTTTGTAAATGAGCGTGAGCTGCTGCGCTGGTTTCATATTTTTACTGTCAGGAATATTATCCCTCTGAAGGCATGGAGTCACTTGTTGCAGTTGTTTTACGGTGTGTCCTATAGAGAAGTTCCCTGGCAGAGCAGAGGAATCTTGTGCGGGGCAAGACAGTCATGATTCTGCCACTGAGATCATGGTGTGCCTTCAGTAAATCAGATCTATCGCTCTTCTATAGGTCTTGTTGGGCTAGTAAGCGCTAGATAAACCTCAGTCTTTACTGAGTCTTAGGAGTGGATAAGGCTATCGAAAGCTTTCTCGCCTTTGTTAATCTGCATGCGCTTACTCTGCCTGACGTTGCAGAGCCTGTCCTTTGCGCTTCCCTGGGTTATCTCTCAGTCCGAGTTTACCCACCCTTTCTCATGCTAGTCCCTAGTGAATATAGACCGCTTAAGGTGAAAAGTTGCCCCAAAACCTGAAGTCGCAGATCTTCCGTTAGCAAGGTGGTTGCTTCCCACCACGCATCCTTGGCTCCAAAATAATGCCCTGGCTCTCCAGAGTGTGAAGAACAACTGCAACGAGTTCAGGGGCTCTCTGTGCTGCAGGCCCTCTGTCCTCACCAGTTGTATTGACATATAACAGGTTTTTGAAATGTCTGCTTTAGTGTGTGGTGACAGTTTTTTCCTAAGCTCCTGGGAAGGAGGAACTGCTGATTTTTATGGGGCATTTTGTGCCTGATCGACTTGATGACCTACATTGACTAAGAGATGATTTCTTTGCCAAATAGCAATTTATATGTAAAGTGCTGTGACTGCTAGCTTGGAATTATGCTGCCAGACGAGTTCATTATGTAGCTTGCTTGCTCTCTTCTAATACTTTAACAAAACTATTGGGCATTGTTGTGGTCTCTTGTTTCCTTACAAGTAGGTTTAAAAAAAACAGTAAGCACCAACATTCAATACAGAATAGGCTTACAGATGTAAATCTAGGGGAAGATGATGATGATGATGGAGTCTATTTGACTGCTAATAAACAGCTTTGGTTTTTAATCTGTTAGACAAAGGGTGGTGAGCAGAATGAAAGACGAAACCATCATGGAAAAGATGCAGTAGCTTCACTGGGGGGTCAGGGTGGCATCTACCTGTAAGAACACTGATTTCTGTCTCTCTGCCTTGTGTTTGTGGAGGAAGCTGTCCTGTAGGTGGCTGTGATTAGGTGCACTCCGCCATGAACGTCCATCTCGGGAGGCTGCTGACAACTCCCCAGCAGAGAGTAGAGGAGCAGAAACTTGAAGAAATAGTTGGATTTGGGTGAAAGCTTGAGGAAAGGCTTGTGTTGTCAGTGTCTTGTGCTTGCTCTGCATTTGGGGCAATTGCTGGGACCTGCTCACAGGCTTGTGCTCACCCAACAGAGCTCCATGAGGCTTTGAAGGCTGGTGTTTTTCTGAAACGTGTGTGTGCTGCAGGATATCCAGCCCTCCGCTCTCTTGAGCGCTCTCCTCAGGTAAGGGTTCTCTGTTCCTCCTGGGGTGGCTGCACCTTTTTGAACGCAGCTATTCCCTTGTACCTCTGTGAAGATTATGCCATTTTCTGTCTCCCTTAAGGGTGAGGTCTGTGTGCTCAAGGGGTGGCATGATTGCTCATTTCTGGAGAGAGAAGGGGCGAAAGCATCCACCAGTCTGTAGGAATGAGAGAAAGGTCCCATCTTCTGCTAGGGGACAAGCCACAGATGACAGGCTCTCTTTGATTTTATGCCTCTTCATTTGTGAGTTTATTCCTCCTGAAATTGAAGGTAGAACCTCAGTAAGACCAAAACTGAGAACATTATGGTAGTTCTTTTAATTCTTTTTTTCTTCTAATTTAACTTAAACAATAATGTTTTCATCCAGATGGGGATCGTTCGTGCACAGCTGCATACCACCCCCCAGTCTGACTCCTGAGTAGGGCTCACGGATGGAGCAGTCTCCTCTAATTGTACTTAAATTGTGCGTTGCTGCTGTATTTATCAGGGCGTGGATGTGGCTGGGTTTGGAGTGGTATTAGAAAGAGCCTTTGAGGTGTAGGGGTCATCAGGCGTGCTACCGCCATGGTAGATTTCCCTTTTCCTCCCCATTTTCTGCAGGAAACTGTTAAAGCCAGTGATTATTTTCCAACAGAAAGGTGTAAAGTAATCCTTTGCTTTCCGTCTCCTACTTTTCCTCCCTGTTGGTTCCTTTTCTTCCAGCCTTTGTGTGCCGTGCGCTCTCGTAACTCCTGCGTAGGTACAAAGTGTGCAGGAGCTGCAGGGCCGCACGCGAGAGCTGTAGCATGAACTAACTGGGGTGACCACAGGGGCTGCTTTGTTGATCTTCCCTCCCCACCCTGACCATGCCCATTTTAATAGCAGTACCTGAGCAGCAGGTAACCTGCTGTACCATGTTATTCCTTTTTTTTTTTTTTTTTTTTTTTTTTTCCTTTTTACAGCACTTGCTCAGGCTAGGGCTGCATCTGGGGGCAGTGACTTTTATTCTTTGGCCATTTCTGGAAGAAAGCCAAGTCAGCCTGGGAAAAAATTCAACGGAAATGATTGATTTGGAAGAGAGTTTGCCAAGAGCAGCAGCCTAGAGCCCTAAATCAGGGTGGGGTGACCTTATTCAGCTGTAGAACCAGAGTCGCTTCAGTGGGGGTAGCAGAAATGCTGCTGGAAACTTCAGTCCCTTTGAGCCAGGACGGTGATCTGTGAAGCTGGACATAGCAGAGGAGTGTAGATAGCAGCTGGGTTCCTGGGTGGCCATTCGTGCGTGTGTGGGACAGCCGTATGACACCTAGTATGTTGTCTGGGTCAGCCTTTCTCATGCTAGCAGTTATTCTGGTTCCCCAAGTTCAAGCCCTTTGCTTGGACTGATTGATTTTTACTTTTTTTGTGTGTGTTACATTACACACCTCAAAAAAAAAACCTGCTGCCTGTGTCACTTTGGAATTGCAGCTAGGAGGGAGGAGGTGACAAGCGCTGCAGTTCTCACTCTCCTGCACAGAGCAGAGCACACCGTGCTTTTACGGTTCATCTCTGCTGTGGCAGAGAGCAAATGGTAAATAGACGTTTTCTGTTTTCTCAGAAGGGACCACACCACCAATATGTTCTTCAACAGAATTCTTTTCTAATAATTTCTTTCATGTAAAGCTTGTTTCAGTCTCAAGGATGTCTTTGGCATTGGAGATAGTGGGGAATTTATGTTCGGGTCATAGTCTGCTATGTGGATTCGTTTCCTAAAAATCACCCATCTAGACTAAATTTTTTTCAGTGACCTGTAACGAAGTGAAACTCCTTCATAAATGAGCTAATGGGTTGGTGTAGGTCAGTGATGTAGGTCTGGAATGAATCTCAGCCTGCCAATCTGTTTGCTTTTCTTGGTCTGCTCAGAACTAATCTGTGTACCGCAGTCTGAAAGGCACCGGGTAGATCACACCGAGGTCCGGTGACAGGTCAGGGGAGGCGAAGAGGCAGGGATGAAATCAGATTACAAATATTCTTGGCAGTACTCTCGGCTTTTTAAAAAGATTGTTCCTCGTCTGTTTACTAGTCGTTCGTCTTCTGTTCCTGATCGCCGTGTAGGAGCATCTGATTATTGTAGAAAAGATGTGGGATATCATGCTGAAGCAACTAAAACAGAGTGGGACTTGTTCTTGGCATGATCCAAAAGCCTGTTAAAGCTGGTAACAATTTCTGCTTTCATTGCTCAGCCTTGCATAACACTACCCTCCATAAGAAACACTGTGTTGGAACATATAAAGAGTCTGGTGGGTGCGTGTAAAGAGCCACAGGCTAAACAAGCCTGTGCAGTATTTACCAGAGGCTGCTTATATTTACTGAAGCTCCTTGTGTAATCTGATTGCAGTCAACCCAGCAGGAAGCGGTGCGCTTCCCTCGCTTTGCTGAGTCAGCTGGCCGCTGCCCTGTACGTCAGCTGGTGGGAGCAGTGGCTGGGACGAGGGGAGCAGAGCAGCATGACAAGTGTAGGGGATATGCCGCACATCGGGGAGTCTGGTGGGGTCCAGGCAAAATGTTCTTGCAGTCCAGGCAGTTTCTGGCTTCCCTGACTTGGGTAGCTCTGGTCAAAAGGCTGGGTAACAGCGGTCCTGTGGTTGATGAGAGCTGGAGGAGTGCTTTGCCTGCACGCAGGCTGCTGTGCAGAATAAAGGGGCTGTGAAGGAGAGAGCTCTGCACCCTGCCTGGTAGAGTATCACCCTGAAGGGGTGATGGGAAATCCTACAACTCCGGACACTTCCCTTAGCAATGTCCTTCCCAGGATGCTCCTCCTCGAACTTGCTGCTGAAGTGGGTTATGTTATGAGTTTATCCACTCTGACTCAGTTCTAGCCACTGTTTAGCCTGTTCTGATTCAGCCCCTTCCTAGGGCTGCCATGCTCATCATTTAACTCCAGCTGGGCAAGGCTGGCAGGTTTAGGCTTGGAGTCGTGCTGTCAGGGCTGTGATTACAGCAGGGTGGGGACGTGGGCCAGGTGTTGGCATCTGCCCAGCAATGACAGAAGGGAGCCCAGCACAGCTGGGGACACCTGCCTGGGTTGCACGGACAGTCCTTACTGACACCCATCTTGCTACTGGTGTGTGAGCCATCTCAGAGGGTGTCTATGCTATACGGTGCTGGAGATACAGGACTGCACTTGAAGGGCCATCTCCATCATCTCCATGGAGGTTTTTTGAGAGGCCATGGGTCTACGGTTGGTATTTGAGGTTCTGTATGCTACAGGCTCACCCGGTCTATACTATTTGCTGAATTAGCTGAAGCTCCAGAGGTGACTTATAACACTTCTGCATATTCTGTGGAAGGACAGGCTGAGCTGGTACAAAGCCAAGCAGTAGAGTCAACCTCTTGTCATTGCTTTGGGCCAGCAAGGTGAGTCTGTCCTGGATCAGCAGAATAAGCAGAAGAGGGCTGAGGTAACAAAATCTCTGAAAGAGTTACCTTTCCCTGTGGGGAACCGAGCAGCCCTTGGCATTGTTTTATACAAAACACTGATAGCGGCAGCTCCTACCTGCAGGGGCCTTTCAGAAGCCTTTGGGGATTTTGTGTGAACATCTGTTTTGGTAAAGCATCTCCTTCTAAGAGCACAGCCATGCAAACAAGTTATTTGTGAGCATGTAGGTTTATACTGCTTTAACTGCATTTGCCAGGCAGAATTCTCCTTTTCTGTGTCTGTAGTGGAGAACACCTTCAAGGTATTTCTTTGCTGCAATCTTTGTTCTTGCTTGGATCTACAGCCTCCTGCTAGCCTTAGTTGTCTGACACGTTACAGACTGTCACCTTAGTCTTTCTATAATAAAGATATTCTTTTCCTGTTTGCTCATGGGTCTTCCCTGCCACTCCAGAGGTTTTAAAGATAGAATGAGTTCAGGTTAAATTACATTAATGTGCAAATATGTACTGATTTCATCTACAGAGCACTCTTACAGCTTCCTCCATAAAGCTGTACAAACAGCAGTAATCCGTACCTCCCCGGACCTCATTAGTCACCAACAGTGTCTAAAATTCTGAGGTTGAGATGGTGAACTTTCTGTGACACTGGAAAGCTTTGCCCTCAGGAGCGTAGTGCTCTGGTAGTGGTGCGGCAGAGGTAGGCGTAAGGTGTAGGGTGCTGGAAGAAAAGCTCATTCTTTTTCCCAGGCTTGCCCTCATTTTCGCACTTGAGTATCATCAGCTGCATGGCTTTGCTGTAGCACAAGTGAACTTCGTGTTAACTCCTTCGCTCCAGGCATCGGATGTGCAGGGAGGAGGGCAAAGGCTACGCTGACACGCGAAGCAGAGCTAAGTTTAGCTGATGGGAGAGTTGTCTTTGGTAGCTTTTGTTCCATCAAAGGCTTTTGGCATATAAGAAAGGGAAGGAGTGGCACCCCAAGGACACCACTGCAGCTCTGTGGCATTACATTGCCGCCGTGGTCTTCCAACCTGGGAGCAGCGGGTTGATTTTCTGTGACCCTCTCTTTGCCCATGCTGCTCACCAGCTGGCAGGGAATCCCTCTGCTCCTCCCGGCAACCCACACCAGGCAGGCACCTTGATAACAGACTTCTGCGGCAGCAGGAACGAGTCCTTTCAGAATGTGCCTTAAAAACACAGCTCCATCCGGGGTTTATAGCAGAGGCGGGCTTTCCTGAAATACGAGGATGCGAGTGAAATTGGGGCAGCAATGAAGACGAACACAAAGCACCTACCTCTTGGTGTGGAAGCCGCTAAGGCTGCTCTCACCAAGGCACAGACCTTGCTGTTGATCTCTGCGAAACCCGTTTATGTCCTGGAGGCTTTTCATGTGTCTATTTAATATTACAATTACGCTTGTGCCTTTGCAGGGGAAGGCCAGGGGCTCACTGCACTGAACTTAATTACTTTAGTACACGCTTTCTCTTCTCTAAACCTATCTTTCAAGATGACTATGTTTTTATTCCTTGGTGCCTGAGGAAAAGGACTGTCCGCTAAAGATGTTTTAATGATGCAGCTGGGCAATTCTTCAACAAAGACGGAACCTCCCTTGCTGAGACACCGAAGCCGGTGATGAGGTGTCGGTGGGTACCATCCCAGCTCTTGCTCAGGCAGCCAAGGCGGTGAAATGAGCTTTGCAGACTTTAAATCGTAGTTTCTTCTTAGGTCACGTTCTCTGCCTCGCTTTCCTCTTGTGCATGTGTACGCAAGGTGGTGTAGTGGTAAATCTCTTCTGAGGGAAGGCTGTAGGAGAGGGTTGCCTGAAGCCTAAGCCATGATGAATCCAGGATGAGGTATTTGTTTAAGCATCTCTGCTTTATTTCCAATGACCCCTGGCTTCCTTCATGCGGTGGGTGACCCTGGCAGGTGAGAAAAGCCACTTAGTAAAGAAGAGCATTTCTGTAGAGCAGCAGTAAGATTTCCGTGCTGTTTGGCTCTTGTATCGTTGTACTGTCTGTAAGCTGGATAAACGCCTCGGAGGAATGATTGTCTGAGCAAGATTGAATCTGGAAGAGAGGCTCATGGATCCCAGGAATAAACTGGCTGTCAGAATGTAATATTGACTTGAAGAAAGCAAGTCCTTGGAGGCACTATTGACTGTCATTACTGATGTAGTGGCGACTGCCTAAAGTGCCATTTCTTGAGAGTGGCATCATTTTTTGCTGCACTCTTTTCCCCTTTTTTTTTTTTTTTTTTCCCCCCTCCTCTTCTCTTTCCTGCTTTTGAAGAGGGTGGGCAGAAAACCAATACTGGCACGTGTCATGAGTGAAACGAAAATACGTGCTGAGCTGGAGCCTTCTCGGGGACTGGTTTCAAAGTGAAGGGCAGAGAGGAGATCCTGAGGACTGGTTCCCCTCAACACGTACTCAGACTGGAACTGAAAATGTTTCCAGTCCTTGGTTGCAGAGAGCAAACTCTTCCCTGTGTTCGCCAAAGCGCTTGCTGTGGGAAGGCTGCCTCTGAGGCTTTTCTTTCACCTGCTCTTATCAGATTTTGTCCTCAAAGGAGGGGTCCCACTTAGGAGACACAGTGCCAGGTCACAGCTTGGGAGAAACCTGGTGTCTGTGATAGAAAGGGTAGAGGGAGGAGGGACAAGGACCTCTGGGTTATTTTTCAGACTTGGCAGAAATAGCCCTAGGGAAAGTGAATACAGCTGCTTCCCTCCTGTCTGTCGCTGTTACTCCTCCCTCACTTGCTCTCTCAATGTTGAGCCTAGAACAACAGGGGAAAGAGCTCGTGGCCCTTCGGGAATGTTGGCTGATTCCAACTCTTACAATTAGGCTGGGCAGAACAGCGCTAACTTAAACAGTCCCAGCCCAAGGGGTCATCTTGGTGTTTGGGATAGAAATTACAAAGCCACTCAGTGGGCATGGACTTTTCTTTTTGTTTTGGTGTGTGTGTGTTGGTTTTTTTTGTGGTGTTTTGGTTTGGTTTTGTGTTGTGTGTGGTTTTTTTTTCTTTTTCCCCTCCTCCAAGGAAGCCCATCCACATCACTTTGGTGGCATGCAAAAGGGGAGCTTTCAGTTCTTTGGCTTTGGTAATGCATTTCCTGAATTTCAAAATACATCTTTGCAAAAGCTATTATTTTTGGTTAGCGTTGTGTTTTCGTTTGCCTGTTTTCAGACAACTCAACAATTGCTTTAGACCATAATGAATTTGGGCTGTGCATTCCACATAGCAGCATCCAAGAAGTCCTTCAGAGAAGCATGTGGACGTCTGTTGTAGCTGCACAGCAAAATTCTGGTTTCTCATGTGTTTTCTTAATGGCACAGCCTGAGGATAAGGAAGAGAAGAATGTAATAGGCTTGTGCGTGTCAGTGTTTTCCTTACCCAGCGTTTGACTTTGTACCAAATAAGTGCTAATGTCCTTTATCACTTAATGTGGTGTCTTTGGGAATGGAGAAAACCTGCTGACGTGTTCTTGTGTCCTCATCTAAAACTGGGGTAGGACGGCAATATCTAGTCAATGGCAAGTAACGTGTACACACGGATAATGAGGATATTAGATAAAAAGCTGTATTTGGGAAAAGGGGACATTCCCGTTCCCAAGGTGATGTGGGAGGGATGGGGAACGGATGCTGCCCAGGCTGTTGGAGTTACTGGGTAGTGGGAGGATGAAAGGGCGAGAGAGATGGATTGAGAAAAGGTGAAGTAACATCCCACCTCCTATCAAGGGATCCTCGCTCCTAATGGCATGGCTTTGAAGTGACTCTGCCCTGAGGAGGGTGTCTGGCAGGGCAGGGTGTCCCAGCTGAGCATCGGGCTTTTCTCCCTTAAGGATGCTTTGGCGGGGATACTGAAGTGACTCAGCGTTTGGATGCCTGGACATTGTATCAGGCAGAGGATTTGTTGTGTTGTCCTTGACCGAGATGGTTTTGGATCGCCTTGTTGTCCAACTGTCTGGCTAAGCATGAGATGTAGGTAATCCTTGGTTTATTTGGGTAAGGAGGTGAAGGCAGCGCTTTGAGGCCGCTATTAAAATTGCATTATTGATTTCACATGCCTTTTCTCTTTTCTGCTTCCAAAAGGAAGACGTTTATTTGGAAATGGTTTTAGTGCTCATCCTTGAAATCTCTCTATCCTTGAAATATCTCTTCCCTTTATTTCCCCATCTGGATGCAGTTAGGCTTTACATCCTCTTCCCTGAGACTCAACATGCCTCTGTGGCCTAACCCCAGGGGTTCTGCTCCAGGGCTCCCTTGGAAGCGCCATCCTGTACAGCGTGGGTCTTCCTAGCTGCTGGAACGGGGCTTGGAAAGCTGAGTCTCACTGACTTCAGCAACTGTCCCTTACCTTCAAGGTACCTCTCAAGGTTTTAACTCAGAGCCTTGGAATGGTCTGGGATCCAAGTTATCTGCAAAACTGACCCCGTAATGGTAACTGAGATCAGCTGGAAAGTTTAGCTGGACAGGCGAAAATAAAAAGCAAAACTCTTTTTGTCTTAATTAGAAATACTGGGGAAAAATAATTGAGAAATACATGTTAAAGACTTAACCAGCTCTGCTCATGGCCTCTCTAGGAGCCAGGGAGGTATTCAGTCGAAAGGCTATTGGGTCTCAAATTCCTTTGCTCCCTGGCAGGGCTGTATCGACCAGCCCGAGTTGCGTGTGGGTGGGTGGCTTTGTGGGAGAGGAAACCAGGGCACGTAACTCAAAATGAGTTTGCCAAGGTCATAGGGTGAGTTAGTGGCAGAGGTGGGAGTTGGAGTGAGTTGTCTGGAGTCCCTGCTTGGAGGGAGGTGGAATATCTCTCAGCTCTAAAGCTGTAAGAAAGGTGTAAGAAAGCAGACAAAGCATCGCGTGATGCCTCAGTCCTGGCACTGGTGGCAGAGAGGTGGAGGGTTTGCACCCAGCTGAGGAGGAGCTGCTGAGCATGTCTTAACACCACCCTAATGCAAGCCGGTTGATTGCTCAGAGAAGTTTGCCAGCACCCTGGCAATGACTGAAGGCAGGAATGAAGGTAGTGACAGGGTTGTTTGAAACACCCCTGCTGTTGACTTTTGGAGAAGGCTGACAAAGGAGGCTTGAGTGGAAGCTTGTGGGAATTAGATACCTGGCTCCCCTTTGTGCCTTCGAAAAAATCTCCATCCTGGATTCCTTTTTGCCCCTGAAGGGGAAAGCTTTGTGCCTAGCTGTCCCATTATCCTGCAGCAGACTGGAGATCTAGTTAATTTAAGTGCCTCTTACTTCAGCTGAACCTTATTTGCAATCAAAATGCCATTCCTGCTCACTGAGCAGAGTCCTGGAAGCCATAGGCTCTTGTGTGAAAGATCCAATTAAAATACAAAAAAAAAAGAGAGATGAGGTGAGTGAAGCTCTCCCCTCAAACTCTGGGAGGGATTTCCTGCATGAGGCCAGCCTTGACCTTGAGCATTCCCAAGTCCTTTCCCTGGGACACTGACCTGGTATTCATAAATCATTCGAAGCATGAAGTGATCTTTTTATTTAATAAAAAAAAGTAATTGGATTGACATAAATTAAAGCTGAGTTAACCTGTCTGGAATAATTGGATTGGTAATAATGGACAGCAGTGTGGATTGAAATAGGTCACAGTTTAACCTGGAGGCCTGGAGAAGCTTTGTGGTTTTTTGTTTGTTTTACCCCCCTTTTTCTTTATTTATTTTTTCCTTCCTCCCCCTGTGAGAACATAAAGAAATGTGGAGGGAGGAGGAAGGTGGCCAGTGTGTGCCATATGCACGGGGCTGCCGATGGCTGGGGAGTCACTTTAGGGGAGCTCCAGTTGTGAACTTGGGTGTTCCTGGGAATAAAGTTCCCAGGTTCCTTGCCAGGAAGCGATGGACAACTGTGACGGAAGCTATGTTGTACGCGGTTGCAGTGATAAACCATTTCACAGGGATTAATCCTACATCCTTTCTGTACTGTTCCTACATTCCACTGATGAGAAAAAGGATGGAGGAGCTGCTTTTGAATCAGGGCTTTCCAGTGGCAATGAGATGTGTCAACACTGGGGTTTGGGGTTGCTCTCTTCTTTCATTAGTGTATCTGTAAATGCCCCCCAGATATTCTGTGTATTTAAGTTTGATAGGACTCTTCTTACATCCTTGGGTAATAACAACAATGATAAATTATCTATAGTGTTGAATAAAATCAGGAGTTTCAATCTCAAAGTAGCTTAAGGCTAGTTTACACTGCTCTGCTTCTGACTTGAGACCTTCAACACTCTTTAACTGCTGGTTAGAAATTATGGGTGCTGCATAAAACCATCCCAGTCCTCCAACCCCTTGAAAAATATCCCTGTCTTGGGAAGTAATTCTAGGATTTTGCTCCAAAGTATTTGCTTAGTCCTCTCCCAAGGACTTGACTGGAAGCTTTGCTGTGTTTGACACCATATCCTTCACTCCAGTGAAACCCAAATCCAGCAAGGCGCAGATGTTATGCTAAGCACATGAGAAATCTCATCCCCGCTGGGGTAGGAACATTTCCAAAGCAACCACTTCTTCCCTGTCTCCTCGGTAAAGGTCACCTATAGGTTTCCCTTGGAGTGGCAGGAGTCCAAGAGTACCGCTCAGGCAGCTGAATAATGGGCTGTGAAGAAATCCTTTTGAGATGAAACCCTCCTCTGATCCTGAAGCAAGCAGGATATTGGGAATATGTGCTAAGGAAAGGTTCATGTCCCTGCAGAGTGCCTTGGGAAGGGCTGGGACCGGAGAAGCGGGCATGCCGCAAACCGTGCTGGAGGTGTGGTTGTATGGAGCTGAGCAGGGATGAGGAGGCGGTGCGGGGAGGCCAGCCCTCCTCCTCACTTCTCACCGCTCTGGTCTTGTTTGCTTTATTCTGCAGAAAGCTGGCGGCTATGTGGTTGCAATAGTCGCAGTAAGTGAACTGGACCGTCTTCTCTTCTCGTAGCCAAAGCCCGCGGCCTTTTCAAAAATTGAATAAGTAGTTCTGATCGTCTTAATAAAAACGCTCCTGCCAATAGCTTATTTGGAACAATGGTCTGTATAAACCACATTCTCAATCATGCTGTATTACCTGCTTGGCAGGGAAAATAGGTTTTGATGTATTACGCTGCCAATCTAGAGATTTCTGTGTGATCTCTGTGGGCCAGAGCGTGACGCTGCTGAGGTCAGTGATAAAATTCCCTGGCTTTTTGGTGGGATGCTTGGCACAAGCAAGACTTGCTGTCAGCTGGCGAGTGCGCCCGTGGCAAGGAGCAGCCGGAGAACGTGCTGCCCGCCCGTGCTGTGCCGGGCTGGGCTTCCCTCGGCAGGGCTGGTCTCACACTGCCCTGCTGCACCCCATGCTGGGGCTGAGCGGGGCAGCCCCTGGGGGACGATCTTCACTCCCAAAGGGGCCTGGTGCTGATGAAGGACTGTTCCCTTCCAGGGCAAGGGGTGACCGAGGGAAAGGGAATGCTTCCGAGTCACCGTCTGCTCGGGGGTAGTCCAGCTAGATGCTTTTCTTTGCCTAGAGCTTATGATAAAGTCACAGCGTGGACTTAAATAATTAGGAGCTGCCTGGCTTCAGAGCAGAGAGTCATTCCTTTCCCTGCTGACCTTGGCTGATTAGCAAATATTTGGTATCGTTTGTGGAATCCTATCAAAGCAGCCCAGAGGTATTCATCTGCCTAAAAGCCTCCAGAGGATCTCTTCTCCCCCATGGGGGCACAGCCCATCCTTGCTCTTCAAAGCAGGTTTTTTGATTAGCTGACTGGAGACGCATGTTTAAGATCTTGCATTTTTTGATGCTTTTTTATTTTTTTTTCTTTTCCTCCCCATCTCCTTTCAAAGAAGGGAGAAACTTAACATCACACTAGTCCCTTTGTGGCAGTTCGGAAGTTAAATTTACCAGGACCATTATCTTTAACAGCTGCTGCTGTCTGACAGATTGAGTTTATAGTCGGTCTTATAGGCACTAAAAACACTTTTATCCTTGTGGGTCCAATTTCAGAGCTATTCAGTTTATTATCTCTAAGAGCTTAACAGCTGTTCTCCCCACTCCCTCGTATCCCCCTGCCCCTCGCTCTTTTTTGCCCCCCAAAGCTCAAACCTAAGGGTCACCCCTTCATCCTGGAGCAGCGATGTGCACGTGCTCTGCCACCATCGGGTGGAGCGTTACTGTAGGTAGGCAGCCTCCACCGATGGAGTCGTTCCCTGCTCCTACCATTTTTTTTCTCTTAAGCAACAGCATTGTGCCAGTGTTGGGTTGTCTTGGCCATGGCGATGGTCAGAAGAGATGTTTCTTTCTCCGAACCTTGGCAGAGAGGAAAAAGGAGCTGCCATGGGGAACGCAGAGAGGTTAAAAGGCAGCATTGCACTGACTGGGCAACTTACAGACTTAATTTCTGGACAAATAGAAAACTAAAAGAATGGAGTAAATTGAAATGTCGCATTAAGATATGTTTTCCCTGTGAATCTTTTTTTTTTTTAATAGCTCTAAAGCACACACCTAGTAACAGGGAGTTGCCAGCTTGCAGCCTGCTCTGCCATTTTTTGACCGCTTCAAAGTCCTGTGCTTCTGCCCCGTCGCACTCTGGTTGCCTGGCCGATACGCTCTGCTCTGTCCACAACCTCAGAGGGGAAATCAAGCTTTTTTCCTGCCTGGGCTACTCTGATATCTTTTGCTTCTGGTGGCACTTTTTTCCCCCCATGCTGAGCAATGATGCGCTCTCCTAGTAGGTAGTAAGACTGGTAGCTTTCTCTACAAAGGCAGGTTGCCACCCCAAGTACCCCATCCCAGCTTTGTATACGAGCTGACTCAGCTTGCGTGTACGGCTCTTGCCCTGCTGCAGTGTTGATTAACCTCCTAGTCCGTGCCTCAGCTCCCTCTCAAGTGGAGAGGACAAGGCTTTGTCTCTATGACTGGTGAGGCTACCATGTACCATTGCGGTACACAGCTGTGTTAATGGACCAAAGGGGGGCTTGCTCTTGCTGCAATTACTTTCTCCTCAGCAATAGGACATGTTTTCTCTACCACCTTTCTCATCCACCCCATCCCCTCATTTTACTTGCAGCTCTGCAAAAGCATTGATTTATTGTGTGAGTAGACACTGTGATGATGTGATATATTGTGAAAAATCACCGAAAATTAGTATCGAGGATTCTAAGATGGATTTAATTTATTTCCCTGTAACGGTGGTACATGATCTATTACACCTTGGCTTGGGCTAAGTTTCCCTGAAGTTAATGGGAGGCTTCCTGTGGACACATGTAGTCTTTGGATCAGACTTGTGGAGTTTTGGCACTTGTCAAGCGATAGCAAAATCTCAGCAAGCCTTGTGGCACAAAGGAGACTATTCAGACCTGTCACTGAGTGCCTGTTTCATTCTTTTCATCTTCTCCTCGGTTCTATTCAAGTTCTTATGCTGCTCTTGTTCCAGTGGTGCCTGAGTGCCCTCCAATGGTGCTAATGCTCCCACAAAGAGATAATAATGATACCCGCCTGCTTCAGAGGGTCCCTTTCTGCTCTGGTTCATTTCTCTTCCACCTTGCAGACAGTCTGATTATACCCCGTGGCTATTCCTACTCTCTTGTCGGCTTCAAAAAGGAAGAAAGAAGTCATTAGAAACCAACGAAAATGTTAATTGTATCATAAATCTCGGAGCAGAGCAGCATTTCAGCAGTTTATTCTGATTTGGGTGTGTGGCACTGCAGCTAAATCTGCTTTTCTCTTTTCTCTGAGTCACTGGAAAGCTCAGAAAAGATGGGGGAGACAGCCTGGTTTGCCAAAGCTGTATACAACTTCAAACAGGGATGCAGAGTTTCAGGCTCTTAAGCCTTAGACCTGATTTAGAAGCAATATTTAACCAAGAATTGAATAATTCTGTAAAGATAAAAAATGGTTTTCCTTTTTACTAGGCGAAAATAAGTGTTTGCATGTTTTTTTGGTGTGTGTTTCAAGAAGGGCTTTACAACCATATGGGACTGAGTGTACACCCAGCATAGTAGCCTCTCTTTAGAAGTGTTGGGCTGGTGCCTATCTCTGGCAGAGGAAAGGCATTGGTAACCAGTGTGGCTGCGTGGCCGTGGGAATTACCGATTGTGCCAAAGAAACCGCAGGGCTGTGTTAAAAACAAAACAAAACAAAGGTCTGGCACTGTAGCAAGGAGCGCTGGACTGGGAAGAAAGGCTCAGAGCAGAGGGGTGCTGCCAGCTCCGCTTGCAGAGGCTGCCGGAGCAGGTCATGGAAGCAAGCTGGTAATCTTGGAGAGACTTTAATCAACGGTGTAAGAGGTGTAAACTGGGGTATATACAAGGGAAATCACTGACATGATTTCAAAGGGATAAAATGGGGAAATACGATCGCTACGAGCTCGAGGAGTGGTGTTTGCTCTTAGCAGTGGGATTATGGAAGCAAAGGATGCCTTTCCTTCAGGCCAGCGTCTGCCTGGAGCTCCCACCCGTGCTGCGACTCTCCCCAGCTCAGGCTTGGCTGTAGTGGGGAGCCCCCGCACCCGGCCGGAGCTGCACCAGCCCAAGTTACCCACTGATCTCTAACTTCGGCGCAAACTTGGCAGAGGCGGGAGGGACGTGGGCGCTCGGGAGTGGCTCGCACCCTCGCCGGCAGGCGGGGAGGGGCAGGAGGTCTGTGGAGGGGCACGTCCGCTGCTTTGCCCTCCCCATCAGGGAGAGCCTGAGGAGTGCGAGTCCACTGCCGTCATCCCCCCACCTTGAGGTCGGCTGTTCTCCGCCGTGCGTGTGGGTCTGTGGATGGGCTTCGGTCCGGTTTGCTTTTCGCCCTATTTCAGTCTGGTTTCAGACCGCTGCCAGCCCCTGGTAGAGGGGAGGGCGGGAAGAGGAGGGTTAATCCAATCCTTTTATCTTGCCCTTTGTCTAATTAAAACCACAACAAATGGCACAGTTTAGGTTTAAATGTAATTGTGTTTAATGAAACATTAAGGGCAATTAAAGGAGTTACCGTGGCAGCCTCTCTTATACCCTCCAGGGTTATAATGGTCTGATGAAGTGCTCTTATTGGCTCTCTTGGCAGGGGGCTGTTAATTGCATTAGAAACTGATAGTGGTTTTCTCTTAATACTGAAGTTTCTCTGGTTATCCATCTCAGGGCACTTGCGTGTGATCGGTTGATGGAAGTTGGGAGCAGCGCATGGGCACGCTGGTTAGCCGGGAGGGTGGATGGGGTGGTGGGAGGCTGCCGAGGTGGCCCCTCTCCTTGGCAGAAACCCCTGAGCTCTGGTCTGCACAGCCACCGGGGCTGGGGGCACCCAGTGAACCCCGAGTGCCCCTCCTGGCCTAATGATTATTAGCCTGACTTTATCACTAATGGGAGGCAAGGCCTTATGTTTTTTCCCTGGGAAAGGCTGTCTTGATACAGTTAAGTTAGTTTGAGAGTTGTCAGCAAAAGGGACACTTATTGTATAAACCTAGATGCTTCATGCTCGTAAATATTGTAGATTTACTATCAATCTCAGACTTTTAAAAAAAGTCTCAGCACCTAGAGGTCACTGCTGGAGATTTCACATACAAAAAAATACCCAGATTGACACCTTCCCCTTTAAAATGCAGCCTGAATATAAAGCTAGTTCCTTATGTTTTAGGACTTTGACTCATGCCTGACTCACGCTGTTTTTAAAAATACAGACGGGAGTTGGCAAGAGTGAGAGAAACTGAGGCACAGAGGGAGGGCGAGAGCAGCCCCAGCGCCACCGGCGGCGATGTCAGGCTTTGCCTCACCACCGTCCCCAAAGGTAACACGGAGGCAGCCAGGAGCAGAGCTGGGAACAGGATGCCCAGCTCTCATCGCCTGCCTGCGTCTCGAAGAAATAAGCACTGCCACAACAGCAAAATAAGCAGTGCTTTTAAAAACTGGGGGTGTGTAAGTAGACAGCAAATAGTCCCCTTGCAGAAGCAGCTTGAAGTGGGGCAGGCCGGGCTTTTTTCTTTGTCTCTGTTGCCTCTTTAGGTAGAAACCGTGGTTTGAAAACAAGGTTAACTGCTGCATCCTGAACATGGTGCAGGCCTGACAGCAGCTTTGTGGCAGCAAGGCTGCCTTCACATCCCTGACAGGCTGACTGCTCTGTAAATCTTAGTAAAAGATGTCACAGCAACACGTGTGCCCTAGAGACTGGGAGGGGAAGGGAATGATATATGAGCGAAACCTGTCTCTAGAGTCCTGCCATCTATTTCTCAAGTCTTAAGAAAATGCTGCCTCTGTGCTGCCTCCATTTATCTCCCGTAAATATGGAGAGAAACTTTTAAAATAAGAGGCCTTTAAATTTTTTTTTTTCCCCTGGCAGACTTTATTTTTAACACCAAAGACTTTTTCTTTCCTCCTCGGCACATTTTCCAGTTGCTTTCACAAAGAAATAACTTAATGCACCTCCTTGTCCCCACCTGCTTCCTGCCCCGTTCAGCAAGGGCTTCCTGCGACCGCGGCGAGAGCCAGCCATTTATCTCTGCCTCCGAAAGCCCCTCGCGATGCTCTGCCCTTGCTGCAGCCGCGAGGGGCAACAGATGGATTCTTATCTCCATCTTGCAGCCGAGGAGCCAAAGCCTGTGGAGATGGGGGACTTATTCCTGCTCGCTCAGGAAACTTGTTGTTGAACAGGAGCTAAATCCTGTTCACTCTTTTCATGGGGGGAGTTGTGAATTTGGCGTAATAACTGTATTTTTGGGTTCCCTTGCCGACCCTTGCGCACTGACTTGCTCTGAAGGTTTGTTTTACTGGGGTGTGTTTGTGCAGCTGTTTGTACCTCAGGTGTTGAGATTGGCAAGGAGGTATATTAGGGGCTGTCAGCATTTTCCATTAAAAAGGATTTTTCCTCCAAACCAAAGGTGTTCTGCAAGTGTTTCTATCTGAGACTTCTGTTATTTCTTTTCCAAACTTTGTGGCTGCTAGCTTGATATCACCCATGTCTGCTTGTCCCTGGCAGCAAGAAACCAAGGACAGCAAAAGTGTTAACCTGAGCTTTTCCTGCCATGACCCTTGGGGTGCTGCTTGGTAGGTCTGCCCGTGCCAAGAAGAGGTGTTTCAAATAGCAGTACGAGGAGTTCTTGGCTCCCTCTCCCCTGTCCCTTCGCGCTTTAAGAGGTCTGTGGCAGCAGGAAACTTTCTCTGAGGAGAACCGATCTTGCCCTTTGCTTCACAGGGTTTAAGGGTCTCTCCTTGACCTGGGGTGGCCTCCCTTGCTCCCAGGGAAGCTGCAGGGATGGCTCTGGTTTGCTGTGATTATTATTTTTTGTTTTTCTTCCCCGTTACGGAGCCGGAAGGCTGTTCCACAAATCCCTCCCAGTTTGACTGTGCTCCGAGGTCCACCTTTCCTAGCTTCTCCCTGGACTGTTGCTCTCCTTATGATACTGGCCTGTGGAACAGCGGGTGTGCGAAAAGGGGACGGGGAGGACAAAATGGATCACCCCCGGGCCGGGTACGTGAGCCCCACCAGCACAGCTACCCCGCCTCTGGCAATACACCACTTCTGCTGTGTGTTTCTGCAGTGGTGCTGAGGGACGGGGGACAGGGCATTCACGCTGCTTAAGTAAAACATAATGATTTAAGTTTTATTTAATTTAAACAATAAAACGGCCATTAAACAAGTTATGCATTGACCACCTTACCATGCCCTCTAGCGCTATCCTGATTAAGTGTCTTTATTACTTGGCTCAGCTGGCCTTTTTTAAATGACAACGAAACACTTGATAGTACGAGTGCAAACTCCTTCCCTCTTGGCAATTATCTCCCTTCCCACTGAGTTTTGCAGGAGGAAGGAGAAGAGGGGGGAAGGATAAGGGAGAGCGGGTTGGCCAGGGGAGAAATCCAGTGGCACCTGATCCGTTCATCACATAGATATGCCATAGTGGAGGCTTAATGGAGATTTAAATAATTCAGCGCACTCAGCCCTGCTAAAGCTGTATAATGAGCCTTCTGCACTGTGAGCCACCGCTCTGCTGAGTGTATGAGCATGGAGTTCGTGTGGTTTTTTCATGCATAATTAAAGAGATAAAAGGGGATTTAGAGCAACAGTGTTACAATGAAGCATGCGGACAAAGGCTTCGCTTGTATTTAACTTGGAAATGCCAAACTGTTTTTGACTTGCAGAATAAGCTTCCCTCTTTCCTTTTTCCTTTTTTTTTTTTTTTTTTTTTTTTTACACTTTGTTCCTTCCCCTCTTCCTTGCTGACCTGTCCCTGCTCCCCTCTGTCCCATGAGCATGGGGTTGTCTCTGAAGAGGACTCACAGTGATTCTTGTTTCACACTGGGACAGCAACTCCCAGCCCTGGTCTCTGCAGGAATAAGCAGGCATAAGCCGAGAAGCCTTTTCCAATGTGCATCATGTGCCCTTTGTTTCTGCCAAAGGGAACGGCTCCAGATGAAGAGAACGAAAAGGGAGGTGGGAAGAGTACAGGGGATCACTTTAACTTCTATGATTTACCATTTTCTACTGTGTTGTTTACAAAATCTGGGGCAAAATGTTCTGCCTTGGTGGATCGGTCTGAGGAAACTTGTTCCTTCCTCCCTCTCTTTTTTTCCCTTTGCCTTGCTCCTTTCTGCCCCTCCATCAATTTGCTGTATCTGATCAGCCCCTCTGCTGTTGACACAGGGAGAAAATGGCTTTGCGTTATCCTCCTTGCAGGAAATGGAAGAGCATATTATTGTGCTGAAAGGTGTTCTCAACCGCTTCTCAAAAACTGTGCAGGTCTAAGGGTGGTGGTGATAATTAACATGTCTTTCATTAACCCCACATCACTGCTTAATCTGCTGAGGGAGAGCTTCCTTGAAGCAAACAGGTCTGACCTGCCCGCGTTGCTGCAGGCCAGCTCTACCTCTCGCTGTTAAATGGCTTCTTTCATCACAGCTTTTCCCAGCATCCCTATGTAGAGGAGGCAAACTGGAGAGAGTTTCAGTGGTCCAGAGGTTCCCGAGAAGGTGGGGAAGGGCAAGCATTTGCAAAGGATGAACCCACCTACAATAAGACTTGTGCCTAAAACCGTGGCGCGCCGTGGTCTGCCACGCGACCCAAGTCCTGTTGCAGTGTAAATCAGACTGGCACTCGTGAAACTGGGGATTATCAAGGGGTAGGGGAAGAGCTACCAAAGGGGGGTTGATGCTGATGTAAATCTGAATTACACCCCTGACAGTGTTTCTAGTAGAAGCAAAGATGTGTTAATGCTGCTGTACGAAGATGTTGTCCCAGGTGGCCAAGGAAGATGAGCTCTGTTTGGCATGGCTGCAAAAAGGAGTCACCTGAGTGTTTGTTATGATGCTGAGCCTAGCAGAGCAAAGGTTGAGAGGGGTTACTGCTGCTCCTTGAACATATGGTGAAGGATGTGTGTAAACTATTCTTGCAGGTTAAGGTCAAAGCATGGAGTGGTGAGGGTGCCCAGTGAGAGTGGTGGGGTCTAAAATCTATACTGGTTTTAAGGTGATATGTGATAACCTGGAGAAAGGGATTTTATGATGTTTCTGCCTGCAGGGTACATGTATCACTAAATCAGGAGGTCCTTTCTGGCCTTTAATCCTCAGTAACCCTTTTCCCTGGGGCTGCAGCAGCTCGTGGCTGACTCCTTGCACAAGGGTGTACATGTCCCTCAGGGCTCTCCTGCCCTCACCACCTTCTCCAGACAGAGCTTCAGAGCTGCGTGTCAGTGTGATGTACAGGCAGGAGCACAAGCCAGGTTCCTGTCACCCTTCATCCCTAGAATGAATTCATTCTTTTCCTCAAGATAAACCAAGAAGGAATCTGTGGCCACCGTATTCACTGCAATGGCATGTGTCTGTCAGCCATGTGTTGCTGGGTGGGAAGCAAGGGGTGGTGAGAGTCATCCTTGCACAGTCACCCGTAATGGAAACATCCATCTTGTCGCCCTCAATGCACACTCTCCATTTAGGAATTTCGAAAACACTTCTGTCAAATATCACTCTCTGCACAATCCTGTTAGTGGGGCTGATGAATGGAGCCTCAAATTAAGACCGATCCCTCTGATAACCACAGTGCTGTAGGAGAGTCATCTGCTCAGTCAGAGCTATTTATTATATTTGATTAGCTGGGATGGCAATCTTCACAACCCACTGTAAATTCTATTAGGGGCACTCTGAGGCCCAGCAATGCAAATTAGACTTCCCAAAACACATATGCATACATATAGTCTCTCTTAGCAAATGGGTAATTTCCTCGCATTGATTTCAGTGTTGTTTCAAGAGAGATGTTGATGCCTTCCCTTTGCCAGGAGGGGAGGGCGACGAAAGAGGGGAACACTGCTGGGTGGCGAGACAGCCCCACCCTCTCCCTTTGCTCTTCATCGTGAAACCCTGTGTGGCATCATCTCCAGCGGGTGTGTTTTGTGAGCACTGGGCTTCTACCTCCCGGTTCCCATTAGCCAGTATTCTCCAGGTGTTCCCATCCAAATGGGTGCTCAGGAGCAGATGTGTCCTGTAATGCCAGAGAAACCTCATGGGAGACTTCCCTACAGTGAAGCTCTAAGGATAGGGCAGGCTCTTCACTCTATTTTTTTTTTTTTTTCCCTCCTCCTTTATAATTTGATGCAGACAGGCCCCTGACACCTCCAGCGGGCTGCATGAATTGAAGTCGGGTTGGAAGTTCAGGGCTAGCTGTCCTTCTGGCGCAGCGATGGCAAAAGGAGCGGCGTGATTTCAGCAGTAGCTGTGCGGCTTCATTAATAATTATTGATCGGGTGCTCCGAGACCTGTGCATAAAAGGCACATTTTAATCACGCTTTTCTTCTGGATAACATTAGTGCGGGTGACTGAGGTACCTTTGACTCCAGCGGAGTTAGGATTAGCCGCCTGCTTTCGGGGGAGGAAGAGGTCTGTCCCACAGGCTGCTCAGTGAATAGTGCATCCAGAAGCTTCATTTATTTGTGGTGATTAGTTCTGCCAAGAAATGAAGAGGTTTCTTAAGGATAAACAAAGCAAAGATAATTTGGGAGCTAACAAGCAGCGTTGTTGGTGGTTTGGTTTCTTCTCCCAGTCATAATTTATTTTAAGAATCATTTTCATAATGGCTCATTAATTTCTGCATTATGTAGTCATTTGCTAGTGCATGCTACCTAGTAGCGTACTGTCCATTGATCTGTGGGTTAGGGTCATCACAACTGATTATTCTGCGATTAATAGGTTTTTAATAAACTCTTTTTAAAGGGTTAATAAGCCTCTTAAAGAATAATATTGACATAGAAGCTGAGCTTTATCTTTTTCCCACCTTTAGTTCTTGTATTTGTTCAGTAAGATTCTTACAATATCTGTGTCCCTTTGATGTGCTTCCCATTTTATGTGTTCCCCTAGGATTATTATTGAGGCAAGATGCTGCAGCGATGCACGGCTAAAAGAAAACCCTTACAGAGCTGGAGGTACCTGGCAATGTATTTGAAACTTCTTAAGCAGTTTTTTTAAAAAAATCCCAACATGTTGAATGAAAATCTTATCTGGGCATGATAAGGATCCCTTGGTCCCTGTAATATAATGTAGATTGTTTCTTCCAGCCTCACAAATGCTTTTGTTATCTTTGCTTTGATTTTTTTTTTTTTCTTCCTTCTGTATCGCTTTGATTTCCACCCCCCCCTTCCCTTTTCTCTTTCATCGTTGTTGCTTGTAAATCCTTCCCCTGGTAGAGATTAGAGTAGGAATGAGTGATAGATGCTGTCAGTAACAGGAGCTAATTTTACCCCTGATAATGGCTCTGTGTGGTTTATACAGACTCAACTCTGCTGAAGCAGACAGGTACCGGCTTGGAGGTGCACCGCGCTTGGCAACGGGGATTTTAGCCGCTGGGGAGCCTGCGCTTCGTGCTGGCAAATCTTTATCCTGGGAAGTGTCTCTGCAAGTGCTTCTCACCAGTGAAGAATTCCCTCCAAGCACACAGCTAAAGCGATAGCAATTTTGGGGTTTTTCCGTGAAGACCGTTGCGGCTTCTGCAGAGGCGTGTGCATGTGGCGGGGCGGCGGGCAGCGAGCGAGCTGGTTTGGATTGGGGTCCCGTTCCTGGTGGGAAGGTTTCCGCGGCACCCACGCAGCGATGCGGCTGTCGGCGCAGCGGGGAGGGCTCCTGGGTATCGCGGGCACGTGCCACGGTGACGGCGCCGAAAGGCTAATTTAGTAACAACAACAGACGTTGCTCTGGGTGGCATTTTACGCTGCTGTGACCTCCTTTTGGAGCTATGACCCATACGCTGCCAGTGTGGTATGACGCCAGGTCTCACTTGGAGCCACTGCTTGTAAACACTGAGGATTGGGAGTGCTTGGGTGCTGCTGTCCCAGCCTCGTCTGCCCACCAGAGTGGCCCAGTGCTCTATGGATGAACCCCTTGCTGCTTCTTTGCACTCATTTTACGCTACCAAAAGGGAGGGGAGTACCGGGACGTGGATGATACGAGATGCCAGAGCCCGTGTGTAAGGAGGGACCATAGCTAGGAAGGAAGCGGGCTGCAGTGCCCTCGCTTTTGCTCTCAGTTACGCAGTGGGGGAAGCACTGCCAGACTAGGTCACTGAATGCCCTCGACCTGCTCCTCTCTGGTTGTGCCCTGTGTGGAGGACCATGTTGAATTTGGCTCCGCTCTTCTTCCCCTGCGTTAAGTCAATGCTCGACAGTTCATTTTTCCCGGTGTTCTTACAAGGGGCTGAGTTCTGGGAGGGGATGTGTATGGCAGATGATACATAGCTAAAAGGATGTTGGAAGTCCGGCGAAGCCTTGAAATGCAGCTGCCACAGCCAGACTCCAGTGCAGCTGGTTGTGCTCTGCTTACTTGAAACTGCAGCTGCAGTTTCCATGAGGGATATTTGCTCCTCTGGCCTGTTCTGGTGAGCTTAACTACCGTGGGTCATGTTCCAGCCCCCAGACAGTTGCAGTGATCTTGGTTAACTGCTTGTCCTTGGATAAAGACCGAGGAAAATATCCTCTGCTATTTATCCTCCTGGTTACTGTTTTTTGCTGTGCGTATTTTTTTCAGGTTGTCTTATATGACCTTGGCACGTGTGTGTGGGGAACACACGATACTCTTCCTCACCATCTTTCCTTTCTTTGGTGTGACACAGTCACATCAAACCTGCATTCGTCTTACAAAGCGCAGAAGGGAGAAACAACTATTTTAAAGCCTCTGTTTGCGGTTCACGATACGTTTTTTGGCCACCATTCGTCCTTCTTGTACTTTATCTCCTGTCATTTGGTTCCTTTTGGTTTCCCTCAGCTTGTCTTCCTTTTGTATGAAATTGCCTTGAGATAGCGTTCGTACACTGTTTTACTTCAGTCCTTATTAATATCTTTAGATGTCGTCCCGTCCCCGCTTTAATTCAGGCAATACTTCAGGGAAGTCCTGGAGTATAGTGTCATGTCCCCTATAGAGTAGGGTGCATTGCCGAGATCCTTTCTCATTTTGGTCCTACCTTGCTGCCTTTGTGTCTTCAAATGCTATTTTTTTTCAAATCCCTAGATACATGGTATTTTCCCCTGCACCAGTACTGCCAGCTCACATCCCCACGCCTCTTACAGGTGGTATTTTGACACCCGTAGCAGTGACTGAATGGATCCAGTAAGGCAGCTTGCTCTGCTGCTGTCCTCTCTTCGCTACTGGTGAAGCAGAGCCAGGACATCCCTTTGTTTTGGAGTATTTCAGGTGTAGCAAGGTTTATCCTTCATGAAACTGTTATTAGTTAGAGAGGTGGAGGAAGGATAATTGTAAAAAGATGTGGCACAGCTGTTCCAGCCCTGTTTCATTATGGCTGGGAGCAGCTTGACTTCCTCTGATTGCTGGTGATTTTCTCAATTACGGCTGGAGGGAAACAGGGTGGATAGAGAGCAGATGCCATCTGTGAGGCCAAGTCTGCTGCTGCTTGCAGGGTCTGTGGTAAGGGGAGCTCCGGCTACGAAATAGTTCATGCCTCTTGAAAGTGTTCGGGTGCTAATTCAGCGTGGTTTTGCTGCCTTTTGATGGGGTATTGGTAATCTGTGTAATTACAGGGTGGTTCCTCGTGAATAACTACTTCAGTCATTTCTCCCTCCTTCCTTCCTCACCAATTTCTTTTATTCTGCAGCGTAGAATGATATTCTAGGTCGTAAGTATTTATTTTGTCTAATGGAAAGACATAGAGTGGTATGCAGGTTGGTTACAGGACCTGAATGCTTTAACGGGATGGTTGCTGGGACAGTCGTCATTCACCCCTGGAGCGTGGAGTCAAATGGGAATCGTAGCTATGCGAGAGGAGCCCGCAGGTGTCTTCTAAGCCACTGGTCTTATCAGTTGTCTCCTTTAGGAGTCTCCTCACCCCTGGGGAGCCCCACCAAAGGCAAGTGGTTTTGCTCACCATTCGGTTTGACTGTGGTTGCTTTGGACCCAAACTTGTATTAAAAGAAACACAATTTTTGGCCTCTCTGGCTATGCAAGTTCTTTCCTCCTGTGTAACGTTCTGTCCTTCATCTCCTTTCTTTTTTATTTTTTTGCATGATGTCTCTTTGCATTTTCAATCATATCTTCACGGTGAGCTAAAAAGAAAATCAAGAATCTGCCAAAACATTCATCATGTCTTTTCTTTTCAAAACAGTATTAGAATTCAGGCCTGTTTCAGGGCCCGTGCATCGAAAATTATGCAACCCAGAGCTGGGAAATTGAAAAGTCCTGTGACCATTGGTTTGAATTTTTAACCAAATTCCTGTCAGCTGCATTTCTTCCTTTTATATGTTTTCCTTCTATTAATATTCTAGTGAATGAGTTTACAAGAAACAATGAATTTTAAACGAAGCGTGGAGGACTTCTGCGGAGGATGAATTTCAAGTCATAAATGTGACTATTCTCACTGGGTTCTGAGAGAAACTGCCCTTTGCAGAACAGAGACGTGACATCGATTCTTACATCCAAAATCAACCAGAACATCCTGTATTTTGAATATAGCCAGCAAACAGCTTGGGAAGAAGATGCCTGTCTTCTCCTTTGTTTTCCACCAGTAAAAACAATAAAGAAGTGGGGACAGAATTCACTGAACGGCTTATGGGGAAGAGGTTTTCACCTAACTCAATTTTTTTTGTTATGAAAAAAACCTCTCAATATTCTGACGGTTTCTGGAAGGGCTTTCTCTTTAAAGAGGAAACGGCAGCATGTGTTTCTCAAGGAACATCTGGCCTGCATTTGAGAGTTCCTAGGTGACTTACAAAACTACAAGCACATTGTCTTCAGAGGTGCTCTGCACCTGCAGCTCCTTCTGGAGTTGCTGCAAATCAGGCTGGTAGCACGGACTCTGCTGTCACCTTGAAGGATCTCCCTTCCTTTTGCTTTCTTTCTGGCCGTCTCCTGATGAGCTTGAGAGCGTGTGGTTAGATTTTTGTGCTTGGTTTTCATTTCCTTTCTGCAGAGGAACAGTTTGTGGGTTCTACATCCTGTCTCCTCACCGCAGGGTTGTAACTGACTGGTGTGAGGAGGCAGCATCCCCAAAGGCAGGACTGAAAGTGCCTGAAGCTGCCGTGGGGGTCCCGGCTCAGGGGTGTTTGAGCCATCACTCGGGCTTCCTTAATTTCCAAAGATCTCTGGAAATGGTTATGCCTTCCCCTAAGGCAGAAGGTGTGTGAAAGGATCGGGGTACAGCTCAGAGGTGAGACTTGTTGGGGAAGAAGAGCTGCTAAAAGCCATCTCCTTCAGCAGGAGGGTTGAGGTCACCTCCTAGGAGGCAGGGCAGCAGGACACCCTTCCCTGTGCTCTGTGCCCTCTGCCTGAACCAGAGATAAAAACAAGACACCTCTCGCAGGACCATGACCTTCACAAGTACAAACCACCATAGACCCAGCCCGTGGGACGCAGGGTGAAAGGGTGACGAGGAGAAGCAATTATGTCCTGACACAACGGCAAGCCCGGAGCAGGCAGAGGCGGAATTGCTCAGTCCCAGCGTCCCGGTGCATGGGTTCACACTGGGACTCGCGGGCTATGGAAGTTTTCTCTAGGGACAGCTCATGCCATGGGCTTTGAAGTGCCTCACCTGAGGTTGCATGGTGGTAGACATTCACAATTCATCTCTCCTATGGAAAAGGCTGTGGGTGAACAGTCTGGATCCTTCCCCAGAGCCCTCTGAGGGTCTCTGGGCTGCGGGAGGTGTGGGTTTTACCTCCTCTCCCCGTCGCTTCCCCAAGCTACCGTTAGCTTCTTAGAAACAGGAGCTGCTGCTGAGGAGTGAGGGGAAAGTTGCATGGGATGAGACCTTTCCTCTGAGGAATGAGTTACCGTGCGTCTGTATGAAACCAAATCTTTCTGGCTCATATGGGTGGGTTTGAGCAACCCCCGCCTCCTTTCTGCAAGAAGCCCATCCTGCTGCCTGCTGAACCTGCCAGGGCCAAAAGCATCCACAGCCTAAAGGTCACCCTTAGTCTCCCCTTTAAAATTCCCTTATCTTTTTGGATAGATCTTGGTCTGAAAGCAGCACGTTCCCTTCCGAACTGGCAATGAGAAGCTTGCTGTGTTGTTTCCCCCCCTTGCGAACAGAGGCAGCCCGCGCTAATGCGATGCAGGTCCCACGCTGCTGCTCAACTGCCGTTAGATTCAATTTGCTGGGAGTCGCGCTGCTTTGAAGGCAGTCGTTGTGCTATCGTGTCAGAAGGTAATTAAATAGACCCCAATTCTTTTAATTACTGCTCGCTCCTCGGTACATGCTTGCATACAAGGGTGAAGTGAAGGGTATGGAAATAATCGCTGACAGATCACAGCTGGAAATCTGCGGCACCTTGGATAAACATTGAAAGCGCCGCGTGCGATCCGGGTGGCTCAGCTTTACAATTACTGTGAAATCTGTCTAAAGAGATTGGGGCATGGAATTGGAAAACACGGTAGGCTCTCTCCTCCAGGGAGCAGGGTGCGTAACGCGGGGCTGGGCGATAGCGATCAGAGGCGTACCTAATACACTGAATGGGTTTTGTTGTTGTTGGCAGGAAACTTCAGGCAGAGGCGAGGTGAAATAAGCAGATTAGTGTGATGCTGCTCGCTAGACAGGGGCAGCAAGGCGAAGAAACGCTGAGACCTTGCAGCTTAATAGCGGTACAGGTCACTAACATCCCTTGTCATCGTCATGTTGACAGGGCTGTGATGCTGAGGAGGGTGATGAGCCCTGGTCTGGCTGTCACGGTGCTTTTCTCTGCCTGGAGACCATAGCTGGAATGAGACAGAAGTGACCCCAGATACTCCCAGGTGCTGTCCTTTATGCCAAGTGATGTGAGCTGGTATGAGCATTTTTGTTTTGCACCTGCTCCTTGCATAAACGAAGCTGTCTTCAAAGTTGTTGGCGTTTTCCCTCCTAAAAGTCATGGAGAGGGGGCTTATTTGAGAGCCCAGCACCTGCAGAGGTGTTCAAAGGAGTTGGATCATGGAGACATGGGTTGAGTTTTGTGGGGAAGGTACAAATGCTCCTGAAATGTCTTGCTGAAGACAACACAGTGCATTGCTGCTTGTTCCCTCACGGCTACACCAGGGTCTTTAGAAAATCATCAGCTGCTGGTAACAACTAAGTGCACTTCTCTTGCAGAGCTGGTGAGGATGAGGCAGGCGGGTGGCAGAGCCATAGCTAGAATTAATGTTTTGGAAATATGACAAAAAGCACCTTTGTGGGGAGTAAAGCTTGTTTGCCCGGGAGCCACTTCTGCTTTATTACCTTTCCCTTTACCTGTCATTCTGCTTCTAAAAGGTCCCCTAAAGCCTCATGGGGTTAATAAACCAGGAGCAGAGGTAGGAGACTTCATTTTGAGGCCTGTGCGATTTATGGGCTGGGGAAGCTGCTGATTGCCAAGCACCTGGAAGGCGGCACAGCAAACGATGCCAGCGAAGGGCTGCGTGCGGCTTGTCTGCTGTGCCGTGCTTGGTGGCACCAGCCACGGAGGAGTCTGAAGACATGTCTGCTGTGGTAAATAGGAAAGATGGGAGGCCTCTTTCTCCCCACTTACCTGTCGATTGGTATAAAAGATCAGGCCCTGGTAAACACTCCTCTAACCTGTTGTACCCTGTGGTCAGGTGGTTTCTTCCTTTGGAAGATGAAAATGCCTATTTTGAGCTTGGGGGCGGACGGGGTTAAAATAGGACAATATCTGAGAGCCAAAGGTGCCCAAAGGGGCAATGAGGAAGGTTTTGCCTCCTGAGCCTGCTGACCAGCCATGCATGCACAGCTTAGTTGGCCAAGGCTGGGGGCAGGAATCTGGGCTCAAACTCTCACCTCTGGGCTGGTACCAAAGTACCTGCCTTGGATGGGTGCTGCCGCTCAGCTACCCAGGGGCAGAGCCGCTGGCCTTCATGGAGCGGGGCGCTCCTGTGTGGGGTGTTGGTCCCCTCCCTGCAGCGTTTCATGGGAGGCGCTTTCGTTCTCTGTGCTGCAGTCACGTTGCCTTTTATTCTTCTGGGATTGGTATTATTTATGTCCTCAGAAACCGCTTCCAGGTGAAGCATATGGGGGGCTTTTGCAGCAAATTGTTCCATTTTTTTAACTTGTTTTTTGTCATGGTGATTGTATTCTCTCCAGTTTTGGTTGCATGAAGCGGCTGAAATATAGTGCCTGAGCCTAAAGGGAATATATCAAAGGCATAGTTGTCTAATTCCCGTGGGAAGTCAGCTTGATATTGTGCCTCGGAATCCTGCTAATCTTAATGATCTCGCTGGGCTTAACCTGAGCTGATCAGATTAAGGCTTCTGCAGATCGCTGATGTTGCCTGCAAGACAGGCGCTTCCTTCGCAAACTACCCCTGTGTTTTGAACCTGCACCCATGCCCACCCCAGTACAAGGTCCCTGAGGGGACCTGTTATCTCAGGGAAGGTTTTTCCTCCTTGAGGGGATCTTCCTGGGATCCGGGTGGAGAGTTCTGGAAGTGCGAAGATTCATGAAAGCAGACCCTATTTCTTTCTCTTATCAGAGGCCACATTTGTTTAAATAAAGCCCTTTTTTTGGTGCAGGGCTTCAGATGCCAATCAGTCGGGGTTATACCATTAGCCAAGGCAAGAGCAGGAAGCCTGCATTTCCCTGCTTCCCCCCCGCCTCCCCACTGGGTTCTAGCAGGTTGATACAGGGAGAGGAAATCCTTCATGTGTTTGGAAAGGGTCCCAGGATTATTTGCTCTATCACCTCCCCAGAGATCAAGGTGTAGTTCCCTAGATACTCTTTCTTGCTGTTCTTGAAGATATAAGTGGTGTTCGATCTCTTCCAGTCCTCAGGAACCGTTCGGGATTGCCACGACCTTTCAGAGATTATGGAGTGGCCTCTCAGCGACGGCGCCGCGGTCCCTCAGCACTCATGGGTGCGTCCCATCAGGTCCCAAGCCTACAGCGCCTCGTGTTCCCAACCAGAGTCCCACCCAAGTACTGACTGGACCTGACCCTACTTAGCTCCTGAGATCAGATGAGATGCTTTTATTCCCATGCTGGCTGCTGACAGAGCAGCTGCCGGAAAGACTGACGTGGAGGGCCAGCCTCGCAGCACAACCCACGTGCTGACGTTCCCCTAAAGCAAGGGGCTGAGCCAGACTGGGAGAACAGTGAGACTGGGCACAGGCCACTAGTGCTTTTCATAATCAGAAACCAAGCACAAGGGAGTGCTCAGGCCCTCTCCTTCTGTCACATTCTACTGGGACAGGACTCCTGCACTTAGATGCCTGTCCTCAGTTTATTTGAATACCCCAAACCACTTCTTTTTTTTAAGGCAAAAAGCTGGAAATTACCACCATAAGTCCGTGGTTGCTTATGAATCTAGGTCATAAAATATTCTAGGGCGCATCTATCTTTGCTCTTCTCTTCTGTAACTGCGTGCTGTGACAGGGTAGAAGGAACGTGAGGTATCAGTGATGGGTGGGAAAGGTTGGCTCAGCAGGGCAGGGGTGTGAGATCCTTTCTGAACTGATGATTTGCATTACTGTCATCCTTGGTTTTCAGCCTGAAGGAAGCAGCCTGATGCATGGGGGACAATCTCACGGATCGGTGGTACCAGCTAGGACACTAGAGGTGTCCCTGAGTATCTTGGCAATATTGAAAGTAGTGGCATGGAGACTTCCATGTTGTGGGAGCGGCATGGAGATGAAAGACAGCAAATAGCTTCAGTCTGGTCTGACCCCTTGCCCTCTGCCTAATTTTACGGGTATTATTTACCACTGTGTAATACTACATGCTCAAGTCCTAAGCTGTTTTTTAAATCAAAGCAATTCCACCGCCATCTGTGGAACTACATCAATTTACACCTGCTGGTGGTCTCAGACAATGTTTATGTATCTTCTTATGTTCCCTATAAAACTGTTTGTTTCAGAAGCTGACTTGTTAGCTAAAGAAGCAGCACTGGTCTTTAACAACTCTATTACGCTGTCCAATACAGCATTTTTATTGATCAATGTCCTTAATGTGGCAGAAGGATGGCTCAAATTTTCCATTAATTCTGTGTATCCAGCCTTGCTAGCCAGACGCTTTGTGTGGCAAGCGCTTCTGCTTACTAAAACCTGTGGTTATGCTGCAGGCTGGTCTTCTGCCCGTGACAACTATAGGTTGAGAGTAGAGTTCTCCAGTTGTGACTGCATTTGTTTGAGTAGCACAGAGGTAACCGCAGCAATGGTAACTGTCCTGCTACTGCTGTCTCAAAGCAGAGGGGGATGAAGAGGGATTTAGGGTGGAGAGGGAAAAGTTTGTAATTATGTCCCCTTGCCTTACCAGTGGAACGGAAAGCGTTTGGGATAAGCAAGGTAAACAAAAGTTGATCATTTTGGGCCGCCAGAGCTGATCAATCACGAGTGGAAGGATTACTTACCCTGTCTGGGTCTCCGTCTACCCACCAGCTAAATAATGGCTTCAGCAAGGTCCTTGTGATACTGTGATGTTTTTAAGGAGCTTTGAGGTCTTCAGATGAACACAGCACAGGAGCAAAGTGCTGCTGCCTTTTGGCTGTTAAACCACTTCTGCATGTAGCTCCGAGGACTCTCAGTCATCTCAAGATGCTGAGATGGGAGTGCATTCTGGTTCGGTGCGTTGCATGTGGACATCAAATACCCTCTTGTGTCAGAGCAAGAGGTTGTAGCAGGCAAATATCTGAAAAGAAGCACTGCATACCCTCTCCAGGTACATACAAATCTCAGCCGAGCAGGTCTGCACGTTGCGTCAGAGGCTAGGATTAGTGTGCAATTAGGCCTTCCACGCTAGCAATGCATTGTGGTGAGGCCGAATTTAATGGATTCCTTGGGGTCTTTGCATTCTTTTTGCAAACATTTCCTCCCCAGCCAGACATTCAGAAAGCACCGTACGTTTCCCCCCATCCCTTTCCTGCTCTGCAGGCATGGCTTTTATATGTTTTTGATGGGTTTTGCTTAATGGTTTCTTCATGCTGTTTAAAGGGTTTGTGTGCCATGGGTTAATATAAGTTAGTGTTGTCATGGATTTGTACCAAACGGGCTTTTGTTCTCAGCCCTGGCCTTCACAGAGCCTCTTTGAGTAACTCTGGTTATTACTCAAAGAAATAACCAGAGTAAAAACCAACAAAGTAAAAAAGAAAACAAAACCCCAAATAAAAACCAGAGTAACTCTGGTTACTCTGGTCTCTGGTGTGTCACTGACAAACAAGCTCTTCTGACTCCTTCAGCTCTGAGGTTAGACCTGAAAGTAGCAGCACCTTACGGTAACACCAGGGTCCTGTTATGGGGCAGCGCATCCTTAGATGGAGACTTACCTGTCTAGTGAAATACTGGCAGCCGGCAGTGATTACAGAGAAACCGCATAGCTTCAGGAAAGCGAATGTGTCCTTACCACATACAACAGCCAAGTTCTTGAGGCCTGAACCTGTGATAACACATCCTTTCTTGAGCGGAGAGAAGTTGACTGCCCACTCGCCAGCACATCTTGCAACGCTGGCAGGCTCTGTCTATTTTTGTTCTCTTTTTTCTTATCTTTTCTTTTTTTCTTTTCTCCTCTTAAGTTTTCATCTCTCTGCAGGGAAAATATTATCTGGTGCTGTGGAACTGCCAGCTGATACTCCAAAGGGTGTCTCTTCCTCTAATAGCCCTGCTGGAACGCAGAGGAACATTTGCCTGCAGGTTGGGCAGTGATGTGCAGACCCATTAAGACTTGCCTATTAGCTCATGACAACACTTTAAGCTGTTTCTTCATGTAGAAAAGGTATGCTGAGTTCTGGGGGGACTGAGGAAAAACAGTGAAGCTAAAAGTTACAGGCTGCTTTCAGAAAACCTTGTATGCATAAGAGTCGTCCGTGGCCTCTTTGCCTCCGGCAGCAGAGATGAGGTTTTCCTTCCCGTGCCACCTGCCGGCAGACGCAAATGGGAACAGTGTAGGAACAGCCTGGGGAATCGCAGCTTTGTGTTTCTGCTCCAGACCTTGCAGAAAAGCCTCTTGGATGGCGATCAGGGATTAGTCACCCTTATCAACCATCTGCCCTTAGCACAGCAACAAATCTGAGCCTTGCTCTGACCAACCTTGTTTATAAACCGCAGAGTGGCACCGCTCCATAGGTCTGCTGGTGGAACAGCTGTAAGGATGCAGCCAAAGATGATCTGCTGGGAAGATGTTTGTTCTTCTTGGTGTTAGAGACATGCTCTGAGCCACTTCAGAGGGATCCTATAAGATCCTGTTGTCTTCCACCCACCCCTCTTGGATACATGTAGAGATGGGGCTTCCTTTGCAGTTGTGATCTGAGAGCTGTTAGAGAACTTCTGCTACGGTGTGTAGCCTTGGGTAAATCAAAAGGCGAATGTCCCTCTTTCCTTGGTGATTCAGGTATTGGTACTGTAAGGCAAACAAAGCCCTGCCTGCGTCCTGTGGGGTGGGAGCATCTCCTGGTTGATAGTGATAGTGAGGAGAGGTGGCTGTGGTCCAATGATAAATGTAAATCTGTGCCTTTTGGGTTGTTTGATTTTAATTTAAAGAATGTAAGACTATCTCCAAGCTGTCCCTGAATTGTTACACCTACAACTCCTCTGCAGAGGAACCCTGTGAAACTGGTTTCTCCTCTCTCAGTTCTCAGACATAAGTGGTTTAATTTTGCAGCATGGCTTGGTAAAAAGGCCTGAGATCTGAGAGATGTGCTATCAAGTCAGGATCCCCCTCAGAAGCCAGAGGCTGACCAGGAATATGCAAATGGATGGAAGAAGGCTTGCAAAGTGGAGACAGTTTCTAGACAAAGACAGCATGCAGCAGTCCCTAGAAGGTAAATGGAAAAACAGATTACTTTTGTTCTCAGACCTGTTCAATAATGGAGCAGCAGGCAGCTGCTGGCCTGCCTCCCCCGGGTCCCTCGCAGGAGCAGACAGCCGCTACATTATTAATTGTCTGCTGCTGCGAGTCCAGCGGGACGCAACGTGGCTTCTGGAGAGTAGCCTGGTGCTTTGGGAAGCAGCCCCTTCCTCCTGCCTCCAGGTTTCTTTTTATAAATGTCTCTCACTCCCTTGGAAATGCCTCTTCATAGTGTGGTGTCCATGTGGCTGGAGCCTCAAGGCAGGGAGTTTGCTCAGTGTTCCTGATTTACTGTGTCACTGTAGCACCTCTCCTGCCCTGTGCATCATGGTGCAAAAACCAACAGTGAAAGGCACTCTGCCCCATTGCTCTCTGAGGCGAGGCAGAGGCTGTAGCCTCATCCTGCCCAGGGGAAACTGAGGCACAGAGTTACTGTCGCATGGATATGAAGGCCATGGAAGTGCAACAAGCATCTTCTCATAGTATTTCTTTCGTTTAGAGCTTACGCTAGTCATTGGGAGGAAGTCTGCAGGTGGAGGTGGGTCACTGTCGCAGACGGTTCTTTAGTGGACATGTGCCAAGTCCCGTTGCTTTCACCGCAGTTTCAAACTGGAAAGTGTTTCTCTGCTCATGGTTCCAGGCTTCTTTCAGCCAACAGCTGGCCTAAAGAGCTCTTTCTCTGGCCAATGTTTTTCCTGTTGTCACCCAGGTTTTCTGCTCCGTCTCTTGCTCCCACACCCAGTATTTAGTAGATCGCATTGGCCACATGGGTCATTCTTGGCCTGACCCTCAATACGGTTGTGTCTTGGGTGAAGGCCTATTTATTTCAAACCTCCAATCTGTAACGAACATTAATTGCTTTATCTGTTCACCTTGAAACAATTGTTGCTGATCTTCCAACCAAGCAGCGCGCCTTGGCCCCTGCCCCAGCCTTCGCAGGAGCGCCGCACGCTCACCTGATTTAAAAGCGCTGTTGTTTTGACCAAGTACATAAATCATGCAGTGGAGTCTGAGGCTCCAACATTGAGCTTCGCCTTTGAATTAAAAGGTCAAAATGCACCTTTGGTGACTCTTATTGTGTCCTCAAACAAAGAAAAAGCTTTACTAGGAGATGTCCAACCAAAACAGTGAAAAATAGTTGTAAAAACTGAGAGCGTTCTTTGGCTTTTTATTTTCGTGTGTCCTTTTCCCCAACCCCTGAGCTGGTGATGGTGGTATATTTGTCTGAGGAATTCTTAATTTCCTTTCCACAAAACTTCACCTGCCAATGCTGCTTTCTTTTGGTTTCTTCTTTACTTTTTCAATATAATATTGCCTCACAGTGGCTTGCTTGATAATTTTTGCATGAAACGCTGGAAGGTGCCTCCTGCGAAAAGCTGGCCTTCTTTCAGGAAACTGCCTTATTCTGTTTTTTTTTTTTTTTAAGTGAAACCAACAAAAGAAAATGTTATCTTTTCCTCTAGCACTTCGTGTAATTGGAATGTTTCTGTGCTCATAGTGGGATATGGACTGCCTTGAATTACAACTAGTACCCACCCGTATTTTTGACTGCAGCTCACCTAAGCAGTAGCTCACATTTAGAAAGCTTTAGTGACAAGCACCCACGGATTATTTTCCAGCTGGAAAAAATTGTTTTCTTCTTCTGCCTTTTAACCTTTATAACATTTTTACCCGCTGGAGAAGGCTTTTCTTTCATCGTTGTGCTCCTTTCTTGCCACGAAGTGACAAAGCACCTCCTGCCTGCCTGCTGCCTGCAGCAGGACTGCAGCCAGAGGAGGATCTGTTGTGAGCAGGTATCCGTGGAGAGCAGGTTACCCCAAAGATAGGTGGTGAAAACAGTTACTGATGCCACCCTGACCGGCCCAGTGGGGCAGTGTTTTGTCAGCTGCAGTGTCTCAGGATCAAACCCTAAAGGGAGTGACACATCCCGTCAGAATATGACACTTAGGCCAATATACATGTATCCTTATATATCGACTAGAGGTGGTGTGGCAGCCTCGGAAGGAAATAATTCAGAGGCTGCTCACCGCTTCAGATCCTGGGGATCTGTGTGGGTGAGACTTCCTCTGCTCCTTATTTTTTTAAGCAGCTTATTTTTCCCTTGTTATGGATACTCATCTCCAATTTGCACACCAGTCTCCTGTGTCTGCAGCTGCCCTCCAAGGAAGGGGGAAGCAGAGTCAGGTCTTTTTACTGGAAGAGGGGAAAGAGGATCGTTGACACTGTAAGGAGACCTGTGTGCTTGCAAAGGGGTGTGCAAACCCATGAACGTCCCTGGACCTGAGAGCTGGATGATCCATACTCCTTTTTATTCTTTACTGGGGGGGGCAGGGAGGGTGCAGTGTGCACAAAGAGAAGTCAGAGCACTTATATGCACTGAACAAAATTAATCTTTTGTTCTGATAAGCGCTACATTAATGATATAATAAGAACACCAGGGCCACTCTTTAGTACTTTCAGCTCTGCTCCTACCCTGGACAGCTTACCAGGCCCAAGCAGGGACTCTTCATGAGCCAAAGAGATTTTTCCACAGCTCCCAGTTAGTCTGGTGATGGGGAAGGGGGGAGAGAGGCAGCTGCAATGTTCAGTTTTCTGCTGTGCACCTCCAGGGAGAAAGACAGTTAAATGGAGATGTGAGGACTTGCCTTGCTTCACAAGGAAATAGTCTCTTTTATGTGTATCTTGCCAGTGTTGATATTTGAAAGCTATTTTGGTCCACAACAGCAAATTTAATCCACGGTTTGTTCTCTCTCTAAAGTATTGTACTGTAAAAACTCAGATCAATTTTGACAGCTCCGACTATTTAGATTGGAGAGAAAAGCCAAACAGTGAATCACTCTGAATATTTACAGTTGAATTCGTCCCAGGGTACCTGTACCCACCTCACTCTGAACGGAAAGTGTTATCTGAGGTATGTGCAAAGGCTTAGAGGCTCCCAGCTATTTCCTGAGCTCGCGGGAAGCGGCAGAGCTGTATTGCTGTGGCTGTGATGTGAGGAGCGGTCGAGGGCCAACATCGCAGAGGGGTTGAGGGGTTCAGAGTGGTCCGTGTGCTCCCTTGGGGAGGCTTGGGGACTTGTTCCACACTCACCCTGCTGAGAGTCAAAGCACTTGGACTAGAGTAAATATAGCTTTCTCACCCCCTCAGAGCTGGAGCTGGCTGAAAATGTGGAAAAGGTGTGTTCACAAACAATTATACAGTAGTCAATTTTCAACAGTCTACAGGGAAACAAAAAGAAAAACCAGCAAACCAAACCAAACAAAACAAAAACCCCACACCACAAAAGCCCCACAAGACCCTCACAGTAAGTTCTTGAATGAATGCCCTCCGAAATCTTATCATGTTATTGCCTATGGCCATGATTCGATATGCAGGTATCGGTGTTCAGCTCTCTGCTCGCTTCCTTCCTCTTGTGGTCTTTAGCTGAGATGCTCCATTTCCCTCGTGTCTCAGTGGGGTCATCTATTTTCAGGTTTTTACCTGTTGCCCATCACCCTAGCATCTTCTCCATTAAATTGATGGCAATTCCAAAGTCCTTTGCAGCTTTTATGGGCTTCATAATACTTCCTCACAGGGAGCTCAACAGTCTATATTGGCCATCACTGTCACCCTCTGAAATATCGCTGTCATTCACATACGTAATGTCCCCAGTCCCAAAGGATCTGCAACCACTGGGCTAACTACAAATAAGTGCAGGGATTGCTCTGCTGTTAAAAAGCAGCCGTTGCCTGAGTATAGGGAAGGAGCTGCGTGGCCGGGTTACGAGCAAGCAGCATTTCACCCCTTTCTTGGGGGAGATAACCAGCTTCTGGTCAGAGGCAGGAGAAACAACTCCTTTTACAGGCTTTCCACCCTAATGCGCACTGCAAGCAGATACAGGGACGGGCGTTCAGAAGAAACAAGCGTGTGTGCAGACCTCTTAACCTCATTTTCTCCATCTCCTTTTTAATTGGCCATCAATCACCATTCGCTCCTGGGCAGAAGGCAGGCCTGGGGACCAGGGCAGTGCAGTCAGAGAGGCAGATTTAGATGGTGCCTGTGCATTAGCTGCAGCCCTGTGATTCCCCAACCACCCTGGGATTTGGGAAATAACATTTATCTTTGCTCAAGTCACCTTTAAGCCATGTAATGCTTCCTGGGCCAACGCGCAGGAGAAAAACAAATCGCATACGTTGGTATTTTCAGGGTTGCTTGTCCAGAGATAAGCCCACAGTTCAGTGGGAAAACTACAGCAGCCTGATTTTTGCGAGCATTGAGTGTTAACCACGGAGCAGAAAGGCTTTTGCCTGCAGGGCCCATGTCCAAAAGATCCTCTGCAGAACGGGAAGGAGGCAGAGTCACCCCAGTGTCGTTACTTAGTCTCTCACCACGCTGACTCCTATTGTCTGCAGCATCCTGCTAGGCGGCTGTGCAGCTGCTCTTGCCTCTGGCAAGGCAGAAAGCATCTGCCTCTGATGGTCCTTCCACTGCCATTTGTTGCTCCTCGCAACAGCCTGTTGTGGCAATAAAGCACAGCTGTGCCCACACGCGAACGTTTCATCTGCTGCCCATAGCGCTGCCCGCCGGGACTGCTCGTGCTTCGGCTTGGCGTGGTTTTGCTCATTCACCCAACAAGAAGAGCAGGATATAGCGCTTCTGCCAGTCCTGAGGAACGTGCTGATGTTTGGCCAGGCCCTCGGACCTGTGTGTGTGTGGGTGTTGTTCCCCTGCCTCTGTTTTCTCTCCCAGCCTGTCCCCGTGTGCTTCTTCGGGGCTACCGCCGTTTGTGTCGACGCAGCATCTTGTACCGTGGCCCTCGGAGGTCCCCAATGCCCCAGTGCTGCTAAAGCTCTAGCTTAAAGCCACTGTGTAAGATCTTTCAAACCTGTCTCCTGTGCCACTGGAGCCACATCTGACCCAGAAGCAGGGATTATAATGGTTAAACTGTGTAGAGACAGCCTGCTACACTGACAACTGCAGCAAAGCTCCTGACGTGCTTTTTCCTTAATCCAGTGCCTGCCAGTGAATGCCGCGGATAGCACTAGTGGGACAGGGGAGCTGGGTGCTGGGGGGAGGGTGAAAGTGGCAGCTCAAATGAAAGGAAAAGGAAGGGGCGGGGAGAAAGTCCCTGAACGTGCGGGTGAGTTACTGCTGTGCTTATTCTGCCCTGTTTATGTGGGGAGAGGGACTTGTTTGACTTCTTGGTGTTGGTGGTTTATAGGAGTTGAAGTCTCACCTCTGCAGTAAAGTGCCAAAAGGGAGACATAGACGCGTTACCAGGAAATCGTTAAAAAAGTGCCAATAAAAGGCTCGTCGCTCACACATCAGGAGGATGGGAGCGTGGGGAACCATGATTATGCTGTGGGTTGAACCCAGGCTGAAAGTGTTTCTTTGGGGAACGGGCCAAGGCTGGGGGACACTAGTCCCGTGGTGGTGGTGGCGAGAGAGTGCCTTGTCTGTGGCAGCCTCAGCAGTGACAGCAAGTGAGCGTGGGACTCGATGGCAGATTCTTCTCCCTTTCCTCCTTTATCCCTGCCCTACTGCTGCATGCACGGGGATCCTGCGTGTTTTTCTATCACCTCCCAGGGGCAGCTGGGGAGAGGCAGGGAAGCAGAGACCTCTTGCTGTCCCTGGGAGCCTTCCAGCTGGCACAGGCAGTGCTGGAACATGCATGAGCCTTCAGCAAACTGCTCATCGCCTGGAGCAGGAGCGGAGCGGGATGGGAGCAGTCCCTTGGATGGGTGTTTCCATGTTGCAACACCTCGCGGTGTGGCACAGCTCCCTCACCAGCTCGATGTGCCATGCGGCTCCTCCGGGCACAGCTGAGGCTGGATAGGATAAAATCCAAGGGCAGCACTCCTTGATGCTGGCTTCACATCCAGGGAAGAGCCTTGCTGCATGGAGGGTAAACAAAATGCTTAATTTACAGCCAATGATTTATTGTGCGGCTTGCTGAAATGATATTAGTCGGCTGCAAACCGGTTTACAGCCTCTGACAGTGAGCTCCCATAACGTCAGCGTTGCAGAAGCTCTTGCTGCTCACCGAGAGCAAGGCCAGTGGGGGGCTGAGAAGTGCCAGCTGCAACTGAAAAGAAGGGGTCACAGCCTCAGGTGGCGTAAGCCAGGCTGGGACCACCCCAGTTGGTGTTTGCCCAGACCCGGTGTGCTGCAGTGGAAGGATCTGGCCCGTTTCACACATGGTGGGAAGTTTTTTGCACTAACAGTTACACTTGCAGGCTCTGTGCTGATAAAATGGAGTGTATGTGCTGGTTTTGGCTGAGGAAGAGCTCGTTTTCTCCACAGTGGGTCGTATGGGGCTGTGGCTTGGATTTGTGCTGGGAACAGTGTTGATACCCCAGGGGTCGTTTCGCTCCTGCCGAGCAGGGCTTGCACAGAGCCAAGGCCTTTGCTGCCCCTCACCCCACCCCACCCGCGAGGGGCTGGGGGGGCACGAGGGGTTGGGAGGGGACACGGCCGGGACAGTGACCCCAGCTGACCCCAGGGCTGTCCCACACCACATGGCGTCAGGCTCAGCATGTAGAGCTGGGGGAGGAGGAGGAAGGGGGGGGACGTTCAGAGCGATGGCGTTTGTCTTCCCCAGTCACCGTTACGTGTGATGGAGCCCTGCTGTCCTGGGGATGGCTGAGCACCCCCTGCCTGTGGGGAGGAGGGGATGAATTCCTTGCTTTTCTTCTGTGCACAGCTTTTGCTTTCCCTATTAGACTGTCTTCTTTCAACTCATGAGCTTTCTTACTCTTACTCTTCCAATTCTCTCCTCATCCCACCTGGGGGGGAATAAGCGAGCGGCTGTGTGGGGCTTAGTTGCCAACTGGGGTTAAACCACAGCAGTGCAGCTCCTTTTTGATGGATATTGAAGAAAAATATTGTCTTAGATGGTATGGAGGTTTTTGTTCAGTAGAGGTTCTCTTTCTAGGGTTCATGGAGGGCCCTGTTTAGACCATGCCCGTTCATTAATCTGCCTGCTCTGTATTTCCAGTTCAGCCTGTATATCGTTGAGGGAAAGACCCCAGGGCCAGCGCTCTTTGTTTCTAGTGCCCTCAACACTGCGGCCCACTAGACCTCTTGACCACCATGTGCGTGTAAACTAAATAAGGGGAAAAAAAAGATGCTGTGTGTGACTGGTGATCAAAGGTAGGAAGCTCGCAGCCTAACAGGCGTTTAAAACAACACTTGAAGTTCTCGTTGATCTTTTACCATTGCTGGCTGTGCCTGCCAGCTCTTTGGAAAGCTGTGGTCTGTGTGTTACGTTTATTGTGGCTCCATCTGTGACAGCTTCTTGGAGACAGAAAGGGAACTCGTGGGGCAAACGCTGGATGGTGGCCAAAGAAAGGCAATGAACACCAGGAAGAAGCTACAACTCACTCAGTGCAATCGTAGCAGCAGGAAAACATTGATGGTGGGAGAAAAGCTTGCTGAGGTCAGCGATGAGAGATGGCTTGTCAAACACAGTCCAATTTTGAGATAATGCCTTCTCCTCCCTCTGTGGGCAGCTGCCCAGGTGTGTGGACCTCTGAGACGTGTTCTTCTGTAACATGCCGGATTTGCTTTGGATGACTCTGTAATGGGCTACTTTGGAGAAAAATGACATTATCCTTTGAAGTGCACAAGGCTGGATTGCTCAAGGGAATTCCCTGAGCAGCAGCTGCGCTTGCTGAGCATCCTCCAGGCAGGAGGGTCGGGCTTCTCTCACGCGAGTGAAACCAGGGGGCTGCATGCAGGGACGGCCGACGTGAAACAGAAACCCCACACCAGCAATGCAAACTGGTGACAGCTCAGTCCCAACAGACTCAGCCCAGGTGCTACTGCCTCCTGCTGCCTTTTTACCAGTCTGGGGGTCACCAAGGATCTGACGGAGAATAGCACCTAAGCATTGGGGTATCCTTGGTGGAGGGGGGTGGTGCTGGAGGGCAGGCAGAGCCCTTCCCTCGCTGCCTACCTGTTGCCTCTTGCTTTGGACACTCTGCACAGTGGGTTGAATCCAAGCATGGGTGGAATTATCATTTGGGCAGGATGGTACCATGGTATTTAGCCCTACAAACCTCTGCTAGATAAATTAACTCATTGCCTCTCGCTGTCGGTCGGTGTCCCAGTCACTCTGTGGAGGCGCAGGGGAAGGGGCAGGGGAGGCAGAGAAGTGTCTCCTCGCTTGTTAAAAAGGGCTGCTGTGAACCAGCATCAGTGGGCCTCCAGAAATGCTCCCTCCCCTTGATGCCTTTTCCCTCCTTGCGGGAGGCAGGTTCATTAAGCGATGAAGCTTTGTGGCAGCAGGGAGCCGGGCTGCGGTGGGGAGAGGATCTCCTGGCACTCAGCTGCGCTGTGCAGGCTGCCTCTCTTAAATCTCTGCCCTGTTAAATGAGATTGGCTTGTTTGCGAGCAGGCAAAATGCCCTTCTAGCACATGGGCATTAGTGTAAGCGGGTGAAGCCGCCAAGACATCATTGCTGATCGTTAAGTGTGTTTATAAAGGCAAGGCCAGGAGCCAGGAGCGCCCATGGATCCAGTGTTGCTGCTGTAGCTGAGCCAGTGGCAGGGGGATGCGGCGTGGGTAATTCTGCTCCCAGCTAGATTAACTTTTAAACTAAAAAATCCCAATGCAAGCCAGGTCCAAGGACTGGCTGTGTGCCTTGCTGGGTGCAGCATGGTCACGATCGAGAGTTGTGTTCGCTGTGGATGGGGGTACCCTCCCTGGGGCCATGTGCTTTGCCCCTGCGATGGCCCGAGGGGGGCAGAGCTGCCACTTGCTCTGCGGTGGAGGGATGGGTCTGGGGCCAGGAATGGCCCCGGTGGTACCTGCTCACGTGCAGGGCTTTGCAATGGTGCAGGGCGCTGCCTGCCCCAGCGGGCAGGGGACGGGCTGGTGCTGGGGTTTTGGCAGGAGCAATCCTTCCTCTTGCATGGACTTGCATGGACTGTGCTGCAGCTGAATTGTTGCCAGGATGACTTTTTTAAAAAGTCCACTAAATTAATTGCAAGAGACTCATCACTTTGCACCGCCAGACAGAGGCCAGAGCCCACCAGAGGCTGAGAGGATGGCCTCAGCACCCCGGCGTGGGCTCTTTGGGTGGGCAGCAAGCAGAGGCACGTGGGGCTCCTGGAGGAGCTCAGTGTGGCTGCTCTGGACAGCACATGCTCTGGGAAGCTGGTTGCAGGCACGGCGGTCAGTTTGCCGGCTGTTGTCACGCCGCTGTTGACATCTGCTGCTGCTGAAAATAAAAACGTGCTCTTGGCACAGCTCATCTGGATGGAAAAGCTCTGAAGGGAGCCAGCACCTGCGCTCAAAAGTTCGTGAACTTGCTTCGGTTTCAGTGCTCCTTTGGCCCAGACGAAGGCCAGAGTGATTTGATGTGAGGATGCTGGAGGAGAAGAAAAAAACGTTGGCAAGAACAAAACCTTTCCCCACTATCCTACTCCTGGGTTTTCCAAAGGGACTAGCAGTAAGGGTTTTGGGGAGGGCGGGAAGGAGACTTCGAAAGAAAAATACGTGCCTGCATCAACAGCTCCACATGATATTTCACTGTGTGGTGGTGCTGTCCCAGCCCAGCCCCAGCTGAGGCTGGAATTAGCTGTGGGCACAGGGGAGGAAAACAGCGAACGCCAGCTTTGACTCCTTGACGGAGGAAGGCCCTGTCTGGAAAAATCATTTGGCTTCAAGTCAAAGCTGCCACTTGAACTTTTGGGGACTATTAGTAGAAGCTGAGTAAACATCTCCCTTCCCCTCTAAGCCATTATTTTCTAGTTTGTTTGGGCACCAGCCAGTAGGAGAAATGCTGAAAACACTGCAAGGTAAGAAGCTGGGTTTCCAGTACCATCAGGGGCAGAAGGCAATAGGAAACTGTGTCTGAGGAACACCTAGTCTTGCAAAACTGGCCACCTGGCTGGGCTCTATGAAGGTGTTACCAAAGAGCAGTCAGTGTTCGGTGGTTTGTTGGGCTTGTGGCACAAGTAATGGAAGAACTAGTGTTCCTAGTAGGGCTGGAGCTAAATGGAAAACAGTCTTACGGAAAGGACTCTGCGCTTGTTTTTTTCCTTCTGGTGCTAATTTCCACATTTCCCAGTCTCTGCTTTTCTGCATGTGGTCTGGGTGGCCGGCTTAGGAATGGCTGGATTGTTGTAGGTGTTTAAAATAATTGTGCCTCGGCTCTTTGCCAGCCTAAGTAAAATAATCCCCTGTTACTTTGGTAAAGGACAGGGGATTTTATGGGAACCTGCTGGTGGTGCCCAGCGTGCGTGCGGCATCCCCTGCCGAACTCGTGGAGAGTGTTGTCCGTCACTGGAGAGGGGACAAGTGTCCTGCTGTCCTCATGGGGACATGGCTGCGCTTACAGGAGCAGTGGCCATGACACAGAGTAGCAGAGAGGTGCCTTTAGCCCGTGCAGAGATCCTCTGCCTGCCCAGGGGGATGTGCAGACTCAGTGCAAAGTGATTTCTTACCTTATTCAAGAATGGGAAGAAAAAGGGCTTGTTTCCAGCTGTGGCTGGCAGTGGAAATCAAATGCTCCTTCACCAAGGAGGTAGTGTGGCTCTGTGCTGAACATCAGCGAGTGGTGGATGGTCCTCAGAGAGAAGGTGTCGCAACCCATCACATGCCTGGGTCGTGACAACAAAGGGTTTCTTCTTCTGTGCCTGTCTTCTCCACTCTGGCAGCGTTTGCACGTATCATTCCTGAGGCTGAGATCATTCCTGTTGGAATAACTTATAAAGCATCAATGTACCATAGGGATTTGAACTTCTCTTCTTCTGCAGCCTTAGAAAAAAGGAGCTAAAGGCAGGATACACAAACTGATGAAAATTACTGATTTTATTCACTATTTTTACAACATCTTTTTTTCCCCAGAATAAAATTGGATCTGGGTAATTCAATAATCCTTAAGTATCCTGGGTGGGGATGCAGAGCTGAAATGTAGTCAGTGTTCAGCACTTTGGAGGACTATGCTGTATTTCTGGTGTCTAGGGAGTGTTTTAGGATTGTAAGTTGAGTTGATTAGACAATTGCTCCAACACATTGCTTCTACCTCGTTTACTTCACATTTTCCATAGCAATATTTTTTTGCAAACAATATAATGTAGGCAGACTCTATTCCGCTAGTTACTAAAAGGCAGACTTGCAGAAATGAGACTGGAGTACGGTGGTCCTTCCCAATCCCTGCCTAAGCAGTTAAGGGACAGTATTTGCTGAACTCGGGGTGTTTGGGGTCCGAATGGGGTTGAACATCTTTCCTGGGTGACGTGGAGTTTTTCTGCTAGTGCCTTGTGGGACACCAGGATCTAAACAAAGCTGCAGATCTCCTAATTCAGGCTAAGAGAAATAGATAGGAGAATAAAATCAAAGTCAGATACTGGTATTGCTGTAGGCCAGGTTTGATGGTGGGTTTCAGGCAAGTGGGCTGGTGAGTCTGGCATCCGGGACAAGTGACGAGCCCAACTTCATGGGCTCGTAGCCCAAAACCTAGTTACCACTTTGTCACTCCTCTTGCCTGTGCTGTATTTTGTCACTGCCACTGCTGCAAAGTGGTGTTAAATACTGCTGCTTCACAGGGAATGGCTTGGCCTCTGCGGGGGGCAGGTAAAATACATGTTCTTCAAGACACGCTTGCTGTCAGCCACTTTCCCCGAAGGTGGGATGTTTGCTATTATCTCAGGAAGGTGAAAGCTGTGCTACTGCAAGATGTAATTCACGCCGGCAGAGGCCTCCTGACAGAGCCATCCATCCCCATGGCACGGTGGAGGAAGGGGCACAGCCCATGGCTGTGAATAAATAGACCCGCTTCTGGTTGGCATCGAAACAGCACAGTGCCAACGTGGTGGCTCCGTGCTGGTAGGCGGTAAGGACTGGCATTGGTTGAGGTGAGAGGAGCCAGGGGGTGCCTTGATCTGCCTGGCTTGGCTGGTCTTCAGAGCCCCTCCTCTTGTCCCTGGAGCCAGGGACTCGCCATGGCTGATGGCAACGGGAAACCTGAAGGTCAGGTTTCATTGGGACGACTGTTCCCACGTGTCTAAATTGCATTTTAAAGCAGAGCTTAAGTGAATAAGTAGCTTCAGCACTCTTGTTCCAATGCAGTCTCCACGTCTGCTTGATTAGTGGATAGGAAAATTATTAACTGTTTTAACTGCATTAACAAGTATTTCCCACTTTTTTTTCTTCTTTGTTTTCTTTTTTTTTTTTTAAGTCTGGGCCTGTGGCTTATCCTGGCTCTCTCAAGGGTGAGCAGTTTCTGATGTCCTTGAAAGTAAATGCCAAACTGCTCGGGCTTGGCTGCGGCATTGACTTTATTTGCCAAGGACTTCAGAGCATGCCTGAAGAACAGAGCAAGAGGGAAGAGGGAAAACAGACAAGTAATTCTGACACACTTTAGTATTCCTGGCGGTGCTGCTGCCATCAGCTGTTCTATCAGCTTTCACAGCCCGTGCTATAATTAAGATCTGTCAACACTGATAAAAGGAAGAACATTCAGTCAACTAATTAAGTATCGCTTTAATACTCTAATATTTAAATTCAGGTTCCTAAATCAGCAGAATAATAAAATGTTTTATGTCTGTCTAAATGGCAAGGGAACAGACTGTGAATATCTCAATAGTGGATTTAATTATCAATCCGCCTTACCCCCGTGGAGCAGAATGGATCTCGGTGCCGGTGAAGTGGAACCAGAACCCCTGACGGCTGTGGGAGGCGAGTGCGGCGATGCAGAGCCGGCCAGAGAGTGGGTCCCGGAGCCGGGCAACCCCGGCAGCCCGCCTGGGGTGGTGAGGGCTTAAAATAAACCTGAGGGTGCTCTGGAGGAAGGAAGGTGGGCTTGCTAAGCAGGGGGAGGGAAATGGCGCCTGTCACTAGAAGACGGGCGTCACCGTCTGGGCTCGCAGCCTGGAACTCTGTGCTCTTGGTTTTATTAGTGGCGTCAGCTTCTACCGGCCGCACGTGTCTGCGCCGCCATCGCCCCTCTGCGGGGGTCCTTCCCCTGGCGGCTGGCTGGAGCCAGCGTCGGAGACGTGCCCCGTGCTGCAGCCCTGGGTTGGCAGAGCCAAAAGGGCTCCAGCGAGCGTCCGTCTGCCCTGCGCTTGCAGGTATAGCCGTCCTGCAGATGTACCTGTGCTGCCTTGGTCTGCGATTGTAGTTAATGGGGTTTTTCTGTTGTTTTTAGACGACTGCTCCTCAGGTCTTAGGTTGCAGGTCTTGCTCAAGAGATAAATTTGGAGGACGTGCAAACACTTAACTGCAGCGTTGAGACGTGCCTCTTTGTCCTCTCCGAGTTTGCTGTGGCTAGCGATGGCTCTGCACGCTGGGGAGGAGCGAGCATGGAGGGGAGCGTCCGCAAGTTGGGATATGCTTGGTGTATCATCCATGGCTCCAGGGATGGGAAAAGAGCTGAGCAGGGAGAACCGTGTCTAAGCTGGACTGGGTATTATGTTGAGCAAATGCTTCAGGAGGCCTGGCTTCGATATTACCTTTGTTTTGTCCTTTCTGCGTCAGCTTTCTGTGAATATTTTAGAGACCACGTTTACAGACAGGAGCCTTCATTGGGAAGGGAAATATTGTTCAAATTCATCTCCAAGAGGACTGCAAACTTAGATATTTTAAGTACTTGGACTAGAAGCTTGATGCTGACTGCTGTACTCATCCTGGCAAGAAACATGAGCAGCTTGTTGTGCCGTTAAACCAAGTAGGGTAATTGTGATTGTAATGAGGTGGTCGCTGCTAACGATGGCTGTGGTCTGACCATGAGCTCTGGGCAGGCAAGGGCACTGGGTCTGAAGTTCTTTTAAGGCTTAAAGCTGTTCTCAGAAATTACATGGGGTGGAAAACGGCTTGGAAAAATATCAATTCGGAAAATCCCGCTCCGTTCACGCATAATTTGCAAACAGAAAAAGGTGAAATTCATCAAGGAAATGAATCATTACAAATGGTTTGTTCAGCTGTTGTAGGGAGATGATTTATGACTATAGATCCATTTGTAATCATGAATATCTCCCTGTGGAAGCTGTGTACTCTATGAAATGTTAGGTATCTGAAATCAACTGAAAAAGGGCTTCTTTGTTTTTTTTTTCAATTTTAATATTGCAGTTACTCCAGAAGGCTTTAGTTGGTATTACAGCCTTCTTGTGCTGTATGAAGGAACGCTTGGTCCAAAGAGTTTTCAGAAAACACTGTGGTTTCTGTTTTACCGCAGGGCCACAGAAGTACAAAATGAGTTGTCCGAGGTCCATCAGTGCCTCAGTTGACTTAGTCCAGGTCAAATGCTTTGGTTTGTGTGAATGTTCCCAGAGCAGGAGCTATCGGTGTGTCTGTTATAGAAACCCATCCTTTGCAAAATTGAGGATTTTATCTGAATGCTTGAGTTTTGAGGAGGGGTGAGAGATCCCGTGTAACTTGCCCGCTCTGCAGGAAAGGGAGTGTGCGTCACCTCCAAAAGGCAGCTCAGCTGTCAGGTAAGTGTGTGAAGGAAGGGTGGATGAAGTTGGGATGCTCTACTGCATCTCACCCAGAGGTTAGGCACAGGGCAAACAGAATCACAGAATCTCAGACTGGTGGGGGTTGGAAGGGCCCTCTGGAGCTCACCCCGTCCCACCCCCTGCTGGAGCAGGCACCCCCAGAGCAGGGGCACAGGGCCGCGTCCAGGCGGGGGGTGAATGTCTCCAGGGAAGGGACCCCACAGCCTCTCTGGGCAGCCTGTGCCCCTGCTCGGGCACCCGCACAGCAAAGGGGTTTGGCCTCATGTTCAGGTGGAACTTCCCGTGTTCCAGCTTGTGCCCGTGGCCCCTTGGCCTGTCGTTGGGCACCACTGAAAAGAGCCCAGCCCCATCCCCCTGACACCCGCCCTTCAGGTATTTATAGGCATTGATGAGACCCCCCTCAGCCTTCTCTTCTCCAGGCTGAACAGACCCAGGTCTCTCAGCCTTTCCTCCCAAGGGAGATGCTCCAGCCCCTGATCCCCTTGGCAGCTCTGCGCTGGCCTTGCTCCAGCAGTTCCCTGTCCTTCTTGAGCTGGGGGGCCCAGAACTGGACGCAGCCCCCCAGATGTGGCCTCACTGGGGCAGAGCAGAGGGGGAGGAGAACCTCCCTCGCCCTGCTGGCCACGCTCCTTTTCATGCACCCCAGGACACCGCTGGCCCCCTTGGCCCCAAGGGCCCGGTGCTGGCTCAGGGTCACCTCGCTGCCCCCCAGGGCCTTCTCAACAGACACAGAGGTTATTTTGAATTGAGCACCAAAGAGGAAAGCGTCTCTGGCAGAGAAATGTCAGAATTCACAATAAGCACTGGTGTGCAGCTCAAGGGTTGTTATCCTTTTTCCTTCTCCTGGTGGCTTCATGTCACAATTATTTTGTGGGTGGGCTATGGCTGCTGTTACTCTGTGAGTGACAAGGGTGCTTCCTAGCAGATGATTTTTCTGTCCGTGCTGCCCAAGCGTTTCTGTCCTGAGCATGCCACTCAGTAAGCGGAATTGGGTGACCAGCGAAAGTGTGGGGTTATTTGTTTTTAAATAGAGAAATGTGCCAGTTTTGTACCCCGCAGCTCCTTCCTGACAACTCATCCTCCCGCATCACACTGCAGTGAGTGACAGCAACCAGAGGCTATTCATAAGGGTGGCATCTCAGCATGTAATAATCGTAATTACATGAAATAATAACTATCTAAAGGGCAGCGTGGTGAGTGACAAGCTAGAGAATGTACCTTGACACCTGCCAAAGATACACTAAACACACAGAGAAATTTTCCCCAGGATCCTGTCACTTTGTCAACTAACAGAACCAGCCAGAGTTAATAAAATTACTCCAACAAAGTCAAGCAGGGTTTTTTCCCTTGCTGTCAGAGGCTTACCGCTGTAAAATACGTTCACAGAGTCATCGAAGAGTTTGATCTGGGTCTGGCGATGATTTGTTGTTACTATTTCTGGCTGTAATTTATTGGAGAAGTTCCTCTGTATGGAGTTTAATCTGATCATCTTTAACGATAATAATAATAATAATAATAATAACTGATAAAGTCGAGGTGGCAGCAGGCTTTGGGGACATGGCCAAAAAAAAAAAAAACCCTGGAAAGGTTTGACATTTTCTTTGCTGCCATTTCTTCTGATGTTTAATTCTGCCTGTGTGTAAGGGCTAGGGTTGGGATGAGAAGTACCACGTGGCAGCTGACAGCACTTACAGTTTTTATCCTGATGTGCAGCAGCAGGTGATCTTATACTGTGCAATGTCTAATCCTTTCTGTAAAGCAGACATGGAAATTGTTTGGACAGACCTCCTTCCCTGGAAAAAACGGTTATGGAAAGATGGGAAAAGGGGGCGTGTGTGAGCAGATAATGTGTGTGGATTTAAAGGTAGGCTACTACAGCTAGAGTTAAGGGTATTGCGTGTCCCACAGGACTTGACCTTTCTAGAACGCTTACAAGTTATCCTAACGTCCCTTAAAAAGAAGCAAAAACTGCTGCTGGACTCGCTGCCAAGAAGTCCCCGACTTGCACTGCGGGTGGGTTCAGAGCAGATATTCTCAAACATGCTGAGTATCTAACAGGGGTCATAACGTTGGAGGGGAGCTGTGCTACCCTACCGAAAGTGTGGGGAGCGCAATAGGAACGGAAGGTGCTGGGCTCCTTTTTGCATGGCTCCTTAATTATGTGCATTTGAGGTCTTTCTTCAGCGCTGTTCTCTGTTGTCACTTTAAAAATTCACACAGGACAATTAAAATTGATGGTAGGGCTGCTTTTTCTACATGGTGGTTAGATGTGGTGTCTGACCATGTCTTGTTACATCCCCTGGTACGGTCCCTCGCCTCCTGGGGCCCCCGTGCCTCTGCCTGCGTGTCCTGCCTTGGCTTGTATTTAGGTGTAAGGGGGAGGAGTACGGTGCTGGTGCACTGCAAACAGAGGTATCCGTGTCCCCGAATAAGGGTGTTAGACATCATGGCCATAAAATAACATGGAGGATGAAGTTCATACGAGAAGTTTATTTATACTCCTGGCTGGATGCACCAATGGTTTCCATGGGAATGGGAAGGGCGGCACAGTAGGACGGCTGCTCTTATTGCACATGATAGAGAGCTAATGGGGAGGGCTGCAGCCTCCTTAAGCCCTCATTAATCCGATCCCCCGCCAGCTTCGCAGCCGTAGGTACCTCTGTACCACGCACTGCTCGAGGCAGGTACCGCTTACAGGCAGGTCATGGGTCATGATGCCAGAAATGCAATTTTTAGGAAATAAATGCATGTTCCCATTGCAATGAAGGGATGAAAATAAATTTTCTCTGCAGCTTTTTGGTGATTATTATTCTGGAAAGTGGAGGCGAGGAGGGTTTATTTATCTATATTTTTATTCCCACAATGAAACTGCCCCGGGGGACAGCAGAACTGCAAGCGGGGTATGCATCGTTATTACCATGTCTCACTCCTGTGTGGCTGCACAGCAAACCCAGGGGGGAAGGCAGGTGAATTCAGCGGCAGCTGCTGTGCACTGGTGGAAATGGCCTCCCCTCTTGAGAGGCTGCCGGCCAAATTCTGCTCCTGGGTTTTGCAGGGAAAACATCCCGGAGGGAAGCAGCAGCCTCAAGCAGGCGTGAGCTGGACCCACACCAACCTCCCTAGTACCCACGCGGCAGTAACACCTGCCTCTCGGCTGCCTTAGCAGCTTTAAAAGACAATACAAAATTCACCCCACTTCTCCCTTCCTTGCAGCTGTACGCCGTGGGCTGGTGTACTTTGGAAAAATGGGTGCTGTGTCCATCCCCTAACCTAGGCTGGGCTCTCTGGAGGGGTTGGGGTGACCGCACAGCACCCACCCGTGTCCAGCAGCCCTCCTGGAGGGAGCTGCACCCCAGGTTTCCCTGGATAGCCCTTGGGGGCTTCTCAGCCTTAGCATTCCTGAGATGGTGTCAGCAAGAAAAAAAATCTCAATTACCCCATCATTTGCGTGGTGGGCAGGGATTTCTGGAAGTGCGTGGGTTTCCTGGGAGCTGCTAAGTGTCATCTGCTGGGTGAGGGGCTTTGCTCCGGGGGCTGCGGCTTGCCGGGAAAACATCCGCGGGGAGACGGAGATTGGCAGGGAGAGGCTGAGGGCTGTTAATAATGGAGTAGGTGGGGGGAAAGCCGAGGATAAAACACACCAAAAATTGCATTCAGACAACATAGATGACAGTTATTTTGATTTGTAAATGTCTACCTAGTTGGAAAAGCTGCCATAAATAATACCCAGCTGTCAGCCTGTCCTGATCCACGGGCTGCGCTGAGCAGGGCTGCGCTCAGGCGTGGTACCGATGGGGGGCTATATTTTTCGCAGTGTACGTACAGGATAAACATACGCTCTTCTCGCACATGTTTGTCATTGACAAATCCCTGCTGCACCTGCACTATGTCATTACTGTGTTCAGTCATTTGAGCCTTACTTCAGAGAGGGAGGGTTGTTGAATTTATGTTTTTTATAATTTTCCTTCTTGTCCCTCAGCTGAGGCAGGAAAATCCCCCATCCCACAGCTCTGGTTTTGTTGTAATACAAATTGGCTTTCCATTTTGGTTGCGCAGTAGCAGCCAGCAGCAGAGTCAGTGTTAGGTGGCAATCTCTGTGTAGCCCGGTAATGCACCACGCTGCAGATTTCTTCTCCCCAGGCTGGGGAAAGCGCATAAAACCGAGCCATTTCCAGGAAGATACTTGGCTGTTGCCAAGATTTCACCTGTTTTATGGATAAACAGAGCACTTAAATCTTCAGGGCTATCAATATTTATGGATTAATCTGTTTGAAGGCCAAGAGGGAGCGTTTATCATTATCCACTCTGCCCTCCCTAGGCTGCAGAAAGGCACCAGCCCGTCAGCTGGCGCCTGCGGGTGCTGCGAACAAACTCACTCATACCTGCTGTCGATCCGCACTGCAATTCAAGGTACAGGGGTCGGTTTCTTGATTGGAGCAGGAACCAGCAACAAGGGCAGGCGTTTTCTTGGTGGGATTTGTCTGAATTTCAGGTGCCACCTAGCCCTTGATGTGACGCAGGCAAGCAGCTTCCTTGCAGGAGCATCCCGCATCAGCACAATGGGCTGCCTGTCAAAGCGCTGCTCTGAGCTGCTAAACTTCTTCCCCAGCTACAACCTGCAACCAAAGCAAAGCTGCTGCCTTGTGAGGATCCCCCTGGGTTTTGAGCAACCATTCTTTTCTCAGTCTGTTCCTACACCTTGCATTGGCTTTTTGCTCAGTTTTGGGGCTAAAGACTGTGTCCGAACTCCCACTTCTCTTGTCCGGTGCAGTAAGAGCTGAGCCAAATGGCTGCCAGTGTGCTGGTGCTGTAGAGATCTGCACCCAGGGTAAGCTAATGGGCCCTTACCCCACGTTACACTGGGGCCGCTGCTGCTCCAGGCTTTACTTTTCTGCTGCCACCAGCCCTTTCTCTCTGGCTGGTTGTAGTTTGTTTTGGTTTTTTTTCATATGGTCCTTTGATGCTGGATTGTAGGCGTTCAGAGCAGTGGTCATCTCTTGGTGTTTGGTGGTGGTACATGCTGGGGCTGTTGGGTATCTCTACAACACACCTGGTGAAAAACACATCATGTTATGTTAAAGAGAAATATCAGCCTCTTCTGGCTGTTGTTTTGCACATCAACTGATTCCTGAAATGGTACTGCTCAGTGAGTTGGATTTATGGTCAGGTAATTGGTGAGAAGGAAGAGAGGGTGAAGAGGATTTTTATTCTTCCCCATCAGCTCTGAAAATTGCTCAGGAACAACCCCAGCACCCTGAGAGGGTCACCTTAGCTCAGCTCTGACCTGTGTTTGAAATCCCAGAAATAAATAACTGAAAAATCCCCTGAAGGACTGGGAGACATTTGGGGGCAACCCTACATGGATTTATAGCTTCCCATCAAGAATCACGTGAAATTCATGGCTTTGTGTGGCTTTACCTGGGTATTTGACTGAATTTTGCTTTGCATTGTGGGCCCAAACAGATTTGCAAGAGAAATTGGGGGGGTACAAAGCCTGTAGCTTGAACTGGGCGTGATGTCCACATACCCTCGGGAAGCAAAGCTGCTGGGTGTTTTGCACAGCTGTGACCTCCACACTAATGAGGAAATTTCCCTGTTAAAGATGCACAAATCTTTGAACAGTCCCTTTTTTCAAGGTGCAAATCGCTACCAGTAAACGCCACATCTGAAAACACATTTTGCACAGTAGTCGACTGGCAGGCACCGCTTCAGCTGGCCAGCCTTCCTGGGATCACAAAGCAGAATTTCAAAATCAAAAAACTTAAGAAAAAAGAGTGCTTTTTTATTTTCTTTGCTCCACGATTGATACGTCTCATCGTGTCACGGAACTATATATAGCTTCTCCCTACCGGGATACGTAGTGGCTGCTCCTGGCTGTGCCACCTCAGGTCGGATTAATTAACCCTGACATCATCCATTTCCATGGACAGAGATCCCATTCCCTGCTGCTTGTAAACAGAAGCTGCTTACAGAGTGATCGCAGGCAGGAGGCAATGAGGAGGCTATGTAAACACCATCGGTTCGCACCAAGCCAAGGGATTTCCAGTGCCTACTAAAAAGAGTAGAAGCCAACTTTTCATCTCCTTGTTTTTCTTAGGGCTTAGCAAGGAACCAGTAAGTTTGCAGCAGCTCTGATTACAAACATTTGCTCTTTTCTTTAGCCCCCGATGACTCTGCTGTTGGCTTGGTGACAGCGTTTATCCAGTGTCAGTGCTCCAGCCGTTCAACAGCGCTTGGCTCTTCTCTCCGAGGCCAAGCTGTCCCCAGTGCCTTGTAAGAATAGCGAGGCTGGGGTTTCCTTTGGAGGGGCTCTTTCGGTTGCAATGTTTGGGGGGTTGGAATTGGGAGTGGGGGGCCAGGAGCAGGCAGTCAGCGGAGGGCCCAACCATCAGCTCTGAAAGGCTGTAATTGCTTTCCCAACCTTCTGCAGGGGTTAAGGCCACAGGAGCAAAGACAAGCAGCTGCTCCGGCTCTGCAATACCCGTTTGTTGTTAGGAACCCTCCAGTGCAGCTGGAGTCTCAGCATTGCTGCTGTGTTGTCTTGGTTTAGTATTTTTCTGACTCGTGCTGCTCATCTGTACTGGCATTGAGTGGCCTCTTTTGAGAGCAAAAGAGAATCTGTGCAGTTGCAGGGGGAAAATTACTTCAAAGATCAGCTTCAGGTGAGCACTGTTCTCCTATGTGCAAGCATTTAGTAAGGGCGTTTCCTTTCCCTCTCTTTCCCCTTCCTACTCCGTCCCGTATTCTCCTTTCTCTGCTGTATCTCCCAGGCTAACAGCCTCATACCCCTCTGCCCCAAGCCCGCCGGCCAGGAACGGCCCGTGCTCTCGCAGAGCCGAACCTGCCGCGAGTGCTGGTGCGTCGGTGCTCGGTGCTGCAGAGCAGATGCTGGAGAGAGCCTTCAGCGGGAGGTGGGAGCACTGGCGGGCCCCTGTGTGTGAGGGGTCGCCCTAAAGGAGGTGTCTTTGAGCTGGGGGAAAGTCTAGTGGGAATTTTCAGCCTCCTACTGTGACCTATTGAGAGCTGAAGTGATTTGAAGCCTCTGCAGTGTCTCATGTTTGTTGGATGCGGTGCCTTCGTCCTGTCAGTCCTACACCTGCCTGTGAACTGGTAATGGCTGGGAGGGGGGATTTTTTGCAGTCTAGCATATATATCTTGCTCTATTAAAGCCAGCGTTTTTTTCTGTTGATTCTTATATGACTGATTTTCATGTTATGGCTGAACTTTTGTGTGTGATGTCCCATATTTCTGCTCAGCTTCTTAGAACTTTTCACTGGAGCTGAACATATGGGTACGAGGGAGCAAATCCAGTTCTCTGACTTTAGGGCCCTGCAGTTAACTTTAACCCTTTGAAAAGAGCCCCTACCTGTGTAAAGAGTGAAAATGCAGTGTTTTTCACTGCTTTGTGTTCAGTGTGTTTTGGGATCTCATAGCCTAAGACCCATTCACGTTGCTCTAGTCAGAGAAGTAGCCAAAAAGGGCTTCTAAATTAATATACGGCACCTCATCACAATTGTTCTTTTCCCCTTTGCATGGAGGCTTTTTTGAGCCCAGTCCTTTGCAGAGTGATGCATTGCAACACGCACAAGACCAAACGCAAAGGGCTGTTCCTCTTCAGGTTTGGACTCTCCATTCCTCCGCTGTGGTTTTTTTTCTCCCCTGTCTCATTGGTGTCGTTCCTGACGAGAGTTGGCAACCGAGACGGCAGTGAATCAGTGGGAGAGGGAGGCAGCTGGGCTGAGACGTGCTTGGTAGGTTCCTCCTGAAGTTATGAATCTGCCAGTGCCTCCACAGGACGCCACTGAGGTCACCCCTGTGTTTAGCGATGGTGATGATGATGGTTTCGCAGGACAGCAGCTGGAAAGGCTCTGCGTGAGTCTGGTGATGCAGGATGTCTAATGAAGAAGCAGGCTGGAGGTGGGGACAGGAGGGGAGGCAGCAAGACGACCGTGACAGATGTGCTTCTGGAGAAAGGGCATCCAGCTGCAGTGCCACCAGCCCTGAGCGTCCTGCGTGCCGGCTGGGTTTGTATGGGCTCCGGTCTCCAGGGAGGGACGGGCGCAGAGAGCCAAAGCTCCAGCAAAGCTTGCCCTGCAGCAAGCCCTTGAGAAATGTTAAAAAGTCAGACTGAGACAGAGATTTTAAAAGTTCAGGCAAGTGAGTCTGGGATTTAGGAGATCTGGGTTGGTTTGCTGACTTGGCCCCGGCTTGTCTGGACCTCGGGATAGATCCTGTAGCTGACCCCGGTTGTTGGCATTACTGAGCTTCAGTTTAAGACTTTCAAAACTAAGCATTGGGGTTTTTTATTTGGAGCACAAGTGTTTCCATTTTACTGGAAAATACTGCTGAAGGATGGTAGGGGGAGAGAGCGTGAGAGATTAAGTCTACTCATGGACTGGATCAGAGTACAATATTTTGTCTCCCACTGTGCCACCAGCTGTATAAGACGAAACTGTCAGAAATCCTGCAGCAGGCAATTACGGCCCGACGGCAGGCTGCTTACCGCCTAACCTCGGGTAGTTTGCTCCTGGTTTATATCCTGAAACAAGGAGTCTTTTTCCCAAAGCTCTTTGCCTTACACTTTCTTGTTAAAAGTCTGAACTACCTTCGTGTGGCTCAGCATGACCCCTGGAAAAGCAGGGGGGGTGGTGGGAAGAGGGAGAGAGCTTAGCAGCCGTGTTGTGCGGGCCCCTGGGAGAAAATGGGCTTGCTGTCAGCCCAGAGCCTTCCCCTTATCGCGCCTCACGAGCATCTTCTCCTCAAACTGTTGCACATGAGATTTATTTCTCCAGCCTCCACAGTATGCCTTTAGCTCTGCATTTTTCTGGCTGGAATATCATTCTGCTACTTCATGCCCATTTTTTGTGGGCTTCCCCAGGCCTGTTACTTTTCTTTTATTTCTCTTTGCAACACTTTTCACTCTGGAATGATCTGAACTTAATTCCTGCACCTTTTGCTCTGTGCTCTACTTTCAGCACGTTAATTAAAATAATTTAAATTGTACTAGGCTACAGACAAATCCCTGTAGTATCCCATGAGTAGCTCCCTTAAAGCTGACGCATTTCTGGTCCTTATTTTTTCTTCATTATGCTTGAGGCAGCATTAAACAGGGATGGAGGTGCGTGATGCTGAGCTAAATTGGAAGCTGATGAGTAATGAAAAATTGCTCTACATTTGTGAAACGAGGAGTGGGGTAAAATAGCCTTTGCAATTGTGCCCTTCGCAAATAGGTGCGTGTATCCCTCGTCGCCCAGCTGTGGGGAGGAGGACGAGTCTTACGCCGGTAAAAATTCTTACCAAGGAGCGTGTCCCTGTGCAGGCACAGCCCGTGTACCAGAGCAAGGGCTGACAGTAACCGAAGGCTCATTAGCAGTTGCCTTTAACCACAAATGTACTTACCGAATGGTCTACACGGTGCCAAAGCAGACCTTTGCAGGCGATTTCCCAGCAGGACTTCTGGCAGACAGAGCTGCCTTTTAAATGCCTTGATAGTGAAAAGCAGAGGCCTGGCTATAACCACCATTAATGCTTGCCCTAGGAATAACTCGACTAGTCTCTCTGGCCGGCGCCTCTGTGGCACCAGTGGGGACCAGCCATCCCCAGCGCTCCTAACGTCGCCCTCTCATCAGCAAGACACCAGTACGTCCTTTCCTAGGTGGGCTGGGGGGAGATGGCCACCTGGCTGGGGGGGTGACGTGTTGCTGTCCCCCACCTCTCCGGGGCTGGGTCCCCCCGGTGCCACCTCTCCTCACCCCCGCTGCCAGCACAAGCTGCGAGCAGCTGTGGTTTTGCTCATGAGCTGGGGGAGAGCTGGGAACCGACGAACCAGTGCCACCACGAGACCTGAATGGGGAGAAGTGTCTTTGTCAGTCAACATGTTTTATTTATTTTTCCAATGTACTTTGCTGAAGGACTGTTATACGTAATTGTTTCTGGATTACTGCACAAACCGCATTCAGACAACGCTCGTCACCTTGGGAATAGCAAATGATACGCAGCAAACCAGCAGCAGCGTGCTTGGGCTGAAGGGCTTTATGTGCGTGTATGTTTTGTCGTCTTTTTGTTTTTAAACATGTCCTGAAGAATAAAAATACACCCATATTTTAAGCAAGCGCTTCTTTGCACAGATCTGTTTTGTTTTAAAACATCAAATGTGTTCCTTTAGCCGATCAACGTTATTGTGCTGCTCATCTGATGCAGTGCCAGTTATGCGCGTTTTCTTAGCTGAAATGATTTCCTCAGCAGATTTGCTTTGGGAAGGACACTGCTCTGTGCATATCTTGTTCAACCCTAAGTTCCTCTGGCTACTGCTCTGCTCTTCTGATAGATGCCTTGCAGACAGGGAACAATACTTTATTATTGGAAAGCAAATGCTCATATCTGAGCCATCATAGAAGTACATCAGAATCTGTATGAAACAGACTTTAAGCAAATGAACTCTAAAATCCTGGGTTTGATTATCTCGGAGAATCCCTGCTGAAGCTAATAAGGCAGCATCATGCAAAAGACATTCTAGGCTCAATATTACCAAGTATTAATTATTGTTATCTCTTTGCTAGCTGATAGCGGTGTTTGCAGCCCTGCAATTTAGCCTTCCAGCGGAAAGAAAGGTATTGGAACGAAACTAGAAAATAAAGCTTGGTATAAACATATCAGACCTGAAACAAAAGCTGTCATGGTGCACTGTGGTGCCTTCCCCAGCCCACAGCCTAGCATGCCTCTTCTTTAAGAAACTGGCTTTAAAACCAATCCGTGACAGAGAGAAAGCTTTGTTTGTTGCTGCCTCTCTTGTAGAGCCTTTTCTTGGACTGCTGAGGGCAGGAAGAGGCCAAGGGGGCAGGCGAGGGGAAAAGCCTAAGGTGCCTTTTCCAGTCCACCCTGTGCTTTCCAAGTAATGCAACTTGGATGACTTTGTACAACAGTGACATCTGGTGATACCCATCAATATTTACTGCTTCCATCTGCCTTTAAAGAGGGTGGAGTTAGAGTCTGCAAATTCCTTATTACTTAAGAAGCAAGTTAGAGCAAGGCACTCGGGTTTGACGCGAGCCCTGCCAGGGCTGCTGCAGCGTGCTGATGTTCTGTGGGCAGAGGCTGGATGCAGAGGGAAGGGTGCTGTGCTGCTGCGTGTGGAGTGGGGCTGGGGGACAAGCTGCCCCGTGCTTCTCGGGTGGGGAAGAAGGGACGTAAACCTCTGTGACTCCTCTTGAGCCCCTCTCGCATCTCCTGTTAATGCATCCTGATGGGCAGGGACTGCAATCCCTGCTGGAAGCGCGTTATTCCCATTGCAGACCTCGAGTCGCGTGGTTAGCCTTACTTTTATCCAAACTGGTTCAGTCTTTCTAATTATTAGGGGAAAACTCTTTAAATAAGATGGAAAGTGCTCTCTATTAATGAGAAATATTTTGTTGATCTCTCTTCGGTGCTCGGAAGCCGAATAGTGAATGGAAGGTCTGTTGTTAAAGCTGCAGTTTATCCCCCGTGGGTCCTTCTACCATCAGGGGAATTGGCACGGGCAGGTTGTCTGCTGACCACAGCCTCCCCGCAGCGAAGGAGAGAAGAGGGAGAACCACCACCACTTCTGGTGTCCCTTCTTCTCCCTTCCTGAGTGTTCTGCAGTAGGTGATAACGTACCTTTCCTCTTTCTTTACTAAATACAGCCTCTCCCTGCCTTGCTGCTTAGTTTGCACCTGGGGATATGACCTGGGGAAAAAGGATGTGTTGCCGCTAAATGATGGTGGAGGACATTCGCTGACCTGTCTATCATCACTTGGAGGTTTATGTGCCCTAGGGTTGTATGTCGCCGCTTTTCCTCCCTCTTTCCCGGTATTTGTGCAAGTTAAAACAATTCGGAAAAAGAGGTTTCTGTGGGTTAATTCCACTATGTGGAGCATTGGAGAGAAATCAGGTTATTCCTCCCTTTAAGTGGCTTTAGGCCTAAATCCTGGCAGCGCATCTAGACCACCTCCCAGGATCAGGGCTTATGTGAACACTTGATGCCTGCTGTTATGCCTCTTGAAAAAAAAGAGATAGCTGTGCTCCTGAGGGCAGGCACCGGGTACTCTCCTGTACAGCATCAAGCATATAAATGATGCTTAACAAAGAACTAATAAGAAAAATGATGGTTTGAATGTGCAGACATGGGGGACAGAGGGAGAGGCCTGTAGTGAGGCTGAATCCGATTTCTTTAATATTAGATATTATACACGCACAATAAGCAGAGCCAGTGTGATTATTCCATACCTGTTTCTTTCCAAAGGATAGAATGTGAACTAAATCACCCCTCAGAGACTAATAGTGAGATACTGTTTTCACACCATTAGTCAGATGCTAAAATAGCAATGCACTTTTTCTTTTCCCTGGTAATATAAAACTAGAAACAACAATCAAACCAAAAGGTAACACCTCATATGCTGCCCAAGGAGTCATCTTTCAGTTCTGGAAACTTTGGTATAATTGAAAGCTGCAGCCGCTGTGTGTTTGTTTCCAGAAAGTCCTGGTTAAGGAAGTCTGTACCTCCCTGCTGCTTTCTCTGGTTTGTGTGCGCTGCGTGTTTCTGATGTGACGCTGTTTTTTTACATCTTCACAAAATACTAGTTAATATTCCAAAGGAAAAACTGAGGCTTGAGTGTATTAAAAAGCAGATAACCCCCACGGTCTCAAGAAGAGGGAGACAAGACATCCCACAGGTAAAAACCATGGTGCGCATCCATACTCCATACGGATGGACAAACGGTTTGAGAATCCTGTTGAGGAACTAGACGTGTACACCGTGTTCAACACACTTTAGTTTTAAGAGACAGTTTGTTCAAACTCAGCTGCTAGAATTTGGTAAAATGATTACGTTTTTGCTGGTCAGACCACATCAAATAAACCTGTGGTGCCAGATAAATTGTTCATTTTGAGAAAACACGTGCTCCACTTGTGCTGCTGGGATGGCGAGGGCTGACATGATTTGAGGTCATGTTGTCCAAGGGCTGAAGAATTAATGGAGAACTCAAAGGTTTTTTTTTTTTTTTTGCCCCTGTTGATTTCAGGGAGACAAGGATTCTAAGAACCACATCACAGGTTTAGGATGTAAAGGACAGTCAAACAGCTCTGACACTTGTTTTCTGTTAGGCTGTGCTGGCCTGCTGGTAAGGTGGAATGCAGGGAGTAAATTGTCAGTGCCTGTTGGGAGCAACAATACTGAAGTCAGTGGGGCTGCACAGGTATAAGAAGTTCAGGCCCTCAGGGTTCCCTTACTGTTTTATTTCTGAAGTAGCAGGAGGACAGGGAGGGCTTTAGAGAAGGTCTTCAGCAGTATTTAGCACTGGTTGAGCCCTGCTTCTATGGGAAACGGCAACGTCTGCCCCTGGCTGCAGGGTAATGATGAAGAATATTAACATACTGAAAACAATTTCCCTTTTTTGCAAAGGGAGGCACATATGGCTGGAAAACAAGTATAGTGAAGGGCGGACGCCCCATAGGGGTTCTCTGTAGAGGTTTGCCAGTGAGTTTTCTGCAAGGACCAGACACCTTCATGCTTGCTTAAGGGAAGATGGGGGGAAAACCAATGCAGCCTCTTCCCACAAACTGCTCGTTCACATGCAGTCTATCCCACTGCATGGTCTTGAGCTCTCCTCGACCCCAGTTTATGTCATTGGCTCCAAGCTCAGCTTTTCTGAGCTGTGCTCGAGGTGCTTTGGCAGGGCTGCCCCAAAGAGGTCATAGCCTCGTGCACCCGGGCTCCTCTACCACCTGTAGCACCAAGGGACTGTGGCTTTTTCTCCTCTTATAACCCTGTATCTGGTTTTGCCTGGGACTCCCCAGAACCTGCTTCTGCTTCTGGGAAGCTGGGCCTGTCCCACAGCCTTTGCCTCCCCCTATCTCATCTCCCTAAACCCACAGCTATGCTGGAAACCCAAAGTTCCCTTGTAGTCCCTCAGGGATCCTTATTGACTTTTATGGTCTTTAAAAGACCTCTGCATGGATTTGTAATCATTCTACGTGTACACTGAGCAACACTAACATAACTGGTAATTAATTTGTTTTAATTGTTTTTATATAATCCCCGCGAGCGACCTCATGTTTTGTTTTGCATCTGTTATGTTTCTGACTCAAATTTTAATGCCTTAATGGGAACAGTGCCAACTGCTGTTACACTGAGCTATGAGCAATCTCCTGGCACACTTCCAGTCCTTTATTGTGGAACTAACTATACAGCACTGTAATTTAACTAGCAAAATGTGGCAAATCACTATTATTAATAACAATAAATCTATTTCTGCAGGTTGACAGCATTAAAATAACAAATTACTCTGCAAAGAAAGCTGGTAATTTTGGGTGCTTTCCACTGCGATCATTGCAGAAGTATAATATCCATTATTAAGAGCCTTTTGGTGTCTCAGGAAGGAGATGTTTGCACATGACAATGCATCATGGTACTTACTATGGGGGAGGATACAGAGGCCTTGACCATGGCTATTTCAGTAATTCATCATTTTAATTTAAATGTTAATGGCAGGATGGGGCAGGTTAGGGAAACCCGTCTGCCTCCTTTCCCCTTCACCCCCACCCCTTTTTTAATAATCCTGTCTCATCCAGTTAGTCAAATCTTAATGCCCAAGATCTTCATTTCTCCTCGTCTCTTCCCTTCTCTCTGCCCTCTGTTGCTGTCTTCGTTCTTGCGTCCGCAGTTCCCTGCAGTGTGCGAGTCCCCGGAGGTTTAGCTGAGTGCTTGATTTGTGCAAGGCTTCAACCACGACAGCAATGCCCAACAGACCCTCGTATTTTTCAGAGAGTTAGCAGCTGCGCACCTGCAGACTGCCACTGGCTCACGGCAGCCCAGTCGTTGCGAAAAGACCAAGCCAAAATCGCAGGCTTAAGGTTACTTTCATGCTGAAGTTGCTGGTGGACTTCACATACTGAACCCGGACGTTTCGCTGAAGCTCTTGGAGCAACCCACGCCCAACCCTATCCAGTCTCCATCAGGGGAAACCTGAGCAGTAACCCTAGTTCTGTGTCACCCTTGTATGAGGCAACCCTTATTTTCTACAGCCTAATTGAAGAAAACCACATCAACCCCTTCGCATCTGAGCAGCTGTAACAAGCAGTGATTGCGAGGGGAACGAAGCGTGCGTGCCGGCTCCTCGGGGTGAGGGTGGGGAGGTGTGGGTTGTGGGTGGTGAGAGGGAGGTAACTGAAGATACGATAGGGAACCGGTGACTGTATGGGACTTGGGGCTTGACTGACTTAACTGCTTATTTCCTTTGTTTCTGTGCTTTGCGTTGGCGGGATAGGCATTCTAATGAGCTTAAATGGGAGTTAAAATATTATTGAAAAGAGAATACTGGAATATCTGCCTTATAAGTTCCAGGCACGGAAATGTTCTTGCACAGTCTGTTTGTAAAGTTACTGTTTGTCTAAGATTTTGTAATATACCCAGGGTTTTGTGTTTTTTTCTTCTGGAAATCTGCCCAGCGGGGAAGGCCCTGGGGGTGCTGGCTGACAGCCGGCTGGGCATGAGCCAGCAGTGCCCAGGTGGCCAAGGAGGCCACCAGCCCCCGGGCTTGTGTCAGCACTGGTGTGGCCAGCAGGAGCCGGGCAGGGATGGGGCCCCTGTGCTCGGCACTGGGGAGGCCCCACCTCAAGTGCTGGGCTCAGGTTTGGGCCCCTCGGGACAAGAAGGCCCTGGAGGGGCTGGAGCGTGTCCAGAGAAGGGCAGCGGGGCTGGGGCAGGGTCTGGAGCACAAGTGTGCTGGGGGGCGGCTGGGGGAGCTGGGGGGGTTTAGCCTGGAGAAGAGGGGGCTGAGGGGAGCCCTTCTCGCTCTCTGCAGCTGCCTGAGAGGGGCTGGAGTGAGGGGGGGGCTGGTCTCTGCTCCCAAGTCACCAGTGACAGGGTGAGAGGAAACAGCTCCAAGCTGCGCCAGGGGAGGGTTAGGTTGGAGATTAGGGGAAATGTGTTTACTGCAGGGGTGCCCAGGCCCTGGCACAGGCTGCCCAGAGAGGTGGGGGAGTTGCCATCCCTGGGGGTATTTAAAAGACATGTAGACATGGCACTTCAGGGCATGGTTTAGGAGACAGGATATTGTTGGGTTGATGGTTGGACTTGATGATCCTAGAGGTTTTTTCCAACCATAATAATTCTATTCTATTCCATTCCATTCCATTCGTGGTGGTTATTTCAGGGCAATCCTTACCCAAACCCATTGCAGGTAATGGAGAGGCTGTTGCTGGTCATTGCCTCAGCCCCTTCACTTGTTCACAGAGTGAGCAGAGAGCTTCAAGGTATCATTTACGAAGGGGGAATGTGAGACACGTGTCTGTTGCTGGTGTCCCTGCAAGCTGATGAATGCGTTCCCTTGCTCTGCAAGGTCTCCCAGCCTAAGTGGGTAGGTGTCGGTCTGGACGAAGGTTTGGAGTAGAATTGTGCTGGAGACCTGCACAGTGTCTTCTGCAGCCTGTCAACTGCTGTCAGCCACTCGCTGGGTGATGGTAATAAACTCCTCTGTATCTTCATCATGGGGTACTGTTAGTAACTCACAGCTCTTTAAAATACAGTCTCAGCAACGGTAGTATATGTTTAGAGGGATGTCGAGAAGAAAGCAGGCAAGGTCAGAAAGAATAAATATGTGATGTGGAGATAACTGGATGGAGATGAACAGCTAGGGAATGGAAGCAAAAATATTTGTGGGGAATGAAATAAAAAAGACACATGCAAAGAGGGCTGGTTGATAAAACTACTGGAAATGTCAGGCACTGGGAATCAGGGAAGGGGCTGTGGTCCAGAACACGGTCACCACGTCTTTGCCTCTGCGCCAGTGTAATGAGTGTGCAGTCAGAGTGCTGGGAAGTCTGCTGGGTGGGTAGGAGGAGACTGGCACGGTTTGCTAAATGGTGTTTGAGCAGAGCAGTAGCGAGTGCGAAGAAGGAGCTGAGGCACCTGCAAATCTACTCGGTGCAGCTGAAGGAGTTGCTGTGGGGTGATTTGCAGTGGGCTGCCGTGTTCCTGCTTCTGGCATGCAAAAGCAGTGGCTTAGAGCTGCTGCAGCAGAGGATTGCTACAGTTTGATCGGTGGTTTTCTTTATTTTTCTACATGGAAACTCACATCTGCATCTGGACGATGGCTTGAAGGCTCCCCTTGCAAAGCCCAAGCTCGCAGGCTTCTCTTGAGGTTGCTCCAAGTGCTTAGTCAGTTTTCTTGGCGATTAAAGTATCTTCTAGGTAGCTGAGTGGACTCTGCAGGGTTTAATCCATGGTGTCTGCAGCGAAGGTACCAGCCATGCCACACGGAGCTGTTTAGAGAGATGCAGCCCCTTGTGAGCACTAATGGTCAAATACGGCTTTGAGCTGTTATCCAGCCTAATCTGCTGATCAGACTGTGATAATTCAAGCTTAGCGAGTTTGACACCAGCTGCTGCTCTCCCAGACAGGTACCTACAGCTCTGAGGGGCGGCAGTATTGACGGGTTTCTGAAGTGGGTTGTGGACCCCAATTCTCCTTAAAAAACCCTAAATAATTAATAAAATCCTAGTTTATTCTTTGCTTTTTTTGTTCTTTGCACCCTACTGTTTGCTTTCAGCCAGAGATCCTGTGGCACTTAACAAACAAGATGAAGGTACTTGACCCTTCTGAGTGTTTTCATCCTGTTGATTTGCAAAGCAGCCAAATCCTTGGTGGATTTGGGGAGTGGCGGCGTCCCCAAGCCTTGCTCCACCACTGGAGCATTCGGTCTGGAGCGTGCCCCAGATTTGCTAGTTTTTGAAGAGTCATGACGATTTTAAGGCACATGCTTGCAGCAAGAGCCCAGCTTGGGTGATTTACTTGATGTTTTTCTGTTTTCCCTTTTTGTTCCTTCTAGTCTGCTCCTGCCATTCAGAGGCAGCACTATCATGGGCAGAACAGGCAGTTGTCTTGGCAGGCAGAGAGCTGGGGGCCGTAAAACCTCCTTATTTTATAAAGTCTGGAGAAGCATCAGGCAGAAACACGTACATGAGTAAGCCTATACTGGGAGACCTATTTTTCTTCGCTTAGGCCCCCCGCTATCTGAACTTTGGTTTCCCACCAAGCACTTTACACTCTTTGTGTGAATAATATTCTGCAGGTATGTGGATGCTGCGGTGGGGACAGGTGTAGTTATTGACATCAGATCTCAATTCCTTTGTTCCTGGCCTCTAAGGATGCAAATAGTGAATTTACAAGCCTCACTGTCAGTATTGCAGAGCTTCTAATTCTGGGAAGCAAGTTCATGCAAGCAGTAGGCCACATGCTCGATGAGAGCTCTGCTGTCTGCAGGAGAACATGGTTAATTTAAGTCTGAAGACATTTCCAGCATTTTGTTATTTGAAATTCTGTTTTTTGCAGGAGTAGAGACACAGAGGAAACACGCATTGCTGCAAAATGGCATTGAACAGAAAGTGGGCAAGTCAGAAGTGATGTATGTCTCTAAACGACTGTTTCACAGGGAATAAATAAATAAAATAAAAGAAAGTTTCTCTTATCTGAAAAGGCAGAGGCCGATGGTGTTGGAGATGGAAGGCATTGGCTTCTCTGACCGGAACGTTTACCTGCAAATCAGCAACAGATGCTGCTGTTTGTGACAAAGCAGTGAGATGTTAAAATAATGAACCAAAACCCAGGCTGCCTGGAGCTGATTCCACCTGGTAACAGCTTCGCTCTTAAAGACCTTACACCTTACTCAATCTGCAGCAGGAATTTGAAGCAAGATTGTGCGTCTCTTGGGACCATCATGGTCCTCAGATCTCCACTGTGCAAAATAAAAGGGTCTTTGCCAAGGGGAATATTTGTGAGACCTTTTTCTGTGGGGCGCAGGCGCCGCGTACGCTGTCCCATCACTAACGGCTGGCTGACGGTGGGCTCAGCCTTGTCGTGGACGTGGCTGGTTTGGACCCTGTTTCGCGGCAGCCTGGAGAAGCACGAATCACCTGGTTTGTAAGGATTAGGAGGTGGCAACCAGAGCCCTCCCTTTTCCATGAGGGTTTTGGTTTTTTCCTTGTTAACTTAATTTTTCTATTACAAGTGATCAAAACAAAGGCAGGCAATGAAAATTGTCCTTTTTAACTGTGTTTGAAACTGTTCTGAGTGGAGGACATGGTCTTAAACAGACTGTTAGACCTGAAACTACCTTTTGGAGACAGAGAGAGCACAAATGTGTGGTGGTGAAAAATGAACCACTGACCTACAGCTGTCTGAGAGCTGTTGCCTTGGGATGAAGCAGGCTAGTTGAAGCGGAGGGGTGTGATAGCAACATATGTGATTAAGTCCGGTTTCTTTCAACTGTAGGTACTTGAATAACTTTCCATTAGTTTCAACGTGTTGCAAATGAACACAAACTTTGATCTATGATGGGACTTTCCAATCAGTGAGGCCTGAGGTCAAAAAAAGAAAAGCAGTTTGCATCGATGAGACCAGTAGAAAGAATTGAATTCTGAAAAACGACCTGCTCCAGCACTGTTGGAGACAAAAGAGAAGTGGAGGTGGACCTTCGGGAGCCAGGTCAGACGTGGCGTGGATGGCCCAAGCGCAGGGAAAGGCAGTGACACCACTGAGGCTATTCAAGCTCTAAACTTTCACATGACCCTTATTCCAGGTCTAAATCACTAGTAAGAGGGTCTTGACCAGTCTCCTAATTTGAATGAGGAGAGTATTTTGGGGGGGTGTGGCAGGGGGCAGGGTGGGCACAGAACAGTGGGTGGGTGCGTTTACGGCTCCTATTTTCATTAGGGGACTGCTCATGCAGAACCAAAACAGGAAGGAAATAACTTCTTTCTGTAGATATACTGACATTATATTGGCTTCGTTTAAAAACATCCGAGTACCTAAACAGTGTGTTTTATTTTATTGGTTGGTTAATATCTAGATGATACTCCTTATCAGGTTTGACAGGTCGACTTCTTGGCTGAAATGACTTAACAGCATCTCTTTAACACTGAATTCCCAGCTTTTGTTGGTCTGTCTCATAGCCAGGGTGTTATCTAGAGTATGGAATTTGATTTATTTCTGTGCTGGCATGTCCAGAAGAATCTGTGTAAAGAAAACAAACTGCATGTCCCCTTCACAGGGGATCTTGGCTGGTATTTCTCTACCCACTAAAAGCTTTATCACTCAGCCTTGTTATTACCATACTAAACGGAACACTTCAGAGCTTAGCGGCTTAACAAGATAAAAACATGCTTTGCGGTTAATGTGGTTACTGTAGGCATGCACATGGGGCTGGCGAGGAGAGCTGCTCGCTTCCTGCCGGTGCAGCTGCGGATCGGTGGAAAATAACTTTGCTTGATAAAGCCTGTGAAAGCAGGCAACCCAAGCGATATTTTAGCTTTATCAGGGTAACGTGCTGAAGACTGACCTAACGTAGAGGAAAGCATCCCTTCCGCCCCAGCCACCCTGCTGTGTAATTTGTTTCCAAACCAGATTTGCTGTCAGCCAGGATTTATTTCTGTAATTCCTTCTCTAGTCGAGTGCTATTGGGTGCAAGGGTGTTTTCTAATTCCAAGGCACAGATTGGGATTCCCCTCCTGACACCATGTGTTGAAAATAAGCCCGAAGGCTTTTTTCCCCTGTGAGTAATGAGTGCCTTGTGTTGCCTGAGATGTGCAAATTTAGGAAATTTTTCTCCTCTGTATCACTTGCTTTTTGGAAATTTGTGACTTTGGGTACACGACGAAGGCAGATGTCTGGATTCTCAGCTGCTAGAAGTTCACAAGAACTTGATTTCTGGTGTTTCCTCCTCCCCGAGATCCAGGTTTGGGTCCTCAGGATAACACCAAAACGCATACCTTCTCCTGAAATACTTCTGAAGTAGTAAATTTCCATAGGTAGTTCTGGGATCCTTTTCATGGACCTCCCCAGAATTTCTGGATATATTTTAGTTTTATTTAAAGCATAAGAAATACAATAATTAAACAAATCGACAGAAGATGCCCAGCGGCAGCTTTCTCACTTAAGCCCAAGAAGCAGGGCTCATCATGCTTTGCCTCTTCTGAAATTGGTTGGTTCAATGCTTAAGAGGGATGCGGTTGTTCAAGAACATGGTCAGTCCTTTTTTTCTCCTTCCCAAAACTCCCTGGGCCTGGCAACCTCATGAGACCTTTTTCAACCTTCCTAGTCTGTTTTTTATTGTTGCTGTTAATATTCTACGTTTGTTGCTTCCTTTCTCGTCCCTGCATTTTGCTCTTCTTTTTTTTAATACTGAAGGATAACCTGTCCTCCCCCAGTGCAAGCAAATTTACTATTCCAAGGCTCTGCTCAGACAAGCGACTATTTTTAACCGAAGATTTTGTAAGCAAAAAGAATATCCGTCTTCCAGGGCGCTGCTAACGAGGACAGTTTTGTGGTTGTCATTGCATACTCACCTCTTATCAACCGGAGTTGCAGGGAGCTGAAAGCCCAGGCTTCACGGGTCGCAGAGCATCGCTTCCCTGCTCTCTGCATCCCTTCTCAGCCTGGACACCGGGCAAACAAATAACGAGCGTCAGGGTGAGAGGGGTGGCGACGTGGTGTGTCACCGTGCGCAACCACCTCCAGTCTGCGCCTGTGCGTCAGACCATTTCACACCCAGGTAGCAGTACCTTCTCTCGCCAGCTCTTGTATCTTAACACGGTGTTGCTTCTGCTAAAGCTGGCGGTTAGTTAAAGGGTACGCAGGTGTGTATGTTTGAGCGTACGGATTAGTAGTCGGAGCTATAGTTCAGTTTGCCGTGGAACATATTTTTCATGCACACAGCATGCAATACAAAAAGCAGTTCCAGAGCACAGTTCCATCCCAATAATTATGGCAATCTTTCACTCACCAAATGCTTAAGCTCACTCCTAAAGGTTGCAGCGAGGAAGGAATAATATCCAATTAACAAATATTACTATGCTTACAGTTAAGGCAATGTGTGTGCTCTAAGCATCAGGAGCAGGTACGGGAAAGGAATATTGATGAGCAACCTCTTGCATCTTCTGCCTCGTGACCTGTCTAGGAACTTTGACTAAGCACTTATTAGTGCAGCCGTTAATTATCTGTGGGCACTTTAGATTATGCCTCCTTATATAAATAGTTTATAAAGCGTATTCAAGTGTTTCGTTACATAATCCAGGAGTGCAGCACAGACTGGGACCCACCCGGCTGGAGAGCAGCTCTGTGGGAAGGGACCTGGGCGTCCTGGTGGGGGGGAGCTCAGCATGAGCGAACAGTGGCTGCTGCGGCCAAGAAGGCCAACAGGATGCTGGGCTGCATCAAAAGGGCATCGCCAGCAGAGATAAAGAAGTGATTATCCCGCTCTACTCAGCGCTTGTCAGGCCACACCTGGAGTGCTGTGTGCAGTTCTGGTCCCCGCTGTACAAAAAGGATGTGGCCAGGCTGGAAGGGGCCCAGAGAGGGGCCACCAGGATGATCAGAGGACTGGGAAGCTGCCATATGAGGATGGGTTGGAAGAGCTGGGTTTGTTCAGCCTTGAGAAAAGGAGGCTCAGAGGGGATCTCATCACCATGTACCGGTACTTAAGGGGACGGAGACTCCCTTTTTACACGGAGTCCCATGGAGAGGACAAGGGGGATGGACACAAGTTGCTTTTGGGGAGATTCCGATTGGACACCAGAGGGAAATTTTTCACAGTGAGGAGAGTCACCATTGGAATAATGTCCCCAGGGAAGGGGTTGGCTCGGCCACGTTGGACACCTTCAAGAGTCGTCTGGACAGGGTGCTGGGCCATCTTGTCCAGACTGGGCTCTTCCCAGAAAGGTTGGACTAGGTGATCCCTAAGGTCCCTTCCCACCTGGGATTCTGTGATGCCGTGATTCTGTTACAGCTCCTGTGCAATACCCTGTATGATCCTCCCCAGCCCCTTCGGGTGCGGTGTGTACCTAGTGGGCTTGCTCAAACTCTGTGTGCGATGACCATAGATACAGATGAGGAAACGGTGATGAGCTGGTGTTCCTCAGTCCCTTGAAAGGTTACGGGACAGCATGGTACCACGTGTGAGATCTTTGTGGTACGTTCTGTGTGTTACGAGTCAATCTGCCTTTCTGTTCACTCAGAGATGTACAGCTGGTGTGTTTGGAGCTTTGGAAACCTAAAAACACTGCATGAGGTGTTGTGAGGAAAGCTTTCTGCCTGCGTAATCATGAGCCAGTTTGAGAGGGAGCACCCGTTCTCACTCTAGTAGGTCCATATAGCGCCCATTCCTTACAAGGGATGCAGATGAGGAAACGGTGAGGAGCTGGTGCTCCTCAAACCTGCACGTGGCCCTTCCCCAGCACTGTCATCATGCGCACTCTCGGCTCTGCGGGTCTGTTCCAGGCCTGATGGCACCACACATGAGGAGTAGGGGCAGTTCAGTGAGTTATGTGCCTTGCTCATGGCTGGTGGCTCCAACAGTCACATCCACAGGTGAGTCCTGCCAGGGACATGCTCGCTGTGTGAGTAACTCCAGTTCATCCATTATGCAAATTGTTTGCAACAGTGAAATGCTAAAACAGCAAAAAACGTTTGAATTTTGTACAAAACACACACTTTGCATTACCTATACAGATTGCAATGTATCTTATTTTAATTAAATACGGAATGCAAATTTTAATGTCGTGATACAAAGTAGTTGACTTGCAATATTTATGTAAGCCTCATTTCATAAAATTTGAATTTCATATTAATTGATTCCCCCCCCCCCCCCCCCCCCCCCGTTGATTGTAGCTTTGGAAACTTTTTGGTATATATCCATTGAAATTTGTCTCACTGGTTGAAAACACAGAGGTGGACTCAGTCCACATTTAGCTGCAGAAAAGTTTTACAGTCTGTGGACTCTCTTCTTGCAGAGAACGTGACACAGGAGTCAGCTGTTACCCTCTGCTGACACCGGGCAGCATCTCAGTTAAGCATAGAGTGGTTTTTGGTGAGGCACTGCCCTAATATTCCAGGGGTTGAGGTTCTGTTATCAAACCTATGTTTGAGACCTTAACTACGTGCCTGGCGCTTAGCTGAAGTTGCTATGTGTGCATGGCAAGGTGCAATCAGCTAGTTAGACTGAGCTTGAGTGTGACTAGACTTTGTGGTCGGTCTAAGCCCACCTCTAGCTCTCATCTTGCTGCCCAGCGGAGCAGCACTTGAGGAGCCTCTCAAGGCACCGTCGTCTTCTGTGCTTCGCTCCCGGCTCCTCGAGGAGCTCCTGCAGTGCCGTGTGTTGTGATCAGGTGACGTTGAAGGTCTAGAAGTGCCTGGTGGGGTGTCAGAATGAGTTTTTAGTCAGAGTTTGAACGTTTAATAATATAGATTTCTCAGGACAGAAAAAAAAATATAGAGGAAAAAAATAATGTAGTGAAATAATTGCTATCTCTGGAAATTTCAATTATCAGTCAAAATATCCTGAAATCAAAACCTTACTGACATTCAGCCTCAATTATATAAAAACCATCGGGGATATGGAGTATGTTCATATAAATGAGGTCTCTGATAACTGAGGGAATTTTCAATGTACTTAACGGATGTCAAGAGACTTGACCCTGTTTTGAATACCAGGGAGTTTTGGATAATTGAAGTTTGGATAATCTAGGTTGAACTGTAGAATTTAGCAAATTAAGATAACGTTGAGAGTCTGCGTGAGTTCATTTTAGTTCTGACAAATGAAACCGGTTTCACTAGCCTGCGACGCGCAGTGTGCCACAAGCTGCAGTTAGCCAAGGCATCGCGTACGACCTCACTAACGCCCTCCTGCCCAGCCTCTGGCTGGGTCCGTAGGCAGAGACGAAGGGTGATTTAATTTCTCCAGATTGCATATAGCACATGCTGCCAATAGGGCTTTGGGTTGGTACGAGGGTGACTTCTGTGACGAGGATTTTTGAGTGCTTTGAAGCGAGCGGAGGCTGGTGAGTGTTGGCAGCGCGGCAGGCCGTGCAATGGCTATTGATGATAATGATATGGCTGATGAGAGACGATGCAAGACGGGAAAGTGCAGTTCTCGCAAGACTGCGGTTCCCACTGTCGTCTGATGTCCCTAGGGCACACGTGTTCGTCCTCCTCTCCTCTCTTCCCTCTTCCGTCGACATACATACTTTAAATGAATATTTTAATATGTTTCTAGATTTCCAGGAAGAAGGGGGAGGAATAAATTTTTAAAAATTAATTACTAGTACAGTGGTTTAAGGATATTTGAGGTGTAAGGTTTGTGGGGAAACATACCAGCCTGCATTAAATCAGCTGAGAGCAGTTACCAAAACCTGACAAGCTCACAAAAATGTCTTTATCTGACAGGTCTGAACAGACTCAGTGCCTGGAAGTTTGTTTTCTCCTGTCTTGTTATAATGAGAAGCAGTACCTCTCTCTCCCTAACACCTTTGGTCTGACTACTAGAACCTGAAATATTTCCGGAGAGAAATACCGAGGGGCAGGAGAGATATCCGTGGAGTGACAGTCTAGGGGACTCCTGGGAGCTGTTGTCATTTTCTTGCTCAGCTGCAGCTCTTGAGCAAGACTGTTGACATCGGTAGGACTTTGACCCTAAACTTTTTAGCAATTCGGATCTCAGTGTGTCTTCGACTGTAATGCTGAGGTGTTAATTCTTCCTTTACTGACCGTGGAGGGAAATATTAGTTAGATGCTGTAGCGCATAGGGAGCACTTAAAAATGGATTGTATGAGAGGCAGTGGAGGCATTTTTGTGTGAGGCATATATGAAATATTTGGCTGGTATGTTGTGTATCGCAAAATCATCTTCTCATCTTTCAAAAAATATGTACTTGTTCTTAATATAAGCCCTTTTGGCAATAGGAGGGTAGTGACAACATGGTAACCGGTGAAGGCGTTCTTCGTGAGCATTTTAACTTGACACAGGCTCCATCTGTCTGCAGGAGTGTTTATCAGAAAGCACAACTGATACATAACAAGAGTGGAAGGATGCAAGAGGCAAGTGGACTGTGTTAGTTTTATTACACTAGAGTCTGGAAACCCCAGATCACCCTGGGGCTCCATGGTGCTGGGCTTTGTATAACCCCCTACCTTCTAAATAGCCAAGAAAGTAAAAAAAAAAAGGTGGAATAAAGGAAAGGATTGGCCTCTTTTATAGATGGGAATGGAAGCATGGTGTCGTTGAGTAACATGCATAAGGTTAAACGAGAAAGTAGAGACTATGAACCTCCCCAGCTCCAGGCTTAAACACAGAACTGTCCTCCCCTCTTGGATCTCACTTTGAAACCCATTATATTAGAGCAGAGGGAAAATTAACCAAGGAGGGTTATCTAATCCTCCACCGCAAGAGCAAAAAATGCTCAGTTATGGAGAGACTGAAAGATGAGACGCAGCAAAACTTCAAACAGGTTCTCTAGAGGATACTGGCTAGGTATCAGAGGCTTGTCAGAGAGCTGATAGGAAAGCAGCGTGTATCAAAGCACAGAGGGGAGACACGAGGGGTAGTTTAGCCCAAACGTCAAAGGGGGCTGCTTTAGGGAAGAAAAAATAGAAATAAAAGAAGCAGTATGAATCTGTAGGTGTGTGGTAGCTGGAAAGATATCCTCACCCTTACAGCTCTATTAGAGATAGCTTTCCTTGCAAACATCACCAAAAAAGGAGGCTAGACAACGCCAGCTATTTTCTACAGCAAAATTACCATATAGAGAACCGCAGGGAAAATGCCCGAGACCGCAAACTGTAAACAAGCTGAGCCACTGGCAGGCTTAAAAACCAATGTTTTTTTAAAGTGTATGTTAAAACCAACTTTGTTTACTTAATTGCAATAGAACATTGTATTTTCCTTAAGAGAAAATTGAGAGAACCTGGAGGGCGATTCTGTGGTTTGCAATAAATAAACACAAATGTGAAATAGAACACTACCCAAATTACGAAAAGCTAAGTACATGAAACGCCCCCAGTGCAAACTTGTCATTCAAGCGCCAACTGTCAAGGGCTGGATACTTTTCATAAAGCATAGTTTTAGCCTTTATCTTAATGTCAGTGCTTTGTTACGATTGACCTTCCTCTGGCTGGAAGCCCACTTAAACTAAACAATACTATTCTGTTCTGAAGAGAGTGAATAGAGAAAGCATTGTTACTTGGTAAAATGTCTTTGGCCTGAATCCCAGATGGGAAGGAAGTGGTGTAATTACTGCACTCGATACCGAGCACTGTAGGGGCATGTAAGGCAACCAGCCTGCAGTGAACAAGGAGCAATCCTACACCTCTGCTGACTGCGAGACTCTACTAACTAAGCAGTTTTCATATGACTCTCTCATTTGTTCTGCTTAAGCAAAAAATATCTGCACTTGACCACTGTAAATCACAAACGCAAACCAGGCTCCCTAAGCCTTAAAGGCGCCTGCTCAGCTCACCGTGGCTCTTTGGCAGTGGTGAGCGCAGTCACACTAAGCTGCTTGGTTTTTTTGGTTCTTTACCTGTCAGAGGTAAGCCATATTCTGTTCCAACTCCTACAAAATGAGCTTCTGATCACTACTCCACTAAATATAGTCTACACTATGAAATGTCTCTGATCCCAGTGCTAGAATCTCTGCTTTTGAACTTCTCGCAATGTATAAACGGCATTTTAACAAGGGTATTTATTATGATATGAATTTCCCTGAGCACTGTTTTTTATAAAATAGCATAGGAAGCACATTCGTTACAAAGCTTTACCATATTGTGATGGGAGACTTCTCTTTTAAGTGGAAAATGAACTCAGTTACGCTACTGTGATTCAGTTTTGTCTTAAAAGCATCTCAGCAGAAGTGGGGAAGGTGAATTATTCCAGATGCTGTAACTGCCCATTGCAAGAGATGCTTTTTGCTCAGTCTTAACAGAAATGGGCAAAGGACACGGGAAGAACTATTATTGCTATTTTACAGAGAAGTAACACAGACGTGCAATTACTTACAGCCGCTTGGGAGGCTTGACATAACCAGGAACGAAATGCAGCCTCCTGGAATGCGATCCAGGTGCTTTTCTCCCCAGGAAAAGCTCCAGTTTGGAAAAAGGCTTCACCATGCTGAGTGCCATCCAAAAATGAGACACGGGCGAAGTCCCCATCCCAACAGAAACCCCCCCGGGAGAGAAGGTGGCAAAGCACGCGGTGTGGATTTAATCTTAGTTCAAGAGCTCTGCCTCCTGATGTGAGCCGTACAAAACGAAGTGCAGCCTCGCTTGGAGGGTATGAAGTGTGGCATGTTCAGGACTAATCTAAATATCTAGGGAAGTGAGTAAATAGATCCTAAAACATGCATTTGCCTTGCTAGTCTTATGAGGCTTGATTCAGTTGATGAGCTAAATCGGCTGTAGACGTAGCGGGGTTTGGTATTCTAGATAGTATTTTTGCTGCTGGTTTGTACCAGCGCCTGTGAGTCCTTACACTAGTGTGCTTGCTGTGGCTGATGGACCGCATAGTTCTGTTCATTGTATTCATTAACATTTACGTTCTGTTAAGGCTAGGGTCCAGCTATCCTTCAGAAATATATAAAAGGCGGTGGGAAACTCTTGCCTGACTCTGCCGTCGAGCGCATGCTCGGACTCCATGACTTATTCACTCTGTTGTGGCTGGAAATGTACAGCAAGCCCGGGGGGGCTTTGCCCCGTTTTTGTGCACTCTTCATTAGGAGCTCCTTGGCCTTTAAGCAAAGTACAGCCTGACTGGCTTAACTCCACAAAAGATGAGCCAGTTGAAAAGAGCTTTCCAACCGTAATACTTTTAATCTGGCTGCAAAAAAGGGTTGGGATCTAGTGAACTCCTGCAGCCAGGGAAGGGGCCAAAGTGGTCACGACTTAGCTTGGGAGAAAGATACTCTGCCTTGCCTCCAAGGTGTGACACATCTTCTCTCCTTTCTTGTGATGAATCATTCAGTTTTTGAAGAGGAAAAACATAGGTTTCTCATTTAAATACAAAGCTCCCTGGGTCCCATTTGTTTTCCATGGAACCTTATCCCTTGGAAGTAACGCGGAAAGTGTTTTATTTCCCCGGATCTGCACTGGAAGTGCCGTGTTTTGAATGGATGCTTTGTTTCAATGCGAAAGAGGCATCTCCAGCAGTTTTCTGGGTTCCTGATGTGTTTTTGAACGGCATCCAAAGTTTGGGTCAGGATAGACAGGAAGCCAGATGGGGTTGTTTCTGTATTTTCTGAGTCAAATCGCTTCCCATGCTATAAGGAGTTTTAGTCTCTGGAGGCCCCAGCTGCAATGGAGTCAGAGCTTTTAATTCCTGCAATGCTGACAGATCTCCCAGCCGCTGGGTCGAAGACATGTTCTTGCCTGGTGGAGCGGACAGCGGTATCCTGCCTGTTTGCATGGGCGCTCGTTCCTGGAAAACTTTTGCGAAGGCTTATGTGTGGTCCAGCAGGAGCGAAAGCTTTGGTGCCATATGCAGAAAGATGTATGTTTTCATGCGTACGGTGATTATTTGAGACAATCACTGGTTTAGTGCTTAGCGTTCCTCGGGGACCATTCTTTCATGGTAGCCAGTGTTTTCTAAAGGCCCATGCACTTAGACAGAGGACATGGCTGGAAGTCAGCCATGGCGATCAAGATTAAATGGAAAAAGATGCAGGTTTTTCAGAATTTTATTTTTTAGGATAATCTTTTTACTTTAACACTTTCACAGAGATCACCGTTGATGTGCACAGAGACGTTTTAGCAAGGAAGCATTCTACCAGCGTGGCTGTGCTTTATTGCTGGTAGAATTATTATTAGATTAGAGAGAAGATTGCAGCCAAGGGAGGGGGGAGTTCAACGGGAGCTGGAATTTGGATAGATCTGGAGGGGACGACTCATTGCTTGAATTGCTGCTGGTAATGAAATTGCTTTTGACTAGTCGGAGGGTGCCGCTGGCCTCCAGTATGCTGATTATATCTACAGTGCTCAGGTTGCTATTGGGTGATGATAGGGAATCCAAAAGGCTCCATCTTATTTGTTTTTGCTTAGGCTGGGTTGGTTATACGCGAACAACAACATGCAGAAGGTAAAGCAGGTTCCTAGCAGCGATGTTTGGGGCATTGAACACTTCACTGGCAAATCCTGTTCGCCAAAACAGAGAGGAAATTGGTTGAAAACACTAAAGATAGTGACTGTTTGGGGCATTTCGTGCCTGGCCTTTGCATTTCTGTGGTGGGTGGGTTGCTGCTAGCTGCGATCCTCTGTGCCTGCATCACTGCTCCTACCGGGTCCTGCTTCAGCTGGGCCTTCCCAGCTCAGCAAGGGCAGTTTCCCTGCTGGCACCTTGGCTTTTGGCTTTGTAGGGCTTTGGTGTGCAGTGCTGGATTGGGCCAGGAGTCCCCAGGTGGAGCCGCTGCGGGTGAGAGCAGCCGCCAAGGACTCTCCCCTCCTTCAGTTGCCGAGGGGAAAAGTGGCCAGTTCTGGCAAATTTTCAAAACTCTGGAGGGTGAAGCACCAATTCAGTGAAGACTCTTGAAGACCTGCTCTCTAACTGTGCCTTGTGAGTAGCCTGAGGCAGGGCTTTGCCCGCTGCGGGTGATGTGGATGCTCAGGGAAGTGGGCCAGCGCTGCCCCATCCCTAGGGATCCCTGGGAGCTGTGAGCAGCTGCTTTTCTAGGTGTATTCTTGGAGGCAGAGCCAGACACGCATTTGAGTGATCCGCGCTGACCCGAGGTACAGGATTCACCGTATGTGTGACAGGCAGGGCAACACCATGCAGTTTGGGCAAGAACCTGAAGGGTTGTGTCCAACAGTTTGGAAAATATTTGGTCTCTCGCTAGGACAGTCTCATGTGACAAAAGATGAGGTTTTAATTACTGTCCCCTCTTCCCATACTGGCCCGTTACGAGCAGCTGACTCCTTTTGAATGGAGAGCACTCGAGTGTGATTTCCCCGCCCCCCCCCCCCCCGCCCCCCAACCTACTTTAACTAATTTTCAGGATGCTGGCAATTGACATGCATTATTTATACTGCTGCAAAGCTCGTATTTGGGATAAGAAATCCTACTGCCAGGCTTCCTGCTTCTAATAAGCATTCCTTTCACTGCATTATCTCCTCACACAGCCCAGGGCTGCTCTTGCCAGGGACCCAGCTGCTGTTACTCGACGACTTTGTGGTGTGGGGAGCCTGACCGGCGTAGCGGATCTGCTAGCTCGTGTGCTGCTCATCAGCACAGAGACACAGGCTCCTACACCAGCGAAAGGAGGGGGGTGAGGCAGAGGCAGAAACCGCTGTGCGATTGAGTGACAGAAGTCCTGATTTTCCATGACCTGCTGTCTTGTGTTGCTACTCGAACCTGTGCAACCTGAATTTAAAATGCTTCCATCTTCCTCCCCCCGCCACCGAGTCTGGATGACAACAGAAGGTGAAACAGGAGGACAGCCAGCGCAGCCCCTGGAACAAAATGCTTTGAGGTTCCTAAATCTGTCTCTGTCACACTGGATCAATTGCCAGGGCCTACGCCGCCACCTTTTCTTGTTCATTTGGAAGATAACTCATTCCTTAACAGCTGAAATGGCTTCTGACAAACCTCCCCTTTGAAAATTGTGCTCAAGGACACTGCTCTTCCACTGTTTGCACAGTCAAAAATATTCTGGGAAGGATTTTTTTCTTCCCCCCTCTCTTTTATCTGAGGCAGCATAATAAAATACCTTAGATAAACAAATTTATTCTTGGAGGGATGTTTATTAAGCACTGGCAATCCCTACAATAAATAATTTCTCTGGGAGGAAAAAAAAGAAAAGGCAAGTAGAAAGTAGGCCAAGGAAGTTATTTGAGTGCAGGGGATAACACGGGGAGCGAAGGACGCGGAGGCTCCTCTCGGCTGCGGGGGTTCGGATGCTCCTGCAGTGCCATCTGCAGGGGGGACCCGCGGGGGCCTGGGGCAGGAGGGGTCTGAGGATGGGAAAGGATTTGGGAAAAGCAGAGCGACGGCACCTGGCATAGGATTCCCCCGTGGGAGACACTGTACAGACCCGTGGCAGAAGGTCCCAAACAGCTTAGGTTGTACGTCAGCAGCTGGATGATGAGTGCAAGAAATCAAGCAATAATATGTGAGAATTACTGGTCTCTTCTGCTAGCTGAGAAACCGAAGGTGGGTTTCAAGGCAGGAGGTGTGGGGGAAACGGTTCGCATCAGTTTGAGACCTATATTTTTGTTTTTAGTTTTTTCAGTGAAATGAAAACCACAAAACTTTCATTTTGGGTCAACCTGAAATGTTCGGTTACCTCCAAAATGAAACCTTCTGTTTTGATTTGGGGTTATTTAACTCCGCTCTTCCTTTTTCCTCTGAATTTAGGTGACTTTTAATGTGAAAAAAACCTCAAAACTCTTCAAACTGAGAAGCCAGAGAGTTTCTTTTTGAAAATATTGAAGGGATAAACTTCATCCTTCTCAAAATGAGGCCTTTCATTTCAACAGTATCCTGAAATGCAATATCTTGAACTCTTTTTTTCAGTTTCCCTCCTCGCAGCAACCTTCCTGCCCCTCACCCTGTTTGCTTCAGCGCTTGACAACCATTTGCCAAGTTCATCTGCTGTTCCGTTAGATCTCTTTAAACCTCAGTTTCTCAGCAAATTCATTATCTGTCAAACTTCTAATCTCTTTCCTTGGACGAATGCACCATTTTACTGGTAAAGAACTGAATTATAAAGTGACTTGTCCCAGCTTATGTTAAAAAATATGTGGTGGTTCCCCTGAGACCTGGTCCTCCACCCCACAGCCCCCTCTTCCCTTAAAAGCTGGAAAGTGCAGTGCCTCAGTCAGCTGATGTGTAATAAAACATAGCTGTCACGTAATGGGGCTGCATGAGGATGTGATGCTCCAATGTGGAAAGAAATTGGGAGAATTATGTTTTCTTTGAGAGGCTATTGTGATAAATGGTGTCCACTGCATAGCAGAGGTCGGCTTGGCCACTGAACACAGCTGACCTCCTGGGAAGTTGTTGAATGGGAAAGGTGAGGAAGATCCTTTTGGATTTACCATTAACAAGTGATTTTGAGGCTTCTATAGTGACCGAGGTTAGATAAAGCTCCAAGAAGGTATTTTTGCCTACGCGTAAGAGCAGCTGGTGAAGTTTGACACAGAACGTGAGAACCCCAAGAAGACTCAGGTAAGGAGAAGTGTGGCAGCCTTGGGATATACTTTCTCGGTGCACTTTGGGATTTTCAAAGAGGCTGATGGAATACCAAAACCCCGCTGGAATTTATTCTTGCAGTAGGAGTAGGTCTTCCTGAGAGCCAGTCTACAGCAGCTTGATTTGACCTTCTGGTAGGCTGCTCTAAACCTCTGCACTGTACCTTTTGTGGGTGTGGGGAAGCTCACAGGCTCTTTCTGTTCAGAATGCTGCTTGAAATGCCCTTTGGCCGTCTGCTAGCTCTGAAGTTTGTCAGGAACAACTGGGCAGTCGCCGACTGCAGCCTTCGCGTCATTGCTCTGAGTCTCCATCTGTAATGGAGTTTTTGTATCACTTTTTTTTTCTAAGGAAGAGCCTGGACTTAACGCCAGTTACACCAGGTCAATCTCAAGAGCTACTGCCGGCAAGAATGGATAGACAAGTGACTCTGGCTAAAACCATGCCTAAGCTTAAAATACAAAAGGGAAGTGGGTTTTGGCCAGAGGGAAACCCCAGCTTTTCAAGGAAAGAAGATGAAATTAGAATGCTCGTAACTGAGAGAAACAGGGACGCGGGCTGAGTTCTTGTCCGTGGATCTCAAGTACAGAGCAATTTGCTTTATGCAACTGGTAGCTGGGGGTTCCCGTAGGCCAGACCATGAGCGAAGGTGAAAGAGCAGCTCCTGCTGCCTGCTGGTGATCATGCACCAGCTCAGGAGGTGGCTCAGGGTGCCTAAATGTTGCTGGTGATGCCAGCACTCGTGAAAGAGGCCTTTCCACCTCCGTGTAGATGCGAAGCAGCGGGAAGACTCTTATTGCTGCTGAGACAGTGCAAGAAATCTCAGTTCTGGGAGTGTCTTGAACTTTCAGGTTCTGAGGTGGAGAGGGAAAAGAGAGAATCAGAAATGGAAAGAGATTAATTCTTGAAGCCTGTCTGCATTTTTTTACATAAATTCTGCTCTGAATCTGGACATGTATGGCACAGGCTACAAAAATCCCTGCTTCTGCTGTAGGCAGAGCAGAGGATAAATATATATGGATGAATAAACAAGGCAAGTAATCCAATCTCATTGCTAGTATTCAGTTCCTGCACTGTTGCTCTAGGCAACCAGCTTGAGTGGGGATATTGTCTATAACCTTAAAAACTGATTATAGGCTACTTCACTGCCTCATACTGTCTTAAAGAGGATTAGAAGAGAGTGTAAAGCTGGCTTAGGCACTATGTTAACAAAGCCTCAAAGGCATCTGCAGATTTCCTTGTTCGTGAAGTGATTAACTTATTTAGTAACTGTGAAAAAATGCGAACATTCGGGGAGCCAGACTGGTAATAATTAAGAGATGTAATTCTGCCGTCCTGAGCCTTGCTGGGGCTGACAACCGTCTCTGTTTCACGTGAACGCATCTGGCTTTGTTTCAGGGGCGCGGGGTTGCTCTGCATTCAGGCTCGTACAGGTTTCCTCCATTGTTTTTCAGCTGGAGGGGAAGGAGCGTGCGCGTTGGAGAGGAGGGGGGCTCCCCCTTGTTAGTAGTGCCTTAGTAGTGCGTTTCACCGCTCCGAAGTGCTGTCTGGGACCCTGACGGGTCCGTGCTTGGATCGAGGCATTTCAGATGAGCGGCGGCGGGTGTGCGGGGGTAGGGCTGGTGACCTGTGCCCATGGGAGGAAGCACGCACCAGCACTTTCCTTCCTCCTTCAGCTGCTTTTAAACTAAAGAATTAAAATGGCAATGAAAAACAACACCCTTCTCCTGAGCTGAAGCGTGCTGCTTTGGGGCAAACACAGAGCAGCCAAAGGAGCGGGTGCCAAGTGATTGTAGATGGTAGGTGAGCCAATCCTGATCTCGGTTCCTGACAGTTTGACAGAAAACCTCAGCAAAAGCTTTTCTTTGATGATGACAAGGCCAGCAGGCCCACCGGAGAGGGCTGTGCCGGGGGCCTCATCTCAGATGGTGCTAACGAGGAGGAGGCACTTTGGCTCCATGAAGCCCCTCTGCTGCCCTGGCCCCTGGGCAGCTCTGCCTTTAGCTCGGTGCTGGGTTCCCATCAGCAGGTTTGAACTGGGGCACTGCTTCCTCATGGAGAAATCCCACAAGGCTGTGGCAGGAGGTGGCGTTCCCCGGCTGTACGTTTGGGTCAAGACTCATCCGTTCTCCCTCAGCTCTCATGGGAAGCTTGTTTTCAGCTTTTGAGATTCACAGGCATTTGTCTCCCTCTGCGGAGAGGAGGAATAACCTCTCTTGTGTGATTGCCCGCAGACGGATCCCACATGGGGATGGATCACAACATGTCATTTGTTTTATCTCCGGCCTAGGGTGCTCTCTCTCAAATCGCCTCAGGGCACGCTCATTCTGGTTTATGAGTGTGCCTCCTCCGCTCAGCTTGCTTTTGTAATTGAAAATAAAAGCAGGTTTCTTTAAAAAAATTAGCAAGAAAAGTCCCAGTACAGCATGACTGGCAATAAGCGTATCTCTCCGGGTTCTGAGAAAGGTATCTTTCTTAGTGGGCAAAGGTTTGTATTATGAAGAATAAAAATAAATACAGGGTAGACCAAGTTTTCTGCCAGCCTCAAAGCTCTCATCTTTTTAGTCTGAAAGGTTAGAATGATCACAAGTCTCAAATAAATCATATTTTAGGAGAAAAGGTTCTTTTTGTGAGGGTGTTCTGTCAGTCTTTCCAAGAGCACATCCTTATCTTCTCAGAAGATTTATAGAGCTCATCCGCCCCAGTGTTGTGTAGTTTTTATGGGTATCTGCCCACGTCTTCTCATGTCTCTGTGCAAAATCATGTGCTTATTCATGGCTTTCGCTTCACGTATAGACTCCCTATAAACCCATCCAGGACATGTGTGACAAATCGCTGGCTCCTCTGGGCTTATTTCTCAAAAGAGTCCCAGTATAGGCTTAACGACATTCAGAAATAATATTTGTACAGGTGATAAGCCATGACTGCACACTCATGTAGTCGAAGGGAGGAGAGCTTTAATAAAAACGTCTTTGTAACCATCAATATGCTGCACAGTTTTAAGGATTTGCTCTATACTTGAAGAAAGTTTCCTCCTGCACTTGCTAGCATGGTGCTGGCTGTAAGACCTTCCTTCCCCTTTCAAAAATGATTAGAGACTAGTGATTTCAGTAGTCTAACTTGACCATCTCATGAGGGTCAGGCGCCACAAGTGTGAAGCACCCTGCTTGACAAATAAGGCTTTTTAGAACTGAAAACATGCAAAATTTTGGGGTACTGCTGGATATGTGGGCTTGTATCTGTCCTGCAAGTAAAACAAGGAAAAGTGTTTTACTCGTTTGACGCAGCGTGTCTTTGACTTCAGTGTGTTCTCAGCCTGTGAAGATCTTCAAACACGGCAAGGATGAACGAGAGATCTTGAAAGTGAAGATGAACACCATCACCAGCCTTCTGGATGGATCCTTCGTTTTTGTCGGGCCTGAGCTGGCCAAGCTACGAGAACTCTTCTATGGATGCAAGGCCTGCACTTCACTTAAGACTTATAACTTTAAGTTTTAACCCCAGGCCAATGTTTTGTTGCTTAGTGAGATGATTTAATTAATTCATACAGAAGCTTCAAGAGAATCTGGATTAATAATAGAAAAAACGAAGAGATAAGAGAATTCCCTGTGTCTTTATAGCGCTCTGTAGTTAAAACTCAAGCTCTTTACCATCCCAAACTTACATGTGTGTAATGAGCCAGGAAGATGACAATAATGCCTTCAGAAGGGAAAACAGGTAGTCTGAAGAAGTAACATAAGAACAATTTCAAACTGGGAATTGTTTTAAAAGAGCTTTTTAAACGCTTCATATTGAATCAATATGGGAAGGTGGGTGAGGCCTGTTGATAGTCCATGAGCTTTCGGTGAGTGGATGGAGATACGTTTTGATCTCAGAAGAGCGGAAGGGCACTTCGTGTCTTCCATCTCTCCACTTGTTTTTCTGTTATTGCTTCAGCCCCAGATACAGGATGGGCTTTTCAAAGTCACACAGCCTTGACCCGTTCACTTTGTCACCAAATTCCACTCAAACATTGAAAGTTCTGCCTGCCTTTCTATTTCTCTTTCCCAGGAGAGGGGAATTCATGAGAGTGAATGGAAAGGCAGGGCTATTGGTTTCAGGAAAACAATTAGGTGTGCTTCCCCACTTAGCTTCTCGCAGGAAAATAGGTGCTTTCAAATGCTGCTCTGGTGTTAACAGCTCTTCTAAATCTGTAGCTCTGGGTGTTTCATTCAACATCTCTGGGAGAAAAAGAAGTAGCATCTTATGGATGAAGAATCTCCATTTTAACCTCTACAAATGTCAATTGTTCTAAACCTATATGCAGCACTCTAGGATCAGGGCTTACTCACCAGTTATTAACTGCATCCCTTGCTACACTTGAAAATACATTCTCAATAAATGTTGGCTGGAAAACAGCTCAAGTACTTGGTGGTTGTTCCAGCCCTATCTGGTTTCTTCCCCTCCTCTCCTTTTTTCTGAACCACTGTGCATTAACAGTGTTCCCATAATGATATCAATTTTATCCACTTCCCAGCAGACCAGAAATATTTAGCATGTTTAGTGGCTCCCAGCGTATGCCATGAATTCATCCGGGTTAGTTGATTCTCATCTTTAAAAAACCTATAGTAGGCAAGGTGTCAGATTTTTCTGTCTTGATTCACTGGACATGTATTTATGTGCAACAAAGACTAGTCTGCTCCTTTCCCATGTGTCTGGGCAATGTCAAAAGGCAATTACTATTTTGGTTTGGACTAAGAGGTGACTTGGCCAAGAGAGATTTCATATCTCAAGGTCTGCTTCTCTAAGTCATGGCTCTTAAATTAATTCGCTTAGGATACTGTGGGCATCCAGCAGCAGTGGGTGCAGGCATGGGAGGTGGTGGGAGGAGTGCTTGCATCAGGTAAGGTCCTCCAAATGTTGCCTGAGGAAGTGGCCTCGCACAGCCTGCTTCAGCCCAATACCTGTGTTCATTTTCAGGGGAATTCCTGTGGGCACGTGGAGACCTTGCTAAGGAGAGAAACCTAACAGAATGAAGTATCCAAGAAACGCACTGCAATTTCATTCTCCCCGCACTTAACCGTGTGTCGTTCCTGCTAAGACCTCTACAAGAGGGGCTGAATGAGGTGCCACGGTGAACATTTCTCTGGACATGCAGCGGTGTCTGTTGCACACGCAGACGTCTCCTGAAGAGCAATAGCTCCTTACGCCAGGGATGCTCAGCAGAGCTAAAAAGCAGCGGCTTTTATGAGAGTCCTGGAATAATACTTTAGGCCTGGTTCAAAACCACATTTTTAATGAATGAGTAATCTTTTCCTCTCTTTCTAAACTGTTAGCTCCTCAAAACACGAAGGGGAGAGGCAGGGAAATTATTTACCTCCCAGCCGGAGGGCTGACCAGCGGATCCAGACTAGGAGGTTGACAAGCTGAATGTGTCACCCACTGCTTGGGCAGGGAGAGAGATCCTGCTCCTTCCCTCTGAGAATAACAGACGTGCTCCCTCCACCTGCGAGGAGAATACCAGTGTGAATCATTTCATCCCTTCCTCCTCCTGGGATTCGTTTATGTTGAGTTTTAAAGCTATTCCGCGGCTGAAACTCAACTGCCCATCCATGCTCTCCTTTGGCTGTAGATGGAGCTGTGGGGGGAATTGATTGCCTTCCAAAGCAAACAGCCCGGTCCTGTGGTCCGGCCAGGCTGCAGCAGCTGCAGCAGGAGGCAGGAGAGGGGGAATATTAAAGATATTGAGTTGGGTTATGGTTGGCAGCCCCTCTTTGGGGATGAGCTGATGATCTTCCAGGTGTGTCCATCAATCTGCACATGGTGCAGCATGAGGGAAATGGTTAAACAAGATAAACCCCACTAACATCATCCAGACCAGGTGGCCTGGGTGCCCATGACATCTCTCTAACTTAGGACTAGTTAACACATCCTCTTTTACCCATACTCTTGCCTTTTACACGTGCTCTCTCTGTTAGGTATTCCTTGAATCTCTACATTTGCCCAGTAAGCTGTGGCAGCTTCCCAAGGAAACGTCTTATTTCAGTAGCTGGGGTGTGCTCTGTGGTTGTATTCAGTAACAGTGAGGCCCAAGGTCTCCCAACGTCCATGAGTAGGTCAAAGAATCTGCTTTTATGCCCCGGGTGTGTAGGGCAGGAGGCCTTGATTTTTTTCCCAGCGATAACAGACATCTCATATGGCGTTGGGCAAGTCATTCAATGACTTTGTACAACATTTCTCCACTTTGCAGTGTGTATTACAATCTACATCTGTTTTTGTCAGCTAAGAACAAGCTCTTTAGGACCGTGGATTTCTTCCTATGTTTATGTGTAGCTGTGTCATAATTAGGGTCTCTGGGTATTGCCGTAATTTCCGCTCTAACATCACCAAGTTATACTTGAATAAATTACACATCACAGATATTAGATGCTTAGCTCAGTTTCAGTGCAAAATAAAAAGCTCAAATGACGGTAACTTAAACTGGCAATAAAATAGCCAGCATTACACTTGTAAATACTTAATTTGCAAACGTTTAGAGAATTAGGCACCTGCTATAAATCCTTATCGCGGGCTTTGCACCCTGTTGGTAATCGGTGAGCTATATCTCACTTCATTATGCATGAATGTGTAATTTTCCAAAAGCATAAACGTGGTCTCCAAGGGCACGCACATTAATAGCATTCGAATGAACCAATTTGTTTCCTACCCAATGTGTTTATCTTCCAGCTCTTCGTTGCGAGTGCCAGTGGAAAGGTTAATGGCTCACAGTTACCTGTCAAATGATGCACTGATTTAACCTCTGTGGCGTCTGGATTTTTTATTGTCTTTGGCCTTTAGCATGTTGAAAGTCAACAGCTGCATCCTGTACGTTAGCGGGGATGTAAGAGGGTCGTCTTTAAAGTATTGCACATGTCCAGGATTAAATGGGATCCTGTTCCCCTTGTGCTTGTTGCGGCCCTGATTCATTGGGCACACGATGCTTTGGGAGCACCTGTGCTTGCTTCAGCAGAGTCTTTATGTCATTTTAAACACACTAATAGCCACCGGAGCGGCTGGGTCTGGTCACCTGCCAAAAGTCAAGCAGCTCTTAGCTGAATCCATGCACATCATTTCCCAAATCAGTGGAAATACCTGGGCAGCAGTGAAAGGAATACACAGCCTGAAAGGTACTATAGTCTAATGGAAGGGATTAAAAGGTAGGTGGGGCAAGGTAGGTGCTTTCAGTGGTAACTGAACCACTGTGCAGCGCATCTCATTAAGGTTATGTTAAAGTTTGCAAAGATTTGATGTTAACCAGGGTCAATTTTGACAAACTGGGTGGGTGAACCCTGTGGTTTAAAAAAACCTAAATTATATGCAAAATTTTGCCCAGTTTTGATGAACAAATCAAATGAAAGGTGCTTTTATCCCCACAAAGTTATGGTGGGAAACGCATGGTTTTGTAAACGCAGAACCCATCATAAGTCAAGTCCAGTTAAGAAAAGCACAATCAAACAGGGAGGTTTCTCCTAGGGTTGAACAAAAAATTGCCAGTGTCCTGAATTTTTGAGGAAGAAGCCGCATGAAAAAGCCACTGTGAGGACTGGTAATACAACCATATTCCCTGTCAACCCAGCCGCTGACTGTCTTCCAGGACAATCTGGAAGAGCCAAGAAGGCATTTAGAGATTATGTAGTCCTCTCCCTATCTTGAGGCAAAGCAGGAGAAACGCCTTCCCTGGAGGTGTGTGCTTTCGAATCCAGCCCTCGTTGCTGCCGGCGGTCAGCACACCAGTCACCCCAGTTGCCCGTGCGAATGCCGTTCGTGGGCTGCGTTTCGCTTGCCCGGTGGAGGATACGCCTGGATGCATGAGCAGCTGAGTCTGGGAGCACACGTCACCGCTCACGGCAGAACTGTCGGCTGAAGTAAATCATTAAGCAAAAGCTGAGAAATACCGAGTGGACTCACAGGCTGAGGTTTAGTGCTGAATGGTGTGGAAAGAGAGATAAAGGGAAATGAAACACATGAACATCGTTTCCAGATAGAAACAGTCAACGTTTTCATACGCAGGTGCCCAAGAAAGCCATTTGTGGATATACATTTACAGACGGGTAGAAACTACTCTGATGCTCAGAGGTGTCACACCAGCGTTTATTGAATTTAATATTCATACTCTCCAAAAATGAAGATGTTTCTTTATGTGCTTAAATATGATTGGAAGGGTGTTGTTTTCAAGGCAACTCGAGTGAATTAGGAGCAGAGCCGCGCTCAACGCTAATGCACCTCCTTAGGCGCCCAAATCTGAAAACTGCAGCCCCATTAGATAGGCTCCAATTATTACTATTATTTGCTACTTATCAGCTGTCATTGAAGGCTCAGGACAGGATGCTATGAATGCATGTAAGAAAAAAAAAAAACTAACCTGAAGGCGCTTAAAATCTCTGCCTGAGAGACAATGAATAAACGCAAGTGGCTGGGAAGCCAGAGGTGATGGGAAGATAGCTGTGAAACATTTGATCAAGTCTCAAAAGAATTCAGTGTTGTCTAAATCTGGACTCAGAGCTATTACAGCGAATAAGTAGCATTAAGTAGGCAGGAATGTCTGTCTCTGAGCAGAAGGAATAGCTATTTCTAAGCTTGAGTAATAATTACTGTGGTGAAGTCAATGAGTTCTAAAGGAAATAATTAGGCCACAATTACAGAGGTGGGATGAAAAACCAAACCCCAACCACGCAAGCTCCCTCTTCCTCCACTAACCTTCTCTCCCTTTCGTTCCCTGCTGTCCACTCACTGCGCTAATCTGGAATTTGAATGAAAATTTAAGTGTATCTAAATGTAGCCTTGCCCCTGGGAGAGGGAGTGGATATGTCATCAGGGATCTGTCAGAGTCAATAACATTTCCCTTGCAGCCTGGAGCTGTGCCTCGAGATCTAACATTTCTGTCTGAATTATCAGCTAATGCTCTGACAAATTGCCTGTGATTTTCTTTTTTTCTCCCTGAGTGGATGTGCCTGGTCTGCAGATTAGGTAAACACCGCCTGGCCCCGGTGCGTAGCAGCGACCGATGATTTCCAGCCAGACGTTTCTGTCGAGCCGCAAAAGCAGGAGGGTGTCGGGGTAGCGGCCAGCCGCGTTACCCAGCCTGGCTGCGGGTGCTCGTGGGGTTCGGGCTGTTACAGATACAAGCCTGTGTTTAGGAGATACCCGCCAGCCGTGACAGCGAGGTGGAAGTTCAGGACCTGATAGTTTGAGTAACAGGTCTGCAGACGAGGTTTTGCTCCAGCTGAAGAGCTGGGGAAACAAAACTGGATGGGGCTTAGCGTAAGCTGTGTTGCTAAGATGGGCAGGAGCGCTGGATTTGTTTTTCTTGTAGAAGGGAACAGGTATCAGTGGCTTTAGTCCTCGGACACTGAGGGCATCAAAACCACCAGGTGATTCTGCACTTGTGAAATGAAGTTGTCTTTGAGAGGAAAAACTGCACAGAAGGTGCTGCAGAGACACCCGAGGGCTTTGTTCCTCTGGCCACAAGGCGCAAACGCCTCTTGACCTAAGAAAGCCATGTCCTGCCTCTTCTCAGGCTGCCTGAGATCCGAAGCGTCTGTGTGTGTACTTGCTGGGGAAGTGATTTTCCTTGAAGCATGAGCTGGTTTTTAAACACTGTGGGCATAGTGACAGTCTATAATTCTGTGAAATAAGATCGTGAATGAGGGAGAGGTAGGAGAAATTCTCATCTGAGCTGTCATCATCAAGATTTATATTAGCCATTGCAAGTCTCTTCTCCATAGGTTGGATGGATATGGTCTCCCTCCCTGGCCTTTTCCCGATTCCCCTGCTCATATGCAAATCCCTGGCAGCGTATCCCGCCGCTGCTCCTGGGAACAGCCCTCCCAGCCCCTCTGCAAAGGGCTTCCCAGTGTATTTTAAATAGTAGCTGAAAACACGTTCTGCCCAGCCCTTCCCCTTGCTACTTATTAATTGACGTGTTAATATTATTGGTTCTGCTGTGAAACATCTGTGAATTCAGCAACGCTGCCGTCTTCTTTTAGGCTGAGAGTTCTGGTCTCCCCAACCTATTTGTCATCGGTAGGATTTGGGTGCTGAACTCCCTTAGGCCCCCTTTGCAAATTCCAGTCTTTTACAAGGCTGTGGAGTAGTGAAAGCAATTTGGGATATGTGACATTTTCTACTGCCTTCTCTAGGGGCACATCGGAAGGTAAATAAAACCTCTGGGAAGATGAGAGCTGTGGGACTAGACACACACACCGTAAAGACACTGACTGAGGTGCTTGACAGATGCGCGGTGGCACCAACCAGAAATATTCCTGTAGAGTTCTTGGAAGCAAAATGACTAAAAGGTAGAGATATATATAATCTTTCTCAGACATCCATACAAACACGCACAGCAGCCAGTAATAGAAATGCAGGTCTGGGTTCTCTGTGAGCGATCTCAGGCGAGGCACACTGCTTTTTTATTACATGCACTGCAAAGATTTAAAGAGGGAGGGATTGCAGACGAAGGAGAGACAAAGGGCTTTGCAGTCTACAGTACCACACTTAAAACAATTATTAGTCATAAGTCATTAAAACAATGATATTTGTTATCAGTATTTGGCAATCGATATGTAATATACCCAAATAAAATTATTAAAATGGAAAATAGTAGTATAAATTACCATTCCTTATTAAAAAATATATGTTCACCTGAAATTCCTAGTGGGCTATGTGTAACATCTGAACTGCCCAGAAGTAAATCCCTTTTGTTTTCATGTGGCAGTGTATGTGTAGAGGGCACGTAGGTAAAATCTTTAAAGTCTTGGAAGACAGATTGCATTTTTGATAGACTGGAGATTCGGTACTTAATAGATACAGCAGCGGCCACCGGAGCAGATGAAGGGAAAAGAATGGGTCATTAATTTCAACAGTCCCTGTGTGCGGCCAAGGTTTGACTAAATACAGAAATAGTGGATGGCTTGGGCTTGAGACTTTCATACTTCTGTAGGGCAGCTGCATCCCCCGTGAACCCTGCCGGCTGGGAGCCGCCTCCGGAGGCAGAGCTTCGGCGAGCCCTACAGCTGGTCGCCGTGGGGGGGACGCTTCGGGAGAAAGCCGTGAGCTGGGTGGTTTGGGGTTTTGTGGCGGTTGCTTGGCCGGAGGGGCCGGCTGTGCCTGATCTAGGGGGAGGCAGAGGTGCTTGGATAAGGGTGGGAACTGAGTCAACAGGTAACTGCCAGCGTTGGCGAGCAGTGCTGTTACTGTCTTGTTCCCCGCACCCGCGGGCAGAGCAAGAGGGGTGATACAGGGGCCAGCACCCAGGCTTTGGGGCAGAGCAGCCTTAAGAAAACTGAGTCACAAACACAAAGAAATCTTCTCTCGATTCTGCGACCGACTTTCACACTAAGTTACTGTAGGCAGAAAAGCAATAAAGAATTTACCAAGTGCGATACATTAAGGCTATTTCTCTTGCCATTAAAGTTTCATGTAAAAGTTCCACAGACAGGTCTTGGTCCTATTTATAGGTATCTTTCTTGCCCTCAACAATATTATTAAACTCTTTTGTTATAGAAAGCGAGTCTGAAAACGAGCCAACCTGGTAAATAAAACATAACGCTTGCTTTTGCTAGCATACTTATCGCCACAGAGCAATATAGCGAAGAATATTTTCCCCATACGTTTTTGTCGACACATTATTGCATATGCCTATTTAAGCAGTAAACCAGCTTGAGTAGGTTCACAGAGCACTTGTTTTTCCTGTTGGTCCGAGGTGGGGGTTACGGGCGTCACGAGCAGGCAGCGCCGGGTAATTCCTGACCCGCTGCGCGCTCCTCTGGGCGCTGCATGAGGACCAGCGCTCCTGCAGAACGGGGCAGCCGCAGAGCCCGCGGGGTCGTGCGGGTAGGTTGTAGGAGGTGATGGAGGAAGGCAGCCTTGGCCATGGCCCTGCTGGGTGAGCTGTGCTGCGAAGCAGCTGGTTCGGAGACCTGTTGCAGCCAGAGCATGGGCTTGGGGGTCATTTTGGGTGTGTGGACCATGCAGGGCTGGAATTAAATGCATGGGTCCTTCGGGATGGACTGCGAAGACGAAGCAGAAAGCAAATTTTGGAGGGGGTGGGTCACTTTAGGGGTACATCTCTGTGTATGACTTGGAGCCCCCTCAAAGACTAGTTATTTCTGCCCTTCACCAGATTTGTCGAGCAAGATACATTATTGCTTCAACCACACCCCAATTTTTTCTCTAGTTCAAAGAGTCATCCTACAGTATCTGCTACAATGAAACACAGTACGAAAAAAGATTTAAAAAACCCCCCAAACTTCGAATGCTTGTTAATTATTTTGGTAATCAGGGCTTTCTGCTCCATGTTATTAACAAGGCAAATTAAAGCAGGAGTCTGTGGTGCCCAGAAAACATCTACTCAACAAAAATGAAGCTGTAAAGAAAATGGCCCCCCTCTGTGGCTTCTTTTCATCTGGCTGTGACTGCCTTCGGGAGGGTCTGGGGGGCCGCCCTCGGCCCCGGTGAGAGCGTTGGCGTGGTGTGTGGGATGTACAGGGCAGATGCTCCTGTGCTGGGGTTTGCCTTGTTGTACCATGCTCAGCCCTGTGCGCTAGAGCGGGACGGGGTAAGCCAGGGGCTGGGGAGCGTTCACTGAGCTGTGACTTTATAGTCATGTTTTGACCTTGGTTTCGACTCCTTTTTCCTTTTCTAGGCCATTCTGAACAGTGGCATTTTCACCTGAAAACGAGTGCACGCTGGCCTCTGGGCGAGCACTCGATCACCCCGTTCTGTGGAGGTAGTTCTTCTTTTAGTGGATGTGTTGGTCTTAACCTCAGTCCTGGGATCTACGTCCAGTTCACGTTTGTGATTTTGAGTTTCTTCGCCCATTGTCTGCTTTGGCCTTTTTTTTTGCCTGTGAGCATTTAGGTTTCCAAACTGAGTCCTACTGCGTGGCCAGGGTCTTTATCGGCTGTGCCTTCAAACTGGCTGTTTATCCCTAAAAATCCCGCCGCTCTGCTAGCCTGGGTGGGGCGGTCACTGCGTTGGTTCTGCTACCTGATCTGAAGCACATTTAAAATGTTGCTGCTATTGTTTGTTTGAAAAGCTGTTAACGCAATTTGTTTGGGGGGTTTTCCTCTTTTATTTGCATATGAAACAAGAAAACAAACCTGCACATCTAGACCCATCATCAGAGGCGGTTAGTGCTCCCCCAAGGTGTAACAGGGACAGATGTGGGGAACGCTTTATAGCCGTCTGTAGCAAGAGTAAAAAAAAACCCTATGCGGAAAGTGCCGGTAATTGTGAGTACTTGTGACCCTAGTTCTCTCTACTCTTCTGAAAGTTTTTCCACAAATATGCATGAAAATATATCTCTAGTCAAGTCTATAGCCCAGGAAAGACACACTTTTGTCAGCTTGTGCAGCTTTTTATACCAGGAAAACATTTTGGATACTTTTGAAGTAAGAAGCCCCTAAGAGTTTTTGATAGTTTTCTATGTTTATAGTATGCATCTTGTAGCTCTCTCCAAGAGGTTTGAAAACAAAATTCTTTCTCTATTTGCTTATTAAGGTCTGTCTTTATCTGACAAAGTGCGGATAGCCTGCTCCTGTTTCTCTAGCTCACAGCTTCAGGGAACGTGATGGAGTGTGTTGACTCTGGAGTTACTGGAATGGAACCAGACACGGTAGATAACGTATCTTACCTCCCAGAGGAGGATATAAACAGCCTTACGTCAGGGTATGCTCCAGCCACGGGTTAGGGCAGGAGCTGGGCAGGAATGGTGCTTCTCTGCGGGTTGCCTAGTGTTTAAATTGTTGTTACTTCCGTCTATTCAGTTCCTCACACCAGCGTATTTCAGCGATAAGACATGAAATTATACAGGCCCCTCTTACATTGTCAATTTTGGTAAAGCTAATACTCCAGAACTGGTATTCTTTGGTTCCTCTTGTGTCTAAGACTGAATATGAACCTGATTACAATCATCATAGATAATAATCCCACTGTTTTTTTCCTGGGGTTTATACTTAATTTCAGGGCATTGAAAAGCAGAGGTGCATGTGCCTGTGTTGACTGGATTTTCTTGAAGTCCTGTACTATGTATGGGATTCAAATATGGGAGGATCAAGGGCTCTTCCTACATTTTAAGCTCCCTTATGAGGAGCTGAGCCAGCCTAGGAGCATGACACCCTCCAAGAAAAAAAGGTTGTTGCACAACTTTGGTGCTTTGCTCTCCCAGATAACCAGCGAGTGCTTTCCCTAGTTCCAGCTCTCTAAAGAGTTTAAAACAAGGAATCTCCTTTTGAAGTTAACGTGCCTCAGTTCATATCCAACAAATAGGTGGATTTTATTATATTTTTACGTTCATAGCTTCCAAAAGCTCTCATAAAAGGAATTCCCAATATCACAACTGTAAAGGATTGTCCTTTACTGAAACACAGTAGAATGAAAAACCTGTCTGCTGGAGATTAAATCCTCTACTAGTTTGTGTGAACTCAACACAGATTAATCACGTTTTAGCTCAGCTGGAAAGATATCCATGAGTTATGTTCCTAGCTAAATGCACAGGGCTACACCTATTTTTCAAAGGCACAGAAGGAAACCGCTCTAGGTGACTCAGTCGGCAAGTTATTTTCAGTGCGGTCTCATAAAGAACAAGGGTAAGAACTAGAGAAAAAATCAACCAGGGAGGGAAAATGATCTCATGTTAGCTGTAACTTTGTCCACATTCCTGTTTTTCAGCAGTGGGTGCATCTGTGTGGCTTCACAGCTGTTGGTGGTGGGCAGTCGGGGAAGTCAGGGCGAGTGATCCGCCCTTAGCTGGTGGATGTTGTTTTATCAAATGCTCTGTTTATGTGTGTTTATAATGCGCTTCTTGGTACCTGTGCACAGTGTTAGGATGGAGGTGAACCTTGGATACTCCAACACGGAACAGAGTGGGAAACGGGGAGGAACCGGTGTGGCGCACGTGTGGGGTGCGGTAGCCAACGGGTAGTCATCGAGGTTCCCCCCGGTGCCTCAGTCAAATGTTGGTTTACTGTGTTTTGCTGTGGCAGTGTGAACCACGGACGTATGCAAGGATGGTTCTTACTGACTCCAGCCAGATCATCTGGAGAAGCTGTCTGGCAGTGTAACTCCTTACGAATGTTAAGTGCAACGTGCAACTACATGCGAGGCAGGGACAGGGACGCAGCATTCGGGCTGGAGCATTGCATACTGTCTTACTTCTTGACTAGTGCGTCAGTGCCATCATCAGGGTGGCTGAGAAACAGAAGTTCCACATGACTAACTCTGTTGGTATTCTCGCTGGAACAAAATTGGAGTAGTGCTCATGAGACAAGAACATGAATGCTTTCAAGATAGCCCCGCAGCTGGCAAATGAGAGCGTTGGCTGGGATCACAAGAGGCTTTGTTCATGGGGTACCAGCTGATGGTTTATTGGGTCGGACCTGGGAAATGGCTGTGCTTCTTTGCAAAGCTTTAGTGAATTAATTTTTCTGTGTAGAAATGACATTTTCTCGGTAGAGGAAAGTATGTGAGGAGCTTGAGCTTGGCACCAGAGAGGTGGTCCAGAGGCAGTAACTAGCCGGCTCACCTGGAAGCGTTTTTGGATTTAGAGCTTTTCACAGCCCCCTGTACTTGATGGGATGAAGCAAGAACCAAAGAGCATCCTGCTCTGTTCTGAAATAGCCCGTTACTACAGAGTGTGCACCTTCCAAATATGGGTAGAGCAAAGTTACAACCATTAGAGTTATAAAAAGAGCCTGTGACACCATCTAATCTGAATCAGATCTTGAAAGATCAATCAGTGATTGTCCCTATCATCAGTGGTAACGTCATCTCACTCTGAGTGCTTTGATGCCAGAGATAAGCCTGATATGAGAACCACAGATCTGAATTCAAACAGGGGAATCAAGAAGCTATTTCTAGCTTGATTTTCCCCCTCAATCTGAGCTATGGTTACGTTTATTAGAAACTTGTTCCCAGCTTCCTTGATGGTAATTCCACACTCCTATTGACTTGGTGTGCTGTCCAAGCCTCTGGCTAGAAATGAGACTTTAGGTTTATCAACCAGGTATATTTAGCCGAGGTGGTTAAAACCACAGCAGAAATACCCTGTCAGAGATACTTTGGCTGTCTGCCTACATCTGCTCGGTCTGCCTGTCTGAAAGAAGCCCCTCCCCAGGCCATCTGCTGCTTTCTTGCCCTGAGTATACGCACCCACTGACACCCATCCCCAGCAGCCCACCGCAGCCCCTCGCACCCAGCCAGGCCCTCCCAGGTGGGGTGCAAGGGAGGCTCAGCGGGTTACAAGCTGCACCGGCTTGCCAGCAGCAATCTCCTTTTCCTCAGGGGGTCCTAAAAGAGAAAAAGTTAATATATAACCGCAAGCACAGAAAAGTTACTGAGTGCCTGTGCTGTTGTTTATACATTTAGATACTGTGATTAAATTACATACATAATGCATAGTGTTTGTAATACATTATTAATAATAATAATACTGTCTTGTATGATTCGGCTAGAAGAGGCATGCTCCAAGTGATGGTTCATTGGTCTATTCACACACAATTTTCATACATCTCTAAAGATTACCATTTTAACAGCTTTCTGTATGGATACTGCCAGGCAGTTACATTTAACAGTGCATAAATCTAATTCCCTCCGCACTCAATTTTCTCAGGCAGCAGAATCAATTTGAATCTGTCAGGATTTTATTCTAAAGTCTATTAATGCCTCCTGCCTTTTTCTGTGTTTCCCCCCACCCTCTCTCTGTCTCTCTCTTAACAATCTCACTCTTTCACAAAATTATTCAGCTGCGGAAAAAGATGCCCCACTGATACAAACACTCTTTTATCTCTTTACAACAGAAACATAATTTGGTGTGAAGGAGACACAAGGAAGGTCACAATTAGCTTTCCAGCAATAAAGGTTAACAGTTGTGAAATCCTATAATAATGCTGTTGGACTTTGTTATTATCAATAATGACAGCCTTTGACAAGGTCAAGTTCATTATTCTTAACAGCTATCACCGGGGCACTTAACATCCCCGCGTCACCAGCGTGGCTGTGCAACACCTTCCCTACCCCTTCCTCTCCCCGACGTGCTGGCTCCGGGCATGGCACCGGCTCATGCCTCACCCGGCAGCTCGACCCACTGGGTAGATTTCAAGACAGGCTTTAATACGTCTTTGCACTGAGCTTGTGCGGAAGGCTCGCTCGCCATGCCTTTTAATTATTGTTCTAAAAAAAATAACACATGTGGGGTTTTCTTCTCCATGCTTGAGTGAAATGATTCTGCCCAGTTAAGAACTTAAATGGAGGCGGTAACAGGAAAGTAATGGGAAATGTATCCTGGTAACACAGCATTTCAGAACAGAGTGGAAACGATTACAGGCTTTGCCATTAAACGCCAATGGATCTCTGACATCTTCGGAAGGCTTCTGGGGAACGATGCTGATGTTGGGTACCCGTTGTGTCTGCATCCGCTCTTAAATCTATAGAAAGGAATGGATTGTGAACCAAACATTTTAAAGGACTCTTTATGTGGTGGTTTTATGCCTGTTGAAGAAGGCTTCCCAACAACCTGAATCCACCAGAGATGTTAATCTCTCTGGTTCTTTTCAGTCGTGCTCTTGAAGAAGCAGGATCACATCCCTGAGTGCCAAGCCTGTAACTTAGTGCTCAGTTTTCTGTTACGCTGAAAATCGTGGTTCCACAGCCACTAATACCAGATCTGTGCCCTGCCAGATCATCTTGCCCCAGTCGAGTGTGGGCACGTGATTTCATTTCCTTTTTGAGAAGTGGACAAGTTGTTGGGGTTTTAATGCCACCTTTAGCCTTCCTTGCCTGCAGTTTCAGTTTGGACGATCCCTCACGGGTAGAAAGTACGTACGAAGTGAACAAGCGGAGCGAGTAGCCCTTTGGGCCACCTGGCAGCGCTGGTTTGGGTCTATTATGCCAGACTTACAGGGCACCTGGCCTGAGGTATTAGCAAATGCCAAAGTTGTAATTTGATGCTGTTTCTGTATGTCTACTTGATTCTGAGATACGTGCTGAAAAGAAATATGCTTCTTCTTGATGCATTGAGCATGCCTTCGCTCTTTCACCTGCTCGCTGTTGAGTTTCTAAGGGTCAAGAATCATATTAACCTTTATTTTCCAGTTCAGCTGGAATTTGGACAATTACTTAGTGATGCGTTAAGTTGGGAAACTCTTGTCCTAGGCTACTCCCAGACTCGGTGGAGGGAAAGAGGGAGGCAGCGAGATGGGCAATTCAGATCTCGGATGGGCTGAACAGTCCTTGGAAGCTGCCTGACTCTTTCCCTGTCCTTGAGGGAGTCTTGGATGGTTACGCTGCTAACTTAGACACCTCAGGAAAATACTTCATAATGCTTCTCAGTAAGCGTTAAGCTTATATTGCAGAAAGTAAACCCACAAAATGTGTAGTAAGGGTAGAGGGCCAGAAATACCAAATATTTGATGTACATATAAAAAACCATATAGATTAGCATAGATGTTTAGTTCTCTTGCTTCTACCACTTCTCAAGGAAGATCCTTGTCTTCTCAAGTAAGAGATATTATGTATTATGATCGGCAGCAATTTCTGCCTCCTGCCAGGGCTCCAGATAATGCTGCATTTGGACTTCTACTGGCATGAAGCCATATCCCATTTAGTATTTAAAAATATTTGTAACTTTTAAAATACTCTGTCTGACCAGCCCACTGGAAAAATATCAATAAACTAGGATATTCTTGAGATTATTTATGCCTTCTGGAGAGGACTGAGTGCTTGCACAGACCGTACAGGTTCAAAAGCTCGTGTGAGCAGCATGCACAAGTACAGAAGCACGACAGCATCCGTGCTGCCTGCAAGCTCCAGGGTTCACGCAGCGCTTGACAAGAAAATACATGTGGTGCGAGTAGTTCTTAATTCATGGTTCAGGGGTGAAGTTCAAACCGCATTTTTAGAGAGTGCAGACACAGATCACTGGACACCTTAAGGATGTTTTTTCCGTTATCTTGCTTCATTGACTCCCTGCTTCCAAGTGCACCAAATGCTCAGAAGCCCATGTGAAGCTGGTGCGAGCTGGCGCTGCTCCGCTGATGTTTGCAGGGTTGTGCTGATTTACACCAGCTGAGGGCCTGGCTGAATAAACACTGTCCAATGAATGAAAATACCTGAATGTGCAGACAGTGGGAAGAGGGATAACAGAGGCCAAAGCTGCTGAACATCTAAAGCAGATGCCTACAGCTGCGCCATTATTAAGTTAAAAAAACCCAACAATTAACAACCTGCCAGGAGCGGACCGTTTACAGTTCGATAGGCTAATCTGAAATCACGTTAGCATTGTTGCTGGCATGTAAAATTTGGTAACGTGGTTCCTGATACTTTTAACCTCCAATTCTGAGGCTAGCAGAATATTGCAAGCCGAGCACAGAGGGTGAAGGCACCTTCTAATGAATATTAAGTGACGAGAACCTCCTGTCTGTACAACTGACCAGGCACCCCTGTCAGATGTGTCTTACACATGACTGCGCTCTCCTGCACCCCTCTCCGACAGAGTACACAGTATGCAAAAACTTGCAGAAAGGACATGTTTTGGCAGAAAATTGTGACCTTTATTTGTTAAGTTGTTGACCTATAGGAGGAAAATCAAGTTGTTTAGCTTCCCAGTTGTCCTCGTCCCGGTCCCTGGGCATTTATCTTGCTAATGTTTCCGGGTCGCCATTCCTGTGCAGTTGGTAGGAACTTTTATTTGCGTAAGGTAGCAGATTTTTTTTTTTATTTATAAAGCTAAGGACGTGTCCTTGTACTGCAGCGAGAAGTTTATCAAATGATTGACACTAAATGCCAATTTTATCAAGATATTGATTGGAAAAGTTCTTGTGCTTCCATTGTGTCCTATAGATATATCTAATCGCAGCTTTATCCAGCCAGCGCAATATGTTGCTTGCCAGACTAGAAAATGATGTATTAGCCATCTGGGCAATGGGCCCAACCCTGGGCAAGATTAGTGCTTCAATTAGCTGCTGATAGCATTCCATTAGAATATTGGTTTCAAAGAGCACTAAGCAAGAACGTTGTGCTTTGATTTTCAGATTTAATTACTTCCATCAGGGCTATAAATGAACTCATTAGTCTTAGTGGCTCTAAAACCTAGAGACAATAGAACGTTATTGTTATTGTTATGATTTGTGCAAACATTACTTCCAAAATGCTATTAGGAATGGCTATCAACCTTTCCTCTCTTCCTAATGTTGCCGGCTGGCTGACCCTGCAGAGCAGCGTGGAGTGAGCGTGAGCTTGATTTCATTGTCGTGGCCTGTTGTAGGGCTCCCGTCCCCGTTAGCAAATGGCGGCTTTATCTGGGGGGTCGTTACGTACAGAGAAAGTTACTGAGGATTAAACTTCGCCTTGGCAGTACTTGGCTTCTTTTCTTTTCAAAGTATTTGTGTGTTCTCTCCTTCCTTTTCCCCTCTATCTTTTTTATTTTAAGGTTTGCCAGAGCTTCCAAGGCTGCTTGAAGCTTTGTTTTTCTTTTCTTTTCTTTTCTTTTTTTTTTTTTAATCCACTGCATCAGTTTTGTGTTAAAACCTTAAATCTCGCAGAACGTTCTGTAATCTGAGGTGAACTTCACTTGGTAAAAGTCCCTTTGTTTTTTCCAGTTTCTTTCTTCTGTGGAGGAAGGACGCCATGTGTAAATTAAGGATATGATGCTCTGCACCACTGACATTTATTAAATTAAAGCTGTAATCAGTACAGTATGTCTTAACCATAATATTAATGTGGCTAAAACAGTAAATGCTATCAAGTTTAAAGCCTAACACCTGTTTTGTATTAGCATCTGGACAGTTATTGCATTTTTCATTTTAATAGAGTATTCTTTGATGAAATCCATAACTCAGTTGTAATTTTTAGCTCCCAACCCTACATAAATCCCACAATAGGATTCAAAAAGCCTACTCGCCGCTTCTCCTAAATTTGCTAGTCTGTTATGATAACGTTGGGAACGTTGGGAAGTGAATAAAAATGCTGAATCCATCGACATCACTCAGGATTTCACCCTTGATTTCCAGCAAGCAAGCCCTCGGCAGTCTGGAAGGACAGTGCGGCTCCATCCTTTCTAGGCTTCTGCTGGTCACACACCTCTTTCCCCTTAGCCCTCCCATCTTCTGCTGTTTGCTGGGGGTCTGCAGCAGGAATGGCAACGTTCATAGGGCTTGCAGGCAAAACGGAGGAGAAGGGAGCGGCACCTGGGGTAAGGGGAGATGTGCCGCCGTAGGGGCCACGGAGCCGAGAGGTGGTGGGGAGGCGCAGGAGCCCGGCGGGGCAGCAGCCTCCTCCCCAGGCTCCGTCCCTTCCTCGGTTGTGCGCTACCAGGGGGTGTGAGCCAGCCCAGCGAGAAGGAGAGAAAACATCCCTGCCTCCTCTGGTCGAGTGCAAAGCCTGCGGTGGAGTCAGCCGGAGTTTGGATGTGTACTTGAGTGATTTTTTGTTCTAAGTGCTTTCCATGCCATTCTCAGTAGGTCTGGAGCCATTCTGAAGTGTTTAAAAATAGAATGCTCTCTCTGGCTCTTTCCCTCCCTCCCTCCTTGTATTTCCCATCTTCAGGGGACCGGTCTGATGGGTGTGTTTGTGTTTCTGGATCTGTTGTTCTGAAGGGATGGGAAGAATGAGAGTGAGGAGTCTTCCTCCGTGGTCACTGTTTTGTCTAGCAAGCTTTCTGTTCTCTAGGACCACCTCCCCTAGAAGCTAAGCTACTTCTATTTTAAAGATTATTTGGACTAGAGACAATCAGGCAAATCATACACAGTTGTCAGAGTTTCTGTCAGCAGATGAAAGCGAGATCGCTCTGTTGGCTTCTAGCAAGTATCTCTAATCTGATCCTGTTCTGCTTCTGTTTTCCTGGTGTACACTGCTCCTGCCGCCAGACCTCACAAGGTCCCCGTCTCCCGCCCCGGGGTGAGCTATGGGGGGAGAGAGCTGCCGCGCTGGGATGCCAGGAGGGCCTTTGCTTTCTCGTGAGCCCAAGCCCGATGATTTCTTGCAGCTGGCTGGCGCTCACAGCTTGTTTCACAGCTGGCACGTACCAAGCAAGGGAGATGTTGTGCTACCAGTGCGTAAGGTGTGATCCTACCAAGAGTGGGGGAGGATCACAAACACAACGCAAATACCTAAGTCCTGCGCTTAGGCTGTCCTAACTTTAACTGTAGCAATAGGATGGACCTTCCCATCACTCTGCTCAGCCTGGCTGATAATCTTGGCCTTGAAGGATGACACAAGTTTGACTAAGTGAATAAATTAGCAGAGCTCCTGTGTACTCATCAAAGACCTCAGTTTTACTGTTACCAGCCATAGGTTTGGGTAGTATTATTCCAAAAATCCTGAAATAAACTAGAACAAACCCAAACTCTAATGGGTTGTCACGTTTGATATACAGATTGTCCAAACACCGCTTGTTTTTAGTGTGACACGAATCATGTGAGACTGAGGAATAAATGACAGTTGAAAACGAAAGGTTTTTCTTCAGCAGCCTGTTGCCTCCAGCCAGTCCGTGCCTGCTCCTGAGCCACGTTCAGCCTGAGAGCGCGGCTGCACCCCGGCACCGACAGCTATTGCAGCTCTGAGACCTCTCCGGCGAAATCACTCAAGAGCTCCTGTTTCGTAACGACGATACAGCAGTGGTTTATTTGAAGGCTGAGCCAACTTTGTATCAAAGCCAAATATGTCTGGCTTGGCACCACGAGCTAGCACCGGAGCCAAGCAGCTGGAGCAGACTGTACGTGTATTTAAAAGAACAAAAACAGAGAGACTCTTAACTTATCTCCTGGAAGAGGTCAATCAGAGTGCCAGAATGCAGTGCCAGGTTTTACATCAGGCTTCCTCTGGTCTATCCCTGCATACCTACAGACCCAACTCCCAGGCTAAGGCCTGACTCTCCTCTGATTTCCCACCTCGCCTTCTGGCTTCTTACGGTCTGCTAATTGCAGGAATTACACCCCTTTAAAGTATTAATATCTCGCCCCCTCATCCACCTTTTTTCTGCTTGGTCCAGGTCATGTTCTTTGCAATCCACACCACCACAAGGAAAAGCACCGTAGGATTTTCTCGTCGACCTGTCTCGAAGCTGTGTCTATCTTAGAGCCTGAGGGGGTGACCTTCCCTGTTGCACAGAGAAGCAGCAGTGACTCTATGGCCTCAATATTTCAGTCATACTCTGGGAGTCCGGGATCTGCTGCTGGTCCACCGGCTCCCCTGAATGATGGTTTATAGGATAATTAACAATTATTAAGGCTGTGGCTGCCCCAGATGACTGTGGCAGGGAGGCTGTGTGCTCTGAGCTCAAGGAGCCGGCGGCTGACAGTCTTCTGCATTCAGCATGTGGAGAACCGTCCTCCCCTGAAAACTGGGCACGCTGCAAGAGCAGAGAGGGCTCTGATGGGGATGCCAGCAAGCGGGGCTGTTGGCTGTAGAGGTCTGCTCTGCTTTATCCATCTCCCAGAGCTTGCACGCCCTGCTGCTGGGGTAGCTCAGCTCCTGGTGGAGCAGGTGCTGGGGTCTTGTGTTTTATGGAAAATATACTGAGGCTACAACTGCGACACCCTGAGCAACGTTGCGCCATCGCCTGAGCGACATCTGAAGAATACACGTTCCGTTCCAGAGTAAGGATGAGCAGAATTACTTGGGGGTTTTTTTTCTTATCCTTTCATCACCTGCTAATTTTCCACTATATCCATTTGTCGCTGGGCCAAGATCAGGACGGAGCTGTCAGGAAAACCCTGTCTTCCCGGTCACACCCAAGAGGTTCAAGCCATCTTGTGAGACATGTGTCCTATTGAGAAATTCAGGTTTTCTTAGTTAGAAGCATTTAAATTTGAGTGAACCCGAAAAGGTTTGCTTTCATTCAGGGTGTAACTCATCACTAATTTGACCCCTTTTCCTTGAACTAGGATATATTCGGATGCTGGATAAGATGGATTCTGGATTTTCTTCCCACGTGGGCCCCAGAAATGCTTCAGGTCTCTCTCTCTGAACCATGGACTGAATGAGAACCATGGAATGAATGAGGAGGAATCATACTGGATCACAAGGTATTATGAACTCAAGACACACAAACTGTCTAATTAACAGTTTTACCCATGATATTAAATCCACACGTGCTCGTAACACACCACAAATGAGAAATCTGGAAATCCATTTTCAAAGCACTTTCCATTATGCAAGTAGCAGGAGATGTACCGTAGCTTTTCAGTAAATTGGCTGGTAAATTGTTTTCTCTTTCATCTTTACTGCTATAGCAAAAATATATTAGCTTTAGGTCTCCAATTTTGGTTTTAGGTTTGTTTGCTTATTTTTGCTCCTACCTATTAGCTTGAATCATGGAAATAACCCAGATAAAGTTGTTTGACCTGCAAACAACTGCATGAATAAAGGGTAGAATCCGTTTACTGACGCAAATCTTGGGCAGAATCTGGCACCGAGGTGACCAGTCGTGTCCAGTGGTCATTCATGCCAGCTTGCTTCAACACACGTGACTACTGAAACCGCCCTTGATTTTGTGCAAAATGCCTCGGGGAAGTGCTCAGCTGCCAGCTCATTCCTTGCCCTGGATTCGGAAGGGAATTGTGGTGCAACCCAGGTAAAGGTAATTACCTCTAAGCCGTTTCTGTACTCTCTGAATTGCCTGTGAGATTCACAGCCCTTGAAATGAGAAATCCAAGGCCTTTGCATAAAATGTTTGTTCAAGACTCTTTATAAATGAGGGAATGTGATTGAATTGGAGCCCCAGTGCAGGTGGGCTGATTTCAGTGGCGCTGCTTGAATATTGCATCGGATGAAGTCTTCACTCTGTACTGCTGCTGGGAAGCTGATGTCCATCTACCGCAGAGACAGACGCTGAACGGGCGACTCAGTCATGGCTTCGTTAGGGACCAACTTGGGTCTCTTAGCCTTTTCTACAAAAATGATATGCAGGCAAGGAGGAGAAACGGCGATGGCTGGAGAAATTATTTCTGCATGGGAGAGACAGCTAAGGGTGCTTGAGTCCTGCATCTCCCGCACAGGCTTTACTCCCCTTTCCTGGTTAGCTGGTGGGCGAGTGAGGAAGACTCTGCGCTGCACTGATTGCACGTGGCAGCATTAATAACGCAAGGCCAGCTGCGAGGGGCGGGACGCGTGGTTCAGGCCGAGAGCACGCAAACACGACCCAAGTTTTTAAGCAAAAGCAGACGGCTACTGTGAAAGAAGTGAGTTGTTGCCAACAAAGACTGAGTTGGGGGGCAACCAATATTATTTAGGGGAGCGGGGGTGTGACAGTCTCGTGTGATTACATTGTGGTAACGGGTGGAAGCTCACAGGGAATAGGAAAGCCTTGTGCTTCAGACCTCTTGGTCAGGGCTCCTTGGCCGACTCCTTTCTCGAGCACAGCTGGGCACCACAGGGCGAGCGGCAGGAGGAGACCTTTTGTTTCACGCGTTGCTGCCCGGGTTCACGAGGAGCAGTTGCTATGCAGCGTGTGCTGCAGGCATTCATCCTACCAGAAACGCTTGCATTGAATAATGCAGAGCAGAGCTGCCGGGGCTGCAGACCGCACAGGGCATGCGTCTGCCCGCGTGTGCCCGAGGGAGGAAGGGAGGACAGGATTGGGGAGCGCCTTACAGGGGTTATCGCTGGCGTTTGCAAAGCTCGAGGTGTCGGAGTGGTCCTGTGCAATCCTTGCTTTTGCTCTGGCACTCCTGCTCGAACTAGGTCCGGTGTCCATTTGTGCCAGCTCAGGTTTTTTTTATTTAAATTCACTGCAGTAGATCATCTGTGTGGAGAGATCCAGCTCTGGGGCTTGGTGAACGGCTGAACCCGCTTCTCCCGTTGTGCTCATCTGGAAACAGAGTCTTAAGGATATTGCCTTGGAAGATAAATGGAAATGTCACCAGCCTTGGCTGTGGTGCTTAGTAGGTGAAATGCCCTTTCAAGGCTTCTTATTCTGGTGACAGTGGGGCTTTAATGATCGTGAAGGCACGCACGGGGAAATATAGGAAGGACTTGTGTATAGGGGGAGTTGTGCCTGTTATCTCGGTGTAGGTAGCATTCTGTGTATTATCTACGTTTGTTTAGCTAAAGTGAGGCAGGCATTAACGTCCTGTTTCTGTCTTAATTAGCGGGTGATAAAAGCACAAGGTGATACTTAACAGTCTTGACAGTGTAATTTATCTAAAATTTCCTAATATTACGGTTGCAGCGGTCTTGGAAGGGCTGCTTTAATGACTTTCACACACTTAAGGTTTGGTACCAACAACATCCAATATGTTGGTTGCTTAGGAGACGAAATTAAACAAAGCTGAGCACATTTATTTCTCCCCTTTTTTACTGCACAAAGGATTATCCCACTGTAATATTTTTCTCTATTAAATGCCTAAGCTTTAGGTGTTTATAAGAATGAAAAAACCCCACTAACAATCCAGATCGCCTATTAAATCAGCAGATGGCTCCTAGAGCCAAATTAGGGACCTGTGATAGAACAATAAAAGCTCTGCTTGATACAGTGCACATGTTCAGAGTTGGCAGTGTTAAATGAGACCTCCATGCAATCTGCTCTGAGAAATAGCCTCACTGGCATTGACCTCTTCCTTTGTATAATTCAACACTGTGCCATCAATTGCAATTGCACAGACGTCTTTGCAATTTAGCAGACCTTGTATGGACTGACTTCCCCAATATTTGTTTAAGATGAACTGTATAAACTTGTTATTAGTAGTCTGCTAGAGTAAGGGAGATAACAGTGTTTGCATTAGGCTACGTAAAATACAGCACCTGGGCAAGGTGCACCGAGCGTGTTCCTAGCAAGTGTTGTTGTTTCAGGGCGTGCTGCTGATCCTGCTGAAGGCAAAAGTAAAAATCCCAGCAGCTTAAGTCAGGGCAAGAACATGTCTCCTTGTTGTGCAGAGGTTCTGAGCTTAGCATGGCGGAGTTATTAAGTTTTTGATACTTTAAAAAAGTGTCTGAATTCACCTGAGAAATGCAGGCAGCAGAACAGGGCTGCGGCGGGATCTGACTGATCTCATCTCAGTGGTACGTCCGTACAGTCCTACTGATTTCATGGAGTCTTAGTCCGGCTTATACGATGTAGGGATACGGCCCCTCTAGGGTCTGTTCTCAGGCCTATTGCTGACCCACGGTGCAAGCTGGGGTCATTTTGCCTCTCTGTGTTTCCATGCTCCCACCTGCAGCATCAGAAAAGCAGTCTCAACTCACACTGGGAACACTCTGTGGTGGATAAATAATGCCCTGGAGAAGTTGCTTCTCAGCCAAGAGGTTGGCCCGTGCAAAGATCCCCTTCTCGGGAAGTAACGGGAGTAAGTGAAGTGGATGTCTGGTGGGAAGTCGCTAGTGCTGGTAACTGGAGCTTCCTATTAGAGGTCGGGGAAAGCACCCGGACATCTAAAGGTATGGGAGCCTTTTTTTAAGCAGTGAAATTGATTTTCGCTGCTTGATCATTAATTCTTACTAGTTAAGATTGACCAAAAAAATTGAAGTCCTCAGCAACCTGGCAGTAGATTTCTCCCCCTTAACCAAGGGGCTTAACCAAGGCTCTCCCAAGCCTTTTCAAGGACACGGTTCTGATTTACAAATGTAAGTAACAGAAAGGGCAAAAGGTTTGTACCAAGAAGTTGCTTTTCCCATTGCTCTGTCACCCTTTGCAGCCGGAGGGACCCGCCGGCGGTGATGCGCAGGGGCGCACTGCCCCCCTCCGTCACCGCACCGCACCGCTGCCTTCTCCTGCCTGCACAGGCAGCCAGGTGCAGGCAGGGGAAAAGGAGGCTGCCCACAGACCAGGCAGTGCCGAGCTGCGCCATGGGCACCGTTTCCCACCGAGCTGGTGCTTTCTGGGTCCGGCATTCACCCGCTGCTTTCTCACAGACCTCTGCGCTCGGTAATCTCGCAGGAGGTACCGAAGCGTCGCGGTGGGTCCTAGCGGCAGCCCTGGGGCTCCAGGCCATAAGCACTAATTACCACAGCTAAGAGCGGTCAGGGCTCCAGAATGAAGTTATTTGCAGAATTCTCAAACCATCTTTGAGTTTCCAAACATAGCCTTAGCTTAAAGGGAGGGGGAAAATCAGTCCCGTTATTAAAACCACATCGTTTCTTTGAGCTGATCGTTACAAAATGTCTGTTTTTCTTTCCTCCCGCACAGAAAGCCTGCGATAGGGAGTAAGGAAAAAGCCCTGGAACAGCAAGGCTGAGGGTAGCAAACCTATGGGCACTATTTCATTTTTCATCGAGTTTGCCTTTTCTTCCCCTGCTCTCTCTTCCTCCCCAGAGTATCTCTGCATTGATTTTTCACTCTGCCTGTTTATAAATGTTTATAAAGCATTTAGGGAGCCTAGGGAAGAAAAGGTCTTGAAGTACTTAGTGGAGGAAGAACTTAAACACTGGGCTGCTATATTCTTGCTGACACTGGGCAGTATTTCACGCCACGCAGAGTCCTGCTCCTAGGATATGGTGCTGCTTAGGTGGGGATGATTAAAGCAGGCAAAAATCTTAGTGCAGCCCATCTACGGCCACCGCAGCACAGCCAGTGTTGCAGGAAGACCTGAAACAACATTGGCATTTACAGCTTGAGCAAAACCAACATGCCAGTAGATGATAAAGGAAACAAGCACACATTATTCCTCATTTACTGTTTGCTTTGGGCAATGAACTTGATTTTCATATGAAATACTAAGAGACCCCCTTGTCTTCCTTCCCACCCACTGAGTAAAGTCTTCTTGATGAAATAGGAATGGAGATGTTATTAAGCCAATAAATACATTTATTGGTACTATCATGCTGTTCATTAGAGAAATTAAATCAATCTGGGTCTTCATTTAAACTCACAGGAAAGACGGAGGAATTAATATCCCGAGCACCCCAATGTTTCTGATACCTGGAGTGTTAGTGCAGCAGCAGCAGTCCTACCTTCTCATTAGCTTTTCTCTCTGCTATGTTGCTGGGTATTTCTGTTTCCACACACTGCTTTGGCAACCTTCCAGCACCCAGCAACACAGCCCTGTCCTTAACGAGGATAGAAAACTGCACACGCCAAGGTGGAAATCGCCCCTGCCTTGCACAGGTGTGGGAGGTTCCACAAAGCACCTGAGGAGCTGGTTCAATCAGGTTTGCATCAAACGTTAATTTCAGGATAAGCTCTTAGCAATATTGAAAAATAAAACATTCATGGTCTTAAAAGGGCTGAGGAATGAGGGAAATAATGAAAGTTGCTTTTGTTGGGTTTTTTTTTTCCCCCTCATCATTCTTAAACATATCAGGTGGGGCATCTTTGAAACCACTGAGGCTTGGCTGATGCTCTGTTCCCCACCCTTTTTCACACAGCTTCATCCAATTCCTCCTCCAGTCGCCCAGTAGCTATTTAGGGGATCCTGCCTTTCAGCCCTGGTCAGTGCTGCTGCCCTGGCACGTGCTTGCCTGCACCCTTCTGCTCGTGGAACCCAGCGGGGTAGAAATTGGGGAAGCAGCAAGACACCCATGTCGGAGTTGAGCGAGGCGAAGGGTTGTAGGTGAGACAGCGAGAGCCTGAATTCCTTCTGCACCTCGAAGTCTGTTTGCAGTGTGGCTCCTTGCAAGAGATGCACAGCACTACCGGAGCTCGGTAAGTTGTAATGGAAGAGGCAAAGTGCTGTTGGTGTGTTTTGAACCTTAGCTGATGTAATATTTCAAAGGGGTTGGGGGTGTTTTAGCAAGGTGGGAAGTGAAAATGGGGCCCACAGCAGTTTCTTTCTGTTGCTGCATGTTGAATGCTCTTTTTTTTTTTTTTTTATTCCTGAGGGTTTAATTTTAACCAAGGGTTGTTTGTCCAGCTTCTGTTGATCCCTCTGCTTGAATGTCATGAAATTCCAGTCTTTAGAGTGCTGTGTTTTGTTGGAGACTTAGATGCTGAAGGTGCCCAGATAATTATACTGCTCCAGCTGGGGCATGGCAGGGAAGCCACAACTTTTGACCCACAGCGGGTGATTGTATGTTATGGATCTGCTTAAAACTCTTCTACGGGAGTTGGGACCTCTTATAAAGCAGTTTTCCAAAGGAAGCTCTTGTTCTGCTGAAACTGAAATGTTTTGCAGGAAGGTGTCTATTTCAAAAATATTTTGGCAGAGAAGTTTGGAAAGGAATGTTTGTTTTGACTCCTTTTGTTTTGTATGAGTTGGTTTTTTTTCAATGTTTCAGTACAGCAGTTGCTTGTTTCTAAACAGAAGCATTTTGAAACTTCTGTTCTGCAGAATGACCTGAGTTGTCTTGCTCTAATTCAGGGTAGCAGCAGCCTTTGAAGTGTGGGGATACCTTGTGGGTTTAGAATACGTCCAACCCCAGGTAGGGTACGACATCTCTCTGTGTAAGCTCTGTTTGTATTTCCTTCTGCTCTCACCTCCGTGGGCCGTCAGCTTGGCCCTTGGTTGTGAGAACAGGTTTGCTAGAATACCTGTAGAGAAGGCCTGATCTGGGAATTGCATGGTTTCAGTTATTTATGCAGTTAAGTATTCTGTGTGCAAAACAAGGAGGATTATTAAATGCAATGCTCAAAGAATTTTCATAGGCTAGTGCCAGGCTGAGCTTTCAAAATGTATCTGCTGCTGAATGGCTTAGTTTAGCCCTTTAAAAAAGGTTAAAGAGGTCTCAGACCTACAGCAGAAGCAGGGTCTGCAGAACTGTTGGAAATGTTGGTGGAGGAGGGAGTTGCTTGATCTCTATGAGCTCTGTCCAAGACGGAGCAGGGGTCGGCATCGTGTACCCAGGCCAAGGGTTTGTGCTTTATGTGGGTGAGGTTGGCTCTTTCCCATACTAATATCTTGGAGGGGAGACACGTGCATGGGCATGGACTGAACCTAGTGGGGGTTACATTCAATTCAGGGTGTTTTCCTGGACTGCAGGGCTGCTATTTCACAGCAGCTGGCACTGCCGCTGTGGAGAAGTCCCTCTTCTCGTGCATGCCTAAAAATGATAGAAAAGGCAAGTGTTGGTGTTCTGGTGGGTGGGGTTGGGCAAGCCATGCTGGCAGGAGGCAGAGAAGGGGCTGCTGTCCCAGGCCACCGGCGCGTAGCAGCCAGCACTCCCTGGGGGCTGCTTTCCGTGCTGCTGGTCCCGAAGGGCACCTCTGAGATCCCAGGTGTTCCTTAGGCTTTCATATCTCTCCTGTACCCTGATAAACCAATAAAGTTCAGAATTATTTTGATTTAGACAATCCAAAACTTGAAAACAGCTAGACTTACACAGTCAATAAAGCAGAACTGTCTCTTCAGCACTGCACTGACAAGGCTCTGAAGAAAGACACACAGAGAACCTCTCCACTAATATTAAACTGATTTGGCCATTTTTATTCTATAAAGGAGGTTGGTTATGAGATTTAAAAAGACTCATATATCATGCTGCCTCATTAATTTTCCATTTGGGCTCAGCTGTCAGAGTATACCATATTAAACTGCTGCCTGGAGTAGTCTTTGGTGGCAGAGAAATGATGTTTGATACCCTTTGCATTTCACACAGTCCCCATAAAAGGTCTCCTTGATTTGCCATCCCTATTATTTTCTGTCAGAGAACCCTACACGGCCTCTCCAAAATAATATCACCTCTCCAAAACCCAGAAGGTCTATTTGTGGTTTCCATGGTGACAAATGATGCATAATGTTCTTTGACTACTTCAGTAAATGAAGGACACAACTGGGCCTTTGAAGAATAATAGATTTTTTCTTTTTCTTAAGAAAAGACATACTTGTGAGCTCAAAAAGGGGGGAAAAAGGATGAAAAAGATATTAAAGGAAGAGATTTGGCTTGTAACTCAAAGGGCTTTGTGTCAGCAAGTACAGCAGACAGCACTTGTTGAAAAATAGACCTTGAGCCATCTGGTACCAAAACAGAAGTGGGATATAGCCGTTGTGATGACTGAGATGAAGGAGCTTTTGCTGTAACTCATTTTTACAATAGCTGTGCTACTTAATTCTGAATTCGGTGACATGCAGGGCCGGGCGCTGCAGGTGCAAGTGTGTGGTTAAAACGTTTTCTTCCAGGAACTGTCAAAACCCTGCTCTGTGCTGTGTAGGAGGGAGGATGGGATTTTCCAGCGGAGCTGGCCTGGGGGAGAAGTGGGTGGGAAGGAAGCGGTGAGGCTTTTCTCAGGGTGTTTGTAGACTTTGTGGAAAAGCCACGTTTCCAGCTGTAGCGCTGTTAATGATCTGCCCTCACCGCAGAGCCTGTGCTGTGTGCGCTGAGGGGAGATGCTGCGCAGGGTACGTGCTGTCTGAAGCCGCTGCTTGCCTACCTGCTGTTTCCTCCCACCGCTGTGGGACTGTCCAGGCTACTTGGCTTGCGATCTCTCCAGGGTAGAAAGCATCCCCTACTGTGTGATGAACTGTAAGACCATGTCTCTTGGCTACCTTGCATAAAACCAGTAAGAGATTTGTAAACTGCTTAGTCTTGTGAGAGCTACTACCCTGGGAGCATTCACAGCGCGCTCCGGAAACAGGATTTAAACAAAACCACGGCTTATAGGCGAAGAAACAGCCAGAAAGCAGATAGCCGAGCTCAGCGGACCACTGCAGAATCTCTGCAGGTATACTGGGGAGGAGGATGCAGGGCGGCTTGTTCCTTCCCCAAGCTGTACTTCAGGATAATGCTCTTTCCTTAGACAAACTATAACTTAGTTTTTCACAGTGCCTGTTCCCAGCCTGTCCTTTGGTGCCCTCCATGGTGGTAAGCTGCTGGTCTCATGATGCGTTGGGCCAGAACTTGGTAGTCATTAAGTCAGAAATAGGTAGAAAGGATGATTAAAATGCCTCAGAATAACAAATGTGAGATTCCTGGATTGCAGGAGCAGGCGCTTCCAGGTGGTTCAGGTTAGCCTGGGTAGGTGAAATCCAAACATGAGTTTTCCAAGCATTGAGGGGGCTGCATTGCAGAGCAAGAATACTCAGAAGGTTCCCAGGAGCCTGTCAGTAATTCCTGCTCCTGGAGTTATCAAGATTTTCTTGTGGTGTTTCTGGCCTCTTGGGTGTATTTTAGTACTTTACCTCCCAGTCCTGGAAGAAAAAGGGAAGTACGAAGATGACTAAAACTTGAAATTTAGTTCCAGAGTGGCCTGGTGGTTTACAGATGTCCTTGAAATGACTTTAACAGTTCTTCCCCATGAGTATGTTAGTGCTCCAGGAGGGGGCCAAGGTCTGGTGCAATTAGTTACTCACCATTTACGCTGCATTTTGGTGTTTTTCTAGCTTGGATTTTTTTTTTTTGCCTGAAAATAAATCAACAACACTTCAAAACCCAACCCAAACCAAGAAAAACATTTGCATGACTAGCTGCTTTCTTAATACAGGACGGTAATTGAGGCAACTTAAATAATATAAACAGAGAATGAGGGCAAGATTAAGCCAAAAACCAGTCTAAACCCACATTTACCACCAGCCTTGACAATTTGAGGCAAAATCTTGCTTGGTTCCTCTGTTCCTTGCTTGTGCACGCCTTTGGCAGGGATGATTAAAGTCTCTGCTGCTTCCCCTCTAACGTGAACAAAGCCCTTTAGAGCCCTATTCTAGTTTCCTCTTAGCATCATATTTGGCTTCCTTTGGGACTGACCTTTTACTGCCCACAGCCCACCTCCATCCTGTTAGAGGGCCTGCAGAGAGTTACTAAGTTAAACATCATAAATCCCACTATAAATGATTACACAGAGCTTTTCACTAACAATCTTCTGTGGGGATATCAAGCTTGATAGAAGCATAAATCATTTAAAGAACATCTGCCTAATGAGGGGTAACCTGGAACTGCTTCCCTCAGCCTGAGTGTACCAAGGGGGAAAAAGATGTGGGCAGTCGGTCTATTTTAGCTAGTGCATGATGGCTGTGAGTGGCTGACTTCTGTTGTCACAACCGCGCCTTGCTGTCGTGTGGGGCTTACCTGCATTCCCTGGCAGCGATGTTTGCTTCGCCTGCAGCCCGTGGCACCAAGAATGAGGGGTATAAGCTTAGTTTAGTGTGTGTGGCTGTAAAGAAAGTCCAATAGTGACAAGAAGTTCTACAGGGGCAGATGAGAGAGAAAAGGAAACCCAAGCAGGTGGTTTAGAGGCCAGCTGAGCAAAGATGTGCTGTGGTCTGGGAGCTCTGGTTTATGAAATGGCAACAGAACTGGGGAGACTGGGAACAGAAGCCATGGTTTAGGAGGTGGGTGGAGAATGCACGTGGGCTTGCTTTACCAAGTTCTTGCTTGAAACATCACAGCAGGGCATATAGCATCTGTTGATGGGAGTATAGGAGTGTGTTGAATGCAAGACTCGTAGTCAATGCAATGATTGCATTTGTCAGGGAAAGAACAAGGTGAATTTGAAGGATGGAGCCTAAAACTTAAGAACCAAAACATGACTAATAGGTAAGAAAATTGCTGAAAAATGCAAAGGGTGAGTTTGCAGGAGATTCTGACAGCTTCCTTAAAACCCATAGAGTCTGATTCGGGGCTAACAAGTGTGCTTACAAATGATCCTGCTGGCGGAAAACCAACTTGGTACTTAAAAAGCCCTTTCTGTCCTTTGTTAGGTGTGCTGGGAAGAATTCGAGTTTCCTGCTGTCAGTCTCAGTTAAGCTAACCTGTGACTTTGACCATCTGAAAGATACCTGACTGTCCAACAGATAATGGAAGGATTAGTGGGTGAGGAGTAGCAAACGGGAGCTTTTCAAGATCACTGGATCATCAGGAAAGGTGTAAATAACGAGCAGTAATCTTGGAATGCAATTGAATCACTCCAGCAGTGCAAATTTGACGGCCAGATGCTCATACCAAGTCTTGGTATCATGGCTTGAGGCTGCTGCTCCCTGATGATAGATTTAGGAGATGACAACAGCTGGAGCAGGATAAGTTTTAAAGTTCTTGTCACAAAGAACTGCTCAGGAAACACATTGCCTCCCTGCCTAAATAAACTTGCCGCATGTGTGCGTTGCCTGCCACCTTATGGTAGGGTTATTGTTGGGTGTTATTTCTCTCTCTGACCTGCAGAGACTGTGTGCCTTGGATCTTACTATCGTGACTGGAACTGAGACAAGGTCAACAATAGTTCAGCCTTTTCCTTGTGCTGTTGAGGATGAAGTCAATAGGAATTATTGACTGCTGTTTTCATTCAAAAATCAAGATTCATTGAGGTGAATCTGAGGACAATAGAAGCTCTCGGGGGAGAGGAGACCAGTAAATCATGACACTGAGTAAAACAATATTTGTAATGCAGCTAATTTTGTATATTGAGTGTTGTTTGATCTAGTGGGGTGTTTTTTAAATTGTCCTGTTAAGTAGATTGATAAGTTATACCATTTAAAAAGACTTTTAGTCTTATTCCAGTTATGTACTCTTAACTACAGTGGATTGAATTTCAAGGTGTAAAGAAATGTAAGTTGGAAAGGCTCTTTGGAGTTTACCTGGTCCAACCTCTGCTTGGAGCATGGCCAACCTTCAATGGAAACTCAATATTCTTCTGTGCTGTGATGATCCAAACCGTGGGCACTTTACAGAGATTGAACCAAACATCAGTCCTTTCCCAAGGAGCTTTCTCATCTCTCCTTTGGCCTTGGGCCTGAAGAAGCAACCAAGACCAACGTGTGTCAGTAAAGTATAAGAACAGCTTTTAAAGAAATTAATCTGCCTTTGATTTGTCATTACTTTTCAGCTTTGGAGGTGGTATGGGCATGTGCAAATAAAACGATGATGAAGCTAGATAACTGGTACTTTTGAAGGAAATATGTGAAGACAAGTTTATTATGTATATTCTGTGCCTAGGGCAGTTACAAGTCTACTGCTTGGCGTAGTGGAGTACCTCATTTAGGGTCATAAAATGTACAAGGAAATGTCACACAGTATGTTAACATAGTGATGGGCTGTCCAACTTCCTGCTGGAAGGCAGGGTATTTCGCCCTGCCTGTTGGGACAATAGAAGTCTACATTTTCAGTATTTGCTGAGGATTTGAGACTGAAGCAGCCTCATATTCAGGAAGCCCTAGGGACCCTCTTTGGAAAATCAGGCCACCTAAACACATGGCAAGTGAGGTGACCTAAAGCTCACTAGGCTATAGAAAGATTGACCATTGTTAGATCAAAGGTAACTTTCTATGGATCTTCATGGTCAGGACACAGCTACACAGCCTAGGTTGCCGTGGGGAATTCTAGCTAATTTTAAATGATCCAGCTTGGATACTAAAGGCAGCATAGCTGAACTTGCCCAGAGTCTTGGGTGGTATATTTGCCTGGGTGGAGCTCTTTTTCTACTTAATCCTTAAGTGGGTGTAACTGAGGTCTCTTTATGGTGTTATTTTATACCATGCAAGCATATGGGAGTAGGACATGTTTACAGGAGATAAGAAGATGTATTTTGGGGAAGGGGGCACAAGTGGAGATGGGGGCAGAGTGCTTGAAGTACAGTCCTTGGCAAGTATGAAGTCTTTCATAGCATCCTTTTCATTCAATTGAATAAGACAGTATGAACCAGATAGTAATCTCACTAAAGATTTTACAATTTCTTTTGGACAGTTTCCTTTCTCCCTTCGTGTGTGTACATGGCCTTGATCAACGTGGCTGTGTGCTGTGGTTGAGGACTGTGTACCTTCTCTCAGCCCAAAGCAGGGTAATTTGATTAGCTTGTCAGCTGGTCTAAATAGCTGTTGCTCCACCTGAAGTTAGGAGAGTTATGCCAGATTATACCAGCTGAGAATGTGACCATCATTTTTACTGAGTCACATTTCTAACCCTTGCTGTGCTTTTAAATTCCTGAGCTGAAGCCAGCCCTTGTGATAGCTGCAGGGTGGGATTTCCAGAAGCATCCAGCCTTGGCCGAACTCCGCTCCCTTTGCAGTCAAGGGGTGGTGTTGTGTTGCTGCATCCAGCCCCAGAGTCAAATGGGTTGGATTTGATTAGGCGGCTGCTGTAATGCTAAAGGATCTAGTCCTCCACTGAAGCCTGTCAGCTTCAGCCCACTGAAATCGGCAGGGTTGGGCTGGTTTACAGCTGCCTGAGGATCAGGCCTTGAGTCTGTCATATTAACAAAAGGTTGCAAAATGGTAGTAAAAGTGTATTTTCTTCCCTACCTGGAAATGTTGGATTCTGGTTCACCTTCCTCTGGGATGGCTCTTGAAGCAGCGCTAAAGGAGTGAAGCATTGCCTCCTGGCTGGTTTCCCAGTGACCTGGCGGGTGTCAACCTGGCCTTGCCATGTACCATCGGAGCTGCTGGGTGTGTGTGGATTAATCTGTGTGCACGTGGCAGCTGTTTGGCCCTTTGTGTGCTTTTAAGTAGCCTTTTAGCCTGACTGCAGATGGTCAACTACCCACTGTTGCTTTGTGTTTGTGCAAAGAACTGCAGGCTGCCTTTGTGGTCGAGAGTGCTGTTCTCTCAAACCAGATATTGTGCTTCTAGGAGTGCAGTTACCGGTTCAGTTTCTTTTTGCTTTGTTATTTTTGGCTAGGGGATATTTAGGGTTTGGATGTGTTATTGCGAGTCACTCAAAGCAAGAAGGCAGAAGAAGGGATGGCCGCCTAGCTGGCTCTCACTAAGGTGTTTGCTGCAGGATTGCCAAGTCAAGCGGGGATTTCAGAGGAGGAAATCATTATCTGCACACTCCTTCCTTGAATCTGCCTCCTGCTCTAAACTAGAGACCATCTATAAGTAGCTGCCAGCGCAGCTGCGGTGCCAAGTACACCATTTCCCAGTAGGGTCTTCCTCCCAGAGCAAGCATGAGCCTGTGATGGGAATTAAGGCTGGAGATAAGGCACTTGTGTTGAGTGACTCGCTGCTATTCTTCCAGCTGGCGAAAGGGAAATGACCCACTTGCCAGCTGGTGTGTAACCCTTGTCCTCCCACCTACCTAAAGCATTATGTGGCTTTTACCTTTTCCCCCACACCATGTTCTTATCTTCTGCTGCTTGGAGAGCTGGAGGTGCCAATGCAACTTTGCCTCTGGCTCGGCACCAGGCGATTTGTGTCTGAAAGAGGGTGGCAACTTGCCAGCCCTTGTCATGGCCCTTGCAGTGTGAAACCGGAGTGGGTAAATTCCAGCTACTTCTGTGGAAAATGGGAGCGGTTCCTCTGCAGCCGGGGAGGGCTCTGGTGCCTGAAAGCACCATCAGGCTCCAAATAGTTAGTGGGAAAACTTAGCATGTGACTATATATAACAGACACTCATTCCTCTGATGCATGGGAATTTGTGTGTGTAACTGGGAATCTCAGCACGGCTATCTGCGGATAAACCCTGAACTGCTCTGTTTCACGAGCTGACTCTGGAGTTTTGCAGATCTAAGTTTGTGCTAATTTAAATTTTGTGAATTCCAGAGGTTCATGTTTGTTTCATTACCACTTTCCAGTGCTTCAGATTAGGGACTAATACTTGATGAAGGCTTTATAACTGCCAAGGATTTACCCCAGTTTTTATATTGCTTAATTCTGTATGAACTGGGGCAATATGAGAAAAAAGGTTAAGTGCTGTGATAAGAAATACATTAGAGACACTTTTTTCTCTCCTGTAATTGCCAAACCTTCCAACCTGGGGTTAGATCTTGGAGTGAGTCAGATCTAGGGCGCTTTTTTAGCAAGTCTTTGCTTGAAGCATCTTCCTCACTCCAATAGCTTGGTTCATTTTAGTCTACAACACGCCCAGCCTTGTTCTGCCACTCTTTGAATCCTTGGCACATCTGCCGTGGGACAAGTGTGTTTGGTTTTGGGCCCTGCTCTGACTCCAGTAGGGTTCAGTAGATCTAGGAAAGGGCCAGGAGTCTCCTCCTGGGAAAGAGATAACTGAAGAGGGTGTCTAAGTGCTGTAAAATCCTGAGTGAAACAGGAAAACTGAAGAGGGAACGACTCTGCATTTCTCTCTTCCAAGATGTGACTTAAAGGGCATCGAATGAAACTATCACATGGCAGATCCAAGTCGAACAGGACCTCCTTCCTCACACAGCGCGCTGCCAAGCTGCAGCCTGCCTTGCCCGAAGGCATTGTTGGTGTTGAATTTTTACGTGGCTCAAAGCAATTGGATAAATTCAGGGAAGAAATGTCCATCGAGGGTTATCAAATATAAGTTTTCATCGGCTGTGGCCACGGCGTGGGCTCATGGCACAGGCACATGGTTAACAAGTTCCAGCAGAAGGGGCTTTGGGGTTCACACTGATGCTCTCAGCCAACTCCATCGGGTATCTGTCAGGCCACAGAAACGTTTCCAGTGCTAACCTACATACTATATCAGTGACCCATGCCTTCTGATCCCTTTGCTGCCTGCATAAAGGTCAAAGATAATGAATAAATATAAATAAATAACCCAAGAATACCCCACTGCTGCTGTCTCGGGTCATTCAGGCTTGAAATAAATAATCTTTCTATTTCTGAAGGCACAGATGACTTAAGCCAAATTGCATTTGGAGCCTTTATCCTTGTGCTTTTGTTTTATTTATGCTGTTGTGTCTTGTGCTAACACTTTGTGAAATATTTATTTGCTTCTGGTCTCCTGCAGCTTAGCTCTGGATTCATGAGGCTCTCGTGTTATGTCTCAATTCTGTGCATCTGCATTATGTCAAGGAAGGAGAAAATGAAGACTCCAATCTGTGTTTTACACTGACAATATACTGCACATCACTGCAGGCAATGCCATGCAACAGGTGGACATTTTGTTTGCCCATATCAGGCATGCGGGCTCTGTTAGAGCAACAAAATGTACGTGTGGTTACAAAACCTTATTGTCTGATGAACAGTTCTTCTGCATTTGCTTCCCAAGCCTGCCCTTGTGCTTGCTCTACGCGTCTTGGGTAACTTGCAGAAAGACTTTGAGAGGAGATGGGCATATCCTAAACAACACCAACACATTATTTAGTGGTTCAAGGGATGCATTAATCACAGATTTCAGATTCTTGCTGTAAGAAATGGTGTAAATACCTTCTACTCAGGGCGCAAAGTGTGTGGCCAGAGTCAACACAGTAAGCATGTGAAATGGCTTCCCTGGGCACGGTGCCAGCTTCCCTTGCCTCAGTCTGGAGGGGAAATGAGCCGCGGCAGTGCTCTCTGCAGCTCCTTGCCTGCTTGCAAGCCTGGAAGGATGAAATCTGTGTTGTGGGTTTCCCTCCTCTTCTCTCCCTTTATCAGAAACACCAGTGCAAGTGTCCCTTGGAACCTCTGCAAGACCGACTGCATTTGCGGTGTTGGGATGAGGTTATCGGCCGGTTTAAGACACCGAGGTGCAGCTGTGATGCTTGGCCCGGACAGCAGAAGTCTGCTAGGGAGAAACTGTTCTCCTGTTTCCAACTCCCGGCTAAAATCCAGACTAGCAGTGACTGGTCGTCATTTGAGTTGAATTGTTGTTCAGTGATTAGTATAAAATGTCTAAATGATTCCCAGTCCGGTTACGGACAGACAAGTTTATCTAGTGTGAGAACCACTGACAGGGCTGGCCCTCTTATCTGAGCAGAGCTGCCAAAGGTTTAGCCAACACTGGCTGCAAAGTGCCTGCATCTTTAAAAACAGTGTCTAAAAAGAAAAATAACGTCTGGTTGTGACACATGATTGCACTATGTAGATTTTACCGCTCTAAGCTCAAGCTTGGCGCTCTGATGTCACCACTAGAAAACCTTTCAGAGTCTAAATCCAGTTTTAGATAAACATATTTTTATATATACACACACGTATGTGGGAAAAGAGCTGCTAAGCTCCTGTTGCCACTTCTTGCTGAATTATACCAACAAGCTCCTTCTGGTGTTAGCTTTAAGTGACATTTACTGTGTAAATGACACTGACATTCAAGATGAGACGTTGGCTTTTCCAGCGCTTGCTAATTCCTCCTGGGGTCTCCCAGGAGAACAGCCTGCAGCGAAGAGCTGCTGCCTTTGCAACAGGTGCTGCTTTGGCCTCCCAAGCCATCGGCTGTTTGGGGACGAGAGTGAACAAGCAGAGCCTTGTTCTTACTCCAGCACTTTTTGCTTCCTTTCACATGTGTAGGAAACCTGGGGACGCATCGATTTAATCGTTGTGTTTCTGCAAACGGTGGCAGTGAACGGCGCTCGCCTGTGCAGTGAAGGACCAAGCACGTGCTGGCCTTACTTGCTAAATGTCTTTCCCTAAAGATGGAGTGAGGATCGTTGGGTTGTGTTTAAAGGCTTGATCATTTGAGGGATGGGAGAAGGGAATAGCGCTACCAAAAACTGCTGTACAGTGATTGCACGCTGATCCTCCAAGGGATCAGAAATTTGTATTGGGTGCTGTGTAGCTTTGCTGGAAGAAATCGGGATTTATTTATTTTTAACCAGAGGACAAGCTTTAAAAGCTGCGAGCAGAGCTTTTCAAAGGACAAGTGGGAGTTAGCTGCCTAATTCACATTGACTTTTGGGGAGATATGGCTGCTGAGCTGCTCTTGATGCCTTTCAGAAATCTCCCCTTAGTCTAGATAATCTCTCTGTAACCCCTTTTTAATTAACTTGTCTTTCTGGAAAAAGAGACCAAGAAGTCATGTTCAAAGATTATTGCTGTATCTAGCAGCTGCTAGAACAGACCAGTTGATGCTGCAGAATCTTATTCCGTGTCCCAGCAGCATGTCTGGTCTGCCTCCCCTGTCTAATTTGGCCGAGGGATGTAAACTGTCCCCAAACTCTTGTCCAAACCCATTTCTAGCCGGCCACGCTTGGTGCTGTAGCACCAGCTGGTCATTTGTCCAGATAGCCTGGCTTTGAATCTCTTGGCAGAGCAAAATATTTGAAAGGGAGAGAGTTGAGTGACTGGGAATACTACAGAAAACGAATGCCAAAAGCGTGTGTATGCCAAGCAGGAGATAATGGTGCTACCTTTACTGTCCCAGGCGCTTCATCGGCAGTTCGTGCCACAGCTACGCTCCTGCTGTTTGGGATCAAGGGGAAAATGTCAGTCCTTCAGGCAGTAATTGAAGATACAGCATAAAATTGTGTAGAGAAAGGCTTTTTGCTGGGAGGTTAGGCTTCTCCTGTGAAATCTGGGGTGCGGATGGGAAGTTTCTGAAGCTACTCTAAATTGTTTCTCCATCTATAAAAATAAATTTGACTTGGGTTCGGTATAATGAAGTGTGAACATTAAAGGTAGGAGCCTGGTGTATTTGAACGCTTGAGGGAAAACTTCTGGTATTGTCGTGAGGAGCCAATTCCCTAAAGCAGATGCGGGGGAAGCGGTCTCAGGGGCTGGGAGAGGCTGAGAAAGGGGGGGACTGGCGGCTGGGAAAAAATACTGGATATTTGCAATGGGGAGAAAAAGCTGCCTTATATTTTTCTGTATTCTGGACCTTGCCTGGACTGAGAGCTGGCTGTGTAGGATGCTGAACAGTAAATGGCTCCATTTTAACTTCCAACCTGTCTTAGAGTAGGGGAGAAGAAAGAGAAGCAGGGCCAGTTTGGAGGGTGGAGGGGAGGAATAAAGCAGCTGTAATCTCTCCTGAATTTTTTTCCCATTTCCTGCCATTAATGCCGTACTGATCTGGTGACATAGGACCTGTCATTTTAGCCCCATTCCCTTTGTTGTGGATGTTTGAGAGCCAAACGGTTGAGTTCTTCCTTGAGCTAAGTTAGAGTTAGCGTAGATCTGTGTGGAACACCCACTTTTCTCACACCTGCAGTCATGCAAAATCTGCCCCAAAGTCATTCCAGCTTCCAAAGATGCTCCATAATCTTAACGCTTCGCCTCAGGTTTTGCATACTGGAGGTCTGAGGTCCAGTTCCCTACTTGCTAATGGCACTGCCAGCGAAGACAGTATGGGCAGTTTCTGTAAGATCAAATCCTATGGTTGCTTACCCTTCAAGCAAGGGTCTCTAGTAGTTGCAGCAGAGTTTGGTGTTGTCATTAAATGTAGCAGCTCTGCTCCTGGAGAGCTGGGTCAGCCTCGCACCCCCATGCATTTTGGAAGCGTTTTAAGGTCCTTAAATGGAAGGCACAGTACAGCTGTAACACTGCCCACAAAAAACCCCCTCTTACTTCTTAGTTCTTCTAGTATAAAAATAGTGAAAAGGCTGAGCACTGTTGGTGACACCCCAAAGGAGACCCTTCAGGCTGAACTGGCTACTGTCAAGCTACTCTGAGGGGAAAAATAAGCTCTCCTATATCCTTGCTCTCAGCAAGTCCTTTAAAACGTCACCACATCCTAAGCACATGAGCTAGGAAAACAGCTGCCTTCTCTATTCCTTCTCTGCCTGATGAGGTTAATAATAACTTTGAATGCATATGTACAGCATTAGCTTTCATGGTAACATGCATAATTCAAATCCCCCAAAGAACAGTAGAGCTTTGAGGAAGCAAACTTCCTTAATGTACTGGGCAAGGATCCAGCTTTTACCAGCTGTTGAGGGTTGATGTACAATTTTTGGTTAAGTGAATAATTTATCATGGATATTATCTGTAGTGCATCAGATCCCAACAGTTTGTAGGCCTGTACATATGGCTCTCGAGATGCCACAACACTGCCATATGCTTCATGGCCCATTACCACTTCAAACTCCCTTAAGATGTTTCCCCCTATGTTAAGCACGTTAGAAGTACAGCGGGACCACTGGCTCAGTACAAATGCTGGCTGGATATTTTTTTTCCCCCTCCCTATTTAAAAAAAAAAAGGAAAGGAGGACTGTTCAGACTCTGTCCACAGCCTTGTTGTCTTTTTAAATAAGATGCCTGCTGCTTCATAATACAGATGTGGATTATAAATCCTGCAGAACACCTGCCCTGACCTCATCCCCAGTTACCCCTTGTAACACGGTCGGGTTGTGGTGTTGCAAATCTGCTAACTGTAGCTCCAGCCTACTGTCTGCATAAATCAAGGCTGCTTTAATCGGGCTGTGAGGCTGTTCTGCCCCTTGTATTCACAGCACCAAAGCAGAACTGGGACACGCTGACGATTTCTGAGGGCTATGTAATACCGCATCCCAAATTCCAACCGCAGATGTCCTATTTCTTGGTCAGGAGAAGGAATGCTGAAGTACTTAATCGTTTACAGAGCTGCTATGGTACAGGAGAGGGAGAAAGCATCTGGGTTGTTTGTCAGGTTGGTTGCTTATATAGGAAGCAGCTTCATATGATGAAGACGACTAAGTCAGGATCGAGAGCAAGCAGCTGCTTAGCTGTAATTATAGCTATGCGTCCGTCGTAAGGACGACTGAAGCTTCTTCAGCTACAGAATGTGCTATTTTGAAGTTCAGTGCCTTCATGTCTAGAAGCATCTATGTTATGCTGCATCTTGAACTCTCAAGTGGTGCTACTGGTCGGTGGTCGCCAGGTGCTCTGTGTCTGATGGTTGTAGCCTGAAATAAGTGAAACAAACTCTGCGCGAGAGAGTGTTCCGCTTTTGAAGATGCCTCAGGAAAAAAGGCGCTTCTAGCATAGGACCTCTCTCTGATGCTGGATGAATTATTTCCAATTCAGTATTACGCAGGGTTTGTTCTTCCATTAAAAAAAAACAAAAGCCTACCCTCTTCCCAAACAGATTGCATTTTTTAGATCTGTTCATTACTCTCCAGCCATCTCCCTGTGTAAACATTGTGTGCAGCTTTCTCTCGTGAGTTGCAATCAGGTTGCTTTGGTTGTGTGAGATGGTATTTTCTTTCCTGTATCATGACGAGATTAAAATTTTTAAGTTTTCATTATTTTTTTTCTTTTCTTCGTGTGAATATTGGCCCTTAGATCATCACTTCCACATGCTTTAAACATTAAAGAACTTGTGGGAAGTGGAAGAGGAAAGGGGTGTTGTGATGGCCAGCACAAATGTGATGGGTTTCAGGTGGCCAGAGCACATCTAGTGTTTTGCTGAGAACAGGCACCCCATGGTCTGGTAATGGGAATCCTCATCCCTCCACACTTTGAGAGGAAGGAAGTGTGTTATAATGAATGTTGATTATTTTATTTTTTATTCCCCCCCCCCCTTTCTGAGTTACGCGGGGAGGAACACAGGGCTGTGATCAGTGAACTCCTGTGTGGCTGCAGAAAGGAAAAAGGGGCCCAGAGGAACCGACCCCAACTGGAGGAGCTGGCAGATATCTCTGCTGGTTTTAAGGGCAATTCTGCATGGCTCCCTCCCTAAAAGAACTGAACATGGGTAAATTGCAAGGTGAGAAGCTGGGTTAATCCTGCCAGGATTGAAACCTGTGCTTTGCTGAGATTTAGTCAAGTCAAAGCTGCTGCCTGGACTGAGGTGAGGCCGTGCCTTGTGAAGCAGCGACCTTTCCTGGCTGGGATGAGCTCAGAGGGCGCATCGCCCTGCAGCCAAGTGCACTTGCTGCTAGCAAGAGAATGTTTATCCAGTGTGTTGATTAATCAACCTTGAAAAAAGGGTCAGATGGAGTTACTCAAGCATCTAAGTAACCTTCACGGCAAAACATAGAAGCCTCTGCGTGTGTGTGAAAGGGCAGTATGTAGCCCCGGACTCAAAATAATGCTGTCTGGAGTTTTAAGCTTTTATATCCTCATGGTCTGGATCCGATACCAGAACACTTTTTGTTTCTGAATACACCCCAGTTCTGTCATTTTGTTGACCGTGGCCATATGTAGATGACTCTCCTGGGGAGTCATATCCCGGTCCTGGCAATTGGAAAAGATTTTTTTTCCTCAAATTCCCTTTGATCATGGTGTCCTGCCTTGGTCTGTTTGCTGCACTGGGTTGCCCTGTTGCTCCCGCTCCTCTTTCACCCTCCTGCTTCAGGCCTCTCGGTTCCACCCCTCGTACTCTTCCCCCTTCACAAAGGGAAATTGCAAGGGTTTTGCAATGAGGGATAGTGGTGCACTCTGCCTCCGTCAGAGCTTCCTTAAATAACGAGACCTCCAGAACCATCATCTCATTTTACACCCCTACCTTTGGCAAATAGAAGATAAAAAAAAAAAAAAATCACACGGTGAGGTACTGCTTTTTTTCTGGTGGTTGTAGAGGGATTAAACAACACTGAAGATAAGATCAATGTTTAAACAAGAAGTTCTTGAAGCTGGTGTTCAAGAAGATCATGCACTGAGCTGAATTATGAGCGGACCAGTTCCCGTCTCACTGGAGGGAATTTGGCATGTGTCTTCTCCCATAAGCATTAAACCCAATATATTCTTGTGGAGCCATCATATTAAATTAAGATGTGAAAATGACGGCAAGGTTTTCATTCTTTGTGGCAACCGGCATAACAGCTAGAGGGGGGGAAAAAACCTCAAACAATTGCTTCAACTGAAAGTCCAAGAATGACATCTAGTGGCTTCAAGCGAGACTTGTGGGATAACCTTGTGTGAGAAGACTTTAAAGCAAAGAATCCGGGTTTTCCTTTGCTGTTTTTATGCTTAGGAACCGACTCCTAATTTTAAATCCCTCCCACCCTACCCAGTTAAAAACATACTGCAGGCTGAATGCTTGTTCTTCAGGTTAGCTTTGCCGGTGCTGGCTTCAGCAATCACAACTTCATTTTCCCTTCAGTGAAGCAAGCTTAGAAACAACTTTTGCACTATGGCTAAAAGAATGCTACCTACCACCACAAAGTTAAACGAATATTTACGTTTCCTTTAGCTTCTTTAAGTCAAAGTGAGGGTAAAGGCGATGTCTATGGGATTTTTCAGTGCTGGATTTATCTGGCGAGAACAAAAAAAGTAAGAGACAGAACAGCTGTTACGCAGAAGATTAGAAAAACATACCTTCTGTAGGTTCACAGTGAGCCTGCTCAGATCATGTTCGGTCATTTGAAACTTAGAAAGGTGAAACTTCAGGTAAAAACGTATTTATCTTTTTTTTAAAGACATCAGTGCACCTTTTTGGGTTAGGAGAGATAATTATTTGGCAAAAGGTCAAACTCGGAGGATGGATAAAGAAATAAATAGGTATTTTTGATGGCATCCTCTTGTTTCAAGGGGATGGGGAAGTTTCTCTCTCCACAGGGCCATCTGAAAGTGAGACAACCGGTTGGCAAATCTGGCGGATAGAGACCTGGAGGTGTTTTATAAGCACAAGGTGTTATGTAGCCCTCAAAAGGAGGCATTTGTAAAAGCACCTCAAGATGATGTTTGAGTGTGTTCTGGTCTTGCCTATGTACAATGGAGAATCGAATGACCTCAGGATGATGAGTGTCTGACCTTCCTGCATCTTAAAATCCCATAGGATCTGATGAGGTTTGTATAATATATTAATCATAGCAAACTTGGTGGTCCCAACGCAATGCAGTTAATCTTGGTTGTTTAATTTCTGTTATACATGTCTGCTTTGGAATTAAGTGTCCACTTTTTCTTATGCTGTTGAGCTTGCAAATATAACTCTGTCCTCCTCTGCTAGGAATGAAGAATTTGGAGTCTCATGAGTAATGGATTGTGCTCCCTTTCTTACAGAAACAGAGAATGGATTTTAGGTACTTGGTTTAAACTTGGAGCACACATGTGGTTATAACGCCACATAATGAGGTAAATAGTTACTGGCGCAAATGCTCTGGTTCCTGTTATTAAGAGAGAGTTTAAGTTGATACAAGCAGAGCCCTTTTATCTCTTTACCCAGTGGGCAGCGAATGAAGTGGGTTAATATCTTTGGAGGAGGGGCAAACTGTGTTGTAAAGGGAAATTTTGATTAGGATATAAAACTGAAAGGAAAGAGGGACTGCCAGAAAAATGGCATGAGTGGGAACACGGATGGAAAACCCCACAACTCAAAACTAGGCCGATGTCTTGACAAGGAAGACTTGGCTCTTAAACAGGAGTTTGATGCAGCACATCAATGATTTGTAAGTGTTGTAACTTCATCTGACGCTCCCAGTCCTAGCTCTTTCCTCGTCCAGGCTCCAGATGCTGCCACGAGGGGTTGCAGAAGGATGACAAAATGTAAAACTACACTAAAAATTCATTACTTTGCTCTTGTTTCCCTCAGCTAAAGCCTGGGCGTGCTAAGCATCCTCTGGTAGAAAGGTCTGATGTTTAGCAGCCTAATGTCAGGGCCTGGTGACAATATTGTTTTAGGAATGAGGAAGGCAGGAGAGTTGAGTTGGTAGAATAGGTGTTGGAGAACCGCTGATGGACTTGGTGATGAGCATGCAGAATAAGGTCTGGATGCAGATCTACACACTGATTCAGGGGTAGCTGCAACCATTCTAGGCCTGGTGGTTTTACTGTTTTCTCCCAAGAGACAATTTAGTGATGGATTAGAGTTATCATCAAGAAAATTTTCTTGCTGTGGCTTTATTAGGAAGCTTTGTTTTGAAGAGGGCAATAGCACTAACTGGGGATCTTTGAAGGCTGTTGTACTGTACAAACTTCAATTAGACAAATGCCTCCCGGTGTGAATATCTATTGTTTCCTAGCCGGAATTCCTCACTCCTTACTGTAAAGGAGTCTTTCTATTGATTGCCAAAAATAAATATCTGAGACTTATTAGGGGAGGGTATGGTGGGGCAGCTCTGTCCCTGAGCATCTGGCCGCCTCTGGCTGGAAGTCCAGAAGGAACCGTGCTCTCTCCTAGGTGGTGATGGAGGTGATGAGGGAGCAAAAAGGGTAGTGCTCTCATGTGGGTCCTCCGAGGGCTCTGAGCTTGGTTCCCCAGGAGTGTGGTCCCAAACCAGGAGGAGCACGGAGGCAGAACTATGTTATAGTCGCAGATGCCCACTAGATGACGGTGCTGTCCCACAGACTCGCTCTGCTGTACTTGAAACTGGGTGTTCTCTGGAGTGACTTGGCTGCACCCGCAGTGGAGAAGAACAGGCTCTGCTAAATTAAATGCAATAGTCATCACTTCTACCCTACTTAAGTTTCTTGTTTTCTTTTTACTTTCCCCTCTGAAATGAGAGGCATTTTTCACAGCAAATATTTAACAGAAGGATACTTGTTTTCAGTTAATTCTATTTAATTTGGGATGTTAAGCCTGCATCGCTTAGGAGAAACGAGGCTAACAAAGTTGTGGCACCAGCACTGAGGATATATTTTGGGTGCCTTCAGTGAGTTTTATTATTAACTATACCAAGTATTTCAACCATGAAAACTTGTTTGGAATAATATGCAATGCTCCCTGCTGAACAAAGCTAAAAGCTGTACACAGTCCATTGGAGAACTGGACCATGCTGACAAGATGCTGCTTTATTCAAAGGGGTGTCTCTTCCCTCAGCATTGCTCTTTTGAGGTCAGTAGCGGGACTGTGATTTGTATGAGGCACATTCCAGACTCTTATTATCAGAAAGATGACTATGGAAGACCTTGTTTCCCCACCTTTACAGGCTATTAGCTTGCACTTAATTTTAGTAATCCTCTAGGTTCCCTATATATTTAAAAACAAAACAAAACAAACCCAACAAACGACAAATCCACAATAATTCTCAGCATAGCTGTTCGCTATAGCAACAGAGCTCGCTTTTCATGGGAGGATGATTTGCACTAGAAGAAGAGTGCTTTTCTGAAAGCTCCCAAGCAAACAGATCTTCCCAGAAACCCAAGATGTTGGGCCTACAGTCATAAGTCTGTCTCCTTTGAGTTTCCTTATCATTCTGTGGTGAATGGCATCAAACTCTTTTGGATGTCTCAAGCGTCTCTGTGCAAGTCTACTGTGATTTTTTTTTTTTGGCCCCTCTGACAAGAATCCTGGTGGGTAATGCAGAACTGGGGATATGCTCTGTTTCCCAGTGGAAAACAAGCAGCAGTATAACCTCTTTGTTGCATAATGTGTGTGTTTTGTGACAAAATGAAGCCCCTCGCCAGTGAATCTGTAGATGGGTGCAGTGGGGTAGCCCAGCCTGAGTCCGGACCATACAACCAAGCTGTCGTATGGTGGGTGGCGTTTAATTCCGGAAGATTCCGCTTCCCCATTCATCAGCAAAAGTTCAGCTGTCCCAGAAGCATTTGTAGGGTCCTAGAAAGCACTGCTACGTGTGGGCTTATACACAGTGCATAGAAGTCATAGGATAGCTTGGGTTGGAAGGGACCTTCACAGGCCATCAAGTCCAACCCCCCTGCAGTGAGCGGGGACATCTTCAGCTAGATCAGGTTGCTCAGAGCCCCGTCCAGCCTCACCTTGAATGGCTCCAGGGATGGGGCACTGACCACTTCTCTGGGCAACCTGGGCCAGCGTTTTACCTCCCTCACTGTAAAAAATCCCTTATTCCTGGTCTGTGAAACACTATTCCACTGGCAGAACTGTGTAAGCAGACTGAGGAGTTTGACTACACTAAAGTGTCTCCTTCCAAACACGAAATCTGCTTAAAAGTTTGTGTGGCCAAACTGGGTTGAATGTAAATAGCAGTGAACTTTTCTCAGATGTCTTTGCTCAGCTTCATGCTTTGTATCACAGCATGTTTTTACTAAATATAAAGATAGATGGGTTTTAATACATAGCTCTTTTTTCACGCTGGCTATGAGCCCTCTGTCATCTCACTTTTATGGGCAAGTATAAGCCAAGGTACCAACATCACCCCAGTTTGTTATTGCATGTCTGTAACTCATTGCAGCAACAACGAGTTGTTGGGTTTGGTTTTTTTTTGCTACTTGTTAACTGTATCTGTGAGAACAGTCTCCTAAAGGCTCTCAGTACTTCGTGGCAGAACGGCCAGTGCTGTGTCTTCCCCCTTGAACGTAAGCATGGTTACGGTCAGGATGCCTCAACTGTTGCAGGAAAAATAATAGCCCAGAAAACCAATCCTGCTAATATTGAGATCTCTAAATCCCCTGGCAGTGGTATGGGGCTCTTGGTGGTCTAATACAATTTACAGCCACAATAAGGGACCAGCAAGTTGTAAGAGGGCTGGAAAGTACCCTTTATATAAATGAGATTCAGGGCTTGACTCTGCGGAGAAGCTGCTGCAGACACTTGGCAGGGTTTGCTCGAGAGATTTTTTTTTTTAATTATTAGTATTGATTAGGAAGAGTGCTGAATTTCATAGCTTGGTGTTTTTTCTATGTGATATCCTCACCGTTAGTCTAGATAACACACTGATTAATGGGGAATGATGACATGCAAGCTTGAGCAGAGTGGTACTTCCAAGGTATCTCCTGAAAGGTCTTCCCTTCAGCATCAGCCAGATGGACTGAGAGGATAGCACAGTTCAGACTCGTAAACAAACTCGACTCCATCTGGCCTAGAGATGAATTTCATTCCCAGCAATGTAATTCTCGCACCAGCCTCCCTCTGTGTAATCCATCTTTCCCTCACATGTGCACACAATCCGTTTCTTTCATCGACTTGTAAATAGAAAAGGTTTGCTGTGCAGCTAGAAAGCACCGTACTTTTCCTGCCCTTGCTGATCACAGTTTCTCTGCTTCCCTGTGGGTTGTGAGTAAAGGCAGGGTTTTGTGTTGGAATGGAGCATTTCCTCCTTCCAGAGTGCTGAGGGAGGACCCAAGGAGAATCCCCTGCAGTTCAAAGCCTTTTGTTTTGCAGATTTCTTTAACAGGAGCCTCCCTTTGCAAATCTTAGTTCAGGTTGTGATTTTGTTTTTCTCCTTCATTTAATGTTTTGCCACAGTAGGATTAACTTGAACTGGGCAAAACCTGTTTTTGATCTAGGTGTGCTGGAGATACTGGTCTCAGGACTGCCCTTCAGGTAAGATAGGAAGGGAATGCAAAGCTGGCTTTGTATCTCGTATGTCTCCGCTCCTTGAAGGGTCTCGTGTATGAAGCTGAAAACTGATGGTGGACAGAGAGATATCCTTTTCTCAAGGTGAGGGAAAGACATATCCTCTACTGCATCTATCCTGTGTCTCCTGGGGAGACACTATGTGCACAAAGGTACCCAAGCAGGCTTTGTAGCCCTTCAGAGCTGTAGGGCCAGGCCCCTCTCAGTGTCCCCTGTGCCCTTTCTTCCCTGGCCGTGACCAGTCCGTGTTTCAGTGCAGATGCTTCTCCCCTTACCTCTGCCGCTCTTTGCCCTCTGTTGTAATTGCAACCCTGCAAGCTGCTGGGGCAAGGACTTGTGCAAGAGCTTTGGAGCCCACCTCCACCAAAATCAGTCAAAGAGTAAAAACATTTAATGTTTTAAGATGCTGAAGTCCAAGTGAGCCAAGGTAAAGAGGATTCCTCCCAACAGATACGAGTGCGGTGGGAATGAGCCTGGAGTTAGTTTGCACAATTAACTTTTCCAGCCAGTACAGCCATCACCCTAAAGGGGGGCCTATACCTTCAGAAACAGAAAAGCCACTTTTTCTTCACTACAGCAGGTCCCAGCTATGTTGTCTGTCTCCTTTAGGGCTTTTACTCAATTCTTTTATTTCAACCAATATTTTGTTTCTCTTTCTGTTTGGGTTTGTGATGGGTTCTTTTGGGTTTCCCATCACCCCGTCTACTCCCTCCAGCATAAAATACTTACCCCTATTTCAGCCGAGAGCACAATTTGGGCACGCTGGAACTCAAGTCAAACTCCTGAAGAGCCACTGGTGAAACAGCTCTGGCATTAAAATAGAATGACTCGCATCTGTTTGTGGCGATCTGTGGTCTTTTAATTATCTGGCTAACATATTCTGTGGGAGAGAGCTGGTCTGCCTGGAGCAAGGTTAAAAATTATTTGGTGTTTTGTCTTTAAACAGCATATTCTGAAAAGGAGAAAGAAACAGAAATGCACATTTATGACCTTAGCTTCTCAGTTCATATCCTGGATACATCAAATTGCACTGGCAGTGCCCTGGTCTAACTCAGCGTGCATTTAATGAAATGCCATGTAAATTATTTAAGATTGGTTTTAATTAAAGCCAGACCTCTGACAAGGCAAAAGTCATAAGCGTTGCGTTAGCTAGATGGAAGCTACTTGCAGATTCATTGCTGTGTTTTTGTGCGATACCTCTTAGTCTAACTCGGGCTCTATCTGCATCATCTTGGGAAGAGAAAATGTGATAAAATTAATGTTAAATTTGCTCTTAAGCTTGGTCGTATTCCTTCTGAAGTCAACAGGAGCTCTGTCCCTGCTCCCAGCATCGTGGTGTTCATGGCTTTGACTTCCCTGTAACGCCTGCGGCTTGCTGGCTGGAGCAGGGCTCGCCTGTTGCTCTCCCTGTTGGTTGTGTTTTCTTGATGCTTTCCCGTATTTCCCTAATAATGCCTCTGTTCTCCTCTGGATAGAAAACCTCAGTTTCTGTGAGAGCAGACAGACTTCCTTCATTCTGCGTGGGAATACTTGGAGGAAAGGTACTGTGGTCTCACCGCTGATGGCATCTATATTTGCAACAGCACTGGTTGTGGATCGGGATCTGCATATCAACACCTGTGTCTCCACCAGAGGGTAATTTTGGAGTTTGTTTCCAAACGGTTCGCTTTGGAGTACTTCATGCCAAGGTCAAGTTAGTTACCGGAAAATCAGGACTTTGGCCTTGGAAGTAGTAACAGCTCTGGATCCTCTTGGCAGTGCTTTGCTCCCCAGTGGTTTCAGTGATGTCTTTCAAGTTGGCAGAAGTAAAAGGTCACGGGTCATCTACACAGGCATCCCTTGCAGTGCTCCCTGGTGTAGGCATTTGTATAACTCTTGACCTCTGAAGTTTCCAAAGCAATTACAGAAATGGGAACAGGACTGGGACCATGTCTGTTGTACTGTGCTGAGAAACAAGCATCTTGCCCCCCTACTGACACTTACTGTGTGGCTGTCCCCTTTTTAACTGGAGTAGGGAACTTATTCTTACTGTGACCTGACAGAATCAATCAGTGGGTTTGAAGGAGTAATATATATATTTAAATAAAACAGAAAAGCATCTCAGTTCAAAGCTTAGCATAAATAATGCATTAGGTTTCCTGCCTAAGCTGTGGCTTACCATCATGCTGAGACACAAATGTAAAGGCAGGGGGAGGAACTATTATACAGAGCTCAGCAGGCTTCCGTCTTGTTAGTTATACATAAACTGGGGGTAGGTTGCCCCTCCACTCACATTATGAGGCGATTAGCATGTTGTTTAACATCAATTATGCATGTTCCATGTTTACGGACATGTTAAATTATGCAAGCTGTAGTCTTTAGACTTTTTAATTTGTTAAGAGGAGGGAAAAAAAACCAGCAACAGAGCAAACCTTTTAGTTGGATGGCCTTCCCTCCCTTTTTCCATCTGCACCTGGTTTTTACAGTCTGGGCAATGTAAGTAAATGAGAATCCCCCCACTCCTTTCTGCTCTCCCCTGCCTCTTGGAGACACGTGGGCTGGTGGCATCTGAGGTGGCTGGCTGTAGCAACAGTAGGAGTCCGGAAAACATGTCTTGTAACCAAATATAGGCACTTTGGCTGCAAGTTTTTTCTCTACTCTTCTTTGCAGTAAGCGTTGCTTTTAAAAAAAACCATTGAGTGTAGGTGCCTCCAGAAATGCTTCCCTGAGAGCACTTGCCCTGAGTATCAGGCACAGACTGGATCTTTCCCTTTTTAGGGCTGTTAAATTCATTGTTTTGGAGCATGGAATACTTGATATATTGATACTTGATATATTGATATATTGATACTTGATATATTGATATATTGATACTTGATATATTGATATATTGATACTTGATATATTGATATATTGATACTTGATATATTGAATACTTAAATAGGGTCTCGAGCACTTGAACACCGTCCCATCTGGTCTCGGTACTGGAGGAGACCTTGCTACGTGAGCTCGCCAGAGTGCCAAAATGTAGCGTGTTCACTGACACCTCAACCTTGCTGTGCTGAGGGCTGGTGAAGAGGAATGACCTGTCCTTGAAAGACATGAACTCTTTTGACCTGCTACAGGTTTCCCTGATCATTAAGTGATATTTACTGGTGATCCTGAGCAGTGTTTCGTCTGCAGGGAATGCTCGCTTCCCAGAAAAATATATTGGTTTGCAGACTCCCAGCAGTGTTTTTGCTTTTCAGCTGTTTATCCCAACCGACAGTCATTCAGCTTCCAGAAAGACACGTTTGGAAAGAGATTGGGGTGGGGGTAAATGCAGTGTCTGGAAGAATCCATCCTCCATGGCTCCATATAGCCATAAAGCACAAGATACTTCCCTGCACAAATTTAAGACCTGCAGTAAAAATCACAAGCTACAGCTATGCTATGCTGTAAGAAAAGAGCAGGAGGGCCCAAAGGCATGCTGAAGGTCATGGGTCCCTGCAATAGCAGGAGCTTAGTGAGGTGAAATTCCCAGCTGGGGACCTACGGAGAGAAACATCCTCAGTTGTGAAAAGTCACTAAAGGGCAGAAAAAGACACAAAATCTGGAGATGTGTTAACCCTTAGCATGCACGTAGAATGAAGCAGTGGGGAATGCAGCGCGTGCGCCCCGCGTCGTGGTGGTGGGGTGACTGTGCGCAACGCTTCTGTGAAAGAGCAGCCTGATGACATTCCATTTAAACCCTAACCAAAACGGTGACAAGAGCAATGCTGGGGAGTTGTAACGCGACAGGTTACCAGCAGACAACAGTGCCTGCTGGGACCAGTGGTTTGAGCAGATGAAGTCTGGCGGCTACTCTCTTCAGCCAGCCTAAGCACACAAAGCCATCCCAAGAACATTAAAATAAGCTGTGGTTTTGCATCCTCTCCTTGTTGCAATGATGAAGCAGCCCTTGAAACTAGATCTTGCTCCTGAGGCTTTAGACAACTGCTAAGCTGATGTCCGCTCCTGGACAGCAGGATGTGGTGGGGCTGGTTCCAGAGCCTGACTACCAGGGCCCAGCCAGCCCCGGGGCAAGTCAGCATGAGACTCTGCTAGTGTTATGGACATCAATGACTTTTTTTAAGGGGTAGAGGATCCATTTTATTAAGGACCAGACTTAAGTAAGGGTTGGTCCTAACTCACTGTAAGATGCATCTCCCCGGGGTACTAACATTAAGCAGGAGGGTCGGGCAGTGCAATAAGATTCCTCACTCAATATTTTGATGTTAGATGTTATTGGCAAACAGATAAAGGCAAATGTGATGCTAACGGTCTGCTTTACTATCAGCATAAAATCCAGAATAGTAATGGTCCAAAAATGGAGTCTTAATGCACACAAAGAGCTCGTAATCCCGAAACAATCTCTGTAACACAGGGAGAGATGCTGTGTTGCAGGCTATGATTCAGTAAGAAGCAGCCAGGATGTCCAGCATAATTCATCATGGTCACGGATATTAAACAGGGAGTGGGATCAGTAGCGAAGCAGATTCAGAATCTCATTTTACAGCATTGTCACAGCAGCTTCTGACAAGCTGTGTGTACATGCTGTGCAGTCGGCAAACATACACCTGCCTGGGTAATAGCTATATAGAGATACACGTATAGAACATGTACACACATCTCTCAGAAACAGATGGGGAGGCTCATAAAGTAAGTTTATGGAAAGGCGAGATTAAGCTGGAGAGGCAACAAAATGCTCCAGGAGCTTAAATGAGAAATATATGTTGGCAACGGGACAGTGCTTAGAAAGGACAGAAAAATCAATTATTGTTTAGCTGCAGTAGAGGATATGGATCACTTAGCGAGGGCTTTTAGAAAATATCCCAAGAATAGTAACATCACTTCAAAGGCCCTCAAAAAAGCCAGTTATTCTGTAAGTTATAGCTCCCAAGGACACGTCATGGCCTGCCATATTACACAGAGAGTAAGTCTGTCGAACCAAACGGGAGACGGGTTAGAACATGTCAGAGGTTATGTCACCAAGTTAACAGTGAGGCATCTCTTAAGACCTGGAGATCTAGGACCCTGGAATTTGTACTGTACCCCCCACATCTTCAAATGATTTTCAATATGAAACAGCCTTTTGAGAGAAAAGGTCTTATTTTATGAGAGCTGTATCTTCGAGACCCATTTCCGTGACATCTGTAAGATTTAAGGCAATTATTGATAATTTTGAATTATCAGTTATCAAACACGTGTTGAATGAGTTTGGAGTTTTGCTGATGTGTATTTATTTTTCCAAGAAAGGGCTCAGATGATTTTGAGGCGGGGTCTATGCCGATAACTACCACCTACCTGCGCGATGTCCCTTGGCGTGTCTCTTCTGGAGGCTCTTTACCCTTGACCGTGTTTATGCTAACTTGAACCTCTTCTGATCTAACCGGGCTGTGAGGGATTCGGTAACTTCATACACTGAGTGACCGTGCAGGGTCTCTGTTACTCAACATCACCTTCGTGCTACTGCTGAGGAAGCAAATGGGACTAGTAATGATGCAAAATTTCTCCCGTGTATTACCCCTATAGATGTGTATCTGGTTGTGTGTGGGAACTAAACTGTCCAAGGACAAGAAATGTTAGAGGTTTTCATGTTGCTCTGAGAAAAGCACATCTTGAATTTGAGTCGAGTGTTTGAAGTAAAGAAATATGATCCTGTGCATGCATTTGATAAGCAGCAAGATTTCTTTATTTTGTCTGTATTTCTTGACCATGTTTATGTGGAAACTCTTATCTAACGAGTTTAAAATACCAGTAGTGGCCCAGCCTCTGCTTAATATTAAACTGAATACCAGATGGCGTTTTCAGTTTGCTCCCGAGAGCACTGTGCTGCTCTCTGGTCCTTTTGATTCCCTGCTTCTACCAGAGCTGACAAAAGTTGGTTCTTTCTCCAGTCTCTTCTCACGTGTTTGCTTTCGACCAGAGCACTGCAGGGCTGCACCCAAGTCACTGTCTTCAGCGACTCGTGAGTCTCTGTATGTTCTTGTACCACTATATTTTTTTAATCAAATAATACTGTAGATGCTAATTATCTGTATTCTTGCAGGGCCGGGCTATATATAACGTGAGCAGTAAAGTTTTGCTAACAATGAATTTCTAGATGCACCTGGACAAGGAGTGCTTCCAGGCAAAGTTTTGTCTGACCCAGGTTACAAATTAAATTGATGGTATCTGAAGCTCTGTGGAAGCTGTGGGGGTTTGTGACAGTCTCTTATCACAATGTGAAAGAAATGCCTTTTTTTTTCCCTTTTTCCTTTTTCTTTCTTTCAGTCCCAAGCTGGAAATAAACCCAGAATCTTACAGGTGCAAGTGCTCTATCTACTCAGGAGAGCAAACACAAACTCTCAAGAAAAGAGAAATGAAAACGCTGCTAGTGTGCAGAAAAATAAAGCTTGCCTTCCCCCTGCCCCCTTTTCTGAGAAAGGCCATAGAAATTGAGTCAAAATAAGTAGTGGAAATCTGGAAAGTCAAGTCTGATTTACTAATGCTGTGAGCACACTTGTACCCGTCTATGACAGGTGAAATCAAGAAAATTTTGAGTCAATGTTTGCTTCTTGTGAAATCTTGGGCTGGCTCTTGCTTTGTTGTGCTGAAAGACAAGGAACCTGCCCTCTCTGTTTTCAGGAGCCAGTTGTATCCTTCGCTGTGAGCAGCCTCTGAGAGTACTGAAAGTAATAATAGTGTCCTAAAACACCTGTCAGCAAATCGTACTCCTGCAAGGTATCTAGTGCTCGCTTGTTCTTCCCTTGCGTGGGATGCTGGTGGGAGTGCTGCATGGCGTTTCAGCTCGGCATTCACACGTACCATTTACTGTCCGCAGTCAGTCATGAGACTGATCCCACCCCAAATGGTCCTGTGACGCAGTTAGGAAAAGCACGGCAGGGATCGTGCCCCTGTGCTCGGCCCTGGGGAGGCCCCACCTCGAGTGCTGGGCTCAGGTTTGGGCCCCTCGGGACAAGAAGGCCCTTGAGGGGCTGGAGCGTGTCCAGAGAAGGGCAGCGGGGCTGGGGCAGGGTCTGGAGAGCAGGTCTGATGGGGAGCGGCTGGGGGGGCTGGGGGGGTTTAGCCTGGAGAAGAGGAGGCTGAGGGGAGCCCTTCTCGCTCTCTGCAGCTGCCTGAAAGGAGGTTGTAGCGAGGTGGGGGTCGGTCTCTGCTCCCCAGTAACAAGCGATAGGATGAGAGGAAACGGCCTCAAGCTGCGCCAGGGGAAGGTTAGGTTGGACATTGGGAGAAACTTCTTCACGAAAAGGGCTGTCAGGCCCTGGCACAGGCTGCCCAGGGAGGTGGGGGAGTCTCCGTCCCTGGAGGTTTTTAAAAGAAGGGCAGACGTGGTACTTGAGGCTATAGTTTAGTGGTGGGCTTGGCAGTGATGGGTTAGCGGTTGGACTCAACGATCGTAAGGGTCTTTTCCAACCTTAACGATTCTATGATTCTTATGCCATTTTTGGAGAGGTACCTGAGCCTCAGCGTCAGGTGCAAATGCTGTAGATTCTGGGACAGGTGTTTTTGGACCCAAACCTTAAATCTGTAGTTACGCAGATGCTTTAGTCTGGTAATCAATATTTAGTTTCAATCCTTAAAATCCAGGTTTCATCCATGTAGGTATGCATGTGTGCCTATGTGTCTGTGGAGGACACATAATAACGTCCATCGTCTTGTTTCTGTGGCAGCTCACTAAAGGACCCTGATAACTGGAGTACTAAATAGCATAGTGAGAGCTCGCTTTCTTTTTAGTTCGAGAGTCTGTATAAGGTAGCCTGTATTTACATTTTAATGGTGCATCTCCTGCTTCGCTGCCCCCTTTCCCAAGCATTTAACCTCCCTCAGATTCTGCTCAAGTAAGACTTTGTTCTTGGTTGATCTGCCTTTGCTCAAAGGCATCTCTGCTCTGAGAAAAACCTCTCAATAAAGTGAGAAGCAAATAAGAAGCAGATGAGTTAGATCTAAGTATTATTGAGAGCAGAGAGTGCTTCAGAGTGATAAATGTCTGGGATTATTTTTGTGGCTCTTGTGATTTTTTTTAATGACATTCACAAAATGTTCTTGCACTCGATCCAGACCTTATAATTTGCCTTTTTCTAATCTGTTGATTTGTCATCTTCTGATTACAAGACCGGGAGCTATTCAAGGACTTTTCAGCAAATATTGGTGGAACTGGTGGGGAAACTGAGGCAAAGGAAGGCGGTAGAATCAGTGGGTTGGGCGAAAAGTGTTGATAACATTATTGGGGATGTATGGCTGCGAATCATAGCTCAAGGCAGCAAAACAGAATGAAATCTCTTGCTTGTCTCTTCAAAATTAAGATGGATCCTTATTTGAAGATGTGTGCCGTAGTGATGTTTTTTGTGAGCTTTTTCAGGTGTGTAAGCGTGGTGATGCCTCATTCAGGAGAGGATTTGCAAGAGGAGTATGGGATCGCTATAGTATAGATCTACTATGTAACACAGCTGCTGGCTCCCATTTACCCTTACCCAATTCAGTGTAAAAAACACTTTCTACTGCTGATCAGTCCCATTTAACTGTTCCTATATATCACACATTGTTTCAGATTAGGAACAGTATAGTAGACTAGCAAGAAGGTCTCTAGGCGAAGGATGGGCAAAGATTTCTGTGGGGACTCATCTCTACAATTGCGTTTTGTCTTTGGCCCTGAAGTGCAAGTACTGCTGCTAAGATCTTGTGTAAATGGAATGCAGGAGCTTTTAGAGAGGCTATTTCTGCTTATGGCTCACAAGAAATTCTGCCTCTGTATGTGTTGCATCTTGACCAGAGCTGAGAAAGAGGCAGCTGGTTTCTGAGCTGATGTGTGTTCGCTGTGCCACATCCAGAGGCTCATGGAAGACAGACCCATGCTTCTCAGGTTTTTTTTTTGTTTTTTTTTTTTTTTTTTTCTTCAGTTTACATTGGTCACGGTGACTTTGTTGCTATACCAGTGGGACATGAAAGCGATTTCTGCCACGGGTAGGATTCAGGAAAAGCAGACACATTCCTGTGTCCAACACCTCAGCATCTCCCTTGCATGGGTCTGTACACCACTGTGGAGCAAGACCTGTGTCTTCATTTTTTCAAATGTACCCCAAAACACAGGTGACTTCTCTGTAAAAAGCATATAAAAATTTCAGTGATACAACAACAAAACTAAGCAGTAGGCCAGGGCCAAACTGCTGCTCTTGATAAAAACACAGGAGAGTCGATCTACAAATATAACATTGACAGGTTTCTCCTTAGAGAGCAAAATATACCATTGAGTTCCTATTTTAGAGCTTTCTCCCATTTCCTCTGTGATTTTTTTCTAGGCAATGGCCATTTGTAGCAGACAGCAGTGCACTTTGCCTCCCAATGGATTCTCCTTAGGCGAGGCAAACTTTAACCGTCTTATTTTTGAGTCACACACACTGTGGTCTTGCTCCCTGCTGTCAAATGGCTCCTAGCTCAGCTTTGCACGCCAGTGTTTCCTCGCTGTTCTGCGACGTCCTTGGGATCCGCTGACTCCCAAAGGCAGTGCAAAAAGGAAAACCATGCCTTGCACGTGGAGTCTGTTTTGCTCTTTTAGGTTGTGCTGCTTGACTCTCCCTTATTCTGTAGAACTGCGCTGAGCCTTGCGTGGACACTTGATAAGTATGTGCGAAATGTGCCTGGTGTGATCCGATCAGACCTGCACAGGTTTTGGTCCACACCAGTAACTGAATCCCCCACGGAGGGAGCTGCACGTGTCACTGTGACAGGGCAGTTTTATACTGATATAAAACCATGTGAATTATGCTAGAATAAACCAAGTTAGCGTGTTAGCGAATCTGACCTTTGCGATTTGGTGGCCTGAGGAAACAGCAACGGAACTCGTATAGGTATCTCAGTAATCATCACAATTTTCCATTCCCTTTTCCTTTGGGGAATCTGAGGCTATTTGAAAAATGAAGCCCATAGAAGAAACAAACAAACTGCCTGCTTTGGTATTAGAGTCATCAATCTTGGTCAGGCATTATTGCCAAAGGAGAGCTGGGCTGGAAAAATATGCCTGTCAGTATTCAATCATTGCCTCCATTAGATATGGGTTGGTGTTGATACATATTGAATAAAAGAGTGAGAGTTGTAGCTGCTCCAGTTTCCTCTATGTGGAACACCCCATACGGTGATAACAGGCTGAAAATACTCTCAGCAGCTTATTTATTTATGTGTGTGTGGAAAAGGAGGTTGGCAGCTGGACAGACTTTAACACTGTAAAGAAGAAACTTGGTCACGTGCCAGGAGATCTACAGTCACAATCAACAACTCTTGAAGAATTCGGCTCAGGAAGAGTGCAGGAGTGGAGCTCAGGCTGGCTGAAGCATTTGCAAAGTGACAGGAGCAATATTTATTTTGTATTAGGGCAAGAAATGGCGATGAACCCTGTTGCCTAGAAGTCAATTGGAGGCTTAGAAACTTGTAGAAGGAAGTTAATAGCTATTGATAAAGCTCCATAAGAATTACACCTGCAGATCTGAGCTTGAAGGGAATGGTGCTGCAGGTCTGGAAGGAGCCAGGATCAGATTGGTATAAGTAAGGAAAAAATAATCTTAATTGGCTCGGTTCTCTTTTGCTTGGAAACTCATGCAGCAGTAGAAGCAAACGCTGACAGCAGTCACTGTGGTGAAGAACAACGCGCAGGGGCCAGTGGTGACAGGAGAAAGTCTTCAGGATAAATTGCATGCAGCTAGGGTGTGACTTGCTTCCCCATCAACCGAGCAAGTTTTATAATGTGGTGGCTGCTCCAAACAAACGTCAGTCTGGCATCTGCATTGTAGCTCTTTGTGAAATAGATACACAGGCATAGGATCCTGCAGTTGCCAGCAGAATTGCCTCCCTTCCAGGGAACATGGCTGATAGATATAGCAAAGGTGACCTGCCTCCTCCTCACCCTGTTGCAAGGCTTAGAAAATGCAGCATTACCTTTCAAAAGCTTCCTTGGCTCTGCAGCTCTCTGTCATAGGAATCCTTCGTTAGAGAAAGGCAAAGGTCTGAGCACAGCTGCTCCCCTCCATAGAGAGGACTGAAAAGGCTTCAGTTAAAAAGCAAAGTTTTCATTTTGGAAAATGAAAGAGAATATTTCTGAGGTCCTGGTCACCCTGAACAGAAATACCTCGTTCCTGCAGAGCCAGGTGGGAGCTGCGCTTTGAAAGCCTTGTGCTCCCATCTCCCTCATGGGCCGCGGTTCCCTCATCGTGTTGTGTCTCAGCCCGACCAAGGGCTGAAGAAATCAAAGCAGGGATGGGATCCTGCACAACCAAACCAGAACGTCCCCGGCAGAGCCAGGCAGTTTATATCTTAAAGTGAGTTTTTTGCCTCGACAGCAGTGCGGTCCCTGTCTCGCAGCACGACGTGGCCAAGGATCACTAGGCAACTGTGTTGTTACCTGGGCCTCTCTTTCGCTGTGTGGAGCTCTTCAGGGCTCAGGACCCCAACCTGATTTCAGTAGATTCTCCATCGAGCTTGGCATGGTGGCGTTATAAATGATAACGCGTTGGGTGTTGGCTGGGCCAATGAATTTGCTGAGGAACAGCTGCGCTGGCCACACTTTGCTACTCCAAACTTCAGCTTACCTTTAAAAGGCCTTTTTTTTTTTTTCCTAGCCCAGCAATGTCTGTGCTGCTTCCACACTCACTTTGTTGGTGGACCGTAGCGTAGCTCTTTCTTCATTTGTTTTCATATCCTATGGAACATTAAGCTTAATTTGTCAAGACCTAAAATGTACATGTATCGGGTGATAACACTGTTACCTAACGATGCCATTGTCCCTCCGCTGCTCCCACTGCCCGGCGGGAGCATCAGCTCCTGCATTAATCATGCATCCTATGTAAGATTAATGTAGCTCTTCACCTAAAACCATGTTCTAACATTAAAAAAAAAAAAATCTGTTTCACAAAGCAGAGGTTTTTTCTCTTTGATATGGTTTATAGTATGGCTTTTATTTTTCTTCTCTCTACTTTCCATTCATAGTACTAAAGCTTTGCAAACATATACTGGTTTAACTTTAACGAAGTAGAAATTTGGAAACGCTTCTGAAGACTGAACTGGGGAGAATTTCATTCCAAACAAGTGTGTTTGACACTTCTTCCTGACAGTTGGATGCTTGGGAGGCCTGATCCAAAAGTAGATATTAGGACTTTATTATTCTACTGCAAGTCTGTCAAGGAGGTACCATACATGTTAATTTTTATTGTTCACAGCCCTGATGTTCGGCCGTTAGCAGTGATAGAGGAGCACGTGCTGCGAACACGACTGGATGGGGTCAAGGGTGCTGTTTTGTTCTCATTTTTTTTTTCCCCAAGGACCCCCACAAAGCTAAGTATAATGTGGTCTCTGATCTCTCTAAAACATCCAAAGACCTCAAGATGGAAATTTCGCCAGCACACTTTACCGCTGTCTCACTTGTTTTCCCCGATTTTAGAAAGCCTTCGTCATCTAAAAATCCCTGATCTGCAAGAAATGAGAATAACCAACAGATTTTTGAGGTACTCCTGTGGTCAGCTGGCCTTGGCCGGCAGCCAGCTGCCCTCTGGCTCCCCCTCCACAGTACGGTGCGGGGGAGAAAATTAGATTTAAAAAAAACCCCAAAACTCGTGGTTGGGACAAGAGAGTTACCATCACGGACAAAACAAACTCGACTTGGAGAAAATTAATTTATTGCCAATTACAATAGGTTTTCATAGTGGAAAACAAATAAATTAAAACAACACCTTCTTCCCCCCCCTTCCCTTTTCCCAGGCTCACCTTCACTCCCAGCTCTTCTGCTTCCCCTCTTCAACTCCTCTGTCCCCACCAGGTGCACAGGGGCACGGGGAACAGGGGGCTGTGGTCAGTCTATAGACTAGCATTTATGTGATTAGTTAGGGTTAGAGTTCTGTTCTCTGAGCACACGAGTCATGGCAACCCTCTAAAGGGAAGCTAGGGACCCTGGTGCAGGTGAGGGGAAGGGATGGGGTCTGTGCAGGCGGTGGAGGAGAAGGGGATGGCCTTCCCCCAGGGCTGCTGCACTGCAGTCCACTGCCGAGGCAGATCCCCTGTCTCCCTGCTATATGAGTGCCCCTAAAGGAGTTAACTTTTGCCAAGAGAAGCTCCTTTCTGTGCCAGACCCTGAGATGGCCCTGGAGAGTCCAGCACCCAGGTGCTCTGGAAGTGATGCGAAGTGCTCGAATGGGTGGCAGTCGCCCACTTTCAGGAAGGAGGCTTTGGATCAGGCTCTTGAACAGCAGTCAAGGGCTCTTTGGATACTGAAGAGAGAACTTTTATCTGCACTCAGTGCCAGGCACTGTTTGGAAGTGACAGCTGGAAAAAAGCGCTAAGTCTGAGTGCATAAAGTACTCAGGCCCCTGGGAACCCATTTCATATTTACTTCCAATTCTACTTCAGGATGTACAGCCCAAACTTCTACTGTCCTCAGGATCATAGAGGAAGAGTCAGTCCACTCTAATCTGAGCTAGTCCAGGCTGATTTGTCAAAGTCTCTCCCCTGCAGCGCTGGGGGGTGTGTGGTCGGTTGTTATTCTCTAGCTGTCAGACACTGCAAGCTCCGACCGATGCCTGCACGAAGGGTTGGAAATGACAGGCACGGAGACTTCGGCTGTCAATACTGCTCAGCGTCCTATGGCCATTCTCTGACATGCTTGAGTCATGGCTGTACTTGAGGTAAATCCTGTTGTGCCCACGGTGGGGATTGTGATCCATCAGGCTTGAGCGACTTGGATCGTCGGGAGGGTGAACGGTCTTAACTGAGCGAAAGAATTCAGGCAAAGGCTGGGTTTGCGCGTGGGCTTCGGTCTCTCTTGTGTACGATGAAATTCTTCCCCTGCACAAAGTGAGTGAAAAGGGGTATTTACAAGAAATACAGGACTGGTAAGGTAGTGCATCCTCACAGACTTGGTAAAATGCCAATTTCCTCGCATCCAAACTGAGGTTGGATGACATATCGCCCAGCGAAGAGATCTTGGTGATTTCTTTACTGTTTGGAAAGGGTTTTGTGCTAAATGCAGCTGGATGAACATGATTCCTGAGGTGCACTGGCTGTGGTTAAAGGAGCAATGTTCCTTTTGGAGTTACAGTAGTTGTGAATGCCAGTACATGGAGTTGAGGCTACCTAATACCTCTGTCAGAGGTATGTGGTACTTTCTCCAAATTTTAATTATTTTTGAGTGAACGATGCCTCAGGCTGACTTGGTTAGAAAGATTCAGGCCAAGTAGCAATTTCAAAGATATGGTCTTACAGGATAATCTATAGAGGGCAGGGGCTATAGGAGGCTTTCCTTGAAATAAATACGTACATGTTTGGTGAGTGGCAGCGGAGGGCAGGCTTGTACACTGTCTCCTCCTTCCTTTTTTCTGAAATATAGGAGCAAGTTTTGACTCATGGGAAATGTAGTTCATTCTGGTTACCTTTATGGCCTTCTAGTTTCCAGACCAGAGCAGCTGTACAGGGGAGGAGAGAACTGCTGCTCTGCCCCCAGGTTTTAACTGGACTTACTCTCCCAGGGGGATGCAGAGCTGCTGTCCCGCAGGTTGTCCAAGCGTGGCTGTCACTCTCGGAGGATTACTCTGCCATTTGGCCGTCTTGTCTTAGACTTGGTGTATGTTAAAGCAGAGAATTTTGTGAGAGATTTATAGTCAATTAAGAATTAGTTTTATAATCTAATCTTACCTTTCATTATAATTCAGGCTAATGAGCTTTACTCAGTCATACAATCATTAAGGCTGGAAAAGACGTCTCGGATCATCAAGTCCAACCATCAACCCAACACCCCCAGGCCTCCTAAACCACGCCCTGAAGCGCTGCGTCTACATGTCTTTTAAATAACTCCAGGGACGGTGACTCCCCCACCTCTCTGGGCAGCCTGTGCCAAGGCCTGGGCACTCCTGCAGGGAAGACGTTTCCCCTAATATCCAACCTAAACCTCCCCTGGCGCAGCTTGAGGCCGTTTCCTCTTGTTCTATTGCCAGTAACTTGGGAGAAGAGACCAACACCACGAAATCACGGGTGACCCATGACCACGACCAACCCCCAGTCATTCATGTACTGAGGCCAGGGCTTTGAAAATGGGTTCCAGCTTTGACTGAAAGACGCAACTGAACTCACCACATCCCTCTCAATTATGCTCATGAATAATTTGCTTGTGATATTTGAGGATGCTTACAGGGTACAAGAAATTCATCTTAGTGTCTGGTTTCCCTGAAGAATGTTCTCCATTTCCTGAAATATAGGAGCTTGTGCTGGACGTGCGCTGCCTGTCTCCTTGTCGTTATATCCCTGCTGAAACATTTCTGGTGGTGAAACAGAAGCAGAAATGTGCTACAAAGCTGCATATCTTGAATTGCATGCTGCTGAAACGGCCGTTTTAGTGAACTGCCCAAAGTCTGGAAATGATTCATGCTGACGATTTGGGAAATACTTTCAGATAATGAATAAATTTGCAGGAATCAGAGATGGCTTATGAAAGATTAATGGTAGTAGAGAAGACCATCCCCCCCCCTCAACACCTCCCCTTAAGTTTCAGCTTCAGGTCTCCGGTTTGTACTTCTGCTTCTGAAGTTACTGCAACGATGCTGATTCATTCCAGAGGAGAATTGGGCTCAGAATAATTTTAGGGAGTACATTATATTTAAGGGTGCGGAATGAGGGGCAAACCCTCCTATTTTCTCCAGGAAAATATGACTTAATTTCTGATTTCCAATTTTGGTTTTAATTTACCACTGAATTTTCTTTGTAGTGGTTAATTAAGGCTATACTATTACCAGAAGTTATTTCCTTCTCATAATTAGAATGTAATGCTCATTTTATTAGCCTGTTTTTTTTTTTTTATGGCCGGTATTCATTTCAGTGCTTAATAATTTCTCCCCTGTCTTCTTATATTTTTGCCACTTGTTTAGAAACATTTGGCTGGTGTGTTTTCCCTCAGCGTACAGCACAATCGCCTCTCCTCTGGGTTATGCTATTGATGAGGAAATCTGATTTTTAGGATAACAAATGCTCAATCCTCCTAGTAAAAAGTAACCAGAGATTATCTCTCCTCAATACTGGCTTCCGTGGGAAATGTAGCTGTGGATACGTGATGCTGTGTGTCATATAAAATACTTGATGTCCTGTTGCACGGTTTAAGATAGGCCAGGGGGAAACAGGATCTGTTGAGAGCCTTCTTGTAAAGTATTTCTGAAGAAATCACAGCCAGAAGGGCCTGATGGTCCCTGGAGAGAAGGGCAGTCCTAAACAAGCCGTGGGAAGGCCGTGACTGGGGCTTAGAGCTGAGCTGCCGTGACAGAATTTGGGATTCCAGCAGAAAAATCGAAAGCAAAAGGACTCAGCTGAAGGTGCCCGGACGGAGCCGGGTCCCACGGCAGGGGCTGGGGCAACATTCAGGGGAAAGCAGCGGGTGAATCGGATAACGAAGGCGATACCAGGGGGTGAATCCTGCCAGCGTTTGAAATCCATGCTGCCTGCGACTGCACGGCTACACAGTCAGTAAAGGGCCTTGTTGATCAAATTGTGGGATTTCTGAATCAGAGTGTTAAGTGCTGCTCAGCACAGTTTGTTTCATTATCCATAATGATAGGCTGGACTGCTGTGCATTTCCAGCTATTCTTTTTTTTTTTTTTTACCCTGAGCCACGTTTGAAAGGATTGGTGTAGTTTGGCTGATAACTGTGGAGCAGAAAGAAAATGGTTTCTTAAAAATAGCTGAGCCTACACTAGGGAGCTCATTATTTTCACTGTACTGAAAGACACTTCATTCACCAAGACAGGCTTCCATCAAAGAAACCATCAGTGCAGCCTGCCATCATCTGTCGGAATACCTTGTTCTCTTCTCCATAATTAAAATACAGTATTGCTTATTCGATACCCCCTTGGCAGCACGTTCCCCACCGCTTGGCTTACGCAGCCTTGCTGAATACAGGGCCAAACGCTAAGAGAGAGTTCTTGTTGAGCTGCCCTGAGATTGATACGTGAAGGGATTATAATTCCTCAGTAAAGGTAAAAGTGTCTTTGAGCTGTTACAGGGGACCTACGAATACATTATTTCAATTCTTGCATCATAAACCGTTCATCCCCATTTTACGTTGCGCTGCAAAGGGTAAACTTAAATGGATGTAACTTACTACTTGTGTTTCTGCGCTGTTTGAGGCAACACAGTCTATTCACTGTTCGATTTCCTTGGCTTTACTAGTCACTAAGGGATGTGGCATTCTGTGAAACCAGATGGAGCGTGTGTGAGCTGCCGGACTAACCTTCTGAGCAGATTTAATGGATGACAAATATTGAGCAGGAGTGGAAAATGCTGCTCCATTGTGGTAGGCAAAACCTAAACAGATCTTAAACCCCTCTGTGATCTCCTAGCTTCTGCTCTCTTACTATGCAATTTAGCTTTTAACACCCTAGAGATGAAATTGTCGGCAGTACAAATTAGAGGATGCCCATTACATTAAAATACTCGGCACGGCCTGGATCGTTTCTGCACCGCTTGTTTCTCTAGCGATCAGAAATTCAGTGCCAAAAGAGAAGACCTTCCTTCTGCTTCTTTTTTCCCTAAGTAGAATTCATTGGTTTGTTCCTTTTATAAGTAAATAGTGGAGCTTGTAAAGATAGAAATCAAGTTTTTCTGGAAACATCTAACCGGGTTGGCTCTAATTTATTCGCAGTAGAGCAGCAGTCCGTTTTCTTTGCACATGTGTATCCTGAAAATTGTTACTGCTGCAAAGTTCTTACAATTGAACTTTAAAAAAGAGGAATACATATTGAAATGATAAATATCTGCAGAAAGGCCTGACTGAGAATAAGCTTAAAGCACCAGTAGACTCCGTATAAAGTTTGTTAAGGCATAAATGGAGCAGGGAAAAAATGGAAAGAAAAGGATGACACATATGGCTTCTATTTTGGAAATATGAAGTTCACGGAACTAATCTCTAAGTACAGCAGGACTGGAAGGAGACACAGGCAGAAGGAAGCTCTGTTGTCCAAAGTGCCAAAATTGCCACTGATAATGAATGTAGTAATGACAGTGGTGAAATTTACCTTGTGTTGATTATCTGGCATGTCAATGAGCTGCTCTCTGCAAATGCCATCTAGATCCAATTAACCATCCTTTTCTTCGGTGTCGCTTTTCGATCCCGTTGTCCTTACATGCACTGCAGCTATATTTACATTTCTAAAATACTGTATTGTTGGTGCAAGGCTTAAACATTGTACTAACCTGAGCAGCTCCCTTTTCTGATGCTCAAGAATTCGGTACAAAAGAAAGGCATGTGGCTTTTCCACTAAAGCGTTCCCCAGAGAGTCTTTTCTAAAATGGGAATTTACCATCCAGCTCTCATTTTGCAGCTACCCGTGTAGCTGCGCACTTATCTTTTGTAAGCTGCAGTTTTCCACCAGGGTAGCTCTCCCTGTTTTCCTGCTGGGTAAATGGCCCAGATGCCTGTCCCGGAGATTTGCGCTGGCACAGCTAGATCCAGATTGGGCCCTTAATGAGACTAGTACCAAGGGCAAATGACGATCCTTCATTTTTACCAGGGAATCTACAAACCCCTGTTGGCAGAGGCTGAATCGGTGGCTTATCGGGCCAGGTCCGCTTTGCAGACAGTAGCACTGGGAGGCTGTTCCTGGGGGGCATCTGGTGTAAAAAAGAGAGGCAAGGCCGCCGTTGCGTCGTGAGCTTTGGGACAGACGGTTCGCAGCTGTTTCAGACAGGCTTCCAAATGCCTCCTATCTTACAATCTGTGCTGCGTACTCCATGGACCCCCTGCAACACCCGAATTACCCTAGGCATGCGTGAACCCCAGGTTAATGAGATGTGATCCTAGAAACACGGGGAAGGTATGCCTGGCTGATAGCAAATGACAGAATTGGACAGAAAGAGCTGACTATCATTATTCTTCCCCCCCGCCCCCCTCCTCCCCCATGCCTCTGAGATTGTCCTCCATACCCTTGGAGGGCACAGAGCTGAAAATGAGACCTTTGTCTCCCAAAGCTCTCTTTTTAGATGTGAGTGGAAAAAACCTGTACTTTTTTTTGTATTTTCCTCTCCTGTGCTACATTATTTTTCTTTGCAGATAGGTCAGGCTTCCTTGCTTGCACCTTCCCCTCGCTCTGAGTTATTGCAGAAAGTGGTATCTGGTAGTGTGAATAATGCTGTGCTCCTGCCAACAGGCACAGAACACATTGGCTATAGATCTCATAAATGTCAGAGGTATATAAGGAAGGTAATTGGGGATAGTTCAAATCCAAAAAACAAAGGGGCTGAAGTGCAAAATTTGGCTTAGCTGATGTTCATCCTGAACTTTTATAGACTTCTGAGAAATGGGTGTTCTTGAGAAGCAAATTGCAATTACAGTTTAGCACTGATTTATCGTAAAGCAGCTTAACGAGGAAGTTTCACCGAATGCTTTGTGGGCCGTTACTGAAATGCAGCATTAAATCTTCCAGGGACTGTTAGCACCCTGCTCTGATGCAGGCCTCCGATCAGCAGTTAGTCTCTTACCCAAGAGAAACTGCAGGCAGAAAGCACTAGGAGCTTCTGAAGCAATGTTGGGACCGTACCGAGCAGACAACAGATACTCCTGGTACTTCTCTTGAGAGAAGTTCGCCCAGTTAAGCCTGATTAAATATTTCTACTCTTCTCTGTGTTTATATACTAATGATTGCAGCCTGGCACTGGAGGTCTGTGAAAGGACACTGCAAATTTCTTGTCATTCTTGGGCAATACGTATTGCTGCTCTTCAGTATGAAGTAAGCGTTGTCTTCCAAACCCTTCTCAGTGCATAGGTGCTTCGGTGCATTTCTGATCCTCCTCTGGAGCAAAGTCCAGAGAAGCCTCCAGAGTGTCCCAATCCTTTAGTGAAAAAAGATGATCTCGGCTTTTATTGTTCTCTTTCCTTATTCTGTCTCTAAAGGTGTCGCAACATCTGCCTCCTACTTCTACAGTTTAACCCCTTGCTTCCAAGGCATTGGTGGTTTTCTGTTTTGCGTTTATCATCTTCCAGGCCACAGTTGTCCCCTTTTCTACAGCTGTAACTTTACCAGGCCTCTGATTACGTGCCGCCAGTAACTTCCTGCTGAAGTTTTCTCTCAGACTTTAAATCTGTGCAGCTCATTTTCCCCATGTGGCTGACCATCAGCATCTCAACAACAGAGTCATGATGTGCTCTAGTTCCTGTCCCATGGGGGTGTGTGGGAGGGATGTAGTTGAAAATGAGACCCTGTTACTTTGTACTGTAGTCTCTGGTTGACTGTTCAACCTGAATATAAACCGGGTTTACGCTAACAAGACCTGCTTGCTCTTCACTGTGTCAGCGATGATATCTGCCCGTCACCTCTCAGGCTATACTTCCTGGCACCATGAAGGTTTTGAACAGGGCCACCTTTATAGCACAGCGAATGTCTTTGCAACTGGGGCTTCCGTTTAGTGTTGCTGGAGCAGATATTAATAGCAGTAGTGTAATTGCAGTCTGGCTGCAATGCGTTAGAGCTAAACAGGCAACTGCTCATCGTTTCACAGTAAGAATTTCTTCCAATGCAATAGCTTTGGTAACTGTTAGAAATCATACTCTGTTCCTAATTACAGTGTGACTCATGATAACTCTACCATCCTCCAGATAACTCTGCAATTAACTCGTGTCACTGCTATAATTTGTTAAGTATGATTTAATAAGAAGAGACTAAGTTTTGCAGCTCTGTTAAAGGCACATTTGGTTTTTCACTCGACAGACTCAGGAAAGACCTACAGTCTTCATTTTATTTCAGGCTCGAATGTAGAAAACTCATAAAATATAACGGGTTCAATTACTCTGGGAGGAATCCCTAATGTTTCATTTAATATCCTTGCGTTCTACCAGGGAACGTGCTTCACCAAAAGAACCTGCTGTAAATGCAGTTGGGACTGCTCATTGCTCGGTGAAAGAAACACCAAGGTTTTTGGAAGGGTGGGTGATATAAAAAAAAACAAACTATATAAAAAACCAACAACCAAACAAACCACCAAAAATACCCAAAACCAAACCCAAAATGTTCCTGCAGGGTTGTATTTTCAGGGTTAATTCTCCTCTTGGCCTCAGCACTGCTAGCTGTGGCCTGCTGAGCTGGTGAGCAGAAGAGAGAGAAGACTCTGAAAGCAGCTCCCACGACCGGGGCACTGTCTTTACTTCATAGAAACTACCGATACCTTTTGGATAGCCACAAAACAAGTGTTCTAATTCCTAGAGCCCCACCAGTTTTAGCAGTGGGCTGTATGCTGCTCTGAGTGGGAACATGAATTTAAGTCGTCTTCAGCAGACCTCTATTTGCCCCGATTTTCCCTTATACTGAATGACATTTTAACAGTGGGGCGGAATTCAGGGGCTGAAGTGGCAAATGCACAAGTGCCAGGCAAAATTCATGATCTTTGGTAGGCCTGACTGAAGTTTGGAGCTCAAACGTGCACCAGTTGGAAGCAGGGATGAAAGAAAAAAAAAAAGAAATCTAATTACTTGAAGTAATTACTGTATTTTTCCTGTTTGTAACATCACCATATAATAATGAAAAAATAGCTTTGCAACATGGGTTACTGTTGCTGCAAATGTTTTTCACGGAGCTTCAAACTGCTTTAAACTTTCCTCCCAAAAGTGGCAAAGCTCAGATCCAGGTTTGAATTCCAAGTTTGGTTACAATTTAGCATTGCCTGTCTGCTTCAGGCTTTTACAAGTGATGAGTTAGATGGGGGATTAGGAGCAGAACTTAAGTGCTTTGGTAACTCGGAAGAGTCAAGGTTATTCAGAGATTTGTTTCAGACTTGTTTTTAGAGGTTAGAGGCGTTTCTGCTCTAGAGACACTGGTGCTTCTACTTTGAGGATAAACAGGCAGAATGTGATGACAACTGGCAGCATGTTCCTGCAGCATGTTTCCCCTGGGTTAATGAAGATGAGGAAAATGCTCTACATGTCCTTCAGGTTCTCCTAACTTGATGGGTTGAAGATGTCTGAACAAGTCTTTAAGAAATTCCTGTGAACCACTCTGTTTATCAACCATTAATGGTGACATTGCAGTAACTACATTAGGGCAGTCCCCGGGGCTTTTGCTCAGGGCAGTTATTTTAAGGATGAGTAAACCTTTAGATGGCTTTAGAGGTGGCATCCAGGATGGAAAGTTGCTGATCCTTTCTGCCTTTAGGGTGAGGTCTCTTGTAGATTTGCAGCGGTATTGTACTGCCAGGAAACAGATGAGGAGGCTGAGACATGCTCTTAGAAGGAAACGCTTGACCCCGTCTCTCTAGGTCAAGGTAGAAGCAGGCTGGTAAAACTGTGGAAAGGGACTTGTTCTGCCCTAGCCCGCAAGGTGCCTTTAAATGAAATACTCATGGAAGTGGGCATCAGATTTTTACTGCTCTGCTACCTGGATGAGAAGCAGACTGAATCCCCTACAGGTCAGCTGCTCCCATTTCACCACTGCTGCAGGACTGAGTCTTAGGGATTTACCCAGGCTGCAAACGCATGCCTGTCTGTGTCTGTCCTCGCCGAGATGAGATGGGGCTGCTATTAGCATTCTTCTGCTCTTTCGAATAAATCTCTTCCCACTTGCCAGGGAAGAGGGTTTTACCTCTAGCAGTTTGTTCTTATTACAGAAACCACACTGAAGAATTAGAAAAGGTGCAGGAGAGAGTGACTAGTAAGATAAAAGTTCTCGATGGTTTCGAGCCATGTGGAGAGGTTAGGAAAATTAGGCTTGAATTCATTAGAAGACGGAAGATTAAGAGACGACATGATTGAAATGTAAAATTCTGGATGGGGAAGGTGGATGGAGCCAAAGCTGTGTGGGAGCAAGCTAGAAACAGAAGCGTATGAACAGAAACTATGAAACAGACACGGAAGAAGATAGAAAAAACTAAGGCATCAAGTGGATTTTTAAAAGAAAGTGCAAGAAATAACTTTTAGGCAAAAGAAGAATAAACTGGAAAATCTGAGAAAGTGGGGAGACCAAGGGGGAAGCCTTGGTAGGATGATGCTTTAAAGCCTCAAAACCAGCCTAGTTTCAATATATGTCTAGCTGTTATCAGTATATCTCTGTCTGAAGCAGAAGCCAGGGCTCGATATGGAAGTTACAACACATACATGACTATTTCCCCAACAGCGGGGGCAGTGCTGGGCCTTACTTGCCTTAATAACCCAAACCCATAAGTAGGGTCTACCTCGCTCAGCTGCCCACAGTAGCACTGAACTCATTAGGGCCTGCTGTGTCAGCGCACCTGGGAGGTGAGGAACCAGTGTAACCACATGTCTGTAGGGCACAGAGAAGACAAGGTAATGCCAGAACCACAACGGCCGGCCTGGATTTTGGTTGAGAACTTCTGCAAATGGACCGTGCCGCTGTAGCGTGCTTGGACTAATAACAGTCGGCATAAATTGACACAGGCATAGCACCACCCTGATTAAAAGAGGCCTATGACAGGCAAAGTCCTTCCATAATGATGGTGACTTCATTCTTCTAGATGTTGGGCCTGTCCACATGGTCTTAAAATGTGTACGGCAGTTGGGTTCCAGCCTGCGAGTCCTTTTGGACTGTCTCATGTGAATAGATAAATGTGCCCATGTCTTGTTGTGAGGCCGGTTCCCTGTCCTTATATGTTGTGGTTTTAACTGTTGGATATGGGTAAACCCAGTAATTGTGCTCGCAGTGGTTTTGGTTTTGTTCCATCTGTGCTCAGCAAACCTTTCTAGTTAATCAAAACCAAAAGTCTGCTTTCCACAGATGCTACGCAGCTCTCGATGAGAAACTGCCAGAAATGAAATGAACCTTTTTCTCACCTGTACACAAGTCATTTTAGAACCCCCAGGTGATCTTGCAGCTCAGGAGAGTTAAATTGCAACACGACCAAAACCCAAGCTCTCGGATTTTTGCATATCGCGTCAAATTTTGCCCCAGTTGTAGTGGAGTTCGAAGTTGTGCATTCCCAGGGCTGGCGTTTCCTGATGCCAGGAGCTGGCGCTAGGAGGAAGGCAGGGACACAGCTGCTGAGCATGTGCTGCCGGCAGAGGAAGGAAGGCAGGAAAATGTAATGCCTGGAAGGATGCTCTGGACTATCATTTGCAGAAACACTTCAGAGAGAGCCTACAAAGAATTCAGTTTGTCTGTCAGATTTCCCAGCCTCTCTGCTATTTGGAACAAGGGTTGGAGACGTAACTCCCATGGAGCTGAGAGTATTTACCCAGCTGACAACTTTCACTTGGAAGCTACCAATGGACAGTTAACTCTGCAAGCAAAATGCTCTAGTGGGGTGAAAGGGCTGTAGCGAAGACACGTTAATCGGCAGTCCTTCTCGCTGCCGGAGTCACGTTGTCGTGCTGTATGCGAATGATTTTGAAAATGGCCATGCACCAAGGAAGAGCTCACTGCAGGCAGTCCTGCAGTTAATCTCGGGGAATTGGCCAGAACATGGCCTGATCTTTAAAAGGCAACCTCTCTTGCCTGTCCCCTTTTATAGTCTCTGTAGGGTCCTGCTGCAGCTCCACCAATTGCTCCAGAAAGGAAGCACTGGTACTGTCTTCCTTAAGTGCAGTTTGTTCTGCAGAGGTGCCATAAAACCACCTTGCATGATTACAGACGGTTACTATAAGGGAATCCTAAGGTCCCCTCCAAATACCTGCAGCTCCTAATACTTGCCCAGGCCGATTCCCTCGAGCACTAGTCACTCCCGGATTCAGGAGTGGCCCCTTGAGGATAATGGCAATCAGCGTAAGTTGAAGTGGTCCCTGGCACAAATCACAGCATCCAGCCCAGTGCCTGAACACTTCAGGTCAGGTATGTGTGCAACTGGAGCTAAGAGATACCTTTGTATCCCCTGTTGGTTTCCATCTGGAATCAAAAGCGCTGAGGAGATTCCCCGTAAAGCAAATGCAAAACCCAGAGTCCTTTATATGCCCCTTTGGGTCATATTTGCTCTCGCGCTTTGTGCTTGCTCCAAAGATGGAGAGATTAATATTCTGTTAGCTCGGGGCTCCTTGCTGCCATCCCTATAAAGTTATTAAATGTAATGCTGGATTGCTACTGGTTCTCAGCTGAATAACAAAGAGCGGAGTTCGTAAAAGGTTGAGAAGCACGGTGCTATCCTGTGTTCCCACAGCATCCCTCCTTGGCTTGCGCTGGCTGCCCGCAGTGTTGAATTGCCGCTCTTCAGAGCGAGGCTCGGTGCTCTCTCTGGGAGGGAGGTGTTCAGACACATAATTGCCCACGTGTGTGAGCCTGAGGGAGAGGTTGCATCTTCTTTCTAGCATCTGCCTGGTGCACAAGCTGGAGAAATAAATAAGCCTGCAGCCTCTCAAAGTAAAATATGCTTGTTGCTCCAGCTCTTCTGCTGAGTTATAACTTTGGAAGGCAGCGTAGCCTCTGCATCTTCTATACGAAGCCCATGCAAGTGAGGTTTGTGACACAGAGCTGTATTTTACATAGGTGAAGCTCCTACTATAAATAATACCACATTAACTGCTGAGCTCTTTGCTTCTAGGGTCTGTTTAATGTTTGGCAGCATTGAAAGAAATAGCAACCGAAGATGAGAATGGGAGCACTCTATTATCAAGCCAGCTAAAAGAACTGTGCTGTTTTCCACCGCCTCAATTCTTAACACCAGTATAGTTGCAACTACAAACTTGAGTCTTTCTGAAAGAGATGATGTGATCAAACACCTTCAATTAATTAGAAGAAGTGCCTTGACAATTTTCTGAACATCGTCTTTTATTGGAATCGGTCTATAATTTTATACGATCCTGTACTGCTTTTATTCTGTTAATTTCATGCCCATTATTGTCCAGTTTCTTTATATCTAATGAAACTTTCACTCAATAAAACTGATGAGCTTTTCTACATGCTATCAGTAGTATAAAGCAAATCAGAGTGACTCCGGTTAAGACTAAGATCCCTGGTGGAATAGACTGGTTCTATTGTCTATCTTCATCTGGGAACGCATTCTGAGTTTACCAGTGTAGGAGACGAAGGGGACTATGACAGAGATACCCAGTGTCCTTTGGCTGCCTGTGTAACCTTGGTCACATCCCTTAATCTGGCCACGGCTTGCTAACAAATGCTTCATCTGTCGTTACGGTGTGTTTGTGTTATGCTTTCGGAGGCAGAGCCTGTGTGTCGCACCGTTGGATTCCATCTCTGTTGCACTGTGTAGTTTTCTTTGTCACAGATACCAACAATGAATGCTGCTAGGATGGTAGGAGGGTGTTATATTCCCTCCCGCGCGGCCATGTATGTAGGCAGACCTGAGTGCAGAGCGAGTGGGGCTGTGCTGCGCTTTGCCCCTCATTAGAACTGGCCCGTTGCTTCTTGGCACTAATGTTCTCTAGCTCTGTCCCCCTGTCCATTTAATTTCCGGAGTTAAATGGTAGCTGTTAATTACTTTGCACATATGCTGGGTTTTCACTGCGGTGGGGGGAGTGCTTGGCTCAGCACAGCTCTGCGCCGTTGACGAGAGGAGCTCGCTTCCTTTGGCAGTGTCAGAAACGCACTTTTCCAGTCGACCGTGTGGTCAGTGTCCTGTTTGACATCGCTGGATCTTCCAGGACCAGAGCCTGTCTCCTCAGTGCACCAAGCAGCCACTGAAGTTCTTTCCAGAAATGGAAACACGACACACAACTGGAGTTGTTAGGTTTTGTCTTTTTTTAACCGCATCAGAAAAGATCATCCCATGCTAGCAAAAGCTTTCACGGGCCAGCAGGCAGGAAAATTGTTCACCTCTCCTCAGGCAGAAAGCCATCAGTCGTGTGCTGGTGCTAATTAGCGAAATTCTGATTAAGTCATTGGAGCAGCGCCAGTTCGCACCAGATGAGGAGCTGGTCCGTGTGGAGCCGGTGGATGCGGCACGATGCTGCACGGGCAGAGAGCGCCCTGGGGCTGTGGTGGCTGTATGCTGAACGCAGAGCCCGGAGTAGCAGCAACGCAGTCCCAGTACCACTTCAGTCTGGGTTTCTTGTGCTTTATTTACTTATTATATACCTCTAGGTAAAGATATCTCTTTATTTAAAAAACAATCTTTCTATGTGTACACAACATACGTATGTACCTACCCTTCCGGCGTGTAACGAGGGGCTGCTAAAGCCTGCGAGGGCAGCAGCATGCGGTTAAGCTCTCAGCTGTGCACAGACATACTGCCTGCCTCGGGGGGCATCCCCCTGGGGAGGAGGAGTATGGGCACCGTACTTCAGTCCTAAGGGAGCTGGTTAGGGAATAGGTTTATTCCCTCTTCAGTTGACCAAGTGTTGCATTTATGGGAAAAATCAATCAAATGCAGTCAAAATGTAGGTGTTAGATTTTTGGGAAGTTTTAGAACTCTTCTCAGCTCTGGTCGTAAATGTACATTCTTAATATAGTGTCTTAACATTTCAAATTATCCATCACTTTAGTCTTCCAGTTACCCCATACCCACACAGATATGTTATTCCACTTTAGTGTCTGAAAATGTTTCTAGATTTAATGGTGAATCATAATCTGTAGAAAGACATGAGTTTTCAGTGGTTTAGATTTCTTGCATGAAATTTGTATCCATATATGTCAATTTTCTTTCTTGATCATTACTTGTAACTACATTCAGGTATGGCACCCCGCTCTGGGGAGACCCCCCTGCAGCGCCGCCTCCAGCTCAGGGCTCCTCGGCACAAGGACACGGGGCTGTTGGAGCGGGGCCAGAGGGGGCACAGAAATGCTCCGAGGGCTGGAGCCCCTCTGCTGCGAGGCCGGGCTGGGAGAGCTGGGGTTGTTCAGCCTGGGGAAGAGAAGGCTGCGGGGAGACCTTATTGCGGCCTCCCAGTGCTTAAAGGGGGGCTGTAGGAAGGGTGGGGGCAAGCTCTTTAGCAAGGCCTGTTGTGACAGGACAAGGGGTGGTGGTTTTAAGCTAAAGGAAGGGAGATTTAGACTGGATATAAGGAAAAATTTTTTTATGATGAGGGTGGTGAAACACTGGCCCAGGTTGCCCAGAGACGTGGTCAGTGCCCCATCCCTGGAACCATTCGAGGTGAGGCTGGACGGGGCTCTGAGCAACCTGATCTAGCTGAAGATGTCCCCGCTCACTGCAGGGGGGTTGGACTCGATGGCCTGTGAAGGTCCCTTCCAACCTAAACCATTCTATGTTAAGCTTAGAGGGAAAAGTTCATGGGGCAGTATTTTTGTCCATGCAAGTTTGTTACAGAGGTGCATAGTTCAGCAATATTAATTAAAAAAAAGGTAAACATTATGATATTCTTAAAGCACAAAAGGTTTGACCTGTTTCTCTTCCTCTTCATCTAGCTAAGCCCACGCAGTTGTACACTTGATACTCGTCCAGTGAAAACACCACATAAGTTTGAACTTATTTAAAAAATGGACACTAATGTGTGGTCCTCTGTTGTCCTAACATACTGGAGAAATCGGTCTTCAAAGAGATGCTTAACAGTGGACGTGCATAGAGGGAACTAGTAGTTTTTCTGCTGTTGGTAGAAAATCTTCCTCATCACGTATTATTCAATGGCAAAGTGCAGTTGTTATTAGGTACTTACTTACCAAGATGTCTGATTTTAACGTCAAGCTAGGCTGAGTTGGGAGGTAACATGCTTCAAGTTATGGACTGAAAAGCCTCTTATGTAGCTATAGTGTCAAGTAACACATTGGCCTTTCCCAAATATACTGTGTATGTTCCCTCGTCCCGGGATCAGGGGCACAAGCGATGAGATTGCCCCTGCTTGAAAAGCCGATCGGCGAAGCCTCACGAACTCCGGCCATCACGATGTCCTTGGTCTCATGCCGGCGAGCTGTACAGGGTAGAGCTGGCTAATCTGCATGCGTGAGAATCCCTTTCCTTGTCTTTTGAGCGGTGAAGCCTCCGTGATGAAATGCAGAAGCTGCTTTAAGGCTCTGTAGTAGTGCTGCATGGTACTTGGCTGCGGAAAAAAACCATCAGTATGTTGAAAAGATGGACTGTCGGAAGAGAACAAAAGCCTGATCGTGTGGAGTGATGGACGTACTGTGATAGTTTGTCACCGCATCTCTGGAGATGGCTCTCTTTTTTCCTTCTCAAGAAAATGAGCGTTTCAGCTTCATTTGCAATCTTTTGCAATTTCTAACAAAGACAAGAGGTGTCATTCAGTGTTGTATTGTCATGCTGGAAGAATGTTGGTGGCTTTTAGCCTGTTGCAGACTGAAATTATGGGGGTTTTTCCTGGTTTTTGTGATGGATCTCAACCAATTATTTGACCTACTGAGCACAGTGAAGGGTCCAGCAGGTGTGTAAATGCTCCTGAGTGTTCATGAGCAGTTTGAGAGAAATTGCTGAAGCAGGGAGGCGGGGAATAATAAGATGTGCACAACTGTTGTAGATGTGTTAGAGTGCTTGTTGCCATCACAGGTCTGCAAAAAATAGATTCAGAGTCTGGAAGCACTATTTATCTAGGGTTTTGGGACCATCGGCTTAGGGTTGCAAGGCTAAAAGACATGACTGGCTAGAGAGAGGTAATGGAAAGTGCTCTGGGAGAGAATTCAGCAGCTGAAGAGCCCTTGCATGCAATGAAGCTAAAGGTGTAGAGAGACAAGTCAGTGACCCTTTAAGGAATTGCCTTTCCAAATCATCTGTGAAATGATCAAAGTGACAGTTCCCACCTCACAGTCAGCTGGTGCTTGAGAGCGATGGAAAGCTTTAGATACAGGTTCCATTTCTGGTTAGTTCAGGTAGGAGGATGGCTGGCCGAAGCTTGCGTTGTCTGTAACATTCAAAGACAGGTCTGCATGCATCACGTAAAAAGAAATCGAAGGCCTGGGTTTCAGGAAAGCACTTCAGAAGAGCAGTGTTCTGTTGTAGCCTATGATATCATCTCACTTCTCCTGTTAATGAGCGGTTCTCTTTCCCAGCCAGCATGTGGTTGCTCGAAAATATATAGCTAAGCTTCCGAGCCTTAAGAGCTGCATCTGTTCTCAGTGGTGTGTTGCTTAGGGAGGGGAAAATCTTAGCAGCTCTGAGGGTGGTAGGAAATCAGACTTGCAGATGTAAATGTGAAGCATCACAAGGAACACGCGTGGCTGCCATGTCTGCAGCCAGAAGACATCCCTCACTCCCATGCCTTGAGAATCAACCACGTTAGGTTTTGCTGCACTGATTTGACAATGCAGCTGAGCTTCTGGGTTAGGTTTTGGGTTTGTTTTAGGGTTTTTTAATCTCCTTTTCTTCCACTGGCAATTGCATGAAACAATTTTCCTCAACCCTCTCTTTTTTTGAATAATGAATTGGAGTTTTGCTAGGAGGAGATGCACTTCTTTTTTGTGCTGCTCTCTGTGATGAGTGCGGTGGGAGTGTTTGTCACCCCCAGCTGCCTTCGTTGTGGCCAGCTGCAGAACAATGGGTGAGACACCATCTGGCTTTCCCTAATTTTCACCAGCTGTAGGTATAATCAGCAGGATGATTGCAAAGTCCCTCTTCCTTCCATACAAAAACTCTGGAAGACAAATGTGGTGATGCATGGGTGTGTAATGGGAGATGGAAAACACGCCTTGGTTTTCAGAGGGGTACAAGCCCTGCATTAAATTATTCTTGTACAAGTTTAAAAGCATCTGGTGAAAGAACTGCTGATGTTCAGCTGCTGCAGCTTATCTGGGGTTGGCATTTCTCAGTGCAGGTGGAGGGAGGGGAAGGGAGGGGAACACAAGCACAATGAGGTTTCCTCTTTGTGCCTCCTAGTGCTCAGGACCACAAAGAGCTTCCTTTCTGCAAGAGTTTGCCTGTTTAAAGGCATGTAGATTTTAATTTTTTAAGTCAGGGAATGTTTTCTTAAGTGTACAGTGAGGACTTGTGGTGTTACCCAGTGTAGAAGCCAGCAAGATAAGGGTTAACGTTTGTTTATCTGGACTCATTAAAAGTATCAGGATTAAGCCCAGCTTGTGCTAGTTTGTGGTTCTGCTCTTTCCACCACCCTTGCCACATCAGGTGTGGTGTTTCAGACGTGATGAGCACCTGTAGCTTCTGGTGCCTTCAGCTATTAAACCATTTGGTGAACCAGATCTTCCAGAACAGCCAGAGTTGGGAGGGTTTCCTCTGCTGCCTTTTACCTTGGAGCTTACCTGGATTTTAGCTGATTGGAATGTGATGTGCCTTTTTAAAACTGGCCGCTGATGGCATGATCTCCTGCTGTTTCATAAAATCAGGTAGGGAACTACATTCCCAGTGGCTTGAAGTCCTGCTGGATGGGGACTGAAGGGTTGTCTTGGGCTGGTGATGTGCTGCGTGACCAAACCATGCCGAAATGGCTCAAAGCCATGCCTGCTGTAAGCCTCTGTAATGCAGGCTCGTGTAACATTCTAGTTGCTTGCATTTGATTTATTCAAGCAGTGCAAAGTACAAATAGGTAACGAAGCACCTTAATCATAGCTTGTAAGGCTAAGAGTTATGACAAACCTGCACTGAGGTGTAGAGGAGTAATGGTATGGAAGGAGGGTTATTTAAAGGCAGGTAGCATTTATGGTCTGTTATGCATTTCACAGTTTGGTTTATTTTTTAGTTGAAGCAGCCAGTACTCATACTAATTCACATCTACCAAAAATCATTGCTTTGGTAAAAAAAAAATATTGGATGCTTCCCTCCCATGTGTCTGAAATTAATATTGTCCAGAGAGCAATCTGAGAATGTTCCAGAAGGGATAAGGTATTTCCCCTTTTGCTTAACTGCTTTAGTAGGTGTGGGAGATGGAGGAGGATCATGTCTTGTTTACCATCATAGGACACCAGAGTTTCAAATGTTTAAGGGGGAGAAAATGGTGGCTAGGAAGCTCAATGTCCAGTTAGAATATGTGAGAGGGGAAAGAATTGTATGTAAAGCATTAGCAGTGCTTTGGTGACAACAACACACAGCTGGTGTCCGAGCAGCTGAGAATCTGCACTTCGCTCTGAGTGTTTCAGACTGAAAAATCTGGGGGTCGTGCTTGGCCCTGGCCTTTTGCGAGGCCAGGTCAAACACCATGTTTGCCCTTGAAACACTGTGACATAGCGAAAGACACATGCGTGTCCCTGGAGAAATTATAGTTAAGCTAAGTTGGAGAATACAGTTGTGATTTATGTTTAATGTGAGTTTGTGGGCAGGCTGAGTTTAATTTTGGCAGTGGGGGAATTGTAGATATCTCGGCCTTTAAATTTTGTGCCAGGATGACTCTTTGGCTAAGCCCTAACTGCTCATAGGCTAGAGATGGAAAGAACTATAGCCAGCAACAGCTAAGGTATTTGTTACTGTCATATAAAACTCCACTGTGTTTTGAGAATAAAATATAAGGCGGGGGAAGGGTATGTGTTTGAGTTAAGTAAGAGCAATGCTAGTTTAAGAAAATACAAAAAGCTGTTTAATAGAAAGTGAGCAATCCTACTCACATCAAGACTATTAATCTTGCTACTAGTTCAAAGCAAAACAGACCATCAAAAAAGCCAAACCCAACAAGAAAAAAATAAAACCTCTATTGTGCTTAGCAGAAATAGCTGCATAAAAGCTCTTCAGTGGAATTTGAATTTCTGATTAATTAGACTGCAGTGTTAATTAGTGCCAGTAGTCCTGAGACAAATCTGGTAATTAGTGAGTTGTATATCCAGTGGGGAAGCCCAGCAGAACACCTGCTTTAGAGTGGCTCCTGGCTGCTGTATCGTGGCAGCGCTGCTCATTTCTCTGGTTCTGCGACTTGTCCTGCGACCGCCTCTAAGCAAGTCTGAGCTCGTGAGCAATTTCTTTGAAATCATAAAAGGTATGGTCTTCTGTTAGGCTGACAATGCTGGGCCGGGTATTACCGGGCAAATGTGAAGGTGGTGATTATGGATCTGGAACATGTTATTCCCGATTGTTTGGGCTGGAATAATTAACAGTCGATCAGACTTGTGCAAATGGATTAACTGCACCTCAGGCTCTCAAGACAAATGTGTTGTTAACCGCAGACCCCAAACGGGATCTGATCCGCAAAAAGTTTGAATCGAAAGATAAGCATGTGAATTCTTCCCTTTAAAGACATTTCTGAGCACGTAGGGTTCCCTCTGGTCTTTTCCAATGCGCTGGGGGTCGGCTGCTCAGAGCAGCACCCCTTCAGCTCTGATGAGAGCAGAGCGACCACAGCCTCTAGAAGGCAGGTCCTCTCATTCCTGAGACGCTTGTCTACTAGTAAGTCCCTGAGGGGTTTTACATGTTTGTACCAATGCTAATAAATGAAGACTTGTTTCTTAATTAAACCCCTTTGTGTTTTGGCAACCTTTTTTCCTTCTGAGAAGGGATTTAGCTTTTGCTCTGTTAAGATACAGAAGAGAGGTTACAGATTTTAGGCTTATGGGAGGTTCAGTGCAAAGCAATAGCTGAGGTCTGTGGCATTAGGGGAAAGATGTCTGAACACAGCTCTGAGCACTAATTAGCTGCCCTAGGAGTGGAGAAATACTGTCTTCATTCCTATCAAAAGTTTTGTTAAGCACAGAAACTTTTGTATGCTGACCAGGTTTACTGTCTGCTCAGAGGTAATTGTCTTTTTTTTTTTTTGAAAAACAGACATGTTCAGGATTAAGATTTCACTTGGCCTTAATTGAGGATGTCATTGGTTGAATAACAAATAAGGTACTGGGTATATCCAGGTGCCCTTTGGGGCAAGGTTCATCTGCATTAAATGCCACAGGTCCCTCTGGTTAGTGATCTCTCCTGAATATGAAGCATTGGCAGCCTTAAGGGCAGGCTATAAGAAAGGTGAGGTTCAGAGCAATTTACTCCATCTGAATTTGACACTACTCTGATCTGCTTAAGGTCAAGAGGCAGAGTGTTTGTGTCAGCATGGAGTGGTACTGAAAACCAGAGTTTTAAAAGTGCTGGAGAAAAAGGGTTGTTGCTAAGGAAATGGGCTTATTTAATAGTTTGTTCCTCTACCAGCCTGTTCCCCATCAGCTTGAATATGGTCATTCTTAACTTGATACAAATAGGCAAAACTCATCCCTTGGCCATGAGCCAAGCAGACGCAGCAGAATATTGAAAGAAAAATAAAGCACCAATCAAGACAGCAAATAAAAGTGAATATCTGTGCCCTTCCTCTGAGGATAGATGATGGTTTTTAAAAAGTCTTGTGACCAGAACCCTTAAAACCTTCCAGTGCAGGTTGATTAGCACAGGCGAAAATGCTCCACAGCAGTACTTGGGGGTCTCTGATTGTTTTTCAGGAAAAGTCAGTCTAGTAGTTTATAGTATTTCGTACAAGCAAATAAAAATACCATGTAAGACTCAAGTTAAAATACTGTGAAAAACAACCATGGTATAGGCTAGTATTTCATCCTGGCAGTGCCGTAGCCTTTTGGCAATGGAGATTTGTCTAAGTAACTATATGTGAGAAAATCGCAGGCTAATGTCTCTTGCTAGACCCATGGATCTCATTATAAGAGAAAGAAAAATACTGTTTGGGGCATTCTGAGCCCATCCTTGGTTATGAAATATAAGCCAGTTCTATAGTCATGGGCCATCATGTGAAGAGGAAAGTGGACGCTGAATGCCCAGCATGGCTATATTTTTAGGCTGGCTGGCAGAGGTAAAAATGTTCAAGGCAGACAGTCCTGGTCACCCATGCAGCTACAATCTCTTAAGAGATTGGTATTGTATCAGGGCCTTTTTTTCTTTAATTTGAACTACTGTAGTACTGGTAGATATCCTTATTAGAAGGAAGATGACCACGGATTTGGCACATGAAGAGATTAATCATCATTTTCCTTGCTGTAACTTCACGTGGATTGAAGTGTTTCTGTACTCTCAAGCAACCCAGGTCTTAGGGAGGATTGAATGCCAGGGTTGTTCTGCCCACAAGGCATTAAGGAGCTTATCTTAAGCTGAAGGAAGAGTGTCAAAATGAAGGACAGCTTGTCCAGGATCCAGGCCCAGGCAATGCTGTACTGCACTTGGGGTTTGAATGCCAAGCACGGCTTGGTGCTCTGCCACCAAAGCTAAATGGGCGTACACGTGGTGTAGTGTGGTTGTAGGAACTGTATACCTGAGCTTTCTTACCTGGCCTTCTCAATGGGAAGTAGAAGAGAGACTGCTTCCTCCCTGCTTTGGTGTGTAGGACTGATGAATATCAGCAGGGCTGGGCTTTCCTGAGGTGATACCAACAGTGCCATGAGGGTAGCCCAAGCTCATTTTGCAGTAAGCTGCTTCCTCTAGATCAGGGGAATAGTAACATCAGCTGCAAAGTGAGGCCCTCTGGGGACCTTGTGAGTGCCCTTGAGAGGCAAATACAGAATCCCAAACTGGTGGGGGTTGGAAGGGCCCTCTGGAGCTCACCCCGTCCCACCCCCTGCTGGAGCAGGCACCCCCAGAGCAGGGGCACAGGGCCGCTTCCAGGCGGGGGGTGAATGTCTCCAGGGAAGGGACCCCACAGCCTCCCTGGGCAGCCTGTGCCCCTGCTCTGGCACCCGCACAGGGAAGGGGTTTGGCCTCATGTGCAGGTGGAACTTCCCGCGTTCCAGCTTGTGCCCGTTGCCCCTTGGCCTGGCGTTGGGCACCACTGAAAAGAGCCTGGCCCCATCCCCCGACACCCACCCATTAGATATTTATAGGTATTGATGAGACCCCCCTCAGCCTTCTCTTCTCCAGGCTGAACAGACCCAGGTCTCTCAGCCTTTCCTCCCAAGGGAGATGCTCCAGCCCCTGATCCCCTTGGCAGCTCTGCGCTGGCCTTGCTCCAGCAGTTCCCTGCCCTTCTTGAGCTGGGGGGCCCAGAACTGGACGCAGCCCCCCAGATGTGGCCTCACTGGGGCAGAGCAGAGAGGGAGGAGAACCTCCCACGCCCTGCTGGCCACGCTCCTTTTCATGCCCCCCAGGACAGTGCTGGCCTTCTTGGCTCCAAGGGCACGGTGCTGGCTAATACTTGATGGTCAATACTTGATATTGATAATACTTGGGCTATATCTGTATGGCACAGTCCAGATACCAGCTTTGCTGCCGGACAATGTTGTGTAGCTGAAGCTGTACGTCTTCAACACGAAGTTACCTCCTCTCTGTATGCATAGTCAAATGCTCTGTTTCTCCGAAGGCAAAACGATAAGCAGTAGCTCGCAGCAGACAGTACGCTAAGATTTCTTGCTGGGGCTTTGCTTTCAGCCGGACTGAATTGGGTAGCATGTTGCAACCATTAACTAAACGTACCTATATAGAGCAGCTGTAATCACAAAATCTATAGCTTTATGGAAATCAGCGCTGGAGTGCAAGAGACCTTGTGGACTTGCAGTCTATCATAATAACCTCTCCAGGTCGATAAAGGCTGTGAACAATAAGGCAAAGACGTCCTTTCTAAACTATCTCGGTTTTGAGAAAGGGCAAATGCTGAGGTTAAATGTAAACAATACCCTGATGACGGGCATGATGAAACGGCCCACGTACGAGGGCTTGTGGTTAAAATGACTCGGAGCCGTTTAGCCTTGTCAACAGCGTTGCCCTGGAGCAATCTAGGTAGATGAGAAAGCTGAGATTTTTCTGAAGGTTTCTGGATTTGCTGGAGGCCTTCAGCCTTTTGGGTGTTACCCGAGCTCTGAAGAAAGGTCAGGAAAATAGTTAACTCTATGGAAATAGCGCTAAGGTTTTTGTCAGCGTTCCCTGCCCAACCTCAAAATGTAGAAAATATGTTTCTTAACTTGTATGTGTATCACTGTGGGGGAACTACAGAAAAGGAAAAAATCCCAATACTTAAAAACCCCTTGTGCTTTAAAGAAACTTGTAACAGGCTCTTTAGCACAGGCCAGGAATGGGCATTCTCCATTGATGCTATTTCCAAACAGGGTTTCCACAGCAATGAAATACGACACAGTCAATAACAGCTCAGATGAAAAAAATTTGGCCGGTTAAGGAGAGGCTGGGCGTTTGTGCCCCTTTGGTGCACCATCTTAAATCGCTCTGTTACAATATGAATTGCCTGTTCCTGATAAATCTCTTAAATATTGCTGGATTTGGTGTGTGTGGAATTAATTCATCCTTATGGGATATGCCCCAGCTTAATTCAGACTCGTGTAATTCACTGCATTAGAAGTGGCCCAAAGTGATATTTTTTGCTTTGTTAGTTTTCCTTTTTTTTTTCTAAAACGAAAGGGCAATAGCCATGCAAAGTACCTTTGAGAGCCATCAACATTTGAAATATCTGTCACTGTAAATAAATTCAGAGTGTTCATTGTCTATCTAGGATTGTACTGTAGAGCAACCAGAGTGGAGACTTTAGTTTGTTTTCATTTACAAAGTGAGAGCTGCTGCTGTGTGTGACCAGTGCCAAGAAGATAACTAATGAAAAGACACCCTTACTTGATATTAAAATGAATTCCCCAAACCCTCTTGTCCTTGGTGCCTCTTCCCAGAACCATGCGGGGCTTCGCGAGCAAGTGCAGATGTGTACCGAAGTGAAAGGAAGACAAGCTGGAGGAAGCGAAACTTTCACAGGCAGTTTCTGAGCTTGGAAGTGCCTCCGTAGGAAAAAAGTCAGCGAACGCGCTCAGAAACGTGGCTGGTACAAGTCGTCCGCTCTTAGGGGAAAAGGCATGTCAGTTAAAACATTTTCTAATTAGCTATGTGATCTATATTATATAGGGTATATTATATATTTGTGTATGACCTTCCTGATTGTCATCGGGGAGAAGTCGGGGACGAATAACATGTCACGGAGACCGAGAGTGTACCCCAGTGATGGTGTCAGGCTGGAGGTTAAGCATACAGTACCGTTCACAACACTTTGGTTTAGGGATCACTCTCTGGAGAAGGTCCTCTACATAACGGCTCTGTGTGCAGATGGAAGCTGACCCAGGTGCGCCTTTTAGGGGCAGGGACACAAGTGTGGGGATTACATTAGATTTCTGCAGGCTGGAGTCAGTCCGGCTTTGAAGGCCTCTCTCCAACCCCTGGCAGGTCGCTTGAGATTTCATTTTCCCATCGTGCAGACCGCCAAGAGAAGTGGTGCCTGAAATACCTGCCTAGTAATAAATACTTCTCATAACACATCACTTGAATGCTGTGGCTTCTGGCTAGCTCATTCTGAAGAAAAACTCTGGGCTGCTAGGCCACTCTGGTGATGAAACTATTTTTTATTTTACTTGCAGTTTAATTAAGTGTAGAGGGCTGGATTTGCTTGGCTGGAGGGTGCTGGAAGGGATCCAGTGCTGTCAGTCCCGGACTCGTGTGCTAATCGCCCGAACTCAGGAAGTAATTTGGAGACATTCTATTGGAATTCCTCCACCAGGAAAAAGCTCTCTGTTGGGAAAAGAGGAGCTTGATTCAAGACGAGGGAGAGTGTATAGCTGTAGTTTTGCGTTGTCCTCAAGAAGGTGTGTTCGTCCTTTCTGAGCTGAGACAGGCAACACAGCGTTGGCTGCGGGATGAGCCTTTGCTGAACCTGCTCTTGCTGCTGAGACACAGGCTTTTGGTACCTGAGGAAGGCAACGGTTTTTGCTAGAAATGGTGATTATTCCAGTTTGGCACTGGTGCTCACAGGCTTCTTTCAGGTTTCAGTCTAACGGTTTTTATTTAGACAGAGGCATGTATTTCTTTTATTTTGCGAAATCTGCTTGTCGCTTCACGAGACCACTTACAGCTGAGTGACAGGGAATTTAATTTTCTTCCTTTCTTTGCTACCGTTGAAGAATCGTTCCCCATCTCTCGTGTCACCCTGTCACATTAGAATGATGTTTGTGCTACAGAGATGCTGTAGCACAGCTCCTCAGCTCAATACTAATAAGCCTTCCCTCCTTCTGGTTTGGTCTCATCCAGTCTTGCTTCCTCTGTTATAAAATCCTTGAATCTGTTGCTTAAACAGCTTAGTGATTTGACACATTGTGTTTTTTTTAAATTCTCCTGGCAGGATCAAAAACATGGGCACGATACTGGACTTGATGGAGACCTTTTTAGGTATGTGATAGTGAGATTTTGTTGCTTCTAGCCTGACTGCTGGCAAGACACTTGAACGGAACAACTGTGGAATAATGTGCTTGGCATGAGTATGCAGGGCAGCACTTACCCTAAGAGTAGATTACTCTCTTCTTTCTGAGGAGGAAGGGAAGGATTTAATCTTACAAGTTTTATGAAAATGTCAGCACCTCACATCCCAGTAAGCATACTAAAAATTGAATTTGCATGGTGGGAGGGTTGTCTGTGCTTGGGTCTGGTCACTTAGGAAGATCAAGGGCATCGCTAAATCCTTAGCTGTTTGATTCACAAATAGTTTCTTAAGGACTAACAGTATTTCATCTGTTATGTATGCAAAGACAGGAGCGGGAGGAGTATAAATAAGCCTGCATCATAGCTACAAATACCATGTAGTCTGAAAAGGGTGAATGTTCTTGGTGTGGCTCTTCAGACGACGAGGAGCCAGTTATGTGTGATACTGTCATTACCGAATGTGAGAGCCAACTGAACAGAAAGAGGCAAAACAGCCATCATCATTATTTAAAGTTGTTTAACTTCAGAAAGCTTACCTGTCCTTGCGTTGATGGTGTACGGCTGAGGGTGATCATTGACAGCAGAACGTGTCTGAACAACATCTCGACCATCTGTGGCAGAAAACAAGCAAAGCCCAACGCGTGATCCGAACCATCTAAAACAGAAGGAAGCTGCAAATATTTCAGACTATTTGTTTCTTTCTAATTGTGGTTGTCTCAATCATTTCATTCTAGAGGGTTTTATAAGACATGGAAAATGTGGTAAAATATTTTGTTTTGTGGCTTTTTTTGATGATATTGAAAATGCAGAAAAAGCTTGATTCTTCACGTCAGTGGTGCATATTCTGATGATCCTCCCCCCTCCCCACCCCGGCTCCCAACACAACTCGAAGGTTGCAAGAGAGATGGCCTATAGAAGATTTAAAGCATTTCAAGTTGCCACCATTATTAAACGGGGAGTAGCCTTTTACCAGTACGTAGTTTATTCTGCTAGTTTAGAGTCAGTCAGTCTCTCTCCATGTATATTTATGTATTTATATGCACGTACGTATGTAGAAAAGAACTTATGTCCTTACTATAAGTGTATATACATTTGTTTACTGTGCTTTAAATATTCCATGGCAGTAGAGCTGGATGTCTTCTCAAGGGAGGGCTTTTGCCACCCCAGTGGTGCCGCAGCAGACGCTGCTCTGTGTAAGCAGACTTATGTCAGGGCTGTTTCATCCTACTCCAGGTGGGAGAGGCCGGGGAGCTCATGTCCCAGACCTAGACATTTCCAGCAACCCAGCAGAGTACTCCAAAGCAAAGAGAGGGTGTAGGAGCTGAAGACAGTTTCTGTTTGAACACTTTAAGGGATTTAGGTTTCCTTGTTTCTTAGTGGAAGAAGAGAGTGGAGAAACGTCATCTTCATTCCAGCTGAACAGTGTTCCTCTTTGGCTTTGACATGAGAGTAATTTGGGGCAGGAGAGGGAGCTTAGAAATTTGCTCTGTATCCATTGGTTTCACAGGAACGTCGGGCTCCACAATCTGAAGTTTCAGGTTCAGTGCGAACTCGACTGAAAACAGCCCTTGGCGCCTCCTGGCCAGGCGCCTTCGTCCCCATCCTCACCCGCCCCTGCACGAGGACAGGGAAGTTTCAGTTCCGTTTCTTTCTCCCCCTGCCCTCACAGCGATCCGTTCCCTTTATCTGCGAAATGAACGAACTCCCATCAGAGACTTGTCTCTCGGTACCTGCGCTCGAAATCCTAGAAACTGAAAAAAGAAGAGGGTATAGCAGAGCACCTGAAGGCTTCTCTTCCACAACTTCCTATCATTGCTGTGTTGCAATTTTCTGCCTCTCTTCTCTAGCTGACCTATACCTATAATAGAAAACTTTCTCCTATATTTCTCATAGTCAAAAGTTGCCTTATCTTCGAGGAAGAAGAAAATAGGTTCATTAGTCAAAGAAAGACAAGGAGATGTCATCCCATGCTAGGATTTTTTTTTTTTAAAGTGTTTTGTTTGGGTTTTGTAAGTGGCCACTTACTGAACTGAAAATTGCAGGGGAAGAAAAAAAAAGCACAGCAGCTTTTCCCATTACGATTTTGTTTTCTAATTAATCCTGTCCATTCAAGCTTTATCTGCTTTGCTCATGTGGCGTTTGCTTTTATAGCTTGAAAAAGGGTAGAGGGGAGGTGTGAATACCCTCCTCTGCTAATGCAATTTGATTGCTTTTTCCCCATGGTTTGGAATGCTTTTAGAAACACCAAGGCTCTTAATTTTTCATGTGACACTGGTTTCCCACCGCTCTGGGTTATTCAACTTGGAAAACATTTTGCCTGAAGGATTACATTTACTTTGCACGAGGTGGCTGAGCTGAAAGTTCCAGCCTTTCTGATTGCATTTGATGAAGACATAATTAAGACAGGCTAATTTTTGCGTGTGTATATGTTTAATAACGTCTGAATCGGCACCCAAGAAGTGAATGGCTCCTACTGCTAATCACTGCAAAACAATCATACGTTAGGCAAGCGCTTGGAGAAAAGGAATTCCCCGTGGTAGGGGTTACGTGGAAGTGTCCTCTAGCTTAGCTGGGTGGCTGAAATTAAACTCACTCCTGTGGCAGCTATGTTTATTGAAAACCAGCGTGTTGCCCTGCTGCCTGTGTTCCCTACGTGGCTAAGGCTTTTTTTTTTCACGCTTGCTAATTCCTGAAGTCTGCCTGAATTTTCCAATTCTGGTGTTAAAGCAGCTGAATAATATCTGAATGGACTTTATTTGGAAAATGAGGCACTGCAACGTCCATGGTCCCCCAATGTCCTGCTGCAGCCGTTCCTTTTGGACTGGCACACTTCTAGAAAAAGCAGCTTTATCAGAATTCAGCTTTGCAGTACGTGTCAGTTGGATGAAACTAGATTTTGAAAGAAAAACAGAGTTGAAATATTTTTAGAAAAAGATCAGCTTTTAGAGCTGCAAATTTGTGGAACAGACCTGATACATCAAGATTTCATGATTTGTCAATTAAAATGAAGCCAAGTGTGTGTAAAAATGCCTGTGAAATAAAATTTTTAGAAGAATTTGGAATAGAAACTACGCTCCATAAGCATTTCTCCTGGATGGAAAGTCCAATTTTATCCAATATTGGTGATACTGAAGGATAGTACCTATCTCATTGGTCTCCTGTGCACTCATAAATGGGTGCCTAATAACATCTCAGAGTTTAATAGGTCCGTGTAAGGGCTATTATTGTTTATTGCTAATTAGCATTAGTGGAGTTAGGTCTCAGGAACCCGATTAAAGCAGAAAGAGTAAAATTCCGGCCTTCATGTTCCTATTTGTCTTTCAGTGGGTTTTATTTCATTACCTTTGAAACTATTTAAGGAATGATTTCTAGCCCTCCCCTGGTAATTCTTAATCCATTAATGCCAAAAAATCTTGGGAACTCCAGCTCTTGGGCTGTTTTTCACCCTATTAATATTTCTTGGAGCCATTTACAAAGCCCTTGGAAAGTATAACAACAAATGCCAGACACTGTAAGTATGCGTGACTTTAAATTATATAGACCCCAATTCTATAACATACATATCCCACCTTGTACGCAGTGTCGTTCCCCCATCTGGAGCCTTCCCTGGCTACCGCTGTCAGGGCAAAGGGTGTTGCAAAGCTGACATGTCGTAGTGGCTGAGCAGCGCTGGCCTGTCATCACTCTTCAGTGTTTAACGTGGTATTTGGAGGTGAGATCGAGGACGTGCAGTACACCTGCAATTGGCTCTATTCCAAACAGCTTAGGGCCTGGGGGCAGCTGTGATGGGCCAGTCTCCAAGATGCTGAGTAAATGTCTGTGGCTCCAGCGGACCCCAAAGGCCTGTTTTAAGCACCTTTTTGAAGCTTCGCAGCTCCCAGCCCGTGCTAGCTGGATTAAAGCTGTGACACCATGTGCGGGCACATCCTATAGCTGCATCCTCTGGCAGCACCGCAGTTGTTCCCTTAGGAGTTGTGAAGTTTCATCAGCGTGCTGCTGGGGCAAAGCTAGGCTGAGAAAATTACTTTTGCATTTGAATCTGAAAGCAGAGCTGTTTCTGATCCGGTGGGGAAGAAATCTGTACGGTTTGTTGCCCAGTTTTGGAGTAATTACATTTTCAGGCTGTTCAAACCTCCCTTGAGGTGTTGATTGTATCGTTCCAGTGTCGTCTAAGTGGCGTAGCTGTAGAGACAACCACTTGTTGATTTGAAAAGGATGCACGCAAAGCTGAAGTTTGGGAGTGAGATGTACTCTGGTAGCCTCTTCCATGAGGCGGCTTGAGCTGGCAGATATGTCTCTGTGACGGTAAGACCTCTGCTGGAAGGCTTATATCTGTCCGACCCAGAGACAGCGTTTTGCCAAGTGGATGCAGGTTCTCGTTGCTCTGGGTGTAGTTGATGAAGCAGCGAGCGGAACGGCATGGAGGAGAGAGCGTGCAGGGAGACCTGTGCTGCTTGGCAGGGAGCCTAGCTGAATGTCTTTCAGCAGAAATGTCAATTTGCATGAGTTAAAGGGACTTGACTAATCACCGCTCTTTACAAAATAGGTTTGGTAGTGTTTTGTAGGCATTTCCATTTAGTGGACTCATTTTTCTCTTCTCCATTGCGGCTGGAGCTCCTGAGCTGGGCGACTCATAAGAATGCCTTTGTCCTCTTGGTTTTGTGCATAAGGAGAAATTGTGAGGTGTCATCGACGGTGTCGCCCACCTGGGTTCTGCTCCGCAAAATGAAGTGAAAACACAGAGCGGCTAAACCGCAGTTTTCCTGGGCGAGGCGCCAGTGCTTCCAAACCCCATACCTCTTCTGCTTTCAGCTATAATACTTCAGCTTCCAAACTGGAATTGGAAGCAGAAAGTTCCACTTGGAAATGGAGAGGCATGCGGTTGTGCTTGGTTTTCTCTGGCACCTTGTATCACTGCCTTTCTTCCGACAGATCTACCACTTAGCGTAAACTCCGTTTGCTTTCCATTCAATATCCCTGAAATCCTCTTGCTTCCTATTCACAGCTTCTATTGCCCATCTCCTTTCCTCTGTTAAGCATTTTAAGACAAAAAGTGTGTGGTCTGCCATGGTGGTGAACAAGGAGACCAAAATTTGTCTACATTGTGATCATCACCCCCTTCCTCCCCCTCTCCGTGAGAAGCCGTCTCTCCTCCCACGCTGATGGCTTATGTACTTTTGAAATTCATGCAGTGGGACTGGTTGCTATTTAAAATTGTTAGACTCTTTCTACAGGCACGCAATGAATTTAGGATATTTCTCAACTGCAAAGTCTATAGGCATGGGGAGTTTGAATAAGAGGAAACCTACGGATAGTAGGAAGGGGGAGGAAGATGCTTGGCTTATTCAAATCAGTATCTTCCTTTATATCTCTTGTGGAGTCCTGTTTTAAGCCTCTCTGACGTGTGTTTGTGTTAAATAATTGGATACTGAAAATCCACTGGTAAAACTCCTAGAGAGGTGTCGTCCTCCTGTGCGGAAGGAAAGTAGTGCTGATGCTTTACACAGTTTGAACTGCTACTGCAACCTACTGTCACAGGTGATAAATGGTCCTGCAGAGCTCGGATTTTTGTGTGAGCACATTCCCTACCACCACCTTCTGGGGTCAAAGTTTCGCCAACACAGGTACTTCTTTCTTTACCTGCCAAACTTCAGCTTGGGTTTTGGTTTTGGAGCTACACGTGTTCTTTCAGTGTCTTCTCGTCCCCTTTCCCTCTGGATTAAGCAGCCACTTATCAAACACAAGACTCTTACCTTGCGTACTGGAGAAAAAAGTAATAGGTTCTGTTCAGAAGGAAATAGCATGTGTGTGACTGGCTTTGTGCCATGTTCTTCGCCTGTCTCTGCTGTGCGGTCTGTTGGGATGCTGGTGCAACAACCTCTTAGGATGCCAGATTCCAGAAGGTTGACTATTATAAAAATTAATTAAATAGCATCAGAGTACTTGTATTTCCGAACTGCACAGCAGTTCAGACCGTAAAGCACAGAGGATGACTGCGATGTGATAAACTGGTCTGGTCATAAATAACAAGGCCTCGAAAAGTGCCGATTGTGGCTAGGGGGCATTTCACTGATGTTAATCATTGCCAAGGATAACTCGGAGTGCCTTTTAATAAATACGTGTGTGTTGTGAACCAGTGTACTATGAGGTGGTGACAGAAAGTTTGGGTCCCCGGGGCAGGACCTGTGGCTTTTTTTTTTTTGGTAAATGCGACGTAGCGCAAAGGGCACCGCGGCATGGAGCAGCTGGATCTGGTTTTGAGCAGGGCAGCGATGCATGAATCCCCCAGGAGCTCATAGATGCATCATGGCAAGACGCTTTTCTGAGATTATTCAGTGTATAACGCTAGGATGTTAAACTTCCCTGGAATGAGCTATCCTGCCAGATATCTGTGCCTTCCTCCTTGCTACTGCTCTGGTGGTACAAAGCAAAGCCCAGGCGCTTCCATTAGCAGGGATGATGAACCATCTCTTTCACTTGACCAGCTGGTCACACACTGAGTAAATCTTGCTGGTATTAACAAGGCTTTTAGTGGTGTTAGGCCAAGCTAACTCTTACAATCTGTCATTGCACCTTTAAATCTTCATCAGAACTAGAGCACTGGGTCTTCCGAGAACTGTATTAATCGGATTTCATGCTACGGGGAAGGCGTGTGGTTTGTGTCTTGCATAGCGGTCACAGGCACAGCCACCGAAGCTTTTAGTGCCCCTTGTTTTCCTTCCTCCAAAACTGCCTTTCCTCTTGAAACATGTAATAACCACCAGCAACATGCCTTTGTGAATCTGTGATTTGAAGGGGTAAACAAAACTGGACTAGTTTTTCAGCTAATGCAAATCACCTCAGTTTTTGGCTGACTCTGTCAAAGTATATTTCTTTCTTTAACCTTTGGATGGTTTTCTTTCACGATGGAATGCCTGACACCATGGTGGCCTTAGGTCCATAAAACAAAGTAAGCATAATTTAGGCATCTGAAAACTGTCATCTTTAATCTTGGTTTCCAGAGCGCACTGCTGACCAAAAAGCAATTTTAAAAGCTTTATTCCCCCTTTTTCTGTTGAAGAGGTCTAGTCAGAAAATAGTGGAGAACAAAACCATTTTTCAGCCCAGACAAAGTGCATAAAAATTATAAATTGATTTTTATAGTGCTTATTGAACTTGCTTGTTCAATAATAAATTATTCCAGTTACAAACTAACCAGTGCATTCCTTGTAACTACCCACTCTCTGAACAGTGACAGCCTACAACTTGTATTAATATAAACCATATTGAGCAATCAGTAGAGCATATGCAGTGTTTCAATGCAACATCAGCACCGAAATCATGATAAAACACTTCAGGGTGCCAAAGCTAGTCTATGGCAGGGAGCTGGTAATGTGGTCTGGTCTTCAGAAATGTTCTTCAGGAGCTACGGTGGAGTTAAAGGGAGGGGGGAAGGTTGACTGCCAGTAAGGGGCTGAGCAGTAGTTTATTTGTCTGTTCAAATCAAGTATCAATTAAAAGGGTCTCCTACAGTCGCTAATTAAGAACCACTGAGGGATTGATTAGCCATTTACCAATGACTGTCAGTACAAACGCATTTGTTCTATTATGCCAGTGTGTACTTCAAGGAATCAACTAGTTTCTGTTAATAAATTCGAGCATGTTCATGTGATAAGCATGAGAGCCTGGCACTTAATTTGTTTTACTATATAAACCATTCATTTTATTGACTGGCTTATGTTCTTCAGTCATGGACGTGCTTTCTATTGCTTCAGGGGAATTTGTCTTCTAAAAAGATTCTCCATAAGGAGAGCAGCCATCTCGGAAAATGGTTGAGGGTCAACTTATTGTACGTTCCACTAGTATGCTACCGGCACTCTGGCTTTTCTGCCCTGTTTCTGGGAAATGGCCCAGAAAGGTGAGGATGGAAATGAGGAGACTGGTAATGAAAGACACTGTTTTGAAAGGCATAAGTTGAAAATCAATGTGGTGGTTCCATATCAGGGCTCTAGCCAAAATTTAGAAGGATTTTGGGCAGTTGGCCATGCCCTGGCCTTGGCAGTACCTCCACTATAAGGTGCTGGAAATCCCAAGAACCCCAAGGCTTCTGTTGGGATCTTCAGTGCCTCCCTTTCCTTCACAAATATCTAGATGATAAGTGTATTTTGAAATAGATAAGTACTTTGCCACTGTTTATCTTTAAACTGATCCCCCACCCCTTTTTTTTTTTCAATTTGAAGAAAATCCTTTTCTGTGTCAGAATTTCCCACATCACGGTAATGACTGGCCAATATTCTTGCCCCATCCTGTTAGGTTTCTCTAACGAAAGATAGTTGAAGCTAGAAATGCGACTTCTGCAAGAGATCCTGGGGTATCGAGGTGTGAGCGTTGAGTCGCCTGTGTATCCCTCCATGTCTGGTGCTTAGAGCTGGTGAGCGAGTAAATCTCGTAGGAGATACGTGTGAGAGACCAGCTGCAGCCCAAGATGTTTTTAAAGACAGATTTAGCCTTGCTGTGATAGGGTCAGTAATTTTGATTCTACTGAAACGTTCAGTAATGTTTCATCTCTGACTTTGGTAGGAGCCATTTGATGCAACTTGGAAAGGGAAGAAATGTGACAGAGGTGGAATATACTGCTTTTATTTTCAGAATTCAGTGTCTGTTTGATATTAAAAACCAAACAAATACAAAAAATCTTACATGCCATGATGCCTTGTTCAGCTCGGTGCTATTTGATGCCTATTCCAGACTTTATCCCAGTTTTAGTCCCATCTGAAAGTCTCCCCTCTGTTCTGATTTGATGTTTGCAGAAATTACATTTGGAATGAGATACAGTAGGAGGAAATATATAGTAAAAATATGATGGTTGAAATAAATATATTTAATCTCTCCTGTTATTAATATAAAGGGGCTTTCAGAGAACAATAAAACTATCACACTAAGCCCCTTAATTTTCCTTTTTATGGTAATCTCTTTTCCTATTTTTCTCTCTTTGTTTTTTAAATTTTTTATTCTGATATTCATTTTTTTGGCTATGTTCTCCTCTACGGTTTTCACCTTTTTTCCTCCAATTCAACACTCTGCATTTATTGTTCTTTTTTCCCCACTTCTCCCTCTTTCTTTTTAAAGTCTCATAATTTTTTTCCCTCCCCTCTCCCTCCTCTCTTTTTAAGACTTTCTTCTGCTTCATATTCTCTGCTGTAGCTCAGCCCTCCGCTGTCACGTCTCCACTTCTATCAGCGCGGTCGCGGAGGACGATCCGTGGTGTGCTGTAGAACGGCTGCGCCTGCGTTTCCGAGGGCTCCCTGCCTCAGGCTGCTGCTGCTCCTGCATGACGACAGCAGCTTCCCTGATATTATCTAAGATGCTTTGCCCGCACACGCCGCTCTGAGGTAGCGGTGTGGCAAGAAATGTACCGGTTCCTACGTAATCTGGGAGTGCGTAGGAATAAAGCTGGCTAGTATTTTTGCTCCTTTAACTAGTCGCGCTGTCCTCCTTTTACTCTGGAAGCGATTCTGTGCAGTTACAGTATATTACTGGTATTGTTTTGTGCGTTTAGAAGCACAAGAAGTAGAAAAAGAGGTCATGCAGACGGCTCGTTAATATCCGAAACATCAGAAGCGGCAGTGAAAATGAGGCTCATCTGATGATACGGATCTTAATCCTGCTCTTATGACTAAATTAAAAGAAACTCCAGAATAGAGTAATAATTCTTATGATATTTGCAGTGGAAATGGTTACGTGTATTAATAAACCTTTCAAAACTAAGTGGTTGTTAATCGGGCGATTATCTTCATGGCACAACTATGCCACCGCCTACGTGCCCTGTGGCCCCTCGGGCTATCTGTAGTACCTACGTATGTACTTTGAGACACTGTTGCTGTCGGGAGTTTGTAGTTGGAGTAGACAAGATGGATGGACGGTCTGGTCTAACATCAGTCAAGGCCAATGACAATCTTTTTCAAGGGTTTTGATGATGTGTTGAATGCTGAATTCATCATTGGGGGTGGGGCGTTGCAAGGCCTCTCACAAGGTGATGCTTGACAGCATGTGCAGAAGCCAAATAAGAAACCTGAACCAGTGAGGTCTGGCTATTAAGTCAGCCAGAGAAAGAACTTACTTATCAGTTTTAGATATAGTTGAACACTATTAAGTGGACTTGGTAGGCAAAAATGAAGTGGATTACAAATAAAAGATCTGGATTAAATTTAAGACGCAGTCACAGTACTAGGATTTGGTGGCCCTAAATGCAGTTAGTGCCTGAAATGATTCTTATGATTATAATGCTTTTGTTTGCTTTGTATAATGGAGTAAAATCTTATAACAAATGTTTTTTTGATGGTTGTGAACCTTTGTAATCATAGAAACCTCGCCTGCAGTTGTAAAAATAAGAAGAATAACAACAATTCATGAAATCGGATAAGCTGTGATACTGCAGAGGTCAGCCAATAAAAGAAGGCATATGTGTCTATATGACACTGATGATAGACACAATCCATTCCTATGTACCATTTCATTTCTGTCTTATATAAAGACCAGGAACTGAGAAAATATAGTTGTTTTTTTTTCTTTCCAGTAATATAACTGAAGGAAATCTGGTTTCCTTCAGATGGGGACAGAGAGGAAATATTTATGTCTGTGGTGGAAAGAAAGGGTAGCGTTATCTGGCCCCTGTTATGTAGTAGATTACATTAATAGTCCTTTCTGGCTTTAAAACTGGTAAAAGTTTTTACCTGGTGTTGCAGTTTCTCAATGTTGTTTGTGGAATTTTGACTATCAAGGATTTGATATAGGATGAAGGTAAGAAAAAGTAGAGCCAGTTAGTGGAGAACACAGTTGAGAAGCAGATTTCTGGATTCCTGCAGAACAAATCCTGGATCGCCTTCTGGGTCTTCCAGTCCTGTCCCTCATTGCCACATACAGCTATGTCCATCCAGGGGACCAAAAGGGATACAACACTCATCCCCACCCATGAGCACCTCTGGAATGATGGATAAGCTATGGGCTGCCATTTCCCATTTCAATCAGGATTGCTTCTGCCCAGAAAGTGTTGCCTTCACAAACCAATTACTACCAAGTTCTGCATGACTAATATTTACCAGAACAACTATGGTGGGCATTTAAATGTTCTTAGTCCTTTTTCCTGGGTCTTGAGTATATCTTGACTTGTAAGTTTGTACTTGGACTCTGCCAGAATTAGGCATTTCTGATTCTCTCTTCTTGTCTCTGAAGTGGATGAAATAATAGTTCATTGCTTCATTTTAAAATTTTGCTTAGAGAATTCAGGATTCTGATGAATCAGCCTAATTATTTATAAAGATAAAAACTCTTTATCCAGATAAAATAGTAGGCTTTTGGCAGTGCTTCCTTCTTTAAAGGAGAAAAAGGAACCAGAACAAAAGCCCAGTTACTACTGAGGATGGAGTGTAATTAATCATATGCTAGGATGAGCTGCTCATTCGCTTGAATTGCGAGATAGATGAGTTTTCATGATGAAAAATCTCTTCTAATTTTCGTATTGGTATTTTTTTCATGGCAATAAATATGGAAATAGGGGCAATGCAGATCTGTCCTTGGCACCAGAGGTACCTGAGTGATTTTGTCTAGATTTGGTCTATGTAGGGAGTCACATCCAAGCAGGAAGACACAGGCAACCCTGGCAATGGACATCAGGTAAAAAGATGCATGCCAGATAGCTCAAATGGTCAGTCATCTCTTGAACTGGACTGCCCTCTCTGGGCTGGCATCACTTGGCCAAGAAAGATTAGGCTCTTTCCATTCCATTTCCAAAACCTAAATAAGATCTCATTAGAAATTCTGCTGTACGTTGGAGCGGGGGAAGAACAGAGCAAGAGGAGCTAAAAAAAAGAAAAGGATTCATTCCTTTGAACTTGTGAAGATAAGAACATGCTTTAATGAGGAATGAGAAGCGTACTTCAGAAGGAAACCACAGCCCTGTAATTGGTGTTGAGAAATGCACGATAAAATCAGACAGTCCTATCAGGGACAGTACATCTGAAAAGGATCCAAAGAAGGACCAAGGTCCTATACTTTGTAAACAGATTTTTGTGTCTGGATGTACTACAACCTGCCACCTATTCCAACTACAGCTAATGGTTTTATAATCTATAGGTGTGGATGCTTTGGTGCTAATCTGAACTGGACAAGTGACTCTGAAATATTAAACAAGTAGGCAATGGACTATTGCTGTAACCTGGAGTGACAGATTTTTTTGATGAGACTGGACTTTGTTTCAAAATCCCTGATAGGCTTTTTTTTCCCGCTAAATTTCCTTTCAAAGATTTCTCTATTTCAGGCAGATTTTGCTAATATTTGCTGATCAATCTTTGAAAATTATTTGTGCTATCCTTAGGAAGCAAACCAAACAGAAAACTGTTTACACAGTGAATCCATAACAGGGTGAGTCTGAGTAAGCAAACTCCATGTAACTTTTGCCTTTAATATTAATTTATTAATTTTCATTAAACGTAAGGCAAATGTTGTCTAGTCTTGTCTTGTTTATCTTCTACCATTAAAATAAAATTATCATGAAGCAAAAGCTAAAATACCGAATGTAAAAGCAGTTTTAATAAGCCTTAATACCCCAAGGACGAGCAGTTCTCGGGCAGTTTCATAGAAATAGGGTGTGGAGGTCGGAAGAACAAAGGCCGTATCACTCATGACTCGCCTTGCCTCCCTACGCTGCCTGACAACCAAAGCGATTGGGCTTAGGTCTCTCCCGCCAGCCTTTCCCTCACCAGAAGGCAGATGATGTAGGAGAAGAGCCCAGGTTGGAAACACGCATCTGCCTGCGCACTCGTGTGTAAAACCTGAGCCCCGCTGTGGCTCCAGGTGCTGCCGGCGTAGCAGGGAGGCGGCGGGAGGCAGGCAGCCTCAGCGTCCGTGCGATGTTCAAGTCCAGACTGATAACTTGATTCTCAGGACCATCTTTAACATCCGCACCCCAGCATTTGGATGGGCGCGGTCCTGACTGAAGGGCACGACATCCCGAGGGCCTTTGCAATAGAGTATTTTTGAAATTCAAAGTGGCAGCTGCTGCTCACGCAGGGGCCAAACTCACCTGAGCTGCAGGGACTATTAGAAAATGCAATTTCAGTAGCCAGATGTTCTGAACTGACCATCTGCTTTAGGGTAGGTGTGACACTGACTCATCAAACCCGGTCGCTCCTGTGGTCGTTAGTAAAGAGGATGGACTAGCTCTCTTTGTAGACTTACTGGTGGTGTTTTCTCAATTATGAGTCCCCCTTCAGAAACCCACTGGCTCCCATTTATCAGAGTGACAGCCAGCAAGCAAACCTCTCAAAACATAGGATAAAATTAGCTGCAATCAATACTCCATTCAAGGGAATATGATTAAGCTTCCAAGTTCAGGTTAAATTTCATCTTGCGGACTGCAGGTGACACTGTTTCAGAAGGACCTGATTTTTGCAATGGCCAGAAGAAGATAAGCAGAGATCAATTTACAGTTCTTGTTGGCCAACTTACACCTACCAGGAAGAAAAACATTAGGGAAAATATTGCTGACGTGTCTATTGCAGGGAGACAGTTATAAGGTATCGGAGATTTCAGGACAAAATAGCAAAGGTTTTATTACACAGTTGCTTTGAGGACTCTAAATTATGAAGAATGCTGAGACAAACCGATTTCAGATTCACGTTATTACTGGTGCATGTTGAATTTAGTGAGGAAGAATGCAGCCTGGTATTTATAATTGGAATTATCACTTATAGGTGAATATAGCATACCGGTTAGTCTTGCTACCAGTCGCGTGAAGAACTTAGGCAAGTATCTGAATTTCAGATACTTGAGGTAGTATAAGGACGTTAGTGGGACTAATTGTTTGGGAGTTACACTGGCTATAAGTAATAGAATTTTCCAGAATTTGAGTCTACCTCCATATATCTGATAGCTGTGTAATTTCATCTGCCTGAAGGTTGTTTTTCCCTGAGAGCTGCCCTCTGGTCACTGAGATGTCCGCATAGTGTCACTGGCTCCTTGCCAGAAAAATACTATTAAATTTCAAAAGGTTAGTATAGGGCATTATACCATTCATGTCAGGTTTTGCATGATTAAGATGCGTTTGAACACGGTCTTGAAAAAGAGAAGAGGGTGCCACTGGTAAGGCTGATACCTATTTTCAGTGTGTAGGACCCCATCCTGCTTCTTGCCTGCTCGCTCCCCGCTGTGCACGTGGGCCAGTTCTTCCTTTAGCACTCTCGTGGGTGATTCATCCCGCCTGGAACGATCGAGCTCTGGGGCTGCCTTGTTGTCGTCATCCGCTGTCGTAACGCCGTCACGCAATGCCAACGAAGCAATAAATCAGGTCTGCTCTGGAACGGATACTTGTAGAAAGCTGAGCATCCTAAAAGTCTTGCTCAGCGCGCAATCCAGACGCCAGGCTGATTGTGTCTTCGCAAGCTGGGACGAGTGAGATTTTTCCTATTTTAAGTGGGGGGTGGCTGCTGGCAGAAAAATCTCTGTGAAGACACGTTCTTTGTGGAATCTGTTCTGCTTCTCTGTTTGATCCGTTCCCCTGCCTGCAAGACCCTTCTGGTTCTTCGACTGAGGTCCTGCGGCAGGTGGAGGGCGAGGCGTTTGTGTGTCCTGTGCGGAAGAGGGGTTGGCAGCAATTGCAAAAGGGAGCAACGCAGAGGGTTGGAGAATGAGGGTTTTGGCGGCTTCTGCCGGCAGCACTCCGGAGAGTACGGTAACACTTACAAAGGAAATGTCAGGAGTCAGCGCCATGTTAAAGAAAGCCTGAGCTGATCTTTCAGTTTGGGCTGTGAGACTGTTTTACAGCGGTGCGTGAACATGCCCGCGCACATCCTGTATGCTTTTGTCTGTATAAATAAAACTTGGCGTCCGATTCTTGTAATCCCTTCCTACTGGGGAAAAAAAAAACAAACCATGGTGTTATGCGGATTTTGGGTCAATTCACAAGAAGAGTTTGTCTTAGCACTTTTCCAATAAATTGGTGCCAGATGCAGCCTTTAGGTGCTCTGTATACAAAGGCAACGACACCAGGAGCTTTAGCTCTACCCAGCAGGAAGGCCGTACCTGTGTTACAAACCATCCTGCACCCTCTGGTCGTGCTTTTGTCTGAGAAGTGATCACATTTTCGTTATAGGTCACTTGAAAAAGTTTTCTTCTGAACTGGTTTCTCCTGTTCAAACTACCACCTAAGCCAGAGCCCCGTGAAGCAGCTGCCTCTTGGGTAAATCCTCTGACGGCACAGTTCTTGTCAGACTCTTTCATGTGTCCAGCTAGGTTAAAATAAGCAGATCTGCTGATGGAGTTGCTGATGGTAGCACACATTGGCTTGGGAACGCCAGTGCATAGAGTGGCTAATTAAAAAAAAAAAAGCTGATCTCTGTTTGTCCTGAGTCAGGTTAAATTGTAAGTAAACTTGCAGACAGCAGGTCCTCTTGCTGGACTTCTCCCGACACTCGAGAAGCAGATGCTGGGGGTGACTGTCATATTTCTTATGCAGCTGGAAATACAGTTATCTCAGGATGACAGAGCTGACACAGCCGGAATTGCAGCCCTGTTTCCATCAAGCCTTGTAGAGACATGTTGTGGTTAAGGCTGCCAGTAGCCTTGAAACTGTATCTTCCTTTAGCTGATCCCTCAAACCAGTTATATCTGTTGAAATGCGGCTCAGATTTGGGAGGTTTATATCCAAAGCTTTAGAGTTAGTGCTTGGCAAGGACTGTTGTTCTTAATTGAGGCAATGAGCAACTTCCAGGCCCTCTGCTGGTGTCTCTGTCAGGTAGGAGTTTGCTGTGCAGAAAGGCTTTACATGTGTTTAACTTCATGCTCCGCAGCTTGACTTGAAAGGCTTTGCCCATAGCTCAGAGCTACAAATACCTTCATCTTCTGTGTGGGGATGACCCGGTTCCTTTGCTCTGCAAAGCAAAACGAATGGTGTTCGCAGGTTACTCTGACGCCAGCCACTGTCTGTGCTTTAACTGCCTCAAAAGACGAGAGGATGCGTCCTCACCTAGTGTCTAACATATGTAGACATCTGAAGGTTGATGCGTTCTGCACATTGCCTTAAGTACCTCACAGATGGTAACAGCAAGAATCCATCTGACTGTACGGCTCGGTAAAAAAATGTTACAAAGACGGATTAACGACTAAATATTCCTTAGCGGTAGCTGAACAATGGTCAGAAAAAGGGAAAGTGGCCCAGCGTTCACGTGTTCCCGAGAGCTTGTTTCTCCAGAATGTGGCTTTCCAAATGCTACCGGAAAGCTGATGATGACCTCATCTGAAACACTCTAAATGGCAAAGTATTCAACAAATGAACTCATCTTAAAAATCAATAGTATTTAAGATGTGCGTTCCAAACAGTGACAGCACTAATCTGAAAGCGTTCCCTGATTCAGCAGCTGAATGGAAATAACCGTTAGAGAACAGGATGCTTCCTACTGTTCCACCCACGCCTTTCTCTTTTTTTTTGGAATTAATTCATGTTCCTTCACAGCTGGTAATGGCAATGAACCCCTCTGCGTCTATGAAGTCCTGAGGCATGAGGAGAAATACTGAGGTAAAGAATCGGCACTAACATAACTGTGAGAGAAGACTACCAGTTAGGACAGGCAACTTGCTTATCTTTGGTGTTGGGCAAGTAGGATTTGCTTGTTCGAAGAGAGAGCTGAGAATACGCTTAAAGGCCGGGTTTGCGGCTTAGAGGCCTTGATTTGAGCTAGATTTTGTTGCTGGAGTTAGACAATGCTTGTGTTGAGGACTGGGAAGAGTTATTGGGTAGGAGTTGTAATTGGGGTAAAGGGCAGAAAGTGCCAAAAAACACCCAAAGACTCTTGTTGGTGAAGGGTGAGGTGCCTGATGGTGTGAGGTAACAGGGGCTGACAGGCCTGCCTGGGCAGGTTTTGACCTGGGCTTACAAGGTGTTGCTGACGCTGGCCTGGGGTTTGGACTGCTGGGGCAACGGGGGCTGAAAGGTTAGGAGAAAGCAATGAGGACTTGACCTAGGACTAGGTTTAGACAGGGGTTTCAGGACGCCATAACAGATGGAAAATCAGTGGACATGGGTATGGGCACGTAGTCTGGTAATCTGTATTTCTTTTTGAGTTTTGAAGGGGCGTTTAGGCTACGCTAGGCTAGTTGATGCCTGCTGGTGTTTTCTTGCTGTATTAAATATGGTAGTGAAAATCTCTAGGTCTTCATTAAAACTAATCACTCATGTAGAAATCAATAAAACAAATTTTCCCAAGGGCTAGAGTAATTCAGCTCTCTGGAAAAAAAGGGAAGGTCAGTCACAGAAGAGCATCTCCGTATCACAGTGAGCTTTATTTAGACTGTGTAGTTTCCTTCATACTGTAAGCTGTGTTTGTGGGCAAGGCTTCCATTTCCTCCCTTCCAGACTGATGGGCACTGCTGCCAGCCATAGGGTGCAATGCTGCTGCGCCACATCAAGTTTATGCCCCACTCGTAAAAGTAGATTTAACAGTGTCAGAGGCCTAAATGCTACAACACTACTGCAGAGCAATCCAGGCTCCAGAGTCACCGCTTCAACAGCCTCTTAAGAACTTTGGCTAAACGGCAGCCTGCAAGCCACCAAGGTAAAAATAAAATGCCTCCAAATTTGGCTCAGTTTCAGATGTAGTTTAACACTGATTTCAGCTGGGTGAAATTCTCTGCAGGGATCTGCAGCACCGAGAACCTCAGTTCAGGCTTTCTTATGCTGCATCACCTTAGTTTATCTGGAGAGAACTTGAGCGCTTGGTTCTTCATGCATTAGTTGATTCTTCGCTGACCTCGATGCTACCCCATTACTCCCGGCAGTCGGCTCCAAGAACAAAAGGAAGTTTCATTATTGCGGTTCAGCTGCAGCCAGAGAGAAAGATGGGCTAGAGATTCAGGGAAAAGCAGGCAGAGAAAGTGAGTGCACGCGTGTGAGCACATGGAAAATGCTTAAAACACAATAAAATAAAAAAAGCTGAGGAGAAAACAAAAACCTCCAGGCAGAAGGAAAATCTTTAACCACTAGAAATCATTCCTGCAGGAATGTCCATCATAACAAATCTGTTTCTAAATGCCAGTACCCTCTTCCTCCTTCATTTATTTTTTTTAAAGTAGTTTGTCCATGCAAAACTATTCTGTCTCACCTGCTCTGCCAAGAGAGCCCCGGTGAAAAATGACCCAGGGACAAACACAACATTAGAACGAAATAAACCAACAAATTCTGTGAAAAGCAAAAACTTCTACCTTTTGTATACAGCCCTCTTTTCTGCTCCTGCCACCCAAGTCCATAGCTTTTTGTCTCCTGGACAACTGTAGGGGAGATGTAACATTCTTTAATTTCCAGAAAAAAATCCTCTATCCCAAATGACCATTTTAGGGTAGGAGTGCCTTCGTCTCTCTCCTTTAGGAGAGTGATTTGGGAAGTCACTGCTTTTGCCGCTGCTTGCAGCAGGACTAAAGCGCTGTCACGGCTTTGATAAGCTATGCCTACACCATTTCACTGCAGAGCTTTGTTTCCCAGTTTCCCCGTGCTGGTTTGCTGTGTCCCAGGCGTGCTTAGAGGGTTGGTTGGTTTGCAGTGAGACTGCCCCAGGCAGTATTTCCCAAATGATTCCAGCACAGTCTCTGAGTATGTGCTGGAGGGAGGGCTACAGATCCTGGCTCTGAGAGAGGTTGGTAGTGAAGTGCTGGTATGTGTCCAGTGACCGTCTCTCCGAAAGGCTTTCTTTTTTCCCTGGCAGAGTCCGCCTCTGGGGCTGACAGCAGCACGCTCCTGAAAAGCTGTCCCATGGTTTGGAGCTGCTGCGCTTGGAATGCAGAAATCTGGCACCTAGACCCAGGGATGAGGGCCAAGCTGTTGGTAGCTAACTCCTTGTCAGCTCAACAGTGCGGTCCCTTGAATTGTTTCTGAATACAAAGAAAGATTAAACAAGGTTGAACAGCGGTTGTTTCTCCATATAGGCTGTAAGTGCCTTAAGAAACCATTTCCTTGCCTGTACAACACCTAGCACCGTGTTCCTCGACCTCAGCAGAGCCGCCAGTACTAGTACTGGTAATCTCCAGACTAGTTAGGAGGCTACGTGTCAGAATTGAGGGCTCTAAAAGCCAAGAACCTGTAGGATATTTTGGGACTCTGTTTTTCTAACTGCCGGTCAGTTCTTCCTGATCAAGTGTAGGTGGCACCTATTTGACGAATACAATGTCTTTAGACAGTTCGATATCGCTCAGAAGCATTGTGTGTGTGTGAATAAACTCTGCTTTTGATGCTGCTTTAACTGATACTGAAGTATGCTGCTGCCCAAATGTGGTATTAAAGGTTGGTTTTGTAAGAACAAGTCAGTGTCCTTAACATAGTGACGGACTATCCTAATACACCATTATTTTCCTTACTCATCATAGAATTGTTAATGTTGGAAAAGACCCTTAAGATCATCAAGTCCAACCGCTAACCCATCACTGCCAAGCCCACCACTAAACCATAGCCTCAAGCACCACGTCTACCCTTCTTTTAAATACCTCCAGGGACGGAGACTCCCCCACCTCCCTGGGCAGCCTGTGCCAGGGCCTGACAGCCCTTTTCGTGAAGAAGTTTCTCCCAATGTCCAACCTAACCTTCCCCTGGCGCAGCTTGAGGCCGTTTCCTCTCATCCTATCGCTTGTTACTGGGGAGCAGAGACCGACCCCCCCCTCACTCCAGCCCCTCTCAGGCAGCTGCAGAGAGCGAGAAGGGCTCCCCTCAGCCCCCTCTTCTCCAGGCTAAACCCCCCCAGCTCCCTCAGCCGCCCCCCAGCACACTTGTGCTCCAGACCCTGCCCCAGCCCCGCTGCCCTTCTCTGGACATGCTCCAGCCCCTCAAGGGCCTTCTTGTCCCGAGGGGCCCAAAACAACACAGTGCTCGAGGTGTGGCCTCACCAGTGCATCAGGCCAATACTGTTCCTGAACTCTTGGTAGCTTATTTTCTAGTACCTTACTACTAAAAACATATCAAGTGGTTTGCCTTTTCCGAGTGCCTTTTGGGGCAAGAATGTTATCTGGGCAGCAAACAGCATGGCAGACTCTGTAAAAACAAAACCATTCTGAGTTCAAAGCAAAGGATCTGCGTTTTACCCAGGGTATATGAGTCAGCACGAAACCTGAGATGTCTTTATGTTCATCTAAGTATTGCTGTAAAACATTGGTACGTTCATATCGGTCTCTGTAGTGCTCTAGTGGTACATCTAAATCACCTACAAGAGGAGCTTTGTTTTTTTTTAATTACCGGGCAAGCACATGAAACGCACTGTAAGATTAAACTGCGTCCCTCTGACTCTAGGCTGGCTTTATGAAGTACGAGCCATTTTCAGGCGAGGGCTTTCACAAGCCAGCAACGAGCGTCCCTACCAGAGAGCCGGCTTCCCACAAATGTCCTTCATTTGGGAAAGTCAAGGGTTAAAAAAGACAAGTGGAAGCTTGCAGAGTGGGTTAGGCAGCACCCTGCCTTGAGGTCCCGGCTGAAGGGGTGTCCCAAGGGCAACCGCCGATGGGATCCCACCCCGGGACTTCTTGGGCTGGAGGGAGCGGGGATAACCTCATGTGGGTGCAGCTCTGGGCACACCTCCTTTGGGAAAGTGTCTTTAATTCCAGAGGCAGCTGTGCTTGAGGCTAATGAGTCATCTTTTCCCCTTACTTCTGGAAATTTACAGTAAATATCAAATCTTGTGAACCTGTTCTGCAGCCGTCCCCAGCTTCCCGGGAGCGCGGAGGCGCAGGATTCAAGCTGCCTGAACCAAATGAGGCAGTGGGAGCCCTCATAGCAGGAAAAGCCATTTACAGCTCTTCTGCTTATGTCTTTTACTGCTGAACTTGCTGTGGGAGTAGATGTTAATTTAATGAGTACTCATTAAATGATCTTACAGTAGCTCAGATAGGTCCCAGCAGGTTCCATGAACATGACACAGGATTTTGTTTTGTATTGTTTGGGCTTAATTAATTTTTCCGAGGGACAGTAATAATCCTAACAGAAAAGGGTGTAAAAATAACGTTGGACAAAACTTTCTGGAGGGAACTTATGCTTATCCCCATCTACAACTTTGGTATTTTTAGGGTAATATTTAAAACATAATTCAGCTTTCAACATTTTTTTTACCCAAAAAAACATTCCAACTAAATTATTTTTAAATTAAGTTAAAATGTTAAAAACAACAGCCTCAAACAGAGAAAAATAATGTTAAGCAAAAGCAGTATCTGTGACCTAAATCGATTTGAAGTTAATCAGGATTTGTCTGGGGGTTTTTCCTGGAAAAAAACCAAATACATTTGTCTTGGGATCCATCTGAAACCATTTCCCACCATATTTTTCAGATTTCCCATAGATGCAGATGATACAGCTGTTCACACAACGCTGTTATTAGTGCGTTGGAAGAAATTAATTCCACCTGAGAGGTACAGTGATAAGTGAAGTGTGACACCTCTCGCAGCAGCAATTAAAAACAAAAACTAAGCTCTTCATCTGAAATTGAAGCCCTGTAGGAAAGGGGGTGAATGCAGGAGATTTGAAACAAAGAAACTGCCTGGGAGCGGGCAGAGATGATGTTTTACAAGGCTGCTCCTAAACGCAAATATCAGAGAAGCCATCTTGTGTTGGCCGTAATTGAGGACTAGTTAGCAGCAAGGATAACTACTTATACCTCATTCAAGACCTTTGGCGACCCAATCTTGGTAAATACAAATAATAAGCAGTAAAATATTTAGCGTTTTCAGGGTTCAGAAGGAAAGGGAGGTCCCGCTCCAGGATGCGGCTGTGCGCTCCAGCACACCCAGCGTGGTGATGCTCCAGCACCCCCCTCCAGAGACGCCCCTCGCTCACACCAGGAGAAGTACAGGTGTAACACGAGTTTTGCTAACACAGACGAGGCCTCAAAATAGCCATAAGGTCCCTTTCCTAGATGGCATGGCTGACTTCTCCTCCTCCGGTCCTGGACGTGAGAGATCCTCTGGGCTCCAAAGCCTCCTCCCTTAACCGGAGTAGAGCAAAATGCCCTGAGGTCCTCCAGTGCTCTCTTTTGTTCCTGCTGTTTTCCATCTCATTGAATGAGCACCCTCAGATCAGGCGCAGAGTGAACGAGCAGGATGCTCAACTGCTAATTTTGTGGTAAAAAAGATTTTTTTTTATTATTTTTTCCCTTATTTGGACTAACAGCTTATCAGTGTGAGTCAGGCCTGAAGAAATGAAACACTGCGTTACATGGGTTTACATATAAATTAGTTCACGTTTTCTCAGAGATAGACTGGACGTTTTCCATTAGTTTAGCAGAATTTTCCAGTGATTGGGGTTTTGAAGGCCAATGCAGCTGCTGCAATAAGAATACTTGCTGAAGTTAAAATTCAGTGTTTTTTGGAGGCGAGGGGTGGTCTGAAGGTTTATTAACAGTTGAACTGATGCGGAGTCTGCAGGTCAAGTTGAAGGCAACGTTATTTAAACTAACTCAACACTCCATGGTACATTTCTTTTAGGGAAATGTAGAACAAACACAGTTCCCTCTGATAAATAACATGTCAGGTTTGTAAATTATATTTTAAAGGAAACTTTTGGTTAGTATTTCCATGCCTCTGAAACGGTCAAGGCAAATCGACCCAAGGTAGACTTCAGTTAATGAACTGGGGGGAGGAACATTTTAAATCATTTGGCTGTAGCGATGAATTTTGAATGGGCTGAGGTTTCTGATGGACAGATTGAAGATATTTACTCGAAAGCAATTCAGAAAGGATGGACTGCGATGAACCTATTCTATGGCTGTGGACATTCTATATTGTGAATAATTTCTAAATTGCCTAGCCCTGTAATATATAATACGGTAACGGCAGAGCGTAAACTGCTTACAAGGGCCATTGCTCAGCGCTTTGACCTTAGTGTGGATGTGAGCAGCTTATTTAACTCTGATTCATGCCAAAGGTGGCCAAGAGTTCCAGCACAGCTGGGCAGAGGGGGGGGCTGCAGCGGGAGGGGAAACCGAGACCCTGGTGGGGATATTTGGCGAGACCCAGGCTGAGAGACGTAGTCACTCGTGGTTTCTTGGGTGGAAGAACAAGATCGTGTTCAGAAAGGGGCAAGGAGACCTTCAGAAATGAACTCAAGACTGTTTTTCATCGCTGGTCTTATATACTCAAAATACAAACTGGGGGAGGGCTTACTTCTCTAAGAACATGTGTGGTACTTAACATAATAAGCCTGTGGTTTCTGGACAATTTAATGGTGCTGTAAAACACGCTTTACGGCTACCTTCCTTGGCTCTGTGTTAATCCCCAAAACAATATCTGCAGGAAAGTGTAGGGCTTTTTTTTTTTCCCTCCTGTAAGAAAACCAGAAAATGACTGCTTTTCATTTTGTGTTTGCAAAGCTTCAGATGCCCGTCTCTTATTTGTTTCTTTTTAACTGAAACCTCAGTGCTTTTCCCGGTTGCAGGAAGGAGGGGGGTTTGTTACCTTGGTTTATCAAGCAATTGTATCCGCATAAACGGTTGGTTTTTAGTTATCTGCTTCCAGCCCGGGACTGGAATCTGCTGAAATCCAAGGCGATGTAATGCGGGCCGACCAATGCTGGTAGGAATTTAGTGCAGCGATGTTAAATGAATAAAATGTTGGTAATAAACTCATAACTTGTGGACACAGAACAGTTCTCCGAATGGCAGATTGTTTTCACCCTTCAATACTTTCCCCATTATGAAGCAATTAAGTCGCTTCCGTTGTCTTTTAAGAACAAAAGCGTTTGTTTCAAACACGGCGTCTTCCTCTCTTCCCAAACCTCTTTCTGCAGTTTCTCGGTCTCCGTTTCGGATGAGAAATTCGCGTTCTTCCTAGTGTCACAGGCACGTGAATAGCTGATCTGAATTTTCATGTATTCAATTTCCTAGAGCACAAGTGTTGTGTAGGGTTGAGTTCTTAATATTTTTCCAGTAAAATTAATATTTATTTCATTCATGAGAAGCATCTGCAGAAAAACAGAAATGTCTGCATCCTCACGAGGTGGTGTAGATTTTAGCAAATTATTTTATTTACTTTAAATTGTGATTTCCTCTCATCATCATAGTAAATCTAGATTAGATTTTATGTCACATCCTGAGAACATCTGTTATATTTCATAACTGAAAGTGATTGACTTCACTATCTTATTAACACATCTTTTATTTCCACTGCCTGCTCCTTGAACTCACCCACAGCCGTCAAAAGGGGAGAGGAAACACAGCATGTGCCAAAGGAAACAAGGTGCTGTAGTTCAGTCCGTGCTTGGAGAACCAAAATTGGCCGGTACCTCCTTTGATGGAAATGAAATATGATTTACATTTCTTAATACAACAGCAATAACAACAAAAAATCTGCCAACAAAAGGGCCGTGAATTTGGTTTGAAGGTAGGTTTCTATTGAATTGGAAACATGCCTTCAGTGTTGGGAGGAGAGGGAAAAAGCCTGATGCACCACTTTCTAGTTTAATACTTAATTGTGCTCAGCTGGTGAGCTGTTATGGATATTATTAGCCAGGGTGGGAGGCAGGTAACTTTAAAAGAAAATATACGTTGTTTTCCTTAGGGCTTTTGTGAAGTCCTTTCATACTCTGGGGATGTAAAGGATGTTATAGACACTGAATATTTAAGACTGATAATGTTATAATACGGAGTTTGGAGCATTAAATACTTGTAAAAACTCTTTGCACTGTGTATTTCGGACTGTACAGGAGGTTAGACTGAGGAGCCCTAAAATCTAAAGGGGAGTTTCTGGTCCAGCTGAATTAATGGGCTGGTTTGGCGTTGACATATTAGGGGCAACATCCGACCGGTGAGTCTTTCACAACCAACGTGCCCCTAAACCTGAAAATGTGCACGAGGCTGTACCCAGCTAGTCCACGCTCATAGAATTTGTAATGTTATATCAAAATACATCAAACAGTGGGACTGTGCTCACTTTTTCTTTGAACTTTGTTTTTGGTGACAAAGCATTCCCTGAGATGTCTTGCGACAGAATTTGAAGATGCAAATCCTATGTTTAGATAGAAGAGAGGAAAAATCAAAGCGCCTTATGCTGTCTGAAAGACGCAGCAAAATGTTTTCTTGAATGAAGCCTGCAAGTTCGGGTAAAGGTTTGGTGACAATAAATGCTTCACAGTTAAATAATCAAGCAAAAAATAGTGATTTTATGAATAATTTTCACGATGGTAACTTAATTCTGAATTTGTGTAGTAACTTAAGCAGCATGTAAAGAGACCTTTGAATAGCTTCTGGTGATTCTTGTACCAGACTCATATTCCAGAATTGCAGAATTCCTCAGGCCTTTTTGTTTTCAGGCCCTCTTTTCATCAGGGCACAAGATGAAGTGTGGAATTTAAGCACGTTGATTAAAACCCATCTTTTCTGGATTCCATTATTTTTTCAGCTATAGCCTGTTGTTTTTTCCTTGCAAGGCTGGAAAAGCTCATGCTTTTTTTATTCCGTTCTTTAAATCTCTCATCCACATGTAACTTTGGTTTTAAGAAGAGACAACTTCAAGCAAATGTCATAGTTATCTTGACAAGGCAGAACACTAATCTTTGAAAGGCTATTTCAAAGGATTTGTCAGGCACACTCCTGGGCATGTGGTTGAACCACCAGGCCATACCGCTGGGTATTTTCTTTCTCGTTTGGGTTTTTGTTGTTGTTTGTTTTGTTTTCTTTAATTTTTTTGTTTTCTTGGAGTTGGACATTTAAAATTTGGAATATGACAGGATGTAGGCTGCTCGTGGGAGATTTCTGTTCTAAGTTTCATTGTAATTGATTCAAAGAAGGGGTTTGAACTCTTCTCTGCCACCTCCCAGGTCAGTGACCACTGTTCTAGGTGATTTGATTATTTGCTCTATTTTTTTGTCTTTGTTGGTTGAGGTTTTTTCCCCTCAAAAAGAAGCTGAGGCAAGGGTAAATCTTGAAATTTTATTTCTGCCCATGTCTTCTACATAATGTTGACTCTTGAAGATTAATTAGTTCATAACATCAATTTTCTTACTGACAAACTGAACGAGCCTTTGGCTTGAGGTGCTGTGTATGCTAGAGGACCTTATCTTATGTGTTCCCTGACCTTATCTCCATGCTCTCCTTTTATTCTTTTGATCAAAAGACCCCCATATATTGGCACAGGGTTGTATGGGAGACACAGAATTCCTACTATAAACTCTGCTTTTTTTTTTCCCCGACTCTGCTTTTTAATGCCAAAAAGCTTTGAAAAGACACTTGGAATCCACAGGGGAGAGATAAATTAGACTCCAGCTGACACGACTGAATTTTAAACTACTGACTATTTTACGGTTAGATTAGATAATGCTAGGAACCACTAAGCATAGCATGAATCTGTTTGGGGGGGGTTGTGTTCAGATGCAATTTGTAAATTGAAACGGGCAGTCCAAACCATTGAACGTCTTTAACTCTGCGTGTGATTCACCATCTTGAAAACTGGCTTTTGACTTTGCAGAAAAGTTTAGAGAAATTTGACCTTTCCCAGCATTCCTTGGAAGTGATCTCAATTTCACGCCTTGTTGATTAGGGTTCACCTTATTCTCCAGGAGTAGCAGAAAAATAATGCAAAGAGCTTCCCTGGACCGGCTGCTTTCTGGCTGGAGGTGATAAGGTAAGGGTGCTGCCTCTGTTGCTTCTGAAAGCGGCTGCAGGTGGTAAATCCTGCAGTTGTCCTCTCCCAAATGACGTGGCAACACTTTATCATCTGACCCGTCTCACAGTCCTGCTTAGCACTTGGTCCCAGGCTGGGAATTCTGCTCTTTTCTTTCTTTTTTTCTTTTTTTTTTTTCTTTAGAGAAAGATGAGATAATCCAGTACTAGCATGCTGAGTTGGCTGATCCAAGGGAATAATTCCATTTATCATATTTCTGAGAAGATGTATTTAATTAAGTGACTGAAGATGGTGTAGCTGAAAACGTGCATCGTTCGTTTACCCTGATCTTTTAAATATGGTCACAAATGTTTATGAGCCTCAAAACACAAGTGTAAAGCCGTGTATTTTACAGTCAGACAATGCGGGTTTAGCAGGCTGAGGCACGTCCTAGAGCATCGTGCTATGAATTCTTTTGGGCAGAAAGAGGCTGAGGGTGAGCGCCAGACATCTGCTGGTGTGGATCAGTGAACCGAGGATAATTCTGTTCTACTTTTTATTTTCATTCATTCAGTTTAAAATGGGAAAATAAAAGTTCATTTTGGAAATGTTTCTTGACAATGGTGAAACCTTACAAACTGGAGAGACACAAAGATGCCTGGACCTTGCTAAGAAATGTCTCTTTGTGGATGCCTTGTGCCTTTAGGGCAGCTTTGAGGTTCTGCTGTCAGATAAAACTAATGGGATCGTTCCAGTGAAGCTTCGTTGTCGTTCTGATGTTGCACACAGGATCATATACCCCTCAGTCGCATGTTGATAATCACATCTCTACAAATGGTGATTCATTTGATCTGTCTGTTTGCTAGATATAGATCTTCCTCCTCTTTTTGAGAAGAGGGAGTACATTTTTCAGCCTTAGGATTGTGGTGTAGAGGAGGCTGCTGAGTTGAAGGTCAAACAGTGGGTTTTTTTTTTCTTCTCCCTGCAAAAGAAAACACACAGTGCTTATTTCAGCATTTTAATATTGAGCTGCCATAAGGGCCTTGTGCCCTTTATGGGGTAACACCTTTGTAACGAGCGGCATTTAAGTCCTTGCTTGGTTACTGGAGCATAAAAATTGTTCAGCATGAATTTATGTCACCACATGTGCTCTTAGAAACGGCAACCTGGAAGTACGTAAGGACATATTCGCTCCTTGACTGATCTCAAATTCTTTAATTTCATGATAGTTTTAAACTTTCTTCGATTATTACCTTTCATAGGCTGAGATACTGCTGCCATCAGGAGCTGGGTCCCAGGGCTTTTTCATGCTCCTCGTTTTTAGGAGTCCAGAGAGAAAGGTGTTATGTCATGTTGCAGAGTCAAGGCTGTGATTTCAGGATCCATACCCTCTTAGCCTGCCTGAAATGGGGGGGGGTGTGTTGCCTGGGAAGGCTGCATGACTGACTGACACACCTGGCACAATGCTCGCCGTGCCAAAGCGCCTGGGCTGTCGGTACGGGGATGCTGTGTCAGCATGGGCTGCTTTCAGGGTACGCTGTAGGTGTGGTGTGATTGTAGGGTACCCGTTTGCTTTGCACAATGATTTTAGAGGGGCATGGTGCCAAGATCTTTAATGCCAGAGCACAGCCTCTTCCTGTTCTCATCACAGTCAGGCGTGGGGAGAAGACGGGGGTTCAAAGGGTTTGGTTTTGTTGTAAGAAGCCAGTGTCTTGTATTCCTTGTACTCCTTCTCCAGCAACCCTATCATTAAGGTTGGAAAAGACTTCTCAGATCATCAAGTCTAACTGCCAACCCAACACCCCCATGTCTTCTAAACCATGCCCTGAAGTGCCACGTCTACATGTCTTTTAAATACCCCCAGGGATGGTGACTCCCCCACCTCTCTGGGCAGCCTGTGCCAATCCCTGACCACGCTTTCAGTAAAGAAATTTTTCCTAATACCCACTCTAAACCTCCCCTGAGGTATCCTGCTCTTTTGTTAGGCAGCTGACTTTCCCAGCCCGTCCTGCCTGAAATGCCTGGATTAGGAGATCTCTAGTCAGCCCATGCAAATGATTGCGCTGCCCACTTTCTCCCTTTTCCTTTCTAATTTTTTGGAACAGTTGTGTGTACATGAGTTCCTTCGCTGGCCTAATTTTTTTCCTCCCCCCTACAGACTCATCTAGTCTTTTACATTGTGCTGATGTGCAGAAGCACAGAGGGACACTTGCATATATGCGGAGACTTACAAAATGTGCTGAGAGGTGTAACCTCTTCTTGGGCAAGCTGTTTTCATTTTCTCACCTAATAGTCTCCCTCTATCCCGTCCTCCCTGTTTATTATGTTACAGACACCTTCCACTTCTCCAATAAAATAGCTATTTTTTTCACAGCAGTGGCAGCTTGTTACCCAGTGTATTCATCAGAAAAGACAACATAAGTTTTTTTCTTATATGTGCTGAGGCTGTTGGATGTTGTAGAGTAAAAGGGAGTGAGCGGTTGCCCTGCAGGCACGGGTGCAGAGTTCCCAGCTGAAACCGCGACAGGTACCACGACCAGTGCAGCTGATCTGTCACGGAGAGGAACATGTGCAGCAGGCCAAGTTTTGAGGAAGGAAGGGGTGAAGAGTGTTGTGAGCCTAAACAAGGGTGAGGTGGTACTGCTGAGTGTTCATGAAAGTAGGGAAAGACAATATGATTAAGGATGTTTGCACTTTGTTTTCAAGGCCCTCTTTCAAGTTAAGAGGGAAACTTTATAAAAGTGACAAAACCATATGCTGGGCGTAATTGCAATTATTGCGCGTACACGGGAAGGCTTTTGCAAGTCTCTAAGAATCTGTAAAAATAATAGAAAAATGGAATAGTTTGTTTATGTTAATGCTCGGCATTAGAGAAACAAGAGGTGAGGTTGCCTTGTGTTCTCAAAGTGGGCTTTGAAACCAAGATGAGCATGGTAAATTCTGCAGAGACAGACCAAAGAACGTGGTTCTGTGCTCAGTGGAAAAGATCCCCTCGCTTCTCAGGAGGAGAACTTGATCCTGCCCTGGGTCTAGGTCCACTTTCTCGTACCACATCTCTGCACTGGTTCACACGGGCGGTACGCTGTGGAAGTCGGGATGGAAACTGCCCTGTATCATCGGCGCCAACAGGCCGTGCTTCTGTGGGCTGTCGCGGAGGAGCCGCCGCCGCGGGGCACCGTGGTGCTACCGACCACCTAAGCCTGATGTGTTTCACGGGTGACAGGCCACAGCGTTCCTGCAAAAAGCCTCGGTGCAGTTCACGGGAAACGCTGAAGTCCTGGAGAAAAGAGGCAGGTTTACAGTTGTCCTATATTTGGTATCAGATATTATTGAAACGTCCAACCAAAACTGCCTACCGACTCCATCAGGAGTTTATATACATGGAAATGTGCCTCATGCTACTGCCAGGATTTGTCACAAACTGATGATTATGGGGTACCCGCCTATTTGAGCATCCAGTCTGAGAAACCTTAAAAAGGCCTTTTTCACAGAAAACGCTGCCAAGCCGCTCGCCTCAGGATGTTTCAGCGTTGGAGGCACCTCGAGCTACAAGAGCTTTTTGAAAATCTTGGCTGTAAAGTGTGAAGCTGTGAATATATAATACGTGATGGCACTAGGCCCGGCTGGAGTGCGCACGCGTGCGCAAAGCCGCATGAAAATGTGAACAGTGGTAACAAGATATGGGCACCGTGCTCTGCTGCTGCTCTCACCCCAATTCCATAAAATGGCATACGGAAATGAAGAATTTACTCTCTGCCTGTTTCTTCTAGCCTTAAGGTTAAATTCTGAACTTTATGGGACTTTCTGGTTTCCTCTGTTTTTCATCTCCCCTTTCAACTTAACATTGCCTTTTAGTTTTATTATCTTGAAAGCTCAGAGAGATTCTGAGTTTTATCTGTGGGGAAACTCATTTGTTTTTAAATGATTTTTCAGTCTGGAAGTTGGGAGATTACAGGCAGCTGTAAAACAAATTGCCTACGAATAAAGATGAGTTTCTTGGTTACCTGAAAACCCAAATGGGTTCAGAATAATAGTTTAAAAGATGAGATTCCTTTGGCAGTTTCTGCCAATGATTTTGCACCTCAAGGCCTGTTAAATAATGAGGGTGACTTGGATTTCGTCACTTCTTAGAGTCTGTCGAATTAGTCCGACGCTGAGCTGCCGTGCGACGCGAGCTCCGTTAGATAACAAGCAAGTGTATGAGAGCACTTGCTCTATAGCACTGTTTTAGACAGCTTTGCATCTCGAAATCGCACCACATGCGATAAGGGAAGTGGGTTTCCCTACTCTGCGGGCACAGATCAGGCAAGGACAACATCAAGGTTGACAAGCCGACCAAGAAAGGGACCCCCAGCCCTGGGTGAGGTACCCGGCCGCGACATTGCACTCATCAGGGGCTCTGCTTCTCGCTAAGGGCTGCTGAGACCCTGCGAATAGTGCGGAAGGAGAAAACCCAGCGTGCTCCGATGGAGATCTTGGTCCTACTATTACATTTCCATCATTAGCAAATCCACGTTACCAAAGTTTGGTAGTAGGGTAGTGATACAGACCCTCGTTTATTCCTAGATATCCTTTGATATAAACTTTATTTTGTGAAGGAAGGTGGGTGCATCAGGAAAATGATATGGCTGCCTGAGATTTTTCTGTTTTGTGAGACAGGTAATATTAAAATACTTTTAATGGATGGTTAAACTTAATATGATTAATAGAAGATCATTTTCCTGTTCTGTGGTTAGGAAAATTATATATATGAAAAGACAGAATAGAAACCCTGGGGCTGTAATCTCTTCTTCCCAGTGTTTTTTAATTGCCTCCCCTTTTTTAGTTTCTTTTCTTTTTTTTTTTTATTTTTTTTTTTTTGGTCACTTTTCTGTCATCGCTTTGCTTTTAGGTAGAGATAATTGTGAAGAGAAAGAAGTTTAAAATTAAGACATTTCAAAGTTTGCCGTCTAATATTTTCTAAGGAAGCTCAGACTGCCTGTGTCTTTCCATTTCAAGTTCTATGCTGTGCTGTCCCTGATAAGGCTTCAGTGGTTTGAACGAACGCTAAAGTATCAGCCTAAAGCAAGAAAACTGGCAAAAAATAACTCAAGGCTGCCTTTTAATGAACAACGTTTGTTCCCTTCTGCAATGATTCTCCTGTGGCTGTGATCAGGAATTCTAAGGACCGTGGTACCTGCCAGTAAGCTGGCGCGGATGCGTGCGCGCACAGCGGGAGGAAAAACGCTGCATTTGATGTGAGGGATCAAACATTTTGGGGAATCATCTGATCTCAAGGATATCTGCTCCTTCCTTTCCCCACATCTCTTTTTCTTTTTTTTCTTTTTTTTAATACTTTACATCCCTAATCACGCCTTGCCACTGCTCTGTAAACAGCAGAGCTGTTAGCAGTGCTGGAAGATAGAGACTGGCAAAGAAAGGAGAGGGAGGGTATCTTTGCCTTGGTGTTTTAAATATTTATTCTAGATGTGAGCCGGACCACTTGCGTCTGATTCAGAGGAAAGGGGCCCCAAACACTAAGCGATACAAAACCGGAGGAGAAGCGTGCAGGCTGTAATCATCGTTCATTGCACTCCTATAGCACGTATCAGCCTGTTGGGAACGTGAAAGCCGCTCTCTTGGGTCACAGCCCTGGTCCCACCTCGTGTCCCTGCTGGCAGCGGCTGGTGCCAGCTACCCCCGAGTTAACCCTCGGTGCATGGAGCAGTGAGGCTCTCAGGGCAGCGCTTTCCCAGTCCTACAGGCTAAGCAGTAGCTTAAACGCTTGCGCGGAGCTGCCAGAATTTGGGCTGATGTAGTCATTCCTCTGCAGTGCCTCCCTTGCCTTTGATTCCACCAGAAGTCTGTGTTTGGTGGGGATGGGCCTGGTGGCGAGGGTCAAAACCAAACTCGGTCTTGATTTGTTCTGTTTTCTTGAAAACGTAACAATAATTTTGAATTTGAACAACAATGTGTTGTCTTCTCTCTCTCTCTCTCTCTCTCTCTCTCTCTCTCTCTCATCTTTTTTCCAGAATTTCTCATGGTGGAGCAACTTTCTGGCCAGCTTTGCCCAGTCGCTGAGCGCTGGGACCGCAGGATCTGGAAGGTGCAGCCTGGTGACACAGAGGCAGCTTTGCAGTGGGTGCTGCTGTAACTGTAACGCGGACTACGCCAGGTGAGGCACCTCGGCCGCGCTTTGCAGCGAGGATAACCCGCTGTTTGTCTTTATGCTGTTGTACTTGCCATTTTCTTCTGCGTGACAGTAACTTAGTAAGACTTAGAATTGAAGCGCTGAGAGGTGAGACCCACTCCATAACAAGGTTTCTGCTTTAACATTTTGCCTAACTATTCTTTCATAATAATATTCGATTCTTATATTTATAGCCGCCTAAAGAAAACTTGGCCAGCCGTCCTGTTTAAATGAAGTCTTCCAAAAACTTGCTGAGAAGCTCAGCAATTATACTTTTCTTTTGTTACCTAATTCTGCTAAGATCTATTATTATAGACCTACCATTTGCCTTTACTTAAAATCCCCTCTGCCTGTTGACAAGCTCATAAGAGGGATGCGCAGGCTCTGGGCACGGGAGCTGATCAAGCCCTGGATCTTGGGAAGGGCTGCTGGATTCCCCCGCGCCTTAGCACCAGACCTAAGGGTACTTGGGAGGCTGTGAATACTGTTCTTGCAAAGCAAATGGCTGTGTCTGGTGCAGAAGAGACAACTTTTGTCCTCATTGCAAGGGGAATTGGAAATGTTTGTCCCAGTAAAGCAATTCTGAGAGCACTAAGCAAGACAGGACTATGCTGGCTTGGGCTTCCATGTGCTTTCCAGTCTGCTCGTGGTCTGTGTACTTGTCTTTGGGTGTCTCGATGTGCCAGAAGGTCTTTGCTGCTCTGGCTATGCTTAAAAACTGGTACACGATATAGGAGTTGAAGTGCCTCATTGGCACAGAAAGCTTCTCCAATAAGAGGGTTTATAATGCATTGGTAAACTTCTCGGTAGACATGAAGCTAGGTTTGGTTCCTCCAGCAAAATACAGGGCACTGATAAAAGCTGTCTTGCTGCTGTAACTGCATCTATGCTGAGGCTTTTTCTGGCATAAATCAGCTGTATAAAATCCAGAGAAGGGTGGTGGCAGGGGGAGCGCTGCGAGGGAGGAGCAGAGGACACCGTGGCCGCTGCCGCATCACCGCGTCTGGCAGGTGCCGAGCAGCGGTGAGAGGGGGGAAAAGGGCTTGCTGCTTGTCACTGGGCTCCTGGTGAGCCTGCCCCGCTGGCTGCCGGCCTCTGGGGTGCAGGGAAGGTTTCGCTCACTATTCATACAGAGTCTGGCCTGAGGGTACTTGACAAGGTGCGTCGGTGCTGCAGTAGTAAAATCGCGGTACAGACGCGGAGCTGTTCTGCGCGGGCTGCCAAAAAGCGCGCTCGCATCCCCAGCAGCATGGCATGCCTGCCCCATAAATGGAGGGCAAGTATTTCACCTCAGGGGCCTAGTTGCTCTGTAGAAAAGTAGAGGGGTCTGTAAACGTGGGGCCAGCCTTCCTTTCCATAGAGCCAAGCCGCATGTTTGCCTTTCTGTCCTTTTGAGATATCTGAATTTGCTTAGGCAGCTGCCTGCCTAAAGCTGTTACCAAAACTTTGATAGCATTTCTGCTGTACCTCCATTAGAAACTCAGCAAAATCAAGCCAGAGATATATTTTTTTTTTAAGTCCTTCAAAGGCAGCTTCTGTCTTATCAATGTGTCAAGGTGTTCAGAGCAGGTTTCACTATAGGTGTACAGCACTGTAATTCTTTGTAGCCTCGATGTGTGCTTGGAAAGGGGAAAGCGTCATTTCCTCAGTCAGTACATAACAGCGCAAATCCTACATGGGATGATTTATCACAGGCTAAAAAGCAGTGGTTTTTCAACCCTTAGCTCTACGGGCTTCCTGCAGGAATCCACCAGATGGTCACTGATCTGTCCAAGTTGCTATAAAAAACTCACGCGCAGAATTTCTTCTTTTTCGTTGTGAGCATCAGAAGTTGGCTTTCTGACTGCACAGCAGAAATACTCTATTTGCTACTTACATGGGCATAATTTTGCAGCTAAATTACTTAAGTCAGCAACTAATTTCACTGCTGCCTCAGACCTACTTTAAATGAACAGGTATATTCATCAATCACCTCCCTTCTTCGAGTACTGGCCTAATCAATAGGTGAAAGAGCTATTTAAACACTTTCCTATTAAAAAAAATAAAAAGAGGTAAAAGTGTGGATAGAAAAAACAGCAGAATAAAAAGTAGAGGGAATATTAGGGGCAGGCATTGAAATTTGATGTTATTCTACATTAGGACTTTGTAACTAAGCAAGAAGGATTAGGTAATGGTAGCCTTCCACCCAAGGCCTTAAATTACGAGGGCATGGTGACTGCAGCATTGTGGTTGCATACAGATACCTCTGACGACTTTGGAGCTTGAGCAGTTGCAAAATGCCTACATGCAAAGGGATCAGGCTGTGCTGAACAGCGTGAGCACTTAAAGTTCATCGCTGTCACAAAGGGCAAAGGAAACACCTTGGACCGTGCTCTGTGACAGCCGTCAAATGCTCAGAGGCAAGTGTCTCGCTCCAGAATCTTATGTACTGGGAAAAGAGCCAGGAGGGGATGAAATAAGGTCTCTGTAATAGCTGTGGTGTGCTGGATCGTTTAGACCATACCGTCTCTCAATGAATATGGCCTTTGTTAATGTAAACGCAGCATTGTGGGCTTCTTGCAAGGAGAAATGTATTTTTTATTTCTGCATTGGTGCTGTGGTTTAACCCAGCAGGCAGCTAAACACCCGCTCACTCCCTGCCCCAAGTAAAATTCCTGGGTTGAGATACAGGCAGTTTAATAGGACAGAAAAGAAGGGAAAATAATAATGACGGTAAAAATGATAAATATACCAAATAAGCGATGCACAATGCAGTTGCTCACCACCTGCCAACCGATGCCCAGCCAGTTCCTGAGCAGAGGTCATCGCCCCCCCAGCCAGTTCCCCCCCAGTTTATAGACCAAACACGACACCATATGGTATGGGATACCCCTTTGGCCAGTTTGTCAGCTGTCCTGGCTGTGCCCCTCCCAGCTTCTCGCTGGCAGAGCACGAGAAGCTGTAAAGTCCTTGACTAGTGTAAGCACTACCTAGCAACAACTACAACATCAGCGTGCTATTAACATTATTCTCATGCTAAATCCAAAACACAGCACTGTACCGGCTACTAGGAGAAAAATTAACTCTCTCCCAGCCAAAACCAGGACAACCTGTCACAGCTGAACTCGACTGAAGGTTACCAGTACAACCTGCTGGCTGAAAAATGTGGGATATTTTAAAATAAGGAATTCTTGTGCAGTGATGCCTAAGCCAAGAGGAACGAGAAAACCTCATTCTGATACTGGATGTTCTCAAAGATAACTCCTCTCCAGTCAGCTGAGTGACTCGGGGCATATGTGGCTTTAACAGCGAGCGGTTGCTGCAGAGATGAAACGTAGGGTTGTACATCACTGAGACGTTGCACCCGATACCAGACCAGTAGCACAGACATGGAGCTACCTTGCGAGTGCTTTTCAGAGGGCTTAACTTCCTCTCTTATTTAACAACAACTATGTTTTTACCAGTGCTTCAGCTGAGGCACCTGGTGCTGAAGAAACTCAAATAAAGAGCACTGCGTAGTATTCTGGGTCCATTTAATAAGTCTATAACCAAGGAAAGATGGGTTATGAAAAATTTTCCATTAAAACAGCCACGTCGCTCCACAGAATGGTTTTGCCCAGAGCTTTACACCTTCCCACATCTTCCCAACACCCTGGAGCACATTCTGGAGGTAAATTAGATTAATAACATGTCTTTCTGACGTTAACTTTGTATTTCTCATCTGAGCAATGATCATTTCCACAGCAGTCTGTGCATCAGGGCTCTGAGGCCGGCGTGAGGGGGGCTCACGTTATGTCCTCGCAAGGAGAGGGGTGACACAAACCCGTTGCTGAAAGCTCAGGTATAGCTTCAGTTTGCAGGAATACCACAGGAGTGGCCCCAGATACAAGAAGGATGCAAGGCACTACGTAATTGATGATAACTGGTGGTGTAGGAATCTTTGATACCCAATTAAATCTCAGAAGCCCCGTAGGGCTTTACACATCACGGGAAGTTACCATTGTCCTCCTTATTCTCTATTTTGCAGCTTTGAGGGCTTTTTGGTTTTATTGACTTATTTTCTGCTCTCAGCTTTTATTCTCGTGCTGTGCAAGAAGGAAATGGCTAATATGTGCTTGCAAACCAGAAATGCTAATTATTAGAAATGTGATTATAATTTGTTTTAGAAAATTAATTAGAAACGTAGATTAGTGTTTTTATATCATGATCCATTTGGAAGAAATGTTTATTCTGGCTGTAGTTTTGTCTGGTTTTTTTGCTGTTCCAAAATCCATTAGACGTAGGCTTTGTTTGCAAGCTCACTGTTGTAAGAGTGAGGCTGAAGTTCTTGTGTGAATGACATCCTTCTCTCTCCCTCTTTGTGTTTAAAACTCCCTAGCTACACATTTAACAAACTGAAGGCTAAGAACTTTCTCTAAGTGTGCCATTTAAGTCTTTCTCCACCTGCGAAGCTGCATGTACATGCTTAACCACAAAACCCGTTAAATCCAATATTACTTGCAGCGTGTGCTTTTATAATCAGATATTTTTCTCTTTCAAAGTAAAAAGACGCTTGACTCTTCAGATAGTGGAGGTCTCTCTTCTGGACATTGTGTAGTGCAGCTGCTGGATTTGCAGTTCAGCTTCCCTGTGGAGGAGACAACAGAGAATCGGTAGATTAAATGCATCTCTCTCTATTCCCATACCTATGCCAGTGCTGGAACAGAGGCCATCACAAAGTGAGCATTCTGATAATTCTGCCTTCCAGAAATGCCACCCTGAAAGCTAATGACACCTTCCTTAGCCTAAAAATTGCTTACAGATTTAGAGAAGGTAGGGGAAAAAATCCCCAGAAAGCAAACTCTGCTGACTGCCGCTGGTTTTCTCCAAGGGCGACAGCTGAACAAGGCTTAAAATTCACAGCTCTCTTCAAAGACTAAAGCCTCACTCACCTGTTAGGAACACAGTTTGAAACACTATGTGTAATGATAAAACAGTTTGTTGACTCCTGTCTTAACATTAACAAAGCTTGCTCAGCTTTGGAGCTAGTAAGAATTGCAACTCCTTTATGTTTGACAGGAGAATAATTGATTGCAACACAGCGTTTGGCCTGATATTCTTGGGTAGTTATGGCTGCATCTACACCACTGTTTTAGGTTGGATCAGGAACTTCTGCGGTATGACCTCCCAGTCACTGCCACGTACTGTACTTTAATTCACCCGGAACTGAACTGGAAGACAACAGCTAAGGGGTGTTCAGTCTGTGGGGACCAGTCTAGAGCTTGATCTGAAGTAATCAATGGTGAAGGGTAGACAGTAAAGCCAGGCAGCCCTCGCTGTCCACCGAGGGGCTGCCCCTCCTGGGGGTAGAGGACACCTGGGTTCTCAGTGCTGGTGTGGAGGGCCCCCTTCAACCACTAATAATTCCTGTATGTTTGTATATGGTAGTAAACTGGCCCCGAGCGATGAGAGATCTAGGTAAGGAACAGACATCTCTTAGCAGTAGTTACCCCTTGTACCGTATCTCGATCCCTTTGTTTTCCTTCCATTGAAAATGTCCGGGGACGCTTTTCTTCTATTTGTGCATACTTCTGATACCTGCTAAAATCAATGCCTCTAAGGAAGGATTCCTTTTCTTCGATGCAGTCGGGTACAGCTCTGCCATCCAAAACCCTGGGTTGGCAAAACAAAACCGAAGCTGAAATATTCCCTCCTACTGCTCCCTTCCTGTCCCCTGCAAAGCAACAGGGATGGAGAAGAGGATTCCTCCCTTCAAAGACAGGAACATTCAGATGAAGACATTTTAAAGCTGCACGTTTATTTCAAACGGGTCCTGTTTAGCTTGACAGCAAAAGAGCCGCAGGGCTGAATTTTATTACGCATTTGTGCAACAGACATTAAACGTTTCACGTTAAGAATATTCTAAATTGTTTTAAAAAAAAGAAACGCACAGCCATGTTCAGAAAGAACGGATACAGAAAATGAGTAGCATCCCTCTGAGGTTCTTGTGCATTTAAAACCTGAAGATAGAAAAAAGAAGGCGCTGAAGGTAATAGAGGTTTTCATCACCTCCCCTGTCCTAGCTGCAAATGTGTGGTTTTGGGGGTTTTTCAGGTTGTTTTTTTATTTTTTTTTTTGAGGGGGGGGAGGGAGGGAGGGGTGTGTGTGTTCTTGCTATTTCAGAAAAGCCCTTGCCTTACTTCAGAGGTGTCAATAATCCCATCATTACTTCAGCTTTTGGTCATGGTCTCGCTGGACCAAGGCCTTCGTGAAAAGTCAGACCCAAGCTAATGCTCTGAGTGGTGTGAAAATCAATTTGGCGCATCAGTCCTGAAGAACCGAATCCTCCCGTCTTTCTTTTTGTGGCCTCTTTGATGCCCATATCCTCATGTTTTCTTGCTCAGTAAAGGTGAGAATTCTGCCTGTTGATCTCTGTAGGGCTCTGCGCAGAGAGCGTGGCTACGGAGCACAAGCGAAATGATGGAAGTGCCCCTCACTGAGCGAAGATGTGAAAAAACGTGCGGTGTTATAACTCCTCGACTTCAGTTTGAATTAAAGGAATCTTTTCACTGCAGGTGCATGTAGCGGTCAGAAAAATATTCCTACTGAATGTAGGTGTGGGGCAGTTTTCTTGCTGTAGTCTTCACTGTAGTAAAATCAACGTGTAGTGGGGCCCTCTTGCGTTGGCCACGAATTGATGCACGTTTTCGGGGTAGGATTATTTGGAGGTTTTTTGCTTCATATGCTCTTGCAATAGCAAAGAAATGCTTTCTTCAAGACTGTAGCAATATGAGTGTGTTCTGACCTGGGGAGCCGTAGTGAGGCAGAATCACAGATTGCTAACTGCAATCTCCGTTTCATACGCAACTTATACCGTACATTCTTCTGTTTCATCTGGCATTAGGCACCCTTTCTTTCGTTTCTACTTCTGCCTTTTAGCCACACAGCATTAACTATATTATAGATGCCAGGGCGGAAAAACACCATCCTTGGAAGCATGTGGGGGTGGATTGGCAAAGAGCAAATGACTGGCATTAATCGCGCTACAATTAGATTTCCTTGGTGAGACTTTGATACGTCTTTGGGTGACCAGGCCAATGATCTGCCAGTTTCTTGTCAATGACAAGCTCTGTGCTGATTCGTATCCGCTCTTCGCCATAAGTTTTCTTTCTCAGCATGTTAGAGGAGTAACCCGAGTAAAAGGGTACCGTCTTGTGTGCTTTATATTGGTGTGATCTAACCTTCATGGACTTACTTCTGATCTCAGAATGGCTCCTTTAGTGGCAAAAATAGCGGAACCGGAGCAGTACAGACTTGGTATTGCAATCCCCTGGGGTGATGGACGCCTCTGAGAGCACTGAAAATGACCCCCACGTGTTCAGTGGACAAAACAAAGCGTGGGTTCATTTGTTTAATTACATAATGTATCCCGAGGCAGCATTGCTACTGAGGCTGTCTGCACAAGGCAAAGACACCCAGGGTTTCACAAGGTCCCGAAGGAAGCGATGGCTTCCCCATCTCCAGCAGTCTCTAGCTGCAGCCAGATGCCTTTCTCAAATATAAACTGTGGGCAAATACAAGTTCTTAGTGCAGCATGGGAGAGATTCAGTAAAAGAGCAGACCCTTGCCTATGCAGAGTAGGTACTTTAATATTGTTTAAACTCTATGTATTAATAACACCAACAGAGAAGAAAATACCTTCCAGACCTGTAGATACAGAGTTTCCTTTGAATACCTTTCCTGAAGCACCAGCAGCGCCACCTCTGACAGGTGATTTGTAGTCTTAGCAGATTCTGCATCACCCAAGATGCTTTCTGCAAGCGGGAAGTCAGCGTGACTCATGTTTTAGCACTGGAAGTTTCTCAGAGCTATGCTGCTTTGACAGCAGCAGTGTGGCTTTCACGTTATCCTTCGGTTTATCAGAGGACTTGTATCTTAGGCTTGTTATTAAGACTTCATTTCGCTATCTGGGAAGCCTTGTCAGGTTATGACCATTTGCTCCTATGAATGGCTTGAGGCCATTGACAAATGCTCTTATCTAGACTGTATTATATTCAGAGGCCTTCTACAAGTTCTGTCAAAGATGTGGAACTTGGCACGTAGAGGGGTCTAAATACGTTATATCCTGATATCTTTACCCAGAGTTAAGATTTGCTGATATAAAGATCTATACGAGCTTGAAAGCTATTACATATTTAAGATAATGGCCTTAAAATATCTGAATAGGGTTCTTTTGCCTGATGTCCCCTCGTGATCATTTTATATTTGCTCTTGTTTCTCCTACAGTAGCAAACACAGGCTTCTGTTTGTGTTGTGGGAGCCACAGGGTCATTTAGTAGCACGGTCATTGGCCTGAAAAGCTTAGTCCTGATAAACGAGATGAAGTAAGGGTGAAGTGAGCATTACCTATGCGTGACTGCGGAAGCAGGGAGAAGGGTAGCTCACGTAACTATCGCATCCTGAAGCTGCTAATTGACTTGTGATAGCCATGATTTTGATTTAGGTTCTTCTGTATGAGACCTTCCTTTTCTTTGCTACAAGGGAGCTCTTTTGAGTCGTTCTTGCTGGCTTTTTAGTGATGATGGGCAAACCAAGTCTAGAAATATCGTGAAACATACACTTTCTGCAGTTTTGCTTTGTGGCTGGACCTGGCAGCAGAAAGGCCACAGAAATGTTTGTACCATCTTTCTGAATGAAGTGCATAGCTAAACACCAAGTTTTAAAGCACCCCATAGGCCTTTTTTTTTTCCTTTGGGACCCTGATCTACAGAACTTTTCTCTACCAGTTATAGTAATCGCTTCGTGCCTCAGTCACTTCTCCAGTCCATTGTTCACAAAAACCTGCACCTGAACTTTTACATATGCACATTCAGGCTGTGTAATCCAGGGCCCATCTAAAGCTTGAGTGCTTTCTTTATCTGAAGGGGTAGAACATTTCAGCGGCTACTTTCATTTACCTGTCCACTTCTGATGCAGAGCAAAACTGAGGGAAGAAAACCAGGGTGGTAAGTAAACATGTTCTTGTTCCTGAAGAACTGTCGGCTGTGCACAGATGGCATTAGGAGGAGAGGGTCGGCACTTCAGGCTTCTTAATGAAAAATAAAGGAACGTGCTGGTTACTGTGCTAGTGATTCATCCGTTCAGCTACACTTGTCTTTTATGTGCACTACTTATGCTTAACATTATGTGGTACTTAAGAACAAGCATCCATTGCCTATTCATACTCTTAGTCATGGCAGAATGAAAAGCAAATCTGAGCTTCCTCCCGTCTCGCTCACCAAGTTCATTTTGCCTTGGCATTCAGTAGACCTTGAAGGAAAGAGCCGAGTGACTTGGTCTTGCTGGAGCAGTAACAAATCAGATGGCATCTCCATATGTGATAGACCAGGAGGTTTTGAAGTTGTGCATCTGCTTTTAAGATTCAATCTTAAAAATGAGTTGACGGTTGTGTCAGTTGGGCAGCACAGAGATACTCGAGGAGGTGATAAAGCAGTTACAATGTAGAGGGCCCCTTTGAATTTCCCGGTATAGTCTGTGGACAGTCAGCTGAATCTGAAGGTGAACTGGAAGATGAGAAGTGGTAGTGTCTGGCCAGGCTGCCATTCTGAGATACACCCTAGAATTCGAGTCAGAAATTTCTTTAGTTTTTGCAGAGATGCTTGGAATAGACCTCCTCAGGAATTAAATGACCATTTGTACTTCTTCAGGTGTCATGATAATGTTTTGTCAGCAGAACTCAGCTTGATACTGGATGCTTCTCCATCTCTGACTAAGGGATTTTCGCGTACTTTACAAATAAAGCCACTGGGACTGTCAGAATTTCATATGCTGTGTTATTAATAGGACATCGTAGCATGTCCTGCTCTAGACACAGTAACGCAGTTCCGAAGATCCCCTGCAGAAGCCAGCCAAGGCCGTCTTGCCGCAGCAGTTGTGGCAGTGCTGCTTCTTGCTAATCAGAAAGTGTGAAGAGTGTAAAAATAATTAGCAGTTTCTTCTGTCTGTAAGAACAGATTTGCTCTATTTGGTGCAACGCCTCACTCTACCAGGGCTCGCTCAGGCAGCTGCAAAAGAACCCCTTTCATTCCCCCCACCCAGGATGGAAAATACATAATAGGACTTTTATTTCTGTTGAAGGCCTACGTGTCTTTGTCCAAAATCACAAACGTGCATTAGAAGACGAGACACAGGAGCCTGTATGTTGGTTTGAACTGTTTTCAGTGTTCTTATACCCACTCTAGAATAAGGATGGTTATCCTGACTTCTGTTTTTAGTTTTGCCTACGCAATCCCATTCCAAACAATACACAGGGAGCCCGATGCCATCCTGGAATGTTACTCCAAATAACAAAAAGGAGAAAGGTTTCAAAATTCAGGCCTGTGGTGTAATTTACTGGCCGGAGGAATTTGTTAAGAAAGCCTAATTGTTTGCTCTGTAGCATCATCACCTTCATCTATGTTACCGCAGACCTATTTAGCAGGGTTTTTTTTGTGAAGAAAATGCAAGAGAAAAACATTATCGTACATCATCAAGAGCTAATCGTGTATTTGCCACGGAATTGTTCATAGTCTATGTTTATACGTTACTTTTTTTTGGGAAAGGGTTACGAAATACATTAATGCTGTGAGTTCAGCATTACTTCGGCTGGTGTCTAGCATCGAAGCCTTTGTTCAGTGGGAACAAGGCTGAGTTTGAACAGAAAGACAGCTGTACTGCACGTCACTGAACGTTACCTGTTACTGCCTGTGTTCTTGCTTTAGTGCAGATGCCCGCTGCATGTGAAAAGCAAGCAAAGCGCATGCAAATTGTAGAAGAAACCATGCAAAATAGATTTTTTCCAAATGAAATATGACATGCTATGATAACTTCTTCAGCGCTGAAGCAGAAAAGTCCAGCGAGGCGCGGAAGGGAATCATTTGTTTGCGGATCCTTTGTATTGCCGTGACACACGCGTGAGTCCTGCGCCAGGAGAGCACTGTGCGAAGTTCAGCTCAAGTACAGAACGCGAAGTCCTTGGTTGCTTGTGGAAACTGCAACTATCATAAAATTCAGTGTCTCACATTCTAGAAAGAAAATGCAGAGGTTTAGAAGTTTTTCAGATGTTTGATTCCATCTCCCTCTGTGGCATCAAGGGGTTAGTTTGCTTTACGCTCTCTTGGTCGCCATGTGTTACGAACAGACTCGACACCTTCCTGCCTTAATTATAGGCTTAATTAGAAGGAAAGATCAATATTTAGGATAATAAAAGCACACGGATAATTAGAATAATAAACCTTCAAAGATAATGAAAACAATTAAACTACTTTTCTGGGTGACACGAGGATATGGAATAATCTTTGGAAGATCGGGCATTTTGATTGAAATTGTCTCTGACCTCAGAATGTGGAGTCAGAACAAACAAAAAATAATGCTAAAAATGGCAGGAACTGAGCAATCCCGACTTATTCTGGACTTATTCTGTAAATGTCTGCTCACCTGAAAAAATACTTAATTCATTGTCTTCAGGATCCGATGGCGATCATCTCCTTTCCCTGTTTGGAATGCAAACAACTGTGTCTCCCCCACCAGCCCCTGGTTGAAGACCTGTAATTTCCAGTGAGGGACCCAGCTGCTAACACAACTTAAATTTGAAAAGGCAACAGAGATCTTTTGAGTTCCTCTAAGTAGGGGCCAGATACTGGATAAGTTTAATTTCTGAAGCGATGTGCAAGAAAATTGAAGAGTGGGGTTTGTTGTTGTTGTTGTGTCTTTGGGGTTCTTAGCCAAAATTTTCTTTTGTTTAATAAAATCAAATAGAGGGGTTGGGCTCATCTCCCGCCCCTCTTTTCTCCTGTTTATACTGTGTTGTGATGATAAACTCTAGGCATTGTCCTGCCTGGGCTTCTCCAACCCCTTTCCCATTGAACCAGAGGACCGTTCTGGTACAAACTGGTGAGACCCCGTAGTGATGCGGAACACCTTGGTGTGGTTTCCATCATAAGGGCTGGCTTGGTGGCCCAGCTGTGCTGGTTTTCTTCCCATCACGTCAGGTTTTTAGTTCTTGTAGTTCTCCAAATATTTACACCGGGCTGCGTTCATCATCTCACAATGGTTACGCGGCTCCACCCCCAGCTTAACACTTGGGGTTTTTTTTTTTTAGTAGGTTGGGGTTTTTACGTTTTTTTTTTAAATGCAACCACTTTTGTGAAAATAACGTCACTGTGGACATGCTGAGATGTGCTGGTAGAAAAGAAACAGAGCTACGGTTCAAATGGTGAAGGGGAAAAGTAAAGTAGTTGCTCCCTGTAAAAGCTTTCTCTGGCAAAGGTTCTTGCTTGGTTTTGGTTGTTCTTTGTTGTTTTCCTGCCTTCCATTAAAGCTGATACTATCTTTTACTTATGAAAAGCTAGACTTAGTTATTCTACTAGGCAATGACAAAAACCACCCCTGGAAATCTGGCCAGCTACTGCTGTATGTGGCTGCATATCAGGACCTGCAAAAATAAGAGGATGGCAGCTCAAAGGGAGTCACAGTACGGGCTGTTGCCTTCGTTTTGAAGCAAGGGAGAGGAATAACTGTACAGAAGTGAAAGTCAGGAAAGGCTTATAGCGCGGTCCCAGTGGAAAGGTGCTGCGTGAGCAAGGGAAGCAGAGTGCGCTCAAGAGCACAACTATAGGAAAAGTAAGATTGAGGTTCAGAGCCCATACGAAAACTTTGGTGTATCGAAATCTTATTTGGGGTTAAAAAGTTAACGAGGGGAAGTGGAAGCAAAAGATATGCTTGTATGGCTTCGCGAGAGAGAGCTCCTGCTCTGCGGGCAGAGGCTCTGAGCTGCTGCTGGTGCTGCAGAAAGATTTTTTTTCTCTATCTCCCTCTCTCCTGGTTAAAGGAAAGCTTCCCCTCCCCTCACAAAAAGAAGCGCTTCTTTTCAGAGAGAATTACTTGAGGATTTGTGACTGTGGAACAATGGATCGATACTTGTTTGTGAAAAGCTTCGGTTAAAATGGGACAAGTGGAGATTAGTTAGATGATCTGCAGGTTGTCCATCACTATAGATTTCTTGTTGTTGGCTGGAGAGGTTTATCTTGCCCTCCCTGTTCAGAGCTGAGAAGTGATCTGAGACTCACAGGAATTAAAAATAAAAGCTGTAGGTGCCACAGAAGCAACTGGAAAGAAAAAATTCTCTGAGGAGGCAATGCGGGCACCTCTGAACGTGTTTGTGCTCCGGACAAACTGCCCCTCCTTAAATTTCCTTTTGCATTAAAGGAAGCCTGAGTGGGCAGAGGTTATGGGGTTGGGGTGAGGTTAATCAGCCTCCAGTCTTGTACTTGCTGTGTAGAGATGGCTCAGAAATAGTGAAGAAGGCTCTAGTCTTGTAAAGACGCTTTTTTGTGGTGGTTTTTTTTTTTTTGTGGCTGGACCCTTGTGCCCAAAACAGAGCTGGGTTTTGTCTCAGCCAGTTTTGCCAAGACGCCAGCTGCCAGCTCTAGGGATTTGACAAATTGACTCGCTCCACAAGTTGCTCAAAGATCCTCTAAAATCAGGATGGCTCTGGGTGAACACAGAGGTTTAACCTCGTGGCTCAGGCTGTGGGAGATAAGGTAGTATGCGATTTCCTCTGATATGCAGAAATGTTCAGGTTGGAGCAAACCATACAGTGTCTTTAATCTGAGTTTTAAAATTCCGTACAGTTAGATCATTTTTATACCAGCTGGATTTGTTCCAGTGATTGTTTGTATTTCAGTAGGGGATGGCATGACTTTATGTGGGTTTTTTCCAGTGACATAGACATATTAACTAGAAGTGTCTAATTATCTTTATTGATTAACCTTATCTTATCAAGGAGTAGTCATTCACTAGAGCAGTCCATATTCTGTACACTGCAGAAAGTGCTTAATTTACTCCCCGGCTTGTACTGCTTTGTATGCTACCAGAGTAAGTGATGGATAAGGGACAGCCTGCACTGTCTTGGGTCAGAACAGTAGGTCAGAGTCATTATTTACCTTTCAAATGTAGAGTGAGAATGTCCTTTTTTTTTTTGCAAATCATGACCCCAGTTCGATCGTTTGCAGGGAGAGGTAGAACTGGACACACAGCTGTGTTCTGCCTTACGTACATATATATATATAGGTATGTGTATATAGATGTATACACAGAGCTGCTGTTATAGCAAACCTGGACTATATGTGGAGGGAAGTAGGACCTGTGATTTCTAAGATGAATTAGAAAAGCTTTCTGTTGAAAATCCATAGAGCTTTACTGTTAGTTTCTTTCAAATCATGCTTTTCAAGCTGTCCTTTGCTGTGATGCCAGGAAAAACTGACCACAGCCAGAGTGCATATTTGCTAAAATTATATTTTTTGTCCATCAGTAGCGTCTTTTCTTCCTTGTAAATCCTCCATTTGTTCATCTTCTGTTATGCTTGGAGCTCTTGCTTTGGGTTGTGTTGGTAAGTCTCTAGCGCAGTAAGATCCTGACGTGTCATGAAGGATCCTAAATGCGGTTTAACAACACAATCTAACCTTTTTCCAAGTTTGTGTGTGGTGTATATGTGTGTGTGCATGTGTGTGTGTGGTATGTGGGTACATGAAGTCTCTGTCCACATCTGGAGATGTCTGTGCTTACAGAAGTCAGACAGGAATGCTCATCGGGCATAGAAATTATTAGTTTATTGTTATATATTGCAATGGAAACAAAGCAATACAAGCAATAATAAATAAAAAAAACACCAGAAACAAAAAAAAGAAGGTTAATGCTCTCTGTCCGTGCCACGTGGATCAAGAAAGCTATAGGTTTTATGGCATTCCTTGGCGTATTTTTCAGCCTCCCCTTTGGCTGATCATCTTCCTATCCAGTATGTCTAAGGTGTAGTTTCATTCTCTGCACAACGGAGATTCTCCTCTAGGCGTTCCCTATTCTCCTGTTTCATTCTGTCTTTTGTGCTCTTGTGTTTTGTCCTAGAGGCAGTCTTACTCACGGCTGGGTCTTCAACGGAGTTATCTTCTCACTTTGTTATTCTGCTTTAGGCATTAAGGAGGGCTTCCTGTCCTCCAGTCCATCAAACCAAGCCCCTCCACCGTAATAATCATATCCTTCTGCTGCTGTCATCTCTCCTATTTCTGAACCGCTGTTCCCTGCCGCTTTGGCAGTAAGGGAGCTGATCCACTGCCGCCACTGTTACTATAAATACTGCGTTCACCTTAACACTGAACCAGGTTTTTGCTCTCCTCTGTCTTTAACTGCAATCACTCATATACTTCCAAAGGAAGCCCGGTGCCCCTTGCTGCCGAGCAAAATGGGTCTCCATTGCCCTGGGTGTTCCCACAGCGTCCTAAATCATCCTGAGGGGTACCGGACATGTTCATGTCCACCTTTCTGGAGAGGCTGGATAAAATCATCTTCTGATGAGTCAGATACTCCTTGCTATTGGCAAGGCAAATGTAATGGAGTCAATTTTGCCTTTGAATTGTTTCACTTTTGTGATGTCACACAAAACGCGCTGATGTTTTGACCCATGTCATACTTCTTTTTAAAAATCCAGTGACTTTGTATGACATGTCCTTCTCAAAATTGCTCATTTTTCACTGTTCCAAACAGTAGAGTCAAACGTTCCAGGTTACGCGTTGTAGCACTGTTGTAGCTTGGATGGTGCCTTTCCCAGCTAGTCCATCGGATACACTGAACAATGCTGGTTGGCTTTGCAATATACCAGTTACTCCTGGGGGTGAAATCTCCAAGTAATGCTCCCACACGTGCCTAGAGCATAGCCCAAACGGCACAAGCGTACGCTGGGAGGGGGACACGTGCTGTGTTGTTCGTGGCGGCCGCGGTTTGCGCATGACCACCACTAAAAATGGGCGCTCTCAGCTGTTGCATGCAAGCTGAGCGAGCTGAGCAGGCAAAACCTATGTTTCAGTCTAGGAAAGCATGATGTAACAAGCTGCTGGGTTTTTGAGGGTGCTGCTCAACAGCGATTTTCCATGTTTTGGGAGCCGATGCCTTCAGACGCGATGAGGGAGTTGCGTGTCCTTGCAGCACACGCGATGTCTGCTTAGTAGCTTTTATCTGTTGTCCAGAGTATGTTTTTTGTCTCTAAGGACGTGAAGTCAGTGCTCAAAAATAAATCTCCTCCTCCTTGATGTAGCCCTGACTTATACGATTTCTGACAGAGTCCAATTCACGCATTTCTTATTTCATTTTTGCGTTACATTTCTTTCAATAGAATTATACAAGATCGTAAGACTGAATGAAAAAGTGATAAATGGGCATTTGTGTTTATCACAGATCCTGCATACAACCATTTTTCCATAAGTCAACTCTTGTTTGCCCTACTGACATGAGCAGTAGCACTCCTGTGCCTGAGGAACGGTAGGAATTTTCCTTCTATGGAGAGCAACGCTAACCTGACCGGCATCGCTAAGAGCGTATTCTGTTGTTTTCGACTCTGTTGATTATGAAGGGCAGCTGGGGTTTGTTCTCCAGACGTTATAAGAGAGGGTTTTTTAGGTTTCAACTTCTGCTTTCCAAATTTAACCCACAACATTTGTTCTAGATGATCGTATCACTTGCATAAAGTAAGCTTGTGCTAGATTAAAAGCCATTTTATAGAGTTTACACTTTGCTAGTTTTATAGACTAACATAAAGCATAACGGTATCTTGGGATTTTTTGTTCCTCCACAAGAAATTGAAGATGTTTTTCTAGCTTGAAAATAGAATGTCAGAATGTGCATTAGGAGAACATAACCATTTTGATCATGTTAATGTTACTCTGTGGGGTAAATTCTGCCTCATGAGGGCAACCTTAAATTTTTGTACTTTTGGCATAATTACGTTCAATTACGATCTGTAATCCAGGGCTTAATTTAATCCATGGATGAAACATGTGCTTTGTCTTCATCTTCAGAACCCAGCTGTTAAATGGAACAGAAGGGAAACATTTATCACTGAGAAAATTTGTTTTTGTAAAGTTTGTGTTACAGCATTGATTTCATCAAGTTCTGTAAATCAAGGAGATATAAGTTTTATTAGTGGGCTTTTTCATGAGTTTGGTTAGTCAACACACAGAGGAAGCTTTCCTATCTCTCTCTCTCCGCTGTTATTCCCAAGACTGGTGCTCTCAAAGGCTTTCCACTTCGTCTGCAGCCTCGCGGGCTGGGGCTGGTCTATGTTTCCCCCACATCCGAAGCGACTGATCCTGCTTCCCAAGGCAGCTGGCCTTAGGAAACGTACGGTGGGGAAACGCCACGCTGTAAGCTGCTAATGTGGAGAGATACAACTGGGAAGGTATTTACCTCATCTTTGGAGGAAATGTGAGACCTGGAATGGTGCCAGTTGCATGACTATGTTTCAGGGTAGGCCGCGAGTAGCATTTCCTAAGTGGAAATCTCTAAGTTGTCTCTAAAATAAATAAATGTGGTTCCAGAGCTGTAAGGGCAAGTTTGGGAAAAGGCAACGCTGTGTAATGTCCTAAACTGGGACATACAAACAGTGATTTGAGTTCCTCCGTGGCCAGATATGACCTGTTGTCCTTTGTGAATTTTGCAGTTCAGGCTGATAAACTTCTGCATTTTTTTCTATTGTGCAGGACAAAGCATCACTATTGATTTTTACAGCTTGATGAATTTTATTTCTGTTTTCGTTCAGCATAAAGTGGAAAAAAAAATCACAAATCATTGCACAGAACTAGGAAAAATTTTCAAACTTAATGGCAGTTTTGCACTTACCTCTCTGAAATTTTAAATAGCGTGTGTGTTGGACCACCCTATTGCTAAGAATTTCTCCTCTGGAAACATCACTGTTGAAAACGAACTGATTGCTGGCTTGACCATTTGCTGTGTGGCAAATCAAACTGTCATGAGCTATTGCCTGTGCTTTTTCTCTGACGAGGGAAACATGAGCACATAGCCATTGCTCTGGCTGAATGGGCCGAAGTAGAAGTTATTGAATACAGCTGCTCAGTACGGTGTCTTCGCCCAGTGATCCTGCAGAGATCATCCTGAAGTCAGGGGAGTAAACTTGGCTCATGAAATCAAGTCAGCGTGAGCTTTGCTTCCCAGAAATTTCAAAACCATTTCAATTAGGAGAGGCTTTATGCTGCTAACAATGGCATGGACCAGCCTGGCATTTTATTGCCTGGGAGAGCAAGGATAAGGCTGATTGTAGTGAACACTTCACTGGGTAAGGGGAAACCTTTCCACTACTTCGTGCTGTGCTGACGTAGAAATATATCAGGTGTTCTTCCAGAGTGAACAGCTAGAGCAAAAAGAGTTTTCTCCATCCTCCTCGACAATAGACCCACTTTTGATGAGGACTTCAAGACAAATAAAAGAGGAAAACCTTTCCGAACTGTAAATTAATGGATAAAATATTTCTAAATGAAATTGGAACGGCGTCTGTGGTTTTATTATCTTTTGCCGTACAGGGCTGTCTTTGAAAGGCAAAAAAGCTTAGTGAAAAATAATTTCAGAGCCTTGACTGCTTTTTGATTACAATTTGGGATTACTGTTTTAATCACCGCTTATCAAGTAATACCACAAACCTCAGAGCATGACCATCTTTCTCAGGGGAAGCCAGATTTAAAAGCCAATTTTCAGCAATCTCTCCTCTTCCTCCCAAACTGTTCTAATAAATATGGAGGGATAGTAATCTGTGATATTACAAGAGACCTTAAGCAATGCCCTAAACCCTCTGCGTTCTCAGATTTCCTCTGAGTTTTCCTTATTGTTGTAGAAATATTATTGTTCAGCAGAAATACCGGCATATGTCTAAGCAAGCTCTTGTTTCTAGGCAGCCTCCATTTGAGTGCAAGATTTTGAGCGCACTCCCCCTTTCCCAGGCATATGACAGATTTTACACATACAAACTTGTTCTAGCTATAAATATGTGTATGTCCTCAGGGGAGGTCTGAAACATATACCTTGTATTGGTATGTAAATGGCTGCTGCAAAATGGCTTCATGCACAAGCTAAAGCTCTTGTAAAGATGTATATGAGCTAGCAGATATAGCAATGAGAGATACTGGAGTTAAAAGATGGATTTTAACTCAAAGTTACTGATATTGCATGGTTTTTCCATCGTGGGAGCTGTGTAGCAGCCCTGCATCTGAAGCGGGGCGGGGGGGGAGCCCTTGGTTTCTGCAGTGCATCGGGAAGCATGACTAGGTGTTCACAAGGGGGAAGACCTCTGTTAAACGGATTCTCACGTGGAGCACAGTATTGAGGTAGAGTGGCCAAGATCAGCCCTGGACCTTTCCCTCACACTTGCTTTGGTGGCTCTCTCTCACCGTGGAGAGCGGTGAGCCTCTGCTGTAGGATTCCTGGTGCAGATTACTTCCTTCAGATAAATGTTGCTGCTATTTTTGGAAGGGAAGACAAAGCCTCCCTCTTCACTACAAAGAGCTTGTGTCTAATGAAAAGTAATTGGACTGATTCTGACAACAATTAACTTTTGCCTGAATGATCCAAATCCCACTCAATAATGCTAGTGATGGAAGATGCCTATTAGATCATTACACTTCTCTGTAAAAAGCAGGATGTAACATGATGGGAGGTGATGTATCCTTTATCAAAGTGATACTGTGGGTGGTTGTAGCCAAAAGGCGTAGAAGATGCTGTTACCTGCTAAGGGGACCCCAGAGCTAGCTCTATTCAAGAGCTAATTCACGCGTAGTGAGTTTGTAGACAGTGCTTGACATGCGTGTACTACAGCTAGTGTTCCTGTGAAAAGAAGCTTATGCAGGAACATTTATAAACAAATCACTACTCTCTTTTTTTTCCACCCCCTACCCCCCCTTTTTTTTTTTTTTCTTAAATTTTGTGATGTTTTGAATGAGGCACTAATGAACTGACAAATGGCTGAGAGGGGAGCAGGTGAACTGGTGTATGTTCAGCTTCCTGGAGGAACAGAGAGCTCCTCCCTACTGCTGGAAGCATCTGTATTTTACCTACAAGGGACTAGCATGCAAGGAACTGCATTAGACAGATCTACTCTGATGTAAATCTCAACGAAGACCAAGCACATGAGTCAGATTTACAAAGATCAACTTCCCAGGTAGAGCCCATTACTAACTCTCTGGATACTTACTAAGATGGTGCCCGGTAGAAACATGATATGGTAAGATTGTCACCAGTGGGAGAGGTGCATCCTCTGAGCAGCCTTCTTTTCTCTTCAAAATTATGTTTGGAAGTTCTCTACCAGCTGAGTGGGCAGAGGATGATAAATCCAGCAGACTGTTACTGGAGCAGAACCTCATCCATCTACATTGTGAACAGCTTTCCATCTCTCTTGAGTAAGTAAAAACCCTCAAAAAAACTCAGATCACAGCTATATTTTAGGTAGCCTGGCAAGGGAGGTACAGCAGCACAGAGGGCAGTCTCATGGCAGATGACTTGCTGGCTTGGTGTTGCACAGTGCAGAATCACTGGATGAGCTGAACGAGGTGTGTTTGACCAACTAAAATTTGGATGCCTGCTGACCTTGGCTGTTGAAAAGCTGGGCGATGCAGCCTCACAATCCATAATGCAGGAGCGTTAATGTTTCCCTCTGGGAACTCAGGATGCTGGTGCTCTGGCCTGGTGAGGAGTTTGGAGGGACCGGGTTGAATTCATAGCCTTCTCCATTGTCTAGACCCTAGAGAAGACAGTTTTAGGGACATCATTTAAGTGATTCACGTGCATGCATGGCATGGTTCACCCTCTGTCTGCTGAAATGCATGTTGTCCATCTGTTATTTCTGTGTTCTTAGAGCAGTTGGGCTGCTGATCAAGTGAACGTGCCTAGATGGTCAAAATAACAGTAGTTGTAGCTCCCTCCCTGGTCTGCTGCTCATATAGATGGCTATAAAGAGGGTGGGGAACTGGCACCTCCAGATGGGCCATGCTGTGATTGTGTAAATACGTTTCACAGTAGAGTTTGGTTTGGAAATGGCAGAATGATTCTTGTTTCTTACGCTCATATGGGGCCAAAACCCACTGCACCTGTGTAAGCAATGCTTTAACTTGTATCAGAATTTTTCCTTAATTGCTTTCTTTGGTGATTGCCTTAATTTCAGACATGGATGAGAGGAAGATGTTTGTACTGATTTGATTAAGCCTGGCAGCTGTCTCTCTCGCTGGAAGGGATGCTCACAGAATATTTCTCATCCTCCCTGTCTGAGAGATACCATAATGTCATTACAGAGAGCTTTCTCATTTTTCCTTAAGGACATTTAGTTGTGTGGTGTTGTAGGGTTTGGTTTTCAACAGCAAGTTGAAAGCACGACAACCAAGGCTATAGGAATGCTTGTGAATGGAACTAGGGGAGAACACTCTCCCTGCACCCGAAAATAGAATTGTTCGGTGAGTCAGAGTAAAAACAATTTAAAAAAAATCAAAACCAAAACCCAAACCACAAAATGTACTTTCAAAAGAGAGTGAAGCCTTTTACCTATGGGTCCTCAGTCACAACACAGTCAGAGTTACAGTCTGGAAGCCCTAAGCTTGTCTGTGTGGTAGCCTACTGCAATGTCTTAAGTATGGGGAGTCTAACATTTCTGTCCCTGTTTGTTTCTGCTTCCAAAATTAACATAATCTTTATCTGGTCTTTCTTCCAGCCTAAATTAATGTGCCAGTCTGCTCTAAAAAAAAAAAAAGAAAAAAAAAAGAAAGTAAAAAAATCCTCCACCCTGCTAACAAAATACATCAATGCCAGCAGCCCCTACACATGAATGAACCTCAATAAGCAAACCACTGTGCATGGGTGACAGAGAAGGAGAAAAACAAGGAATTGATAAAGAAATATATTTCAATTTCAGGCTTCTAAGATGTTGGCTTAAAAACAACAGGGAGAGACAGGGACTTAAAAACAACAGTCATTTTTTTAAATCACAAAAAATACACTGAGCGTGGCCTCCAAGCTTAAGTAGGGTTTTGGGTTGGGTTTTTTTTTGCCTACAGAAGTAGATAGTGGGCGTAGGGCTGGGAACTGTTTTCAGTTACTGTTCTGGAGCTCTAGTCGCATTCCTCAAATATGGATCGACGTTAATCTGTCTCAAAGCACAATTTCTCAACCTCTTACTTCTTGTAGCATTCTGCTAAGGTATTGGCTAGGTTGAGTTAAACCCTGTCATTTAACACAGCTGCAGGGAATGGCCACTCACACGAGGTCGTCTAAAATGCCAAAGCAAAACGGCTTGGAAATTCAGAGGCTCTGCTCATGATTATTGACTCTCAGGAGGATGAGCTGAGCGGTGGCTCCTTTCCAGTTAGAAAAGCTTGAATACAACAACTTTTTCTCATGGTTATCTGTCTCAGAAGGATCTCAAGGGCTCCAGGCTCTAGGTCCAAACCCCTCTTAGTCAACAGACAGATTAGATGGGTCAGGGTAGAGGAGTTGCCTCCGGAGGGGTGGCAGAGCCAATGTGCACGCAAGTGAAGACAGTCATGATAGAGTCTTGTACACTGACCTGGAGCCTCTTAACAACGATGTAGGGCCTTCAGACAGAGACAATTCAGGCAGCAGATTAACTCAAAATGCTGCGACGTGAGAGGTATTTTAGCATGCGGTTCATGGGGACAGAACGTTTCACTGTGTGAGGAAAAAAAAAGTGGAGGGAGAAGGTTTAGATTATGTTAATACTAATTCTGACAGAAGTGACCTTCAAAAGATGGGTTAATCTCACTGCAGGGTATTTCGTGTTCAACGTGAACACAGCGTTTTAGAACACAGGAGCACTGGCTACTTCACTTGAGAGGGGATCATTAAAAAGCCTAGGGTTTCAGCAGAAGAGTGAACACCCACCCCTCTCCCCCACCCCCCTCCCCCCAACACCTTTTGTTCCATCAGTTGTGGAAATCTAAATGTGCCGTAAGACACAGCCCTGTTCTGTGTCCTGGTCAGGAAAGTGGGCCTAGGAAGACTTATATCTTCATGTGCATCTGTCTCTGCAAGTACCGCTGCACATGTGCATTTCCCTGTAGTATCTGAGCGCTTCCCTGGTCTTTCACACTGTCCCTCAGAGGTCAGATATTCATGTTTTTCCTGTAATGCAAGTGATACACTGAGGCTGAAAGTCCAAGGGCCAAATACTTAAAACCGTTAACTTGTCTCAAGACCCTACTCTGTCTGTTGGTTGATTTTGCAAGTGCTGAACTCCCAGTTGCAGGTGGCCATTTGCATCTTCAGAGGTCTGAATACTGCTTTGGACCTACTCCTAGGTGATTTGTCCAGATCATAGCATTAGTTTATAGCCTGTGGGAGTCTCAAATGTGAGACTGGAAATGCCAGCCTTATAGATACCCAGGGATAAGGCAGTGCTGTGTGGATATGGCAAGGGAGGGAGGAAAGCTACATTGGGGGACTTGTTCACATCTTCCTCCCATTTCCTGGTGAAGAACGATGTCCATGATATGCCGTTTTCAGGGCTGCCTTGCCCTGTGCAAGCACAGACTTTCTGGGCTTTCCCCAGTTGTGGCCATCCCTTGCAGTATTACAGCATTAGAACAAGGGGGTTTTGCCATGACTATCTAGTGTATTGCTCGCCAGCACCACGTTTGATTTATTGTGCCGTGTAGGTTTTTCCCCATGCATCTGTAGAAAACATGGAATAAATGACATAGACTGAATGAAATCATACCTCCCAAGCCTCCTCTGAAAACTTAATTAAACCCACAGGGTCTTGTTTGAAGGTAGAAAAACAGCAGGATGTGAAGTACTGAAGACCAGTAAATAAATTATTGGTGCTCCTTGCTATCTCACTGTGCTAGTAGTGATGTAGAAAAAAAAAATTCCAAATCTATTCTTTCTGCCTGACCATTTTATTATTAGCAGTTTCTCTGTGTTTTATCCATGACTTCCTCTTGAAGGAAACTGCACTGGGGAAAAGAGAGTTTTTAAAGGTTGGACGTAAGCTCATAAATATACAGGGAGCTTCTACACTGAGCCTGAAATTCGTTGCTCTTATTTGTTATCCAGTATATCTCATCACACAGGTTGAACTAGAGGTTTATGCATGTGCATCGGAACATAATGCAACTATATGCAGGAAGCCTGGGTGCAGTGGTGGTTGCAGGGGCTTTAGGGGAAATGTGCAAGTACAAGGACAGAATCTAGTGACCTTTGTAGTAAAGCATTACATGAATAACCAATTAGTTGGGAAATATAGGGCCATCCTTAATCATTACCCCAGTGATTTGTTACTTACCTGTTCCAGTCCATTGTATTTTATCCTTCCAGTGCTCTACTGAAGTAAGAGCTCGTGGATCTTTCCCAGGTGTAGAACTGAGGTGAAACGACGTGGTCAAGGTCACAGAGGAAGCCTGTGTTGGAGCAGGGATCTAAGCTGCTTTTCTATTGGGTTGGCAGTAGTGGATGGGGCTGAAGGAGAAGTATGTGTTCTTGCCAAGTCCAGGCAGCAAGCAGAATACAGGAACAGCACATGTATAATGAATAAGAGAGTTGCCTGAGCTCCTGACAGCCCCAGGAAAGGCTAAAACTTATATCCTGTGCCTGCCCTTCCTGTTTCTTCCGTGGTGGCAAAGTCTGGAAATTAATGGTACCTGAAGCTGTCTCGGTGATATTTGTAGTCTTCACCTTTTCTGTGAAACACTGGTTTTTAGCCTTAAAAACCAGTGTAAAAGGAGAAATGCCAATAACGTAGTGTTCCACACCAGTATCCATGCCTGGAGGTCACTCGTGGGGGAAGGGGAGAGCTTTGGAAGGACACGGGTTGGCCCAGGGGGGATTACAGAGGGAGATAGGATTCCCAGGCACTTTGTGTCTGGGCACAAAGCCCTCTGGCTGGTTATCTTTGATCTGCCAGTATGAAGCAGAGGAGTGTGCAGGAGGAAGGGGCCCAGCTTCTGCTTCTGTGTAGGAGCAGCCAGACAGATCTAGAAGACATCAAACTCCTAGAGTCTTGTTGATCCACCTTGCTTAATCCTGCCCTCACCTAGGTAGACATTAATTGGAGGGACACTGTGGCTCGGCCTTTTTGGAGACTGGTTGTTAAAGAAGATGGTTAGATTCAGTCTAAGTAATGGCTGAGTTTTCTTCTGCTTAAAGAAACTGAAGAAGAGGCAACTTCATAGCTTCTGTTTTACTTGTAAAAATTTCTCCTCACATTTCTCTTTAGGGCCTTTCCTTTTAATGTTGTAAGTGCAAGTGGAGAACATGCAGTTCTTGCTGCTGCCACATGGAAACCAACAACGGTTTTGAGCAAAGACCAAACTCAGTTTCCAGAAGGCTGCTCTTTCCTGCCCATTCATCTACGTGATGCATAAAAAGAACCCAATATATACTGGCAGGAAAAAAGGACTGTTTCATATTCAGAGCTTGAAAGAAATTTAACAACATTGTCTTCACCAGGAACCAAATTATTTCTTCAAGAACTGTACAGAGAACACTTTGCTTTCAATTTACAGCATGGTGTGTCGGAACTTATTGCAGTGGTGAGCATCCTGTGGCAGGACCACTGAATTTATACCAACAAAGGCTCCGAGTACCTTCTTGCAAATCTGCCTTGTCAGCTGGTGTGTTGGAGATTTAGATCAGGAGACATACTTTCTGATGCTTTTCCCCAGCTTTCTTACTCTTTCTGGAGGATGAATGTTCTGCAAGAGAGAAGATTAAGAGCTTTGAGCCCTGTGGTTTAAGCAGTAGATGCCCTTCAGACTACATGCGTGAGCTTCATTGAGTGAACTAGTTAATACATGCTGCAGTTTCATCTTTTTAAATTGAGGTAACCCCCTCTCTCTCTTAGATCTTTTCTCCAGCCTGAATAGGTTGCAAATTCTTTTTTGCACAAGCAGGAATTATGGGGCTTTGATGTCTTTGAGGCCAAGAATTATCAGCGCTGAGCTGTAATAGCCACAACTGCACTGCGTACAAATACGAGGACAAAGTGTTTTACCAAGATTGAAAAAGTTGTGGAGTGTCCCCTGGAGTTCTGTGCCTTCCTTTGGACAGAGTAGAATATTTTATTAGCTCGTTTCTAATTTCATCTATTTAATCTTTGGCCTTTTGCTGATATTGCTGATATTAGCAGGATTGAATTCACCAAGTCATTTCGAATTTGCCAGCAGACTAATGACAACCAAGCCGTTCTCAAAGGCCCGTTCCTTGGTGGTTCTTTTTGTCTGGTTCTGGTCTGTTTTGGCTCAGGTCTTACGGAGGGCAAGAGCTTTGCACCGCGCTCTCCTGTTCCTGCTAGTGAGAGCTGGAATTCTCCATCACATAGTTTCTTAGGCTACCTGGCCTCAACATTATATGTTGTGTGTGATTCATGCTTTCATCTGTACTGCAGAGCAGCAAGCAACCATGTCTGCCTAGTGGCTCGTCGTGAGGGTGACACACTCTGCTACACTTTGGTTAGGAGTTGGAATGACAGTTCAGGATCAAGCTAGAGCATGGACGGGCAATGAGAAGAAAGCCCCAAGCCACCACTGGAGTGTATGCTTCTATTACGCTGGGGAACTGAGCTGGGTAATGCTGCGTACTGTTTCTTTAATGCCACTGGCTTCACTTACTCCTGGAAATATGAGGTATTTATCCATTCCAATTTATTAAAGAAAAATTGTACCCAAAGGCTAGTTTCATCAAGAGATTTAGAAGCAGAAAATAGGTCTAGTAAGTTAGTCTCTTAAAAGGAAAAAAAGGGAATCATGCCAAATCCAATTAGATGTGGGTGTTTGTTTAGTTGTGGGGGGTTTTGTTTGGTGGTTTTTTTTGTTTTGGGTTTGTTTTCTTTTTTAATTTGGCCCCTCCTTAAATTCTGGAGCAATTTTGTTAATGGTGCAATAGCTGGCACGTGCCCACGCTGCCTCTCATCTGACTGAGCGAGGTGTGCGGCATAAGCATACACAAAGCGAGTGTGCACAATCCACTGGGGATACAGAGGTTTCTACAGCAATTTTGTAGAAATCCATAACAAATGCATTGTTAGGTTGGTTTATTCCTTCTCTCTCCTGCTGTGCAAAGAAATTTGATATTCAAATTAAAATGGTGCTTGTTTAGGACAATTCAGTTATAGAATAAACCTGGTAATTGGTGCCCGTGGGACTGTTTACACTCTGCTTGGTGTAATCCACTTATGGAAAATTAATGAAAGGCGATTTCCTCCTCCATTGTAGCTCTTTTAATATGTACACTGTGTTGTTTCCTCTTCCAGCTGAAGCTTCAGATGGTTATTTGGGGACAAAAGCTCCAGCAATCTAACACGCTCCCTGGAGAGCTCCTTAGGGTTACGGGTGGCTTTGGTGACGCAGAGGTTGCGCATGAGCCCCGCGGCGCTGTGTCTCAGGAACACCCTCCGAACCACAAGCTGCTCCTGCTCCCGGGGCAGACCAGGAGGAGTAGTTTGCTACTAATTTATGTTCCTCTACGACACTTCCCCGTGGCAGCTGAGCTGACCTGACCTGGGCGTTTGTCCAGCTGACAGACGCGAGCTGCCTGGCTGTGCCCTCCAGAGCACAGCACCAATCTGCACCTGAGTGTTCAGATCAAGGGTTTCCTCCCTGCCCCGGCTCTGGGGACCCAGTTCAGGGAGGGGGGGGAAGTGCTTTTTCTCAATGGTCCAAGTCTGAATCTCAGTTGAGATAACTGTAATTTATTTTTCAGCTTCCTCAACCAGCTGCACAAACCCCTTTGGTAATATTGAGGAGAAGGCAGAGAGGAAAAGAAAGGGGTTATATGTTTATACAGCCCATGGTATACGCAGCGTTTAGTGTGGTGGGGTGCCAATACCACTTCTTATGTGCTCGTAAAGGCCTTACTTGCCCTGCAGGTTGGAGAAGGGAGGAAACCTCTCAAATGCCTGAGTCAAGCCTGAGCTAAGGCACTGCTGCCACTGTGCACGGCTTTCCTATTTTGTCAGATGAGGGGAGAAAAGAAAAAAAAACCCAGTGTTTCCCTTTCCTCGGGAATATTTTCTAGCTGTTTCATGGGGAGCTGAATGTAAGCGCAGGCTGTGTGTGAAAACTGAAGTATTTCAGTAAGTAGCTGTTCAATTTTACAAACGGCGCTAATGCACAGTTTTGGGCTGCGGGGCCCCTGAGTCAATATGGCCAAAGCAAAGAACTCCAGTTCCAGAGCAAATAGCAGCAGCGGAATTGGGAATACTGAGAGTTGAAGTTGCAATGCTTTGTTCACAGTGGCTATAGAAAAATTCACTGAGGAAATATCAAATGCAGAGAGCTGGAGGTCAAAGAGGAGAACAAAATCAAGATGATCCTAGAGAAATTACCGAGCTGCATTGCCTGAAAGAAAGTGAAATGAAATCACTGCTGCTCACCTAAGTAATAAAGCATCAGGGGTAACATGCAGGAAATGTGCTTGGTTTGACCTAGGCCTGTTACCTAGATAGCATCTCTTCCCTGTCTCACCCCAAATTCCCTTCCCTCCTTCAGGCAGTGGATTGACTATGTTTTCTTTATCACTTTTAAGAAATGCCTTTTCTCTTTCTGTGCTCTGTCAGGCTTCCTATCTAGACTGTCACTCCTTTGAATCAAAAATACTGTAGCCTCCTCTCTCTTAGTGTCCTTAAAATCTGCATAATTCTCCCTGACCCAGAGACAATTACAAACGCTGAGATCATCTTTCTGATTCTCGCCTTGCCTGTTCTCCTGGGAACTCCTTCAAGTAGGGACCCCCCATTTCTCAAGTCTCTGCTGTTTGACGTTACTTTTGGAAATCCAAATATTTTTGCCATGCGTTTCTACCTCTTTGTTCCTTATGTGCGACACACACCTCTGGACTGAGGCACCTGCTCTTTCAGCCCGTTTCAAGATCTTTCTCTTCCAGGCTTCTACTAAGAAATTGCTTAGATAAGGTTAGGTTGACCAAAAGAGGTAGGGGGGGAGGAGGGGGATTGTCCTTTTTTTGTCCCCATTCATCATCTACCAGATTTATTTGCTTCCATAAATGAATAGCAGGGGGCAAGCTCTCCTTAGGTATTTACATGGAAAACAAGGCAAAACGCATTATTGTACATGCATCTTTCTCTGTATGGTCTACTAATGCGGTAACACTTGTTTGGGAAATGTGTTATTTGCTGGGGTAGGGTCATCATCAGTGTGGGCCTCAGCTGCTGTGCTTCTTGCAAGTTCAGAGCCCAGGGTATGGGCAGTAAGTGCTTTGCTCAGTGTGCTGGTTTTGGCTGAGAAGGGGTTAATTCTCCTCACTGTGGGGGTCGGCTACCTTTCCAGCTTCCCGCGCTCTGCTGCGTGGCGTGGCAGGGGGGGCTGGGAGGGGCAGGGCCATGGTGGGGGCGGCTGACCCCAACTGGCCAATGGCAGGTTCATTCCATACCATGTCACACCATGGCCAATATATTGGGGGGGGGCAGTGGCAGCGCGGAGGCGACGCGGCGTCGGGTCGGCGGGCGGTGAGCGGCTGCGGCGCGTGCGGTTTGTTCCGGCGGTTCGTTCCCCCTCTCCCCTCCCTTCCCCCCTCCCCCGGGGCTTTGCGCCTCTCGTTGTTCTCCTTTACATTGCATTTCTACTGTTGTTTCTTTTAATTTTAATTATTAAACTGTTCTTATCCCAACCCACGAGCATTACCCTTCTGATTGTCTCCCCCATCCCACAGGTGGGGGAGTGAGCGAGCAACTGCGTGGGGCTGAGCTGCCGCTAAACCACAACACTCAGCTGTTGTTTTACCCAGCTCAGCAACATCTCACACCTGTCCTACAAACTGTGCAATAAACCTCACCTGCACAGGGCAGTGTCTTAACTGTTAAAAGCTTGATGTATTGCACACAAGGTCCAACTCATAACAGCCTGCGTTCCGCAGCTCATTCGGTATCGTTCTGAGGAGCATCTGTCTTAGCTATTGGCAGCGTGATCTTTGAAAACAAGCTTAGTTTTGTTTCTTTGCTTCTGTCTTTTGGAAGATGGGGAAGATTTACAACCCGCAAATAATGATGATAGGTGAACTTGTGTCCTAGGGAGCGGGATGGAGGCAATGAGCTTGGGAGATGAACAACTCTGGGGTCATTTGGGCGGTCTCACTGGCATTATCAAACAGAGATGGATCAGATTCACTCTCCCTCACCATTCAGCTGTGTTCCTGTGCAAAAGCTGAACCTCTCTGTAACGCAGCGTTTCCCAAACACTGGGCCATCTACAAGAAGCCCGCAGAGATGGACTGGAGGAGAGGCAAGAATTTTCTGAAGGCTTTTATTTGGTTGGTCAACACTTGAAAGCAGTTGGGAGCAAAAGGGGGATGTTGTGGGGAAAATTACTTTTCCTCAACAGTCACTTGAATGTCACTGAGAGGGTCTGTCTGTTATCTCCAGGTGATTGGCACCTCCTGCTCCGGGTTGAAGGAAACTCTCTGTTTGTATTAACATATCTCTTATCTATTTGTCACTTTTGAAGTCCCTTTTGAAGGGACTGTTATCCATTTGTCATTTTTGAAGTTTTTGCTTTAGGCATGGTGAACTTTATTATAATTTCATTTGAAGAAAATGATGAAAGGGCCTTGCTTGAGAAGTGTCAGGTTTCCTCAGGACTCCTGTGTTCAATGACCAAGACCTCCAGTTGTCTTTTAACAAGCCCATCTTGGTGTTTTTTATGTATTAAATTCCCTTTGTAGATACTAGATGTAAATGGTAGATATTCATTAACTGGGGGAGATGTGTTGCACTTCTTGCCATATAGCAACTCATTTGTGGAAGGCGGAGCGCAGTCTGTGATCTGCTGCATGACCTGGGCAATGGTTTGTAAGTGGGGAATTGTTTAAACAGGGGGTGAAGCTCAAATCCATCCTTGGTGCAGTTGGTGGAAGCCTCCTGTTGAATGTGGTGGGAGACGGGCAGTAACTTGCTATGCGTTGGGCCTTACGACATGAATGCGAGGGCAAGAGCACAGAATGGTTTTGTTAGAACGGACGTGGTTAGTTCTGATTCTGGCAACTACTCAGATGAGTAGTTGTGGTGAAATAGTATTTTGTGCAAGGAGCTCTCCTAAAATCAAGTGGAATCAATATACGAGGAAGGTGAGGATATTTCGCTCTATGCTGCAGTTCTAAACAAGTAAAATGAAAGGAAGGAAAAAACTCCTCATAGTAGCACATCTCTGTTCCCTGATTGTTGTCTGCAAGTTACTGGGAATAAAAAAGAGCAAAAAACCAAGAGTACCTGAAAAGCACTTTACTGTCTGTAAAACTTACGACAGATACTTTTCATTTAATTCATTCAGGAAATCAATACGTCTTACAGAATCATTTGACTGTGGTTGGCAGTGAAATGATAAATATACATGAAAACAGAATTGGATTAATAATTTTTGACAGGTAATATAATGCAGCTGTTGCTGAATGATATTAACAAGAGAAGGCATGTTAAGTCCCAATGTCAGAGTAAGACTAGGTGGTTATAACGTCTGAATAAATTTCATGCTGTGACTGAAGAGTCTCGATGGCAGATGGAGATCGACAATATAAAGTTCCATTAAAAAGTTCTTTGCTTTGCTAATTCTTGACTCTTTTTCCCGGTCAGTAGTCTGCTCATCGATCTTGGCTGACTGAAGTAGAATTTCCCCATTCTGTCTGCCCGAGCCAATAGATTTCACTTGCAATATACTGAGTTGCAAAAAATTGGGGAAATTTCACCCTCCTGAGAGCAGCGTCCCAAAGAAAGCTGCCGTCATCTGGGCAGGTCAGCATCTCTCTTCTGGCTTTCTTCTTTCCTAAGTGAGACTGAGATTTTTAGTTTTTTTTCTTCAAGGTTTACAATATGATTGTAAATGTCTATTGTCATTGTTCAGCCCCAGTTGGCCAGCTAAACACCCCGCAGCTGCTAGCTTACTCCCCCCACCCCTGTGGGATGGGGGAGAGAATTGGAAGAGCAAAAGCAAAATAGAAAAAACTTGTGGGTTGAGATAAAAACAGTTTAATAATTAAAATAATAACGATAATAATAATGATTATGATAATAACAATGATAATATAATAAAAAGGAAAAGGGAAAAAACCAGAAACACAAACAACAAACCGCTCACCACCCGCTGACTGACGCTGCCGGTCCCTGAGCCGCAATCGCTGCCTCCCTCCCCTGCCAGCCCCTCCCAGGTAACAACTGGGCATGACGTTGCATGATATGGAATATTCCTTTGGCCAGTTTGAATCCGCTCTCTTGGCTCTGCCCCCTCCCCTCCTGGCTTCTTGTGCCCCCCGCAGAGCCTGGGAAGCTGGAAAAGCCCTCGACTAGTACAAGCACTGCCCAGCAACAACCAAACCATCGGTGTGTTATCAGCGTTGTTTTCATACTAAGCCCAAAACACAGCACTGCACCAGCTATGGTGAAGATGATTAACTCTATCCCAGCTAAAACCATGACAATATGAAAGACAAAATGCCCTTTGTGAGGGACATGAGATTTGGGTTATTGCAGTTCTCCTCTTCCAGTTTTCTCTGCATCCCTCTTTCCATCATTTTCTTTTTTGTGCTACCCCCACAGACCAGTTCTCTTTCAGCTCTCGCTTGTGTGGGGAATTTTTGTCCCCAAGTAATGCAAAGCAACCAGGACCCACTTAAACTGCCTGAAAAAGGGTATTACGTGTGTCGTTCCTTGCAAAGACAGAGAGGCCGAGCTAATCTCATGTCCTTGCTGTTCGTAGGACGCTAAGATCAGGAAGTACCTCTATATGGCTTCCACAGGGCCATGATCATCTTCTAGGCTTGGCTGTCTGCCCCTATCTCCTACTGTGATATTTTAAGTACTTGCAACAACTTGATCCTTGAAGATACTCAATATGCCAACATTATTTCAGCAAAGCATTTAAGCAAGCGTTACCTTAGAGTATGGGAATAGCTCCCGTGGGGACTGTATTTCTAACCATGTGCTTACTTGCCTTTGGCTGAAGTACGAAGTGTTTGTTGGCTGGACAGATCTGGCAGAATTCACCCCTTGCTCTTATTCATAGCGGAAACTTCCCCTGTGTCACACTTGGATGATGTTTGCATGTAGGTTTAGTGAATGCTGTTAAGTTCAGCAGTGGGTTTCGTGGGTGACAGATTTCCTTTGGGGTAACTTTTACTTACCTACCTGCTATGAAGATTCCTTATATACCAGTGAACTAGAAGTTGTAATTTTAAAGGGAAGTTAAGGGGGAAGAGCACTTTAATAGAATTATAGATGTGTAGAAATAATAGGCCTCATACCTGGCACAGCCAAAATAAACCATTTCAATCACTGAAGGGAAAATAGGAATTAAGACCATGTTGGCCAAATATTTCTCCTTTACAGCAAGGTAAATCTGGAGGCACTGGCAGTGATGAATTTGATGACTGTGACTTTAGTGTATGCTGAGCCCTGTCTAGGTAGATGCTAAATAGAAATAAGCATATTTTACAGGTGGTGGAGATTGCTGAAGCTCCAAGGTCTACTTCTTCTGCCAGTGTAGAAATCAAGACTTTTATATAAACTCTCGCCTGAGCTTTGCCAAGGGTTGCAGAGCAAGAGCTGTTCTGCAGAGGAAGAGGAAGCCAAAGAAAGTCTTGTCTTCTCAAAGTCATGTGGTAAAACATTGTAAACACTAATTTGAGATTTTGTAGTGAATTAAACACCTTGGGTAAACATTGAAAGACTAAGGCACAAGGGAATAGCTGGACTTTTTGCTACATGGTTCCTGCTCTGCTGCTCTGTGCCTCACCAAGGATTAGTCACGTTCCCCATCGCAGAGGAAGCTGTGTCTCAAGTTGAGCAGTGCTCAGCATAGGTTTCCGCTTCCATCTCAGAAGAGATAGATCATGTGGGATTTTTTTTTTATTTGAGAAGTTTCTTAAGGAAAGAACTCCTCCCTGCGTTTCTCCAAGCACTCATACTCCAGCCGGCAGACTCTCTAGGTGACTGCCTGGTAGTGAACGCGCTGTGAAGGGAAATCAATTTCCAGCCATTTTGCGGCGCTTTGGGACAGAAGGTGGTGGATGAGCACATGACATGAGCATCGTCTGGGCTTGAACATGGAACCACAACTTTAAAATGAAAAAACATTACTTTAATAGCGCATTTGTAGTTTTCCTTAGAATCCATCCAGACACATTCAAGCCTCACCGGTTGTTCAGAGACTGAACGACTTGGAGACCAACTGCCATGCTTTCCAATACGTATTGGCATTTACTCTGTTAGCTGTTAACTTAATCATTAAATCACTTATTTCCCCTGGCAGAAGGTTTTTGTCTGAAGGCTCCATATCTCAGCCAGCATCTGCTCCCCCCTGCAAGACGACAATATTGTTAAGTGAGAAAAAGGACACGTACAGAGACGAGGGGAAAATGCTCTGACCCAAAGCGGTCCCAAACCCCATGTGAGTTAATATGATTAACCAGAGCTTTAGCACCTCTGTAATGGGAGGCCAAGAGGAACCAGTGGCCGTTCTTCTGTAGAAGGTCCTGTCTACACCTGGCAGAAAGACAGTATCTCAGTGAAGGACCTTCTGTCTAAAGCTGCCACCTCATGACCATTTTTGTGTTAGTTACGGTTGTCTTCTAAAGGCTGAAGATTGCTGTAAGCGATGAAGTGACTGGGTCTTAGAAAAGGATCTAGTTCAATACTTTTTATGACCGTAAGAAATGGTTAACACGGGGAGAGACTGGAATTAATTGAATTGTTCAGCCGTAGCTCTTCTACTGTTCTGTCATGAAACTATCAGGACTGCCATTTTATTACTCAGCCAGGACCTGGAAGAATATTTTAGTGAGACAGAATAGATTAAGTGGTAAGGAAAATAATAGGTAGCACTGGAATTATACAACACTTAGTATAGCTTGTTTCAAAGATTATTTTAATTTAATTGATCAATTAGATAAAATTATATACTAGTGTGCTGCTGGCATGGGCCCAGATGGGTGCTACCAGAGTTGGTAATGTCCATCGCATCAGCCACAGATGTCTTCAAAATTATTTACTTGATGGAAAAAATGTTTTTAATTAGAGCATTACTTGTTACATTTGCAGGATTATTGAAACTAGCAGTTGGAGTGGTGGCTTAATAATGTCCCTGTAAGAAATATTCTGCCAAGCGTACAACCCATAGATCTTGAGAGAGACGCATTTTGACTAGCTTTACAGCCTCACATATCAACTTTTACAGTGATTAGAAATAAAACCCTGTCAGGAGACCGACCTCCATACCCAGGTTTAATTTCTATCAGTTAGAAACTGTGTTGTTTTTTTTTTTTTCTAATATGTTAATTCTTGTTTTTCCTCTCTTCTTGTCATATTCATTATTCTTTCAACACATATCAGCGATTTCAGAATAATTTGGTCATGCTAGCCTTTGAATAACAGTATTTAAAAATAAAGAAGCTTTTTGTTCACAGTTCTCTCTAGCCTGGGCAGATCCTCAGCTTGTTTTAGTAAGTTAGTAGCCTCTTCCTTTTGTTGCCTTCACCTGCTGAGTCATCTTGCTACTCTGGACTATGAAAATACAGAACATTTTCTGATACTGCCCTTGTATAGAAATAGCATCTTTCAGTGTGATTTCAAAGCTTTTCTAAATAAAGCTTCAGCAGTCCCATTTATTGGGCAAGCCTCATCACCATAAAAACTAGTTATACCCAATTAACTGAAGCATTTTCAGAAAGTATCTGATTTTTGTCTAGGATTATTTTGTCTTTTATTCACAGGAAACAGCCCAAACAATCTTTTTACCCAGCTTTTACTGTCACCTTCTTCGGCTTTTGTGTCTAAGAAATGCCAGTGTTTTGCAAATGTACATTTGACAAGAATGGAAAAGGTTTTGTTCAACTTCCCCACTAGAAAAAAAAACCCATTTGCCTAACTAATCCTAATTCTGACAGTTGTGCTGAAGCACAGGAGTAAGGCACTTGCCTTAAGTAGTACAAAATGTGTGATAAACGCAGATAAGCATGGATCTCTGTGCTCTGACAGTCAGCAAAAGCCTAGGCAGACTTTGCTTCCTTTGAAAGCAGTTGTAAGAGGTTATGTGCTAAGTGCTGGATGGGTGAAAAACGGGCTGGCTGGCCGAGCCCAGAGAGTTGTAGGGAAGGGAGCTAAATCCAGTTGGTGGCTGGTCACGAGCGGGGCTCCCCAGGGCTCAGTGTTGGGGCCAGCTCTGTTTAATGTCTTTATCAATGATCTGGACGAGGGGATCGAGGGCACCCTCAGTAAGTTTGCAGGTGACACCAAGTTGGGTGGGAGTGTTGATCTGCTGGAGGGCAGGAAGGCTCTGCAGAGGCACCTGGACAGGCTGGATCCATGGGCCGAGGGCAGTTGTGTGGGGTTTAACAAGGCCAAGTGTTGGGTCCTGCCCTTGGGTCACACCAACCCCAGGCAGCGCCCCAGGCCTGGGGCAGAGGGGCTGGGAAGTGCCCGGCGGAGAAGGCCCTGGGGGTGCTGGCTGACAGCCGGCTGGGCATGAGCCAGCAGTGCCCAGGTGGCCAAGGAGGCCACCAGCCCCCGGGCTTGTGTCAGCCCTGGTGTGGCCAGCAGGAGCCGGGCAGGGATGGGGCCCCTGTGCTCGGCCCCCGGGAGGCCCCACCTCGAATGCTGGGCTCAGGTTTGGGCCCCTCGGGACAAGAAGGGCCCTTGAGGGGCTGGAGCGTGTCCAGAGAAGGGCAGCGGGGCTGGGGCAGGGTCTGGAGCACAAGTGTGCTGGGGGGGGGCTGGGGGGGCTGGGGGGGTTTAGCCTGGAGAAGGGGGGGCTGAGGGGAGCCCTTCTCGCTCTCTGCAGCTGCCTGAGAGGGGCTGGAGTGAGGGGGGGGCTGGTCTCTGCTCCCAAGTCACCAGTGACAGGGTGAGAGGAAACGGCCTCAAGCTGCGTCAGGGGAGATTAGGAAAAAATGCCTTCACTGCAAGAGTGCCCAGGCCCTGGCACAGGCTGCCCAGAGAGGTGGGGGAGTCGCCATCCCTGGGGGTGTTCAAAAAACATGCAGACATGGTGTGGCACTTGAAGACACAGTTTAGGAGGCCTGAGGGTGTTGGGTTGATGGTTGGACTTGATAATCCGAGAGGTCTTTTCCAACCTTAATGATTCCATGGCTGCAATGCTTCTGGAAGGCTGAAGTCTTCTCTGGCCTTTAACTATACATGCTGCATCGGCATGTTCCAAGGAATGGAGAAGATTAATATTTTCTGGTAAGTGTTTGGAAGCATTCAGCTGAATAATAGGGTAGATTTTCTACTCAGGAACTCATTTAGTCTGCTTCTGTGTTTCTAGTTTATACTGTAATGAGATGAGTTACTAGCCAGACGCTGAGGACAAATGATGTGCTGTGGTCTGATTCCCCCCTGTAATGCACTTCAGGTGGTTGTTTACACCTGTGTAGAGTGGATACAAAGCAGTGGAAAGGGATTCTGCCGCTTGCATTTGTTTTATATGCATTGCTATGAATAGGGTGAAGAGAGAATTGCTGAAGCACAGTAAGGCGAGTGTCTGCTCTTTCCAGTCCTATGCATGTTGTGTGCTGCAGATGGATCTGTAACACGCAGCCACGCACCTTCTCGGTTTATAACGCTCAGGGAACCTGTGCAAATTTTATAACCCATTCCCCATCACAGGGCAGTCCAAACTCCATCCTAGGAGACCTGTGTCCCAAGTTCCTGAGCCCGTCCTTTCTGATTTTGGGCATTTTTACGTTCAGCTTGCACAAGGTAAAGGACTCCAGAAGACAGACGTGTGCGTCTTCTGAGCCAATGACCTTGTTCTTTCAGCAGGAGATTGAAAGATGAGATGTACGCATACTATTAGTTTCTTTAGGGCAAAAATGTCAATTTGTTCCCAGCCTGTGCAGTTTTCATTATTCTTCAGGGGGAATGAGATGGGTTGAGGACAAGAACCTGAAGATGAAGAAGTTGTTTCTAGTGGAGGTGTGTTGTTCTACATTAGCTGTGTTGTCTTGTAAAATAGGGCAGGCATACTGCAAATAGGAAACTGCGATGGGGAAAAAAACTAAATGGCATGTCTGTATTTGTTCTGCAAGTCCACAGCAGATGCAGATATCGGTGTTAGTTTTTATGAATCGTGTGTTTTAACCAGCACAACGCTAATGAATAGCCAGGCTCTGCCCAGGTCCTGCAGAACAGCAGTAAGGCCTGTTGCACCCTTTTTGCTGCTGCATTACTGCTCATCTGTCTCGTGCTCCCCTTGAGCAGGAATACAGCCTGGAAGGTGCAGAAGTTGACTCCATGTGAGCAAACTGTACCTAGGTAAGAGCTGCATCATCAAATAGGGGAGCGGTGAGGCAGGAGCTGCGTCTGAATCACGCTTCCTTCCTCAGGCACCTCGGTTAGTGCCAGTCCTACATGAGGCACTGAGCAAAGGCTCAGCCCAGGTCACGATTAACCACGAGGTGTGTCCCTTTTCATTAAACTCGATGCTTGCTGAAGACTCCAGGCAAAGCATGAAATATGCTGGGACCCTGGAAAAAGAAAACACACAAACCCCCCTCACGTCCATCTCTAAAATGATACGAGTAGCGTGTCTGATTTATGAAAAATGTATAAATGTGACTTGGGAACAGCTTGCGCTTTCACACTAAATAAAAGGAGAAGACAGAAGAGGGAACTCGAATGTCTGTGAGCATACTCATGTATACAAATGACTGTCATAAAACTTTTTGCATGATTGCTTTGCTTTGTGGCATCTCTTTGGGGAGTTCTGCAGGGGAAAAAGCCCTACAGTTTGTGAAACTGGGGGGAAAAAAAAGGCAAAAGAAAATGGATTTGCTGATATAATTATGCAATTTATGTAGAACATATTTGGTCTGCTAATCAGAATGGAAGGGAAAAGCCTAGACAGTGCTGTTGGTTTAAGGGAATTGAATTAAAAAGACCAGACATCCTCGGTGAGACTGCTGCAACCCTCAGGAGGCAGGCCTGGCTCTCGAGGGAGTTGGAGACAGCGCCCTGCAAACCCTGCCAGTGTCTCATGACTGAGCAAAGAAAATGCTTCATTCTTGCAAGGTGGGCTGGGGAGAAAACAAACTCGTCAGCTGGTATAAATCTGCCTTGACATTGGTGCTCATTCACATCACCTGCAGATTTGGTCCACAGCATCCTCATTCTGCGTTTAAAGTCACTCCTGATTGCGGTCTAGCCCCATCAGCCTAGAGCTCAGGGTAGGACACAGAGCTCCCCAGAAAAGCAAGGTGACCGTAGGGAGCTCATGTCCCACGGGGGTTAGTGCTGTGCTGGCCAGACCAGACCCTGTACCCAGGCTAACGCTCCTCTGCGGCTGTGCAACAGCTCTGTCCTGGTGATCTCCTCAAAGCATCGTTCCCCTTTGGGTTGGATGGTGGGTGAGTCTTGGTTATCCTTTTGACCTGTAAAGAAGGAATGATTATTCAGAAAGAGAGGGGAAATGAGTGGAAAGACAATGGAAAGCAGCTGAAGTGGGGAAGTCTTGCCCCCCAGACCCGGGGTAAGGAATTGTGACTGGCAGTTCTGTGGCTTGTTCCTGCCTCGCCGATTGGGTTGTCCTGATGTTGGTCTGAGCTGTACGTCCCCTCTGTCGCTCACGAGTAATCTTGCTGGGGCCTAGGGCATACCTGAGAGTTATTTCTGCAATTAATGGTTTGTAGAGGACTTCCTGTTAATTAGCCAGGCTTTTGCAGCACGCTTGTAGAACAGTTAAATAATATATAAACAATATTATAGTTATAAATAATATTAATAGTTAAATAATTATTAAAGCTGCAATAAAGTATCTCCAAAAAGGATATTTGGATAGTAAAGAAGATTTACATGGATGGTATTGAGAACTTTTTGCAGACCATGGTGAATGTGATTTTATTTTCTGCGCAAGGGTATACACGTAAGATAGAACAGCTCTGAGCTACGCTCATGATGGTGCCCTCGTGCCTGTCCTGAAATGACTGTAAATGATGCCAGCAAGTTCAATCAAGCTGATCTCTCCTGCTCTTCCTAACATCAGCCATCTGGCTCCCATAGCCTTTGTGTTGTGCATGACCAGCCAGCTAGCCATCTGCACATCTCAGCTTCCAGACCCCTGAGCCTCCCTTGGAGAACAGCCACCTTTGAGGCTTGAAGAGCTGCTCAGGCTTCCACGAAGGGGTAACACCAGAGAAACTCTTTCCACCATATTCAGTGACAAGAGCAGTAACCACACGGGTAGGCCATCACCTTTTCTTTCTGTCATTGAACTGTGATGCAAAAAGATAGAAAAGCAAAGATTATAGTAAAGCTGCTGTTAGTGTGGGGGAGCACATTCCTCAGCTTCTCTACACTGCTCTGATTTTTTTTTATTTTAAGGAGCTGAGCTTGCCTTACTTATAGTAAAAGCAAAATAATTGCCTTTGATAGAAATGTATTCCTTTCTGTTTAAAGCCTCTGAATTTTGAAAGTCACTAGAGGCTGCCTTTCACCTTCCTTCCCCAAGATTTTGAAGAACCCAAGGAGCTTCATGCTAAAATAGGAACCACTGAAGCCTATTCTCTGGTCTCTTCGTCCTGTGCTGAGCTCCTCCATTCAAAGCACTTGTTTAGGCAGCCAAATCCCAGCAGAGCCCAGCTTTGTCTGACATCCATCAGCATGGGCTAACGGGCCGCCTTGGCTCAGCCACCAAGGCATTCGCCTGAGACTTTAAATTCTCTTCTAAGTCCCAGCTACAGCTGTGGGCAGGTTGTCTCCCCTTCACCTCTCTGCCACAGGGAGCACAGCCGCAGTCCGAAGGGCTTGACTAAGATCAAGGATAGTGGCCGGCTACCTGTGAGCAGCCATTTCTTCTGGGGAGAAATATTTTGGCCAAGAGGCTTGTGCTAAAGGAGGGTACGTGTCCCAGTGCTTTTTAGAACAAAGTAACAGGGAGAGGATGGGATGTATCTTGCTGTAAAGGCATTCTGCATGCTTTTGAAATAATCTTTGATAACTCAGAGAAAGGTGCAGCTGCGCCTTTCATTGAACAGCAATGAGGATGGTAAAAACTGCTTACCCCTACTTATGCAGGCTTTTCTTTTACATTAATAGCCATCCCCCTCCCTGGCCAGGCTGCCAGGGACTCACTTAATTCATGTGCGCAGCCGACTAGCAGGCTGGAAACTGTGCCACAAGCAGTTCTTGCTGCTGTCATCCGATTTTCCATGGGGTGTGTAACATCAGCGACTGGAAGCAGCAGGATTTGGTGGGTTATTTCCCTGCACTGGCAATCTGACTAATCTGCCTTTTCTCTCAGGCCTCCCTTTGTTTTTATTGGAAGCCGGATCTGCTGCAATTTTCCAGGCACAAGTTAATAGGATAGATTAGCATTTTATTACTATGATTATCTTATTGTTCTTTGTGTGACACTGACCGTGAGTTTGAAGTGCTGCGTAAAACATAAAGGAGACACAAGCCCCACTCATAAACCTGATCTTTAGATTATAATGAGTCTGATCCTGCAGGCACTCGGGAGGCAGCGTGCGTGTTCCCATTCACCTTCACGGACTGTTATAGGGAGCATGGGTGTTTGTAAGAGCTTTCTGTAACAAAATGCCTTGTATGCGGCTCCTCAAAGGTAGATGAAGCGTAATTAGGATGGAAGTTTAAAAGGTTTCAGCAGGAATTTTCTAAAGCTTCTGATTCATTAAGGAGTGCTAAGTACCATTTCTGTGACTTTTGCGCTCTTGAGGCCAACGCATGCTCCTGAAATCCCGCTCATTTCTGCTTGGGGCCTGATCCAGTCACTTACCACACTGCTTGTAGATCTTATTGGTCTCTGCCCTATGTGTTTTGTTTAACCCTGCTAGCTTGCATGGGCTCTGGAGGATGGCTTCATCACCCCGTGCGCCTTGGGATGAACCGCAGTGTGCCTTTAGGTCCTTTTTGTTGAAGACAAGTTTGGAATTCCTTGTCCTAGTGCTGTGAAGGGCGACATCTTTGAGCACAAATGCTAATATTAAAAAAAGCAACAAAAAAATCTACCCTGAGTTGTTCATCTGGTCACTGGCAAGTGCCCTCTTCATCAAGTGGCACCATGAAAGCCCAGTCAAAGGTGTCAGTTCAGCTGCCAAGCCCACTAAAATGTCTGTTAGGTATCTCACCAGGTAGTAGGAAATATGAATTGCCTGCTTCTACAGAGAAACCTGTATTTTAATAATTTTTACTGTGTAAAGGCAAGGTTAATAAATTCCAGCAGCTGCCCTGAAAGCAGGAGTCTCATGCCCAAGAGCTGTCCCTTTCCCCATTCATCCCTTGGCAGGGATGAGGAACGGCCACAAGCCGGTCTCGCTGCTGTCATCCAATTTTCCATGGGGTGTGTAACATTAGTAACTGGATGCATCAGGATTTAGTGGGCAGGGATGGGAAGTGTTGCAGAGTCAAGGCTGTGTCTTTGAGCATCCCACTGCACAAGGTATCGTATGTAAGAGCCATCATGAGTCACAGCTCTTGGCCCAGCTGGGAGATTGGGAGCCTAAAGGTGTTACTTTTGCATTTGGAGTACAGCTTGCGTACAATTTTTCTTACGATTTTTAATTTTTTTTTTAAAGGTTACCTAAAGCTGATTTCCTTTGTCTATACATATGCACTACCATGGCCTATAATCTCCCCTTCTGGGGTTTCTGTCACCTCTTCCTAAAATTACTGGTCGAGGGAATAGCTCAGTAACAGATATTAGTTTCTCAGTGGTTCGAAGCACTAACATAAGACTCTTAAGTATGGAGTTAAGAGCCTGGTTGTATCAGGCCTGACTACGCTTTGGTTTCCTAGCATAACATCATAAACTAGATTTTATCTAGTGAGTTACAAGGCATTAAGATCTCATTAAGGATGAACTCTTTACCCCGCTGAAGCCCATAACGGCATTTGTGTTGTTTCTCAGTCTGTGAATCATCCCGTGGCGATACTGCTGGCTCAGAGGTAGAGTGGGTAGAGACTGCTCCAAACTGCAACTGGATGTTGGAAACTTCCATCTCCTGACCCTGCTGCCCTCTGCTCTTCTCAGAGAGGGGTCGAAGGAGCTGACCGGGAAAAAAAAACCACCTTTTTTTCCTGTTAGTTGCTATTATTTGAAAAACAGCCATACTTCACGAGCGTGCAGACTGAGCTCCACAGACCATTTCCATCTCAGGCAATGATTTTCGGACCTCTTTAGATCTAGGGTGTGAGTCTCGAAACCTGCCAAATGTAGAGCCATCGGACCTATTTCCCATTGGGTTTACTTCCCTCTGTGCAAAAAAGTGCAGAATCCACCCAGGAAAAAGCAGAGCTCTGCAGAGGTTTAAATGTCTGTGGAGTCCCAGGGTGAAGAGAATATGGCCCCATATTTCTCTGTGAAAGACAAGTTATTCACAAAAAAGGAATGTGGTGTGGTTGGTGTTTTTGCTTTGCTAAGCCCGGGGGTCTTGTCATGTTGGTTTGGGAGATTGATACTTTCTTTATAGCCCTCTACCTCCGGGAATATTGTGGGTTCGGAAGAAAAAGCCTGCCAGAGAAAGGACTAAACTATGCAGGAGGTAATACTATGGCTGTTGGTCACGGATGTATTGAGTGTTCGAATTTGTTGGTTGGTTTTGGTTTTGTTTTAATTAGGTAAAATAATGGTTGTTTTCCTCTAATCAGATTTGTCTTTTCAGTCAGCCTCCAGCCTCCTGATCAGGGTCTTTTTCCCATGATTTTTCTTCCCCCTTTTTTTTTTTTCTTCTCCTTCTTCTGCTTTAAGTGCAGTCAAAACAACAGATCAGGTCTGCAGTGGTTTGATGTTTACAGAGTGGTCCGGTCACAGCTTCACTTCTGGGCAGGAGTAAATAAATTCATCAAGCAATTGATGCTTTTGCACTGCTGTTATGATAAATGTTGCCGTCAATTATACCAGTACGCTCAGACCGCAAGGAGCAGCACTAACCGAGCATTGCTGCCTGATAGGAATGACAACAAGACAATATGTGTTGCCTCTCTTTATACTTTGTATTCGTAAACACAGCTCTCCAATTATCCTAATTTGTTTGTGTGGATTAGGCAATAGATTAAGAAATGGTTTAGTTAACGCTGGAGCATAACACGCGCTAATATTTTGGCAAACAAGACGTAATTCTCTGCGCCGGGTTGGAATCAGCCGCGCGGTGAGCGCAGACTTACTGACTTTGAAGTTGCACCAGCTCCATGCCGAGGGAGCATCGACTCCCCTGGCTGGGACCTCTGTTTACTGCGGCACAGGAGGAGATCCGAATGTCACCTCCTGAGTGCAGGGCAAGGATGGTGGATAGTAGCAATTGAGGATCACCTGCTTCCCCCAACTAACTTCGGATTCCTCTGGAAAAATGGAGCTGCTTCCAGTAGTGAAGGAGTTTGTTCATTATTCTGTTTGCAGGAGGCTGTAGGTGGTAGGTTTTAGGAGATTTTCTGTTGTTGCAGCTCAGGACTGGCAATAATAAGGTAGGAACTGGCTTTTGTTTGATTTCTGCATTGGACTCGGTGCCCTCGCTCTCTTGTTCCTGCGTGGTGTTTATCGCAGTCCTTTGCAAAATGAAAGATTCGTTAGAGAAGCGAAGGCCAAACTAGCAGGTAGCACACTGGAAAACCTAGCGCAGATTTAACATTATTTAAGTCACCCTCTCTTTGATCACAAACTGTGAAGAAGGAGAAGCATTGCATGAATTGAAGGAAATTAATTAATTCAACAGTGTTCCATTTCCTCCTTTGAAATTAATAAACAGCTAGCAGCTTTTCAGAATTGAATATTCTTACTAAAATACCTAGAAATAAGCGTACCTTACGGCCTTAAGTAGAAGTAAACACACATCATTTGCTTCTTTCGGTCCAGAGTTCACGTGCTAGCGTGTTTATTTGACACTTGGAATTTTTAAAATTCAGCAAGCATGGATGGACCCCATATAAATGGCTGATGTAGAATTCATCCAGTGTTTAATTTCTACTCTAGATTTCTACATTACTTGCATGCAGCGGTTTAAACCAGAACAGGGGCCTGTCTGTGGTTTGCCATCACAAGAGATTTATTTGCCACGTCTGCAGTCTCCCTTACCTCATTCGCTTGCTCTTCAGGTGCTGTGGTGGGGTAGCATTTGCTCTTTTTGTTTTGGTGGTAATGGAGAGGAGCCCGTGTCCAATCCTCCTTTAACAGGCATGACTGGCATGAATTTCAGACTTGTCTGCAGGTGGGATTTGGGTCAAGAAATAGGTATCAGGATCAAAATCAAACTTCCTTTCTGTCTGCCTCACCGCCTCTGAGAGGAGACTGAGCATAAATGACAATCTTATTTATATAAACAGCTGTCATTGCTTGTATTGTTCTTGGAGGGGAAAAAAGGAATGAAAATACTGCAAATGGATAAGTTACACTAGTAGGTGTGAGGCCAGGTGCTGAGCCAGCAGCACAGCTATGTCAAGGCAGCTCTGAATAGGGCCAGAAATCCCCGCGTGCACGAGGCTGTTGCAGGTGTGGGGCGTTGGCGCAGCCGGTTCTCCCTGGGATCAGCCGCTTTTCTGATCCAGCCAGAATCGGCGGTGACTTGAAGGAAGCCTTATGAGAAAATGAGCGCAAGTTTTCAAACAGAGAGCGTGATCCTCTGCGTTTCACATATCACATGCTCAGCGTTTTACTGAAATTGGTGGAGGGTCTGGTTCATTACAGGGCACAGGTCACAGTCGCTGAAGCATAAACTGAAAAAACACAATATGCAGCATCCTTATTAAACACAGAGCATGGTCTGCAGTCTAAAGAAGGAAGGCTGGACCCTGTAATCTACTCTGCAGAGAACAATTGTGCAAGGGTTTATAAATGACATTTACAAATGATCAGAGGAATGCTGTACTAATAGCATCCAGACCAAAAGCTTGCTGGAAGATAAGAAATGGGTTTCAGTCCTCATAGTAGTTCATTGTCTGCGGCAAAAGGATTTTGTCTTTTAGTATTTCTTCCAAGTATTCATCTGCCTCTTTATCAAGAACTCAGGCTTTAATCTAGTGGACTTTTGAGTTTCCAAAGACGATGCTTTTTGTGTTTGCAAGTTGAAGGCTGGTTGTGGGCATCATTTACTCTGTTGTCCTGCCGGCTACTTCTTTATCTGCCGTAACACACGTAATGAATGCAATTATGTCAAGATAAAACAAGTGTCTGATTTACAGCCCCTGCTAAAGAAGCAGTACAAGCCTCCTCGTGCTGCCCCAGGCTGGAGGCCTGCCCCCTGGGCGGTGTAGGCACACTGCTTTCCCTAGACAGGACTGATGGGCAGCAAGCAAGTGAAGGTCTTGACTGATTTTTCAGATTAGAAAAGCCCACCTTATACTTTCATGGGCTTCTGTATGAATGGAAAGTGCTGGGATTTTGTAATTGGAGCCAATATGGAAAAGGATTTTCTGATTCCTGACAATCCCATATGTTGCAGTGATGGATTTGGGGGTTCAGAAGTGAAAGAAGAACTATGAGAATTTCACCTCCTCCTTACTCTCCACCTTCTCCAAAGACGATCAAGGAAAAAGCTTTGACAAGCATTGAATGTTGAAACTAAGCTCAAAATCGCTTTGTCTATTCTGTACGAAAGTCTCTAGAAGCATTGAAGTATATTTTCAATGCATTTTTTTTTTTAATTGAAAAGACATTCCACTGTCCCTTGTTCTGGGCTCGTATATATTTAGCTGCTTTGGGGGACAAAGTGTATTCACGAGTCGTTTGCACCCACTAGTAACCCACTCACTCTGTGCACCGTTTGCAGAATGCTGTGAGCTAACCAGTCTGCTGCTGATCTAACTGTAACTAGCCGCAGTGGTGACACATGAAAAATTAAAAAGAAATCAATCTGATTTTGAAGATAATTCTTTTTGGTTTTGAGTGAATTGTCTGTGGAGCCAGTGAGTGGCAACTCACACTGGTGCTCCAGCAAGTTGCCTTGCCATGAGCTTAGGGAGATGTTGTTTTGAAGACTGGTGCCTCAAATGCGCCCCCTTCCCCTCCCCTCCCCAAACCAACTTCTTCAGAAATTCTCAAAATAGAGCTGAATACTGATGCTATTCAACTGGAGAGGAAATCTTTGCTCTAAATGCAAGCACAAATAACAGAGGCGCAGCGTACCTCGCAGGAGGACTCTGAAAGCTTTCTTGGCTGAGACACCAGAGAATATCCCAGGGATTTTGCATTTCCAGGGAAGCTTAATTCAAGTTGTTCTGGAAGAAGCGAGTCTGATTTCACACTTCCTTCTCCATCTTGTGTGACTTCATGTAAACAGGCACATCTTAAATATACATAATTGGGTGAAAAGGGAAGAAAATAGTGTCTATATACAAGTAATTGCTGTCACCTCTAGGTACTACTGGGGCAGGCGACAAGCTCTGTTCTCAGGTCGCTGTGCAGCTGTGGTTTGCGCTTGCCCTGAAGAGTGGCAGTTTACATTTCCCTCCCGTCACTTTCAGGAGCGATACAAAATAGGCTGCTTGGTTGAATCTCCGGGCTTGACCTCTGTATTTGGATGCCTCAGTTTTCAGCTGCTTACGGCAAGACAGCACGCGCTTGGTGCAGAGGGGCTACCCCTAATGTTACCTAATATTAGCAGCTTTGGTGACCGGGGGCGGATTTGCCACGTCCTCACCTGCGGCTGTGGGTGTATTTGAGGGGTATTTTTCCTTTCGGTGTGTAACATAGCTTTAAGTTTACCGTCCAGTGAATTACAACAGTACCCAGTACATCCGCTAAATGGATTTAATTCTTCACCCGGCTTTCTGCTCTGGCCGGTGTTGGCAGAGCATTCAGACAGCTTGACAGGGAGGAACCAAATGAAGGAAACAACCCTTTAAATGCAGGGAAACAAGGTGCCGTACTGCGGCTAGTTGTGAGCTGCTCTGCAAAGGGAGCCGGGCCAGTAAAGAGCAAGCTGTTTTGAATTTCAGACTGATTATAAATGACAAGTTATCAGGGAGCATAAAGAAGGAACTACTGTACATTTCAAAACACTGATACCCTTTGTTAGACTACAGACAAAAGTAGGCTTTGACTTGAGACTGCAGGAGAATACAAGATGAGAGTCTATAAAGATGGAACATATTGATCTTCCCTTTATCTTTTCAAAGCATTTCTCTTTTGTCAAGGGTTCCTATTTTTGTATAGTGTGATGTCCCTATCTTTTAATACTTCATGCATTTCAGTGCACCTTTTTTCAGGGAAATAGTACATTAATGTTTTCTACAATTATATTTTTTAACTAAATATTTTTGAGTAATGAAACATATACATTTGCAAAGAAAATAGTTATCTCCAAAATGAGATGATAAAAATGGGTCAGTTCCTAGCCTGGCAGGAAAGCACACGGCTTCGTGTTCCTCTCTGAAGATATATTGATTTGTATGAACTAAGCATCCTTTTCACTAAGCCCCGAATGAGAGCAGGTTGTTTTGAAGTGTGCTGTCTCCTGTAAACTCTAAAAAGGGAAGACTTTAGTAAGGAAACTGGAGATGTACAAATAACTGATTTTTTTGTTTGTTTGATTGATTGTTGACTAAATCAAAACACTCGTGAAGAGAAATAGCCAGATCCAAAATGAATTCTTTCAGCTTTTTCACGGAAATGAAAAAAAAAAAAAAATAAAAAAAAAAATTGAAAGTTCTTTAGGGTCAGAATTGGGTCTCATCAGGGCGCCATTTAGAAATGTAAAACTAAAAGTGTGGAAAGACATGAAAATTTTGAAACAAAATAACCATTTTAAACTTTATTTGAAAAAAATCCTACTAACATTTACAGTAAACGCTTTTGGCTCCTTTTTGGGTGCCTAAATTCGATTTTTCAATGGATGAAATAGTCTCCCGGGTTAGCCAAGCCCCTCGTCCCGTGTGCCTTGAGTCATTGCCGTCTTCCAACAACGTATGAATGCACCGCTGGTGAATTTCCAGGAAATAAGGGTTGACTAATGCTTTCGAATAAAATATAGCGATGTAATACAATAAAACACACACCACCATTATTCAAGGTGCAAACCTTAAGAAAAACTTAGTTTGTTTTCAGGGAGGAAACAATTGAATCTCTCCCAGATCAGGTACTTAATCCACAGCTGCTATAAATCAAAGAAGAAAAGAATTAAGTTTCAATTGACTTTCCTGACTTCAAGCATCAAATGAGAACCACTTGAAAGATGGAGGGAATTCTGCAATCTAAAATTCAAATGCATCACATTCAGCAAGCTCACCAGACTGCTTTTGAGGGAGCTGTAGGTCCCCAGGACACCGAGAGCCCTTCTGCAGAGACAGGTAGCCCAGCTGAGCGACTGCAGCTGTGTTAGCTGGGGTAGCCTGAACAGAAACGAATAAAAAAAAAGACAAAAAAAGTCTTGCAAGTACAAAAATGTTGAACAATTCCTTGTTCTTTACAAGTTTTGCTTCCCAAAATGAGAAGTTATGAGGCTTGAAACTATTCAAGGCATCATAGATGTGACAGTGGGACACATTTATTCATCTAAGACTAAGAGAATTTACCAGAAGTGCAAGATCATAGTTTTGGAGGTTTTTTTTTTTCCTGTTTCTTCTTTCCTGATTTCTTTCAACTCGGTACAGAAAGTTTATATTTCTTTTCTAATTATGTAAGTTGCTTCATGAAAGCAAGAATAAATGGAGTGCCATAAGCTTTTTGTCTGAAAAATTTTCACAGGTTTTAAAGGAATCTAATAAATAACTTTCTTCTCTTCAACAAGAAAGAGCTGGGGCTTTGTATCTTTGAAACCCTTTTTCTTTCTAAGAGCAGTAGAGAATTAAAGGTCTACAGGTCGGTCTGAAGTTATGTAATTTGATTTTGCTCCATTTTTCACTTTGATGGAAACAGGAATTTGCCCTCAAATCCGGCAAATCCGAGATCGGTATTTTGGAAACTCTGTGTAGGGTTTTACAGCCTGTTCTACTGCTTGTTTTCTGCAATTTCTGTGCTGCTTCAAATTATCACCTGTTACTGCCTTTGTTTTTTTGATGGCCCATGCTAGAGGGTAGTCGAGTTAATGTACGGGTATTTCTGTTCTGTGCCAATTCCATTTCCAACCTGCGCCATCAGCGGGACACAGAGCAAGGGAAAAATTCCCATTCTGTCTTGCCTCCAGCATGACCCTTCGTTCAACCATTCTATAACCCTATGTGAAAGGGTACAGATTCATTTGGGGTGTCCTTGCTTGAAAGGCTGCAGCACTTTTTCCTTTTTGGTATGATGACAGGGAAAGTTTACTGTGTTGAGAGGTTGTCCTTCTCCCGCTGAAGCCAGCAGAGGAAAGCTTGGGGCTATACCCTGGGCTGTTGGAAACTGGCGTAGCTCCATTTACAGCTGTAGGATCAGTCTACGGTGTGAAAACAAATGCTAGGGGCATTTTAAAAAGACATGAACCTTGGGATTTATTTGTGAATATCAATATTAATATTAAATTAAGTAAAAATGAAAAAGGGAAGGAATTAGTATGAAAGAGCAAAAGAACTCCAAGGAACAAACAAAACATTACTTTTTAATTGGGTTGTGCATTTTCTAATTCCCTTTTCTAATCCAGTATAAGCAGCTGGCTTGTGACAATGTATTCCCAAAAGAATAAGAAATTTTCCTCTAACATTCCAAATGGCGTCCATCATGGCAGCGTTCAGTGTCTTGTTGGCTCTCAGATAGAGATTTTCATTCCTTAAAACAAAAGGGTCTTGTCTTCCCTCCTCTCTGCATCCCAGAACCCCCAGACTCCCGTTAGGATAAGAATTTTTATAAAGCTGAATTATCTCTTGTAGGATTTACTGTGATTTAGAGGCGTGGACAGAAAGTAATACCCAGGATAGGAAAGCATTCAGCTACTTCTCTTGCCATTTAAAGACAGTATCAGGTTTGCTACCATGTACCACAACTTGGAAAGAGAGATTTCAGAGGAGAAAAAGTGGCTACAAGGTTTACTCTTGCCAGTTGTAACTTGCTAAAAGTTCTTAAGGCTTTCTTATCCTATGATTATGGGACTTCAATACTTTCTCTGGTAAGGAGATTTCCCAAGGTGGAGCCCTGCCTTTTGGTGTTATTCTATAGCGTTGCTAGATCTTGGGCTGGGATTTAATGCTGATATTGCACTGCACCCCGGGCATTGTTTCGATGGTGCGCGGCTCCTCGGTGGGTTAGGATACACCGGTAGCAGCAGATGGCATATTGACAACATTTGCTTTTTTCTTCCAACCTGAAGGTGATGTTCCAAAAGTTACAAAGCAGTTGTAGCTAAGGTTCTTTACAGGTGTTTGGGGTGTGTGTGTGTGGTGCATTTTTATTTTGTTTTGTGAATGTTGCAGTCAACCAAGACTACCTCTCTCAAACAAATTGCCTGGGGTAAGTGGGTAAATGAGATGATTTCTTGTGGTAAAAATCACAAAAGAAGTAATTAGGGAAAAAAAATCACCCCACATCTTGTTTCTGAGGCTTTACAATTATAAAATCTACAGACAATGGTACAAATCAATAGTCATCCGGTGGTGGTTTTTTTTGTCTACTGTGCACGCCTGTCTTTGCTAAGCTCACACATACATGAATCGATCATGGATCACATCTGTAGAACCTGACTTTCATCTTCAACAGCCAGAGGCTATGCATGTAGCTCTGGGTATTGCTTAGTCTGTCGGCCGGCAGAGCGGGCGTTTCGGAACCGGCAGCTCGTTGCACAGCAGTCCAGCTGTACCCACAGAAACAGCAGTCTGTTGCTGCTCCAAGTTAAGTAGTTTCATCTTGCTGTAATCCCTGGAAGCCCACGGTTCAGTTACTCACTTCAGCCCCAAAAACCCTCATGCGAGCACACTCTGCACAGGTGCTCTTTTGTCAGCTGCATTTAAAGAACAATTTTTCTGTCTGGTTGCCCTCAGTGCTGCGAGTTCAGACAATTGTGCAATCGAGGAACAAAGTGATGGAAGATGTGGCTTAGAACTGTTGAGCGTGCCACAGAAATTGCACTTTGAGACAATTTTGTGGTATGTGTATCTTAGTGTTGTCCTTGTAGCGGTTGGCAGCATGCTTGGGGAAGCTAGGTGGGTGTAAAAGAGCACGCGTTTGCTGATTCTCACATAGAATTTCCTTAAAATGAAGGTTTTGCCTGAAAAAGGTCGGGTCCGTACTGCTTGTTCAGTTCGATGTTTGAATTGACACTGGTGCTCTGTGCAATTAGTGGTGATTACCTGAATTTACATTTTCAGGGCAGAGGATTTCTTCAGCACTAAATCTGGTCTTTATATCCAGCTCTTCCAATTACATTAGTATTACAGTGTTACGTGGCAGTATTCGCTTATCTAATTTTAGAGTAGGCTATTTTAAGAGTAATCTGATATATTCATTTATGTCATACATAGAGTGGATGGTATGAAGATGCACTATTCCTATCACTGCTGCCCATTACTATTTGTCTTGTCTATGTATTATGTGTCAGATGGAAGCACCGCACTGTCCCAGTCAAGATCAGGGTCCCACTGTAGATAAACGCTCCAACTCAAGCACCGAGAACAAGAAGTTTGGGAAAGTGCCACGGGAGAAAAAGGGGACAGTAAGATACAGGTTGAAGGATTCATCAACAGAATGAATTTGATAGTAATCAATAATTGTGTCTGTGACCATTTAAAGCCAATGGTAAGACCTGTTCTGGGAATATTACTTCTGGCTCTACTATTAGATTAAATTACAAGTTTTTACTTGAGGCCTTTTTTTTACCCTTTGTTCTAAAACCAACTAGTGCTCCCATGTGTTTGAAATGATGCCTCTGCAGAAGGTGTGCCCATTCTGTGAAGGCTTCCTAAATATTATGTCCTCAAACTAAACCTGCAGAACATTTGCCTGCACAGGCAATCAGCGTTACTTATCTCCAAGTAGCCAGGGAACAAGGGCGTTAGGTCTGTATTGGGCTCTCGATCCGTAAGACGGTGTATCACTTGTGAGTCTGTTTTTATAGTGTAGAGAATGTTGTCACCCCTAGAAATACGTTACTTTTCCTATTCCTTTCTGACTTTTTTTGGCTCACATGGGAAAGCATCCCATGCCAAATATTCCGAGGCCCTTCTTTGCGACACTGCAGAAGTTCCCTATCCACGTACTGACCACAAAATTTCTTAAGAGCTAGGAGGAAGCCAGCCTCCCTTATTTTAGATACAGGCACATCAGAATAGTTTGAGGCTTTTATTAACTTTCTTTTCTTCTTTATTTTCTGTCCAGTCTACCCGAGACTCTATTGGTAAGTCCATTAGATTTGGCTGTATTAACCTGCCTGCCTCTAGGTTCCTCTTGCCCTAATCCAATTCATGTTATGGTTTCCTCTTTCCTGTGTTCAAGAAGTTGCACTATTTCATGTGACAGACAATTACTGTTTCAAGAGAATTCCCCTAACCTTTTGTCAGAAGTTGAATAACCTCAGTCTATCACCTGAGCTGTCCTTTAGTGTTTACTCTGGCAGGGTAGGGTACTAATTGCGTTGAACAGAGCATGCTAACAAGCAGCAGGGCTTGCTGGGTGCAGCATTGTCTCTGCTAAAGAGCGACTGAAACCCCTGTATTTTAAGGCATTGTAGTTCCATGCTAACCTCCCTCAAGGCGTGTCCTCCCAGGAGCCTGTGTGCCTGAGGGATGGAAGGGAATAACCCGCACCAACAAAAGCATTGCTCAGGGCTCAGCAGCCTGTTCGCTGCTTGTTGCTCGTCTTTGGTTTATGTAAATCAAAAGCAGCTCAATAGACATTAAAGGGTTTAGTGTCAGGAAATTTTTGTCAGCTGATACAATTGGACACACGTTGGATATAATATATCATAATAAATAGCATAAAGAAAACTACTGACCTGATCCTTTTCATTTTATGTTTCATTATATAGATGGAATATGATCTGTCCTTTATGGGCGGTATTAATGTCTGTACTTGGGAAAATCAAGCCACTGACATAAAATATCTCCCTGTATTTAGTATCAAAAGCAGAAAGTGTTCTGTATCTGCAATTACATACCCTGATGTAGTGGCTAAAGCCATACACAGTCTGAAATGCTCATGAGCTTGGCTGGAGGCTTTGGCGCTGCGGTTTCACTGTGGAGGGTTTTGGTGAGAAATACTTTCCCTCAGAATAAGTAAATATATAAATAAATGAAGCTCTTCAACTTCATAGCCCAGAGCAAGATTAATTATGAGGGAAAAATGCTTAATCTATCAACTCACCATAGAAGTAATGGATAATAGAGAACATCTTCCCAGCATCTGAAAGGGCTACAAATATCTGTGCATGCCATACCTACGTGCCTCTGTCTACCTGCAGCTCCCCTCACCATGTTGCTCTGTTGGTGTCACAGATCTGTTGGTTTTCCATGTTTTTCTTGGTTTGGACTCCTATTTGTTTTAAGCAGCATATGGTCTCTAAATCAATCTAGATGAAGATTAATAAAAGCAAATTCTACCACTTCCCTTACGGCAAGCTGTGCCTGGTTTTCTGATGGAGAAATTGAAAATTATAGGCGTTGTGTGGTCTGGAACAGGAAAGAGCATAACAGTTCTTTAAGCATTTCCATAGTTCAATATAGTCTTAAGTGTTCTTTTCTTACCAGCTGGCTCATTTTCAAGTGTGTGTTTTTAAAAAAAAATAAAAGAAAAAACCTCCAAAACTGTTAAATGGGACTGGGAATATTTGGAAATTCAACTCAACTAGACAAGTTTGGTTTTGCCACCCTACTTCCATCTGTTAAGGCTTTTCACTGGCATAGTTTTTAGGATGGAATTTTACCATACATCAGCTTTTCTCTTCTTATTTTTTTAAGATGGTATTTTTAAAAAATACATTGAAGGCTTTAATGCTAGAAATGGGTTGGTTTCTATTTAAATATTCTGAACATCTCTGTTGAAGGCAGATACAAACTGTACTAAATGTTCTTTATTACTCACACACGCCCTGTCCCTGTGAAAAACATCATACATCAGAGGCAGCAGTGATTCTTCGGATTTGCCCAGTGACAAGCCGCTGTATAGCTAGTCTTTGCTAAAAATGTCAATGTCAACTTTATTTGCCAAAACATGTTTTCTTCTTTCAAGCTGCCAGTTGTTGTTTCAAAATAAATGGGATCTAAAAATCTCATTATTTTTATTGTTTAAAGCCAGCAGTGGGTGCAGCTCTGGGGGTCAGAAGGTAACAATACTAATTTACCCCTGTGCTGCTGCACTTAGAATATTTAATCTCTTATGACTTTGACATGGTGCCTGGCTGTGTTTCTTAATTTTGTTGTGAAGATTTTGCTGGAGGGCCATGCCTCTTTTAACAGTGTGCATCAAGACAGAGGCAAGTAGGTAATGAATATTGTATGAGGCTCTTTCCCTACCAGTGGATCAGCCTGGGCAAATATCCGCAGAAGTCCACAAACCTGTACCTCGTGGCAGAATTGGGGCTGTGACAACGATGGCCAAAGATTAACGTACCCTGCTGAACTCAGTGCAATTCCAGTAGCAAAATATTTTTAACTACTCAAAGCCAGTGATAACGTTCAGCTTTTTCATAAGCTTTCAGCTGGATCGGACAGGGAGCAACATCCTTCCAGCTGTCTTTGCTCATCTGTTGGGGTTTACTGGCTGTTTTGGTGCCAGTGGAGGACTGTGAAGGTCAACATTTATCTGAGCAAGCCCACTTCTTTTTGCCGGTCCTTTCAGTAAACAAACTTCTACCTCAAAGCACAGCTGTATAAAAACATGCCTTAATATAAAACTTGATCTGGACAGTATTTTCTGCCTAAAATAATACTTGGTTGAATACTCATATAAAAGCTGATTGCAAATTCTGTTACTGTCAGGTTGGCTGTTTAAGAGTAAAGGTGGAAATGAGACAAACGGATTCCAAGGAAGGACTTAGGGTCGTAGTCCGTGGACATCAACTGGCAGAGCCAAAGATTGATTTGCTCCTGGGATCAGGAACACCATTCATGAACCATTTTTTAAAAAGAGCACTATCAAAAAGCAGTCTCTGGCCGTAGAGAGTATGAGAGTAGAGACAGTGACTGCAGCAGGAGAGGGAACAGAGGGAACCAGAAGGTAATATTGGTGAGCACGGAAAAAGAAAGCCTCAGCATGCGAACGGCCTAGCCATTGTTTAGGTTTTTGTAAGTTTTCTGGGAACGGGAACAAATAAAGACAGTTTTCAAGGAGTGTAATGAGGTAATTTCTGTATCCATAATAGCTGGATATTAAACTACATTTATATATCTCTTGTACATTTATTTTCTTTACTAGAACTCTCATAAACGTCGAAGCTGTCCTTGGAAACTTCCTAGATTTATTTTCAGCATGTGAGTCTCTCTCTATCTCTGTCTTACCGCAGTACCTCTGAAATTCCTTACAGTAAGTTACGATGGCTATCAGAAACATCAGTCAGCAACCTGGGATCCCAGCACAGCAGCTGCCAGGCAGGTTCCCACCACCTTCCCCTTCTGAGGCACACATCCGTGGGAGACGAGGTCCCCAAGTATTTTTTCCTGTTGTTGCATGGAGTAAATCTAAGGCCATGTAAATACTCTTTGATCATGGTGAATGGTGATAGTCCTCTCCTAGCAAACAAGCACCTATTTGGAAATTACAGTAGGAGATAATAATAGAAAATGGATTGAGGACTGTGCAGTTGGATTTTAAAAAGGTAGGAGCTCAACTCATTAAAATTGGTGAGAGCTGTAATGTTTATAAATTATAGCTTTGTAAAATGTAAGCATGTGGGTTGAATATTTTAGTCTTGGCAGTTACTTATATTCTGTTTTTTACAACGACAGGTTTACTGGGTTTTTTTAATGTGCATTTGCATAATTGTTGGATTTTATCTGTGTGCTGTTTACTACGGTGTGGTCATCAGCACAATATCACAAGCGTGAAAGCAGCAGATCTGCCTGCAATCGTGCTGTGTGTTATAAATCCTCTCTGCGGAGTCAACCTGTAGTTTTAATACAATATCAGGACTACGTGGGTAGTCCATTGTCAGGTCGCAGCTACAGGTGCTAGAACACAGTGCAGTCTGTACGTCTGAAGAACTGTCCCATGTGCGAGTGGGAATTGCTACAGTTTTAGGAGGAAGAACTTCTGCGTAACCTTAGTAAGTGAAATAGTGATTAGACTGATACTGCCGAAATTAAAAGAAGATATAGATATATATATATATTTAATTTCTGAAATACGTGTTCAGATTTTAAGGCACCTTATTTGATTTCGAACCACCTTCAAAATGAAGTTAAAATTCACCATCTTCAGGCTAGTCGTGTGAAAACTTAATCCCTGTGTCGTGCGTATGGCTTTGAGTGGGTCTGCTGGTTGTGAATGAGTCTTTGCACACAGTAATTGTGACCCTACTAATAAATGCTTATGGCATCAGGTCGGTAATAAGAGTAGCAGAGAGGTCATCTTACTAAAGTAAACACATTCATCTTGGCTGAAACCACGGTGTGTTGCGTTGTCATTCTGCTCTAAGTAAAGTAGACAATGATTATATTCAGGGCTCTCCAGTCACCATACACCTTTACTTTCCGAACCAGCACTAAATGTTCCCAGCATATAATCACTGCATGGAAATCCCTCATGGCTTTTGGCCTTCCAGCCTTTTTATTGCAGGGAGATGGATACGGGTTAGGGTTTCTTCTCTCTGCCTTACCCAGCCGCAGCCCTTCTATGCTAGCAATAGCAGGCCAACAGTAAACACGCCCTACAGCCCCTGCGTCAACATGAGCAGTGGCAGTTTTGAACCTTTATGGACCCAGCAGCATCTTGTTGTGAGAGGAATTTGGCTATCGGTCCACTTGTGCCACTACAATACCAGCTTGCCACCTTCTCTGAAGTTGCAACAGCAGAGAGGCTGGGTGGAAGCATCACAAGTATGAGACAGCTGAGGCTTCCTTGTTTATTCCTCTCCTAACTTGCTAGCTACTTTTGCAAAAGACTTCATATGACCTCATGCAAACATCACGTTTGTTCAAATCTCTTCTAACAGAGGTTGCTGGAACCATGGTAAGAAGGGGGCTGCACAAATACTAGATTGCACAGTTATTTGATGGGCTGCAATGCCTCTCTGTAACAGGATGAGGGCCTCAGTTCTGTATGTCTGGGTATTTTAACGGAGATCTTACTTTGTCCGTTTTCATTGCTGTTTTCTTCGAAATAAGTAGTCCTTAAAGTACAAAGATATTAGGCTATATTAAAACTCTAAGTGATGGGTTAGTAAATGCAGTTGGGATTTCATTAGGAAAATGATGGGTGACATTAGTGTGCATGCGTAACTGCAGCTGGAGCCTACAATTGCAGATCATCACTGGCGTAATATCTTGCCTGTGTTTATGTGTTGTTTTTTTTCCTTTAAAACTAGTGTTCAAATACTGTAAACATCAAAGTCTTCCCTTCTACACATTATTCATTCTTGCAAATGTCTCATATTGTGCAGTAGAATGATCAGGAAGGTATGTCTCTCTAGATATGGTAAATCAATCTTCTGCCCTTTTGAAAAGGTGGTTGGGAATGATTTTATGGTTATTAACTTGAATTCAATATTTTTGTTTTTTCAACTAAGCTTTTTAAAATTCAAAAACATTTTAAGCAACTTTTCAATCATCCTCTCCTCGCCTCTCACCCAAAGTAAAATCATACTTATTTTGTTTCATCAAGTCAATTCCCTTGTCTCCTTCTAGGGACATTAAAATGAAATTCAACAGAAAACATCTCTCAAAAAATTGAAACTCATATCGATTTTCTGAGTATGTACCCACCATACCTGGGACTGGGCAACTGATGGCATGGTGATTCCAAGGGTTCTGCTCTAGAGATGGTACTTTGTAGGTCTGAAATTGCCTTTTTTTAATAACTTTCTGACTGCTTTGGTGGAAAACTTGAACTTGGGAAACGTCCGGATGATGATGGGTTCCTCAGCCGTATTCAGCCGCTGCACAACCTACAGTTTTCACGAGCTAGTTAAAAAAAAAATAAAATAATGGAGTTCCTCTGTATTGGTTGAGGTGAGTAGCTCCGAATGAACTGGGGTCTCACTGACTTGGAGTCTCTTGCCTTAACTAGATGCACAACAGGCTCTGCAGATAATGGCTGTAAGACCGGTGCTTTACTAAAGGTTCTTTTCAAAATCTTTTAGTTCAGTGTCATTTGAAGTGAAATTTACTGTCTCTGACCTCGGTAGCTAAGCAGAACAGGATTGGAAATGCAGACACGACTGAAGTTTTCCTCTGGGTCAACATCTTTGTGCCAAGATGGAGTGTTCTGCAGTAACCAAGGGTCGACAGAACCAAAGATAACTGTTGAAACATCAACATTGTACCAGACCAAGCACAGTTTCCAGGAGAGCGACAGACAATAGCAAGGTTTGGGTTTTTTATGCTGCTGTTATCGTTGCAGCCTTAGCTGTCTGACAGCCCAGTGGCAGCCCAGAAGTGCCCCAAGGCAATAAACCATCTTTACTACATTAGGGGAGATGCTGCTGACGGACGGCTGTTTTACAGTGCTGACTGGCCTTTTCGAGTCTTTACCTCTGGCTACTTAATATCATCTTCATCTTCAGCCGGCTGTCCTTCATCCACGTGCTTATTCTGGCTGAGCACCGTGAGAGGAGAGAGATGTAAAGAGTATGATCAACTATAGACTGTCGTTTGAATACACAATATCTTGGTGTTTCTTCCTAGCAGCTTCTTAATCCATCTTGGATGATAGGAGTGAAAACATGAGCCCTATGGAGATGAGCAGGAGTAAAAATCAATACAAGAGAGTACTAGCGAGTGAGAGTAATAGAAAGAGAGAGGGACAAAAACTGGATTTTTAATCTGGGATGGGATCCATTGATTTGGAGCAAGTCACCAATGCCTTCCCATGTTCCCCATTTGGTAAGATGGGTCAGCAATCAGAGCTGTTTGGTATGGTTTCAACAAAAGCATTTTCACTCAAATCCAGATGTTGTATACATTGATTTTGATCTAGTTTTCTTTTGGCAATATAAGCCTTTCTGAGGGGAAAAAAAGATTGGAACCTGACCCTTTTGGGCAGGAAACAGTGGCTTCAGCTCAAAGCTGTTTATCAGAAAATATTTCAAAGCTTTTTGGTTTTATTCCAATGCAAAAATACATTTTCCAACCTTGAAATTCTTCCAGAAATGCCTCTGCCATCCTTCAGTTGGCTCTAACAGTATATCTTTCGTAACTTGCTTTGAGATCTCTGAATGAACAGGGATCTGTAAGAGCTAAGTGATTATTTGAATGGTGTTAGGTAAGGTTTCAGCCGTGTAAGGGTATTCGCATGTTCTTCTGTACACACTGTAGACTATTTAAAGCTGACCATTTAGGAACATTTGCTTAGCAAAAGGAAGAAACTCTCTGACCTACATCAATCATGGATGAAATAATGTCTTTGAAAAAGCCCATTTAAAACTGCAGTGATGGGGGGGGTGGGAACCAAACCCAAAACATCAAAGCTTGGTAAACTTTCTGAGATAGTTGAAGGTGTTTTACAACCCTTGGGACAAACTATACGCTCGTGTCAGAATCCAGACTGAACTTTTGTGGCCAGCTTCTGAATTTGGAGTTCACAGTGATCTAACAGATCTTGGCTATATCAAGACAAAGTGATAACAGAGTGATCTAACAGATTCTTAACTCTATCAAGACCAGCAGGTGTTGCTATAATATATTAAATGCTTAGAAACATCTAATAAGCTACACTTGAGCATTAGTTCAATGCATTTTCTTACACCAAATTAGTATTTTCTAGGAAAACGTAATGCTATGACAGACTGGCAATAAGAATACCACTAAAATAATCAAAACACTGGAAAATTGCAGGTTCTGAGCTGCTTCTGCTGAGCTGACTGAGAGTTTTACTACCGCTTCAGTGAAAGCATATCTGACCCTGCATTTAGGTGTTATGTGAGACTTCAGTGTGTTTAAGAATACATTAATGCAGAAAATAACCAAATCTTGTACATGTTGCTACAGAGACACACCTACTTGCAAGAGATGACACTGCAGAAACCTGTGGCACCTTTTGCCAGAGACAAGACTAGATTATCATGATAATTTCAGCCTAGGCTTGTTCTGTGCTCCTGAAGCCTCCAACGCAGGTTTCATCGGTGATCCCCAAAAGACAAGGGGAGAATTCCTCTGAGAGAGAAACATGTACCTTCTCAAACAAACTGTACCCTTAAGGGCCTTGCAGAAGGTGAACAGCAGGAGGGTCTGGAGTAGGACAGCAGTGGAGAGTTTATACCTGAGGAAACCCTGAGCAGGCCTTGCCAAGTTACAAGAAACTCAGGGAGGTTGTAACTTTTGCTGGACTTTGTGCTTGGCAGCTCCTGAAACCGAGAAGGAAGGATGAAAGGATTAAAAAAAAAAAAAATCCCACAATCAGGGTTATATTGTGGTACGTAACCCTCTACGTGAGATGGTGTGCAAAGGAGGACCACTGCGAACATGAACGGACAAGTTTCCAGCTGGAAGGGCTCATCTTAGATTGGATATTAGGAAAAATTTATTTACTGAAAGAGTGGTCAGGCATTGGACCAGGCTGCCCAGAGAGGTGGGGGAGGCACCAGCCCTGGGGGTGTTCAAACAACGTGTAGATGTGGCCCTTGAGGGCATGGTTTAGGTCACATGGTGGTGTTGGGTTAATGGTTGGACTGATGATCCTAGAGGTCTTTTCCAACCTTAATGATTCAATGATTGATTCTGTCTGATGTCCATAGGTATCAAGCCTAGAGATCTTGGTAATTCTTCAGCAGTCACTGACTGTGTGTCTGAGACCAAGGGCCTAGGCTGCTTTCCTCCACCTGTGTCTGCTTGGCAAGAACTTCTCTTGCACATGGATGTGGTCCCAGCCATGTCACTTCCAGGCAGGATCATGAGCCAGCGCTGTGCTTTGGTGGCCAGGAAACCCACGGAGCCGAGCGCATTTGCAGCTCTCCCTATTGCTTGTTTCTGCTCGTTTCCAGTGGTGAGGCAGGTGGGGCATCACCTCACCTCCAGGGACTGCACCCCTCGACAAGGACAAGCTTCGTCCCGTCCTTTCTCAGGGGCTGCCAGTAGCGATGCTTGGGCAGGATAAGGGCAACGAAGAGAAAATGGCCACTGGTGTCTTCCGTGGGAGCGAAGCACACAACTCCCCTGGCTCCTTCACCGATCCGTCGTGCTGAATCCCAGCGGCGAGCGTCGGGGCTGCACCGGGGGGGTCCGGGGAGGGGGCGGCGGCCGGGCCGGGCCGGGATGCGGGGCGGGGAGCCGCGGGCGGGGCGGCGCGGTACGGCACGGCGGCTCCACCGTGTGCATGTAGATGAGATCCCCCGGAGCACGTCACTCCGCACCGGCGCTCTGCGTTTGGGGCGGCGGAGAAGCGAGGGCGGGCGAGCGGGAGCCGCCGGAGGAGGAGAGGAGGAGGAGGAGGAGGAGGAGGAAGAGGAGGCGGCGGCTCGGCAGCCACAGCGCTCCGCGCTCCCTGCGCGGCCGCCCTGCTCCATGCCGCGCTGCGGGGCCCGCGGGGCGAAGGCGGGCGCCGGGCGGGGAGCGGCGCCGTGGTGCTGAAGGACAGCTCCCCTCCGCGCCCCTCCGCGCCTCCCGCCGCCGCCCCCCGCCGCAGGGTGGCCGTCAGGCCGCCGGTCGCCGCGCCTTGATGTGCCCCCCGCCACCGTTCCGGCGGTTCCCATGGCGGTGGCACGGAAAATCAAAACTTTGTTGACGGTGAACATCTTGGTCTTCGTGGGCATCATCCTCTTCTCCGTCTACTGCAGGATCCAGGACCGCTCCCAGGAGCTGGTGCAGATCGTCCGGAGTGCGGAGCGCAGGGCCAGGAGCCGCGGAGCCAAGGTGGGCAGCCTGGCTGACAGGGAGTCCATCCTGCAGCGCCTGGACCACCTGGAGGAAGTGGTCTACAACCAGCTCAATGGTACGGAGGGCTGGGAGGGGGTGAAGCACCAGTCCCACTGTGCCCTGGGAGGGTGCAGCAGGTTGGGGAAGAGCCCCCCAAGCGCCCGTCCACGGGGGAGGGAAGCCTGGGAGCTGTGCGCACTGACCCGGCTGCTGAAGTGCTGAGAATGAAGGGAAAGAAGAGGCTGCAGGGCTTTGCTGGAGGGTTTGGTTGAGCTCCACCACTACCCCCCCCCCCGCCCCCAACTCTCAGTCTAAAGTCAGGACTTTGTACCTCACTAGGTACAAAGTTAAGGAGGCTGCAGAGCTCATGAGTTTAAGGATTGGTGAAGGTCCTTAAGAACTGTACCAGGATTTATAGTTTGCCTGGATATATTAACTCTGCCTGGGTGGGTGTTTGTACAGCAAATACACTGTTAACTTGTAGCTGCGAGTCATATACTTGGTCTCAGAACTAGTTTAAAAACATTCTGCTGAGTCCTTGCGCTGTGTACTTTTAATGGTCAATTTAAACATAGCCCCCATATGTTTCCTTAATGACTTTGCCATTTAAATTTGATATTATCTTTGGTCAGGAGGGGAGGCATCCAGCGCTTCTTTTTATGCCATCCTGTTCTAATTCACCAGCCTTCAGAAATCTTGGTAGGTGAGCAAAGAACCCTTCCGTGGTAGTTCGAACAGGCTAAGCCATAGAAGTTGTTACAGGGCAACTAACGTTTCATACAGAAACTAATTCTTCAAAGCAAGCGTGTCTGTCTTTGCATAGATCCGTAAAGTTCTAAATGTGAAACATCAAAGGAGTATGATTAAATACATCAGTGCTCTGGCCACGAAGAGGCTGAAGGAGTGAACTTCTACATGAAATTATAATATAACTGTAACATTTAGTGTCTAGCACCAAATAAAACTCCCGGTGTGAATATGTTTAAGTATACTAAATGTGCCTCTGGGCTGCTTGTGAAAATCTTACTCGTAACATTGATTTAACAAAGGCTACTGTAGTCTCAAAATGCAGACAAATAGGAGGGTTAGGATGAAGTATATTTCCTATTACTACTTTCTGAATGACTGTATAAATCTACGTAGGTTAGACTGTTATGGTAATACGCAGTCTATGCCAGCAGCAAGCGTTACAGAACAGGCATCCCCTTGAGCACTCATCCGTATAAAACGGGGAAGAGAGAAGGGGAATGTCGAGTGTGGGTGTTAATCACAAAAATACACACTCGTGAATTGGAGAGAAAGTGTCAACAGCTGTGTTTCCTAACCATATTTTGGAGCAGTTTTGAAGGATGTAGGATTTAAGAGGGAAATCCTCCTCCCAAATTCAACAAAGCCATAGAGCTCCCAAACTAAATTAGATTAGTCCTCGGGCTGTATCTGTCATAGCTCAACCGATTGGTTTTTTTGGCCCAAACTGATTTGTTCTTGGTGTCATTAATAGGTGAGATTTTGGGTAGGATTTTACCTGCTTGGGGTTCATCTCAGCATAGCATCCCCTGGATAATTAGCAGGAGTCCTTAATGTACTGGGCAGGCACCATTGTACCTAATGACTCTGGCTTCACAGTAAACAGGAAATTCTCTGTAAAGTATGCCTTTCTTTGGGTTTTTTTTCTTCTTCTTCTTCAATTTGGTTTGTTGGATATGGAAACGTGCAGTGAAATTACTTGAAATGTTACGTTGCTTCTTCACGTCGTGATAAACAGTGTAGGTAGTTTCTTCTTGAAAGTTCTTACACAGGAAAATACAGAAAGTTTTTCAAGCTGAGCTGTTCAAATTTCCTATTCATTTCCCTGCAGTCTCTCTCTGACACGGTTGGGGTTTTTATTACACAGTCGTACGTTGACACAGATAATTTCAGCATCACTGTGAAAAGTACTTTGTCACTTCTGGGGTTGTTTTTTTTTCCATCCTGTGGCAACAAAACTGAAAAGTCCTTAACCATTGGGAGGTGCTCCACCGAAATCATCAGTTGTATCACTGTAAGTGAAATCAGGATCAAGCACCTACGTTTGGGTTTAGCTCGCTGGTATTCTCTTTTTATCATGACTCATTACTTATGCCAATAATGGGCATAATGCTGCCTTGGCAGCGCTGGGATTCCAAGGACCCTGTCTGTGACAGTGCTCTACCGTGTCTCACGGAAAGACTGGTATTACCCAAGCACTCTGCCTGCTCTGGAGCTGTGCACTTTCATCCTAGTGTTGAGCAAGTCTTCTCAGCCTTGATCCTGTCTCCTGCTTTATCACAAGGGTAGAGAGCCATCCGAGGCCTTCTAGGATGTTACTTTTTAATGAGGTGGGTCAAAGTCACTGTTATAGGGGGAGGCAGACGCGGGTAGGCAGATTTTATTCTTAAGGAAAATGAATTCCTTGCATACCCAGAACGCCTGCAAGCCCCAGGAGTTTGAGTCCAGCTCAATGTTATTGTTGAGGTAGGTCTGTCCAGATCGGCATTTCAATTTTCTACTCTTGGTTCTTTCTGTTTTGAGATCGGCAGATTTAGAGCCACCGATTAAGTATTTTATATTTTTGGTAATAAAACCTCAGTGCTCTTTTATTTAATTTTTCTCTTCTATTCAGATTAGTCCTAAACTGGCCAGAGCTTACCTGGATTTTCTAGGGACTCTCTTGAAGATCCAGTGTAGCAGAAAGACACTTCTGTGAGAGACCAGCCCTGCACCTGCAGCCATACAGAATTTTGTTTGTTGCACTTATTTGTTTTCATGCAACCAAAGAAAAGCTATTTGAAAGTGTACCTTGTGGAGAAAAATAAGCACAAATGGCACTGTTACAAGTGTATCAAGAGGCAACCTAAACCTGATTTCTAGAGAGCTCGTTAACTTTTCCATCTGAATAAAAACCGTGCATACAGCGCCCGTGGAGGTGTGTGTACGAGGCAGAGGACCATGCACGAAAGTTGGAAGAAAGCGGGTCCTTGCAGTCCTCTTTGGCAGAACAAGAATGTTTAGAATAGAATGAATGCGAATTGCCACGATTCCCTGCAGAGTCGTGCAGACGCACACCCAAACAGCGGTTTCCAGTGGGCTCGTGCTTTGGTTTTCTATCAACTTAGAAAAATAGTGTTTCTGAGAGCTTTCTTTACGCTCGGTTGCAGCTGGTTTTGGTGGAAGTAAATGGATGGAGCGTGCAAAGGGAAAGGAAAGCAATGAAAAGTGTCAGTGGAATTTCCTTGGTGAAACTTTGTATTATCTCTTGCTATTTGACTTTGGGTATAACATTTATTTTGAAAAACTGAGTTATTCTAGATCTAGTTCATCAATCTTTTATTTTTTTTTTAATTTTTGCTATGATATTTCTATCGACGAATATGATATATTGTCAGTCAACACAGAACTAATGCCAGACAGACTTAGGAGCAATTCATGAAATGGCTTAATGATAACAAATTGGTATTTTCTTCCTTTGCCTCTATTTTTTTTGTGAAGGGGGGAAAAAAAAAGGTTTACTTGACTGAATTTTCCCCCTAATCAGTTTTGCATCTGAGTCTGTTGCTAATGATTTACCACAGAGGACAAAGAATTTCTGATGCCCCGACTACAGCATAACCTTTCATGCCAAAAGCAATTGAAGGGTCAGACTACAATTTCACTGTAATTGCCTTTTTCCCTTTTCACTGTCTCTTTCCAGTAATACACAACAATCAATACAGCATGTAATTAGATTTCATCCAATCTGCAAAGATTAAGAGAGTTTTCATCTTCTCATTATGTATGCTCACATCATGTCTTCCTACCCACATCTTCTACATTAGACCTCTTTGACCTGTTCTATTGCAGACATGGAGGGATAAGTTTGGAGTATTCCCTTGAATTTGGCAGATTATCATTCTTTACACATCATAATTTGATTTTGCTCTCTTTGGGAAGATTAACTACAATAGCAATTTCCAGTATGGTAAATGGGTTTTATACTGCATATGCATTTCACGGAGGAGGCTGGGGGGAAAAAAGTGGACAATTCACGTAATTGCAGCACACAGGCTTAAAATGACGGGAACAGCAGGTCCTAGGTGCAGAGGACTGATTCATACAGACTGTGACTCCCGAGTTTTAGAGTATTCTGGAAGCAAAGTGATTACATTTAAAATTCAGCCTGGCAATCTGCATACTTAAAAGGTACAGTAGTATTTTTAAAAGGACAGTTGATTCTTCATAGGCTTGGGGCTGGTTGGAAACGGTTCCAAATTTCCATATTGAAAGTAAGGGTTGGGAACAGGCTGCAAATGAATCATGCGAGTGTCCACATCAGATTTGTCAAAAAGAAGCTTTTACAGCTGGCAACTTTCAGTTGAAGAGTAATTCCTTTGCAGAGAAGAGATGTAAATCCACGTGTGCACGGGGGAAGATTAAGCGTGACTGCCAGCCTTACCTTAATGAAACTGTGCCTTCTCATACCCGCATACGGAGTCTCATGTTATAACTACTTCTATTTAATTTTGTTATGGCCTGATGCTACCATGCATCTGACAAAAGTAGCACATAATTACCTCCAAAAGTACCAAGTTTTTCTGTGGGGACTGGTCTTGGCCATGTGCTTTCCTCATACTGGTGAGAGGCATCTTCATGTGGTCTCATTTAGAGGATGTTTTAAAGAAAGACAAGGTTGGGCCTAGTGAAGGCCGGAGTGAAAAATACCAACTACATTTCCTTTTTCTTTTATTTTTCAAGTTAGGCTGTAGTTCACCTCTTTACCACACTGCATATAACAAGTATTTTCTGTTGTTCTGGATCAGTTACTCAAGCTTAGGCAAGTAAACCTTGTTACATGCCTGACCTTCAGTATTGCAAAGTGGTGGTCAGGTCCAAAAGACCTTCACGTTGGCTTTAACTATGTTAATCTTGATTTATGTAGCTGAGGAAACTCGTAATCAGTGATTTCAGGAAGGCCAAGATGTTACTCCCCAAAATAAGGGAAAAAACCCATAATGAGTTGATATTTGCATAACCCCTATAAAAATATAATATTGGAAAGAGTATTACTCTATTTAGGCACTTCAGGAAGAAAAGGTCTAAAGGTTTGGTAGAGAAAAGAGGGTAAATCTCTTGCGCAAAACAAGCAAAATTGCATTTACTTCTTCAAAATATTGGCAAAACCAAAAAATATATCTCCATTCCAGCAGCACATCAGTGGTTTTAAAGTCTCTCCAGGTACTCTATGTTTCATATACAGGTAGCTATTTTTTATGTAATGTTTCTGCTTTTTCTGTCTGTAGCTGGGAAGAAAGCTTATTTTGATGGAAAAACCAGGTGGTGATTTTATCATTGACTCATCCATTTGTGTAAAACTCACATCATTTGTACTGTACAGGTTTAAAAACGATGTTTACAGAGGTGGAAAGAAAATCTTTGACTGGTGTTGTTTTTGTAGCCTTTTAGGAGGCATTCCAGTTCAGTTTCCTTCCCTTTCTCTGTAGATGTGGCTGGGCTTGGAAAAGCAAACATGGGTCTGTCGTCTTGCTAGGGAAGAGCTGTAGTGTGGTGGTTGCACATCCGTAACCACCATATAGGTTTAGAGGATTAGGAAACCTGGCTTTATCTTAACACCCTTGACAGTGGGAGGTCAGGTTGTTTTCTGAGTATGGTGGGGCATGTTTATTTTATGTTATTATTTTTCTTAAAGTAAGTAAAGGCAGGTAGTACTTAAACCAAGAGCATCATTTAAGAATGCAGTTCCAGCCACTGAGTGCATGGCTGTTCTCCAAGGAAATAATAAGATTTATGGAAGGAAGGCAAAGAAATGAGTCATGTTTAACAAATCTTCCTTTTATTAATGCCCCTCTCTAACCTTACTAATGGGTACTCAGTCTCTCTTTCTCAGTACACTTGGCATACTCTTTTATTGTTGTTATTATTTGTGGGGTTTCACTTAGTAATTTCCATCACTTATTTTAAACAAACTGAAAGGGAAAAAAAAAATAAAAGAAAAAGAGCCTGCGATGTTCTGGATAACAGGAAGGAAGAAAGCCAATGACAGTAGAGCAGCTTCCAACCTTGTTGTGGCCCTATTGATCAAAACTGTCCTCTGAAATAAGAGAACTTCAGCTTCTGAGAATGAAAACCAGACAGACATCCTCCCGCGGACCCAAAGGCATCTTGTCCTGAGAGCACAGAGCTAAAGCAGCCAAGCGCTAACTGGACGTGTGTATGACTTGTGCCTGCCTTTCCTAAACCCCATAGCTGTGGTGCCATGGGAATGGCCATGAATATCTGAGAGCCTCATAGGTGGAGGCAAAACCCGTTTCAAGGACAGGACGGCAGATGCAACTTGGTCTCAGGTCGTCTCATTTAGCTGGGGTTACTGTGAGTTTGAATGCATGGTGGTAGTGCTGGGGATGAAGGTGACGGTCCTGGTTCTGTAATTTATTTGTCAGTCTAATCTGTTAAGCTTTCAAGTTCTTATTTGCAAACTCTCCAGTACACTGAAGAGTATGGAATTTCGCCTGGTGAAGAGAGCTCCAAAGCTTGGTAGGCTTCATCTTTTGAGTGCTGTCTTACCTCTAGTTTCTGTTCCCTCTTCTTTCGCTGCCCAGAGTATCCTCACTGGCAGCGTACAAGAGTGTGGCACGGACAATCTGTATGACTTCTCTGGCCTAGGTTTTTTGTATTCTGAAGCACTAGGAAGAGCCTTCATCTGCATCAACAAGAGGTCCTCTAAAACAGAAAGAATTGAGAGAATTGAGGATGGGATTGCTATTTGGGGTAAAATAGTCCTGTCTTCAAACTGAGCTTCGTCAGCTGGCTTGCTGAACTGATGTGACACCTGTGATCTGGTGTAGATCTAAACAGAGCGAGCTGTGTGGGTATATGCAAGTCTGTAGATGACCAGGGAAGTGGTGTTTAAGGCTGAGTTCTGCTTTCTTATCCCTCTGTCTGACATTCTCCAATGGTGAGGGAAGCGGGCTTGTGTTTCTGTGGTTCTTTGCCCTAGCTTTTTATTCCACCTGGTTTACGTAAATTGGACTCATTGTTCTGTATGGAAAGACAGTGCAGAGCACCTTCTGTGGGAAATCCAGGGGAACATCCAGAGGAGCTCTCGCACCACTTTCCAACCCCTCTTACTGCATTTCTCAGGCCGCTTCATTTCTGAATAATTGTGTGTGTTTGTTTGTTTATGCCTCTCATGTCATCTTTCTGAAATGTGTGTTGAGAGGGCTCACTTCAATGACTATGGTCAAGTTTGTTGGTCTTGCAGTAAGAGGAAGAAATGGGTGTCCTCAGGATAAAGCAAACCCTCTTGCTGTTTGCCACCAGGCTGAGCTGCTCTGTGTGCGTTCTGCCCAGTCTTGCAAAGCTGTCTCGCAAAGCAGATGTGGCTCCCTGCCTCTCCCTTGATTTTTCTTGGATGACTCGTTCTGAGGGATCTGCTCTCAAGCCAAGGATGAGCGTGGGGCTGTGAATTGTGAGGGGACCCCTTAGTGAAACAACGCAGTAGAAAGGGACCGGTTCTGGGAATCGCTGACAAATGGCAAAAGTTTTTTTTTATATATATATATATATATGTTTTTTTCGAGTATGTCCTTGATTACTGGCTTTGGAGGAGAGTCCAAGGGCAGCTGCAGAGTAGATAGCTGAGGAGACAATAGACTGATTCTGCTTTGTCATCATGAGCGGTGTGGATGCCTAGATTTCTCAGGGGCTGAAGAGTTGTCCAAGTAAATGAGCAAAACGTTTTTAGAAAAGGTGAGAATATAGATTTCTGAATATTTTAAGCCTTGCACCACCTCCTATGGAGCCATTCTCTAGAGGCCCTGCCACCACAGTCTGATTTATACTTTTAACACTTGAGCTGTAATTTGCATGTCATCCTGGGAGAATGGGCAATGATTAAGAAAACTAAGCCAAGGAAAAGGTTTTTGAAACAGCTTCTCTAAACATGGCTACTTAAAAATGGTTCTGTCAGGCAGAGGTATTTGGTGTCAGACTACTACAGGAGAGGTTTACCTATTTCACAGCATCGTTTGAAAAGCACATCTAAATAACCCACACTCAGGGGATGAAATATGCCTAAAATATAAAGGAACATGTTAGGCCTTTGGGTTCTTTAGTGCATTTGCTGCAATCTTTATCTCCTGGGTTAAATGCTAGGGCAAGTGCCCGAGAGACTGCTGTAATGCCTGTATCATCCTGGGGTTGAATAGCCACTGTAAAATAGTATAGCGCTGGCAAAAGCCATGCTATCACCTAACAGATCCCTGACGTCTCCTTCCTCTCTGCAAGGCCAAGACATGTCTGTGGAAAGAAGCTGCTGATGCAAAGGCCTGTGTTATCTGTGTGCCACTGGGGGCTATTCCAGGCCATACAAACCCCTACTTTCTCCTCTGCAGTCAATTAGCAGGAGGGAGAGGAGAAAATCCGAGCCTGTGTAGGCAAAAGGCAGTCATGGAACTCAGTTGTCTACCTTCTACTTACATTTCAGAGCTACTTATACAAGCAATCCAGTTGTCTTTACTGGAGTACTCATGAGAATAAGCGCTCACTAGTGTATGGGTCTCACGCTTTATAAGGCATGACTCAAACCAGGTTTGCTAGAGTCGCTTGTGAACCTCCGCTTGGAACAAGCAGCATAAAAGGTCTGCCAGCTAGGCTTTCATGTCTGATAAACTGATCAGGGAGGGAAATGGATCCTGCCAGGTCTCTCTCTTCTGTGAAGTTCTTTACATATTCAGATACTGTGAAACACAGGTATTACCTGCGGAGGTTCACGTAGAGTTGTGTTAGACTACGCAGAGATACCTGTGAGGGGTATCCTCTGTCATAGACTTCATAGACTCAGGAAGCACAGAGCTGGTCTCTGGGATTATCAGTGTGTTACTAGTTTTTGCTCCTGGGGAGAACTGTTAAAAACCATGTCTGTGATACAGGCAGCAGTCATGTTTAGTCAGGAATCCAAGTCAGGTACAAATCTGACTCTGCTTTCTAAGCAAACCGCAGATCCTGCCAACCCGTTCTGCTGCCGGCAGTGCATTCTGTGGACAGTGACAGATATTGCTGGTTGGATGGGATAACTTGCTCAAATAGGTTTTTATGCCTGCAGCAATGATCCAAATTCTGCTCAGCTCGCCCATGCACTTAGTTCTGTTGGAGCCTAAATTCATCCGTGTTATTGATCCAGAAGTATCAGCACAGCCAGTAGTTATCAACACAGCAACTCCGGTAGTAAATCTGGCCAAATGAAGGTACTTCTGCCACAGGATGAGCCATACATTGGCTAGTTATGATGAGGTGTATGTAGTATAAAGGATGAATTTGTGCTGTGTCCCTGTACTACTTTAGCATGGTTGAGAACAGGATCCTTCCTCCTTGAAGGTTTTGGACCGATTCTCCTTTCTAGTATAGATCTGGTGAGCATTGCATTTCTACCTCTGACCCCTACTACTGGAGTCTTTGATTACTTCTGCGCTTGTGCTGTTTGGCTCCAGTTTGCATTTTGCAAAAAGAAGCGCACAGACCAGGAGGTCAGATGAGCAGCCTTATCATGGCTGTCTTGCTCCTGGTATCTGACCAAGATTTGTTCAGAGATTGATTTATCTGTTTGCACAACACTGCACAGTACTATCTACCCACCTCTTCCCACTGCCTGTCTGTTACGTATGCCTCTGGGCATGACCCCCCATGCCTCAGTTATGCCTACAGATATAGCTCCCCCACCCCTCAGCCAGTTCCTGCATGGTAGGAGCCCTTCACCTGTGACCTTTGAGATCTGCTTCTGCCTGTGATAATTTTTGTCTCCGTTTCACAGCACTGGGCAATTCAGTGCCTGACTCACAGAGTCTAACTGGGATCCAGAACTAGGCTTTTCCTCAAAAGCTGATTGATTAAGTATTTTTAGTGTGCGTATGCACTTACATGTGTATAGGTTATCTACATCCTAGCTGAATGCTTAGACCACTAGTAAGTCACTTAAAAAACAAAAGGAGGATCATATAACTATCCCTTTCCTTTAGGTGGAGAATAAGACCTCTGCTGCATTCTTTAGAGCTGTGGGTCTTATGTGGGCAAATGTTTTCAGCCTTCAAAGCAAAGATAGGACTTTTCATTCCTGCCTTTTCAGCATCCTCTGTTGACCAGCCCTTCCCGAGCCTCAGTAAAAGGCTTGATCTCGCCCAGGTGGGAGAGTGGGTCCTTACTGCAAGGACCCCAGGTAGGCTTGGACCCCGGACACGAGGGCCTAGGCGTTACCCTCAGTGCACTGGAGCACTTTGGGATGCCTCCAAAACTGAAGCTTGTGCAAGGTCATGCACGGCCTCCAGTTGGTGTTTCCTGCAGCCCAGACCCATCCAAGCCGAGGTACTGCCGTACCATTCCCAAAGCAAAAGGGGCTTTGTTGCACTGGAGCTCATTTTTCTTGGAAGGTATCCACCATGACAGGTGGAAAGCCCTCTCCTGCAACACTGAAGAAGTTTTCTTCTCATTTTGTCTCTGTGGCATTTTTGGTGGGGTGATAGGGTTAATTAGTTGTTTTTCATTTGGATTCTTTATGATGGTTTTGTATTTTGTTTGGCAATGGGGCCTTATTGCCCTTTTAGAAATTGGATTTATTTTTTTCTACAGCTCTCGTATGCCTCTAGGATGTGAAGCTTTTGTAAATAAAAAAGTATTTTTTGTTATATTACTCATTTTCAAGCAAGCCTTGTGTTGTAGGAAAGATTGGTAGGATTCTTTCCTGTGCATACTGAACTGAAGGCAGCGATAAGACTAAAAATATCCCCAATTGAGATAGCATTGTGTAACCCAAAGGTTAGTCTTCCTTGGGGTTAAAATTTGCCGTCGCTTTCCTTGTAAGGCAGATTTCTAGTCATCCTTCATGTGTAAAATGAGGCTACCGATAGCTGCGCAGTTTTGCATCTGCACAGCCCTCGTGCTGGCGTCCGCCGGCCGTTGAGGCTGACAAGTTCCTGGGCCGTTTGCGTTTCCAGGGCTGTAGCGGAGGTGCTGAGTCGGGGACTGGTGTTCACACCTCTAATAGGAAAACCAGATTTTGCTGCACAGAGCTGTTATTCCTAAAACATGATGATAGATTGCAGTTGGCTCCGTGTAACAGATGGAGGTGGCGTATGAGGTAAGAGTGAGCTGATCATGTTCAAGTTATTAAACGACCTAATACTAAGCTGCCTAACTGCTGAAATAATTGGTGCTTACCACTTACACAAGCAGTGAGTGGGTTTGGTTTGGAAAAACGGGTGGTTGAGTGGTTTAGGTGTTAGTGTGTTAACCCTGCGTTTGGAGACCACATTTTTTTGGGTAGTTTTGTTACATAATTTCTGCGTCACATGGAGAATCCCCAGAATCCTGGTCTGTGGATGTAGGCTTCCGACTTCCAGCACCATCACAGGGATGTGGGCAGCCAAGTGCTCCACCGGAGCCTGCTCATGTATTTCTTCCTGGTGACCAGTCTTTTCTCCTACCTTTTAATGATCTTTTGCATCTGCTGGAGGTTGCAGTTCTCTCAACACTTTAATGTCTTTTGTTTATTCACTGCTACTATTGTAGGGAGCAGTGAAAAGACCTGCACGTATTAATTAGAAATTTTACCATCTTTCTTCAATCTACTATTTGGCAAACTCACTCGATACATCCTTCCTGGGACACTCCTTTAGGTGTAGACCTGAACATGTCAGCACCTGCACTGAACGCTTTGCTCTCAGCTACTCCAGCTTTGAATACACAAAACCAATAATCTTCGATTTTAGGCTTGTGCCAGCCTGATTCTCCTCCTGAAGTAGATCCATCCAGCTCAACACATTTTCATTCAACAGAAAATTAATTCTGGAACAGAAATGGCTTTTATAATGCTAGTATCCGGTGGGGCTATTACATAAAACCGTCTGTTTTCTGAAAGAGACAGCTTGGTATGGTTCCCATATTCACAGCCTACATAAACCCTAAGCCAGGCTGCAGAGAGCCCTCCTGGATGAGGTCAGGGAATTAAGAATCTATTCTGTAATTCATTCTGAACCTGATCCGCCTAATAACTGAATTCTGTGACTCCCTCTTTCTGCCACGCGTTAAAAAGTTTGCAAGAGTGCGGTTTTTAAGTCCTCCTTGCACAGTGAGAGAAGTGAAGAGAAGATGTGCGGAAATGGAGGGAAAATATTCATGAGAGAACAAAGGCACGGCCTAACTTTGAAGCCGAGCTGGTGCAGCCCAGCATGCCAATGGGCACAGGCTGAGGGATGCAGCCCTCAGAGAAGGCATTGATCATTGCAGAGGGCATTTCTGCATATGTTACAGGGCTTGTTTAGGCATCTCTCAGCCTTTAATCATACTGACAAGAAGCTGGAGCACAAATACTGCTGTCTTAGAGACACAGTGGAGGTTGTGGAAGAACGAGACCAGTGAAATACTTTGTAAAATTCTTCTTATTAAAGTTGCTTATAGTCGACGAAGCAAGCATGAGATTAGTGATCTGGAATGTGGGTCTCTGTGCATGAGCTGTGCTAGGACTGCTCTAGCCCTAAGGAGAGGCGGAGTTCCCCATGCAGCACCATCTACTACAGGCGATTCTGGTAAAGCCCATACCACAGTTTGACAATTCACGTTAATGTAGATCGTTGATAACTCTTCTGGAGCAGAATTTAATATGATGAAAGCTCTCTCTTACCTAGCCCAGTTATCGCGCTGCAGCAGCAAGGTCAGAATCGGGCCCAAAGGACAGGACAGCTAATGCAGGATCAGCACCAATTAGACATGACTCTGCAATGCTCTACGTGATAGGAGGCCAAGATATCCTCTGTACACTGTACTATCGGAAACCAAAACTGGATATTTCTGCATAGAAACTTATTTTAAAAAAAGAAGCCTGTGCCTGATCTGTTGGTTTTGTCCCTGAGCTGGAAGAAGATGCCTCTAATCTGTTTGATAGGTGATATTTTATGCCTATGGCTTCGCTATGCTAGATATGAGTGTCTCGGTGTATGGTTGTGAAACTAGAGGTTTATTATTTTCAAAAGTATTTTGACAGATACTGAACTGACAAATTCCCTGTTAAAAAAAAAAAAAAAAAAAAAAAAACCAAAACCAAACAATAAAAAAAAACCCAAACAAAAAAAACATCAAAAAGATTTTGCTTGATACTCTGCTGATGAGGCTGTGTGGATTTAGGAAGATACCTTGCTTTTATATTCCTTTCAAAGGTAGAGAGGGAAAAGCACCCTGACTATAAACAATCCGAAGGATTAATAAATGCCAGGGATGAGGCAGAGTTGCATGGAGTGGTGTGTCCTGCTGTCACGGTGCCTCACCTCTGTGTCTCTCCCTTCCTAAGGGAAGAAGTACTAATTCAGTGAGTCAGGCATTTCCATATGAATTTTCTTTAACAAGGCATCTTTACAGGGAAAGTAGTTTTAAATGGGGTCACAGACATACCTCATTATTTCATTAGGCATCCCCTAATCTGTGACCAAAAGCCATGCTGTTTTATCACTTAACCTGGTTCTCATCATTGCCGCTAACACCTGACAAGAAGCGTGTGTAAGCTTGCAGAAACAGGAACCAGGGGCTAAGGGAGTCGCTTCAGTCCTAGCTTTTGAGAAAATATTTACAGCTGCTGAAATACAAGACCTGGGCTTCATTTCCAGGTGTGCCTTTCCTTTGCTCTTTAGCTGTGGTGCCAGCTCATTTCTCTGCTCTTTTCCGTCCCCCCCTTATCTGTGTCCTCTATTTAACCGAGGAGGTCTGAGTCCAGCCTAGTCTGTGCAGCATCTTACCTCATGATATTGTTAATCAATGGTATAAATAACAACCAGGCATCCAACAGACCTAGACATCCAGTAATTACCACAATTAATCCTAAAAATAAGTGTTTAGTTCCTTGAGCAACAAAAGCTGACTTTGTTGTGCGTTGGTATCCCAGAGGTGAATTCTTGGGTGGTCTCTAATAGCTCCGATGGGTCTCTCATATTTGATCTTTCACTGAACCTCTTCTCTCAGTGGGACCATTTTAATGCCACTTTCTTCCCAGATGTTGGCTTTTGTGACGCAGAAATGTAATTTTTGGAGACCTCTGCCTGCCTGCCAAGCTTTGGCTGAAATGAGACACAGTCCTCAAAATCTAACGAGCAGAGGTGAAGGGAGGGTATGAGAGAGGGAAGCAGACTGATAGACAAATGCAGACAGTGTGATCCCGCAAAGTGCTTTTTCTTAGCAAACCGGGCTAAAAATCATATTGGTGACAACTGGGGTTTTTACTCATTTAAACACAAACATGAAAATCAAGTTCTTAGCTTTTAAAGGCACCAGGCTCAGATCTTCACACTGAATTCCTCTGCCTGCTCTGTTAATTGGCAATATGTTAATGCAAGCATTTTTTCTCTGCTTTCCTTCTTATTTCAGTTAATAACGATAGCAGCATGAGATTTCCCTGACACTACACCAGTACTGCAGGAGAGCCTCCTTTATTTTCAGCTTCCTAAAATGGCAGACTTGGGTCCAACTAGCTTGTCTCATTGCCTTTCAGTAGTGACTGAATAATTAAATAACGCGAGGAGCAGAGGAACGATCCTGTGCTGCTCTTTGCTCGGCAGCGGGAAGCATGCCCTGCTGCTCATCTCATCAGACACCCTCCCTGGCCCAGGGGGCTCAGCGTTAGCTTTCGCTGTGGGGCCATTTGGAAAGCTCTTTCTGCTTATGGGAAGTGTGGGTCTGACCTGAAGTTTAAGCGTGAGTGGATGGCACGTCTGCTTTGTGTCCGTGAGGTGCGAGGAGCCCAAGCCGTAAGCTCAGACTTGAGTTTTCTGAAATTCAAATTCTGATTCATGCCTGTCTCTTCATGGAAGGATCTTCTTTTGTATAAAGGCACCTTCTGTCATTGTCTTCATTTTTCTCTTTACTGTGTAATTTAACATCTCGTAATATAGTCATAAGTACAAACCTGAGACACATCAGGGGACAGGAACATTCATTCTTTTATGGAATTTTTGCATAAAGGAAAGGAAACCTGGAGGAAAAAATTAGTCTCTGAAAACCTGAATTTCTTTTCACATTGTCAAATAAGCATCATTGCAGTCGGTGGCATTAGGAAGGTAAATTGGAGAAGCCCGATCCACAATTTCAAAAACTCGGCCATTGTCTTTATAGATGATCTGAATCCTATACGTGCGTCATGGCTTTAAACGTACTCTGTCGGCGGATCAAGGTAGCGCGTTGCTACCAAATGCAGCCCCCTTTGTCAAACAAACCCCACTTTGTCTTGCAGCGAGTTTGTCAGGGCCTCAACTAGCCATAGGTCACAGTCAATTCATAAAAATACCAACATTCAATGAAGCCAGTCTTGTTAATAATGAATCAGGTATTGGAGCAGTGCTGGTTTTCAAAGTGCCTGTAACAGTGGATCGTAGCTTTCCCGCTCCTGGAAGTCTGAGTCAATTTATCTTTATATCGACAATAAACCAGAAAGGGCAGAAATCAAAGTAAGCAATGTTTTTATTACTGCTTTTAAATAAAACATTGTGCCAATATTTTTCCCTAGCATTACATCTTTATTTTCTCAAATTTACTGACAATTGCTATTTATCCTCACTTCTTTTGCAAAACTACCTCATCCTTTGATTTGCTTCCTTCAGAGAATATAGTACATAATTCTTTTTATTTTTCCCTGATAAACCCCTGATTAATTGTATGCTATAAGCTATCCATGCAACATTGCATCTTTCATTTCTAAACAGGCTTTCTTTTACAAATTTCAAGAGGCAACAGTTTTTTCTCTGGAGCCAAAACCGAATCCAGGCTCGATGTTTCCTTAAACAATAGCAAGGCACTTGAAAACCACATATGATTCTCAGCGCTGTGGACTTCTGCTCCTCACTCCTCTGTGAGCAGGAGAGAATGAGACCTTTAGTTGTGGTGCATCCTCTAATAGATCCGCCATAAATGTGGCTGCCAATCTATCTCACCAGTTAGGCCTCTGCATAGTAATTTTCTTCAACCACTGTAGCTTCAAAACTGCTATAAATTGTTGATTTGTAAGCATTTTGGTTCAGATGCTGGATTCTGGGCTGTATTTTTGCTGTTTCAAATGTGTCCTGTGTTTGGGTTTGAACTGACTTGTCCTGCTGGTAGAAAATTAAATCATATGTGTATTAAGAGGTTGATGGAAGGAGGCACTGCAGCCTGGCATTGATGAGCAAGGCGCAGCTGTAGTGTATGTTGACACGAGATATGAAAATAAAGTGAAGGGAGGAAAGACGAGGAAAAGCAGAGATGCAAGTTCTATCTCAAACCAAATTTCCAAGCCAAACGCCCCGAGAAGTGTCAAAGATGTTGCCTGAAAAAGAGGCACACAAACACAGATCAAGAAAAATACACATCTCTACAGAGGTAAAATAGGCAGTCTGTCAGGAAAATGAGTATGTTTTGAAGCCAGCCATCAATATGGCTGTGTAATGATGCAAAAGAAAAGTATGTCATGTTTAAAGAGCCTATAAGGCAACCTCATACTGAAAGGAAAATGGAGGAATCAAGGCCCTCTCTGACTCCTGTCAAAACCGATATCCAAATTAACTGATTTTCAAGTATGGCCCCTTGAAGGGATCTGATGTAAATATTCAAAATCTCATGTCCTCAATGGTAGCTGATCTCTTCTACCGTCTATTCCCGAGGAGAAATGCCTGATGGTAAGATTGAGAGGCAGCAGATAGCGAACCAACACTGCCCTGACAAAACTGGGGACCTTTTCAGATCGCTTGGTTCTCTCATGGCCAACAAAGACACCAGACAGTGGCTCTTGGAGCATGGAAGGGAGACCAGTGGGCATAGCCAGCAGGTCTGTAGGTGTTACGTTGCCTCTTTGTTGTAGTTGCGTTGCCAGACAAGGTCTTGGTGACTAATTTCACGGCTGTGGAAAACCGAGATCCTACTTTGAAGCATGATGTGATTTTGAGTTCCGGCAGCTACTATGGCTAGGTTTAATGCAGTCATCCTCTGCTGCGTAAAATGGGTAGGACGACCAGGAGCTTTTCAGTCATACAAATGGCAAGTGTTGTATGCGACTTTGTTATTGGGAAAGCTGCCTGTGTGATTATGTTAGTTTAATTTAATAGCAGACTGTTTAGGTAAATGAGCAGGGAGGCATATGAATGTCTGCAAATAATGCAGAGCGTGATTGCAAAATGATGCTGCAGGAGATGGGTTTGTCTGGCCTGTGTCGACAGCTCACCAAACACCCTTGAGCAGGGAGAGAAGAGTCTGCCGAGCCTTGGACACAGTCCCTCTGAGACAGACCAGAGCCCCAAGGGTGACTGACTGAAACCTGGGCCGAAAGGGAATAATTTGGCTGTCTTGGCAATGTCAGATGTGGGACCGCCTTTGGGTAGTTTAGACTTTAATATCAGCACAATAGAGTATCGAGTGGTACAAGCCTGCATAGGACCTGAAGTTAGAGAGATATGGGGTTTTTTAGGTTCCTTGTATTTAAAGATAATTTCTTCCTTACGGAGCCTAGCCCTGTGGGGTTTACTGCTGTAGCCGAGCTGGTCTGAGAATAGGCCAGTCAGGGATTTCTCATTCAGAATTGCATCAGAAATCAAAGGGGTATTTTTAGCGGTTAGAGGCGTGTATTCAGCTCTGCAGGTGCAAGACAATGTCCCTGCATCCAACAGCATCTTTTCAGCTGTGGGCTCCCTCCTGTCAGACCTTGGGTCAGAGCTCCCTTCCCACACTGGTCTGCCCCTTCCCTTCCCTAGCTCTGATTCACACAAGCAAACTCCTTGTTTTTCAGAAGATTTTTTTCCTCATTTATGCAATGAAAGCCCTTTAACTTGGCTTGGAACAGCTTGTTCCTGAATCTAATTAAGCAGCCCCAAAGTTTTAGGTCTTACACCTTGGAGCTTTTCAAGGAGATCTCCCTTTCCCTTGCTCTAGAATGGCTCTGTTATCATTTTAATGATCACTTTCCCCAAGGGTTCTCACCTCTGTTTCCCTGGAAAAATTAAAGAAAATCTAATATATTGATACAGATGATCCATTTCATGTGAGTCGGTGACACTGTGACCGTGACAGTACCAGAGAATTCATTGCTGCAAGAGGCTGTTGAATACGATATTAGTGGCTAGGCTTTTAAAGGGCACTGGGTAGTTTTAAGGCCTATTTCCACCTGTCTGAGTTAAGATAATGAGGGTAACCTAATATTATGCTTCAGGGCTTTAGTTACCTGCCTATGGGGTTCAGAAGGGAACTCTGCTTCCAGGGACTGTGGAGAGTTTAATTGGCCAAGTGCTTTGTGATTTGTGTTTCGTTTCCTCTGAAGCCTCAGGTATTGGCTACTGCCAGAGGCCAGGTACCAAACTGATGACACTCAGATTTTGCCTCCTTTTAATATCAGTGGGCTGCCAGGCAGTTACACCACTGTTTCAGCTCCCCCTCTCCCAGCGCCATCACCAGAGAAGTTTTCTGGCTTTCCTCCAAATCCCTGCAGAGAAACCAGCACAAGCCACAAGTCAGCTGGGATTTTAAAGCTTCTAGAAGATTCTTGGCATCTGTTATTTATTTAAAGAAAACAAACTGATCTTTCTCTGTGAATCATCTTTTTGATCATTAAAATTAAAATGAAAAAAAAATCAGAATCGCACTTAGATAATTTAGAATTGCGCATATGGGGTAGCCTTTTTTTTTGTTGTTACTCTAAAATTTAACTTTAAAAATATATTGCATGCTTCTCCATTGTTTAAAGGATGCCTGCTCTTCAGGAAATGGATTTTGCTTATATCAAGGCTCTGACAAAACTCTGGCATCTCTCTTATTATCTATAGGCTTGGGATCAGGGTTCTACCTCACAAATGGGGTTTTTTCTTCATCTCCGTCGGCCCGTGTAGCTCCCATTTCCTGGTCCTTCCAGTCGTCAATCTGTTTATCTCCTCCTGAATTATCTGTTGTAATTAGAATACGTTTTCTCATCTCAAGGGGAAACCAGCTCCAAATGAGTATTCTATAAAAGCAATTACTTTTGATATTAGATATCTGTACATAAAACCACAGTATTTCTTCCAATTAAAAAGCACTAATGAATTTTGTGTCTAGAGAGGGAGTAGCCTACGCAATGCTACTGTTCCTGCTACGGCAATGAACAAAAAAATTAGGCCTGTAAGAGGGCTAATGAAGTCAGCAGTGGCGTGTGTGAAACACCTTTGGACAGTAGGTGACAGGGAGAGAAAATGGCTCTGCAAGGACACGTGGTCCTTTTTTGTCCCAGCAGGCCCATTGCATGCACTGAGGGCCGTGCTCGGTCTCCACTTTGTGCCCAGACGATTAACACAGGTTTTCCTACTAGGTTTGTCTCCTACACCTGGCTCTCCGTTACGCTTTTTTCTTTGTATTTTCTCAGATATTCCTCTCCTCTTCCTCAGCCTTAAGTCATGCACTAGGAATCTGGCACTTGGCATGGAACAGCTTTACCAGAGATCTCCATGTGGGCTCCTTCCCTCTGTAGGCACAGGAGGAGTTGCGCTGAGCCTGCTCAGCAGGAAACTTCTCTTACATATATCAGAACTGCCATCTTTCATCATCTCAAAATAACCTGAATGAGTAAGGAGCTTTTATTACAAGCTTTTCTACAAAAGGAATCATTTAAGAAATGCCTTGATCATGTTATTTTGGAGAAGATTGTAAATCCTGCCCCTGGGTTACTTTCCCATAGCAATCCTCTGCTTTTCATCCCCCAAGCAGACATCGGTGTATGGGGATCACATTGGGATAGAACCTGTTCAATGGGGTAGAAAAGAAGATCCTCCAGTGGGCTATGAAACAACATGTTCGCTTACTGTTATGGCAAGGATGAAATCCACAGGCCACTGTTGCACTCTCTTACTGATCCATGTTGTCTTCTTGCCTGATCATCCTTCTGCATCTCTTTCTTGTCTTCAACATTGATAGCGAGTTCTTTGGGGCAGAAACTGTCTTTCTGGGCTCATGTAGCATCTGCTACAACGGTGTCCTGAACCTGGACTAAGTGTTATGAAAACACTAAGGAAAAAAAAAAGCTGCTCTGGCCAAATCCTGTCCTGGCAGGGCATACTATAAGGGGTTTAATGATTAATACATCAATATGGTAGGGGCAGAGTGTGTAGGATGGAATAAGGGTCAGCTTCCAGCCCAGATGCTGATAACAGCCCTGGGCATTTTTCTGGCATTTTCCTTCTAATGTACTTTGAGCACTTGACAGATATTCATAGGCTGTGCCTCAGGGTGCCCTCTGCAACCAGAAAATGTCCCCATTTTAAAGAAGAAACAACACAGGGCAAAGCACATAAGGGGTTGGGTATGAGTCCTCTTGCCAGATAATTGTCCTAACCTACCTAATTTCCAAGGCTCCCGATTCTGCACTCTCTCTGCCTGACTAGCTTCTGTGGGCAGAAAAGCAACAGCCCTCCTCCCGGCAGAGCTGCCAAATCACTTCATCCCTTCATCGCTGATCAGCAGCCTTCTCGCAGATAAATATCTTACAGGATTGTCAGTCTTCTGTGGGTGACGGCTGAGAAACACCATCTTAGGCTCCTACTTGCACAGAGAGCAGGGTCCGGAGATGAGGGCAAGGTAAAAAACCTCTGCACCACCTAGTTTCTAGAGCCAAAAAGTTGCAGATTAAGTGCTTCAGCTTTACAAGTCATATTTTTTCCTTTTCAAACCATCAGCCACAAGATACTGTTTGTCTTCTCCCTGGTATGTCTTCAGACATACTTGGGGCTGATACTGGATACTAGGGGACATAAATCTTTCAAGTAAGGATGCGGCAAACTTGACTACAGCTATAAAAAATAGGACTCTATTTTGGATTTCAGATAAATGGAAGCGTTGGAGTCATTTAAATTGGATGGGGTTTTGTTTGTTGCTCTCCTCTTGCAGCCAGTTGGAGCCTCTGTCCCTGTGGAGTGCGATTTGGTGAATGTTTCTGTATGTAAAACTAAATCTCATCCACATAGAGCGTTCCTTGTAGCTCAGAATGTAAACACCTTTGATATGGACAAAATTCAGATCAGTTCCCTTGGGAAGCAAATCTTATATATTATATAGGCTTAATGATGGGTGGTGGCAGGAGAAACTGAGTTGGGGTAAGCAGAAATTAAGGGCCAGGCTCTGTTTAACATTTAGATTGAATCATGGACTAGACACTACTGACTCCTCATGCTGCGTACTACTGTTTGCAAAGTTGACGGAAATATTGTCAAATAGTGAAATAGTTTCAAATAATTTTTTTTTCTGGATATTGTTGATCCTTGTGCTTGCAACTGCAAAATGCTTTTACTTTTCCATGTTTAATTTTGGTGCTCTGAGCTGTTAATGCATTCAGCAAATTTATGCCTACAGGACAAAACAGGGTTGATTTTTTTTTTTAATGTTCTCCAAGGCACTAATCACAGAGGACCACTCTCTACCTGTGGTCATTTCTTCATTAACCATAGTTTGTGCAGTATTTACAGGAGTCAAAGAAAGAGGCAGGCACCTGGTTTTGGTAAATTTTTGCATGGGATCCTTTGGCAAAAATGAAGCATGCAGCATGGCAGAGGGAGGAAAAAGGGAGCACAGGCTGCGAAAGTTGCTCAGCGTTTTGGCAGGCTCAGGGTGGTATCATAGGAGGGAGAAGAGAGAAATACCATTCTCCACGTGATGCCATATGATGCTACCCCACACCGTTAGCTCTTGCCGACACCACAGGGAATCACTGGCCAGGAGATGCTTCAGCTTTTGCCAGAGTAGGCCTGTGTTAGAAACTGAGGGAGGCTGCTTTTTAATTCCCAAATTAATCACAACAGGACAAGAATTCAGGTAGCCACTGGTGTCGATTTCTGGCTCCACCACCGTATCTTGTGCAATCCTGGGGAGTTCGTTAACCTTTCAGCAGATCCTTTCTGCCCAAAGGTGGGGAGGACGACTCCCTCGCCCTCAAGAGGCACTGGGGGTCCAGCCTCACGGGCGTTTGGGAGGCACTGTGGTATGTCCGTGACGGTTGCAAAAGAGCTCCAAGTACTGTAACTCTCTGTACAGTGGGGGCTGCTTTGTATTCAGGAGCCCAGTGAAAGGATGTGTGAACCAATACAAGCTGGCGCAAAAAATGTTATCCTGGAGCATCTCAATGGCTAAAGTACCCAAGGTAGAAGGGTTTTGTTTATTTCTGAAAAAGAGGTCTTTTTCTGATACTGAGTCTCAAGCCCCAAATCTGCTTCTTTTGGAATGCAGTAAATCACTTGGGTGCTTTTTATCCAGAGATTTCAAAACATTTTGTAAAAGTAGTTGCTGCTGCCGTTTTGTAGCCGCTGTATCTCCCTTCAATGTCAAACTGTCTGTCTGGTGGGACTCATCGACTCAATTTGGAATCGAGACAAAGCTCACGGCACTTCTTCTTTTGGCTGTAGCAACTGTGCCCTGTAGGGACCTGCTGAACCCCCCCGGGATGTCTCTTCTAGCACCCAGTCTGGGCAACGTACTGAACCGAGCAGCTGCTGAGGGCGTCCCTGGGCTGTGCCAGGTGTGTATGAGAGGCAAGGCCCCGTTCATGCGACCGAGCCTCTCTCTGATGTAAATATGTTATTTTAGAAAACTTGTTCCTCTTAGCTTTTTTTAGAGGCCACTAAAATGGCGCTATAAACGGCAAGACAACTGGTGAGCTGAGACCTTTCACTTAGTGCTGAACAGCTCGCTTGTATTGTTCCTTCTTCCTCTTCCTCCAACCAGCTGCTTTTCTTGTGCCTCTGCTTCGCTCTGACAGGCACTGTTAACTCCTGAAGGAGGAAAACCAAGTTTTTCCTCCATGCCTACAGTTACACCAGTCAGCGAGGCTCTAACCTTCACCTGAAGTTTCTAGTTGCAACAGAAGAAGAGGACAAAATTAGCACAATAGAGTAATTCAAGGTGGAAGCATTAAGGCTGATTCATTAGGTGGAACTGATTTAATACCTGCTTCCAAAAGGGTGGTTTTGTAGAGAACTAGCTTAAAAAACTGTTGTAAACTGAGTCTTCGTTTAGCTCTGTTACTGTACCTATTCTAGAGTCTATAAACCTTTCTAGTTTCTTTCAAAAGATATAACTGGAAATACTAAAAGTCAGTTTTGTCAATTTATGTAGACTTGCTATTGCCCCTGAATTGTTATTTTTTCTATTTTCTTGCTTCAATTAGGATCTAAAGATTTTTATTGCCTTACAAGGTACGCAGGCACGTTTTTCAAGTGAGAAATCAGAATTGGAAAAGGAAGGACACAACTACTTTGTGGATGAGTTTTATGTTTCCTGTTTAAAAGAGAGAGAAGTGTTTCAGGGGTCACAGGTAAAACTCCCGGGTGACTATGCCGGTTTGTTTAGATGGAAATGTTTTATCCCCTCCTTTTAGGGTGTCAGGAGCTGGAATACTTGTGTGTTGTTATCCAAGAGTGCAGATGGTCTAAGTGTGGGTACAGCTCAGAAGATTGGCTTTGGAGCCCCTCTCAACTTAAGACCGAGAGAGGTCAGCAAGGGCATTTCCGAGATTTTGCAGGAGTTTCATGAGTGCTTACCCCCTCTGGTGGCACTGGTGATGGAGCTGGCCTGGTGACTGCCCCAGCGTCCCTGGTACCACCTGGGCAGACTTTTGATGGAAGAGGGGTGAGGTGCGGGAGCGGAGCCACAGCTTCTGACAGGGAGGTGGCCTTGCCAGAAGTGGCAGGATGGTCAGGAAAAGGCTAAGAACAGGCCTGTGTTATTGTGAATGTGACTGTATAATTATTCTCAATTGTTTATCTTTATTTTGGATTGGCAAAAGATTAATTATGTCGAAGAACCTTGGCTGAATCTGATTTACAGCTGCCTGTAATTGTGTTGCAACTTTAGAAAAAAAAAGACACTAAAATAATCACAGATGTAGTTTGATCTTTCTTTGCCGTAATTCCTCACATAAATCTCTTCAGTAATTTTCCCATGGTGACAGGGTATGTGGTGAAAAAGAGGAGGTCTCTCTTCTTCCTAGAAAATTATGCATCCTGTGGAGTAATTAATCTGGTTAAGAAACTAAGACTGGTTCATTCTGCTCTCCACCCTCCCAGCAATTTCTTTCTTACACAGAAATCTCTGCAGTGAGAGCAATAAATTTGGAAATGAGTGACAGGCACTAATTATTTGTGACCTCATTGTCATCAGCGGTGTTGAACTGGGTATGACTGATCCCGGCATATGGGCTGTAGATCTTTTTAGTCTAAAAATTTAAAGAAAAGGCAGCTTTAAAAATAGCAGCTCAGTGGGCATTGCCACTGTGGTTCCCTCTCTCCCCTCTCTGCCCGTCACCGCTTCAGGGCTGGCAGCACGATTTCAGTCCTTTGCTCTGATACGAGCCACGGGGTTGCACTGTCAGCAATGCTGATGCACCCTGCCCACAATGGCTTCACAAGCCGTGGAGCAAAGGGTGAGGTGGGTGCTAGTTAGAGCCATAGGTAGGCAACTCAATATAAGATGAGGATCTGGAAGGCTGCAGCAAGTTTCAAAAGAAGAAAATGGAAAAGATCTCCCATCGGCTTTGGTTAAAACCCAGATATATGCTGGAAGTTGAACCAGAAGTACTTCTCCATCTGTCTTTCCTTAGGTTTTATACTGCTCCCTGTCACTGTAGGACCTGAACACCCAGCATATAAAATCAACAGCAATTGGCTCTCTGCCGAACAGCAGTATTTCCAGAAACCATCCCTTTCCCTGCTGTTCCAGTAGGCGAGACCCACAGGAATGAATTCTCTTATGGGCTGTCCCGGGTTTTTGCTGAGCAGAAAATGCCCAAGACGTCTGAGCAGGCAATATGCACAAGCCATATCTGAGCAGGCGATGCCCAAGTTGTGCCATAAGGTGCAAATAACTTGTTCTTTGCTGACTCCCTCTCTTCGGCAGCCCACCTCTGCATCCTGCGGGAGCACTGCTGTGGAGGGTTCCGCTCCTCCATGCCCTCCCAGGTACTGCTCCATGTTTGGCATGCTGGGAGAGCTCTGAGGAGATGATCCTGCTCAGTGGTCCCGCACTGTGGGGGCCCCCTTGGATGAGGGCCCAGAGAATGTGCTGGAAGGTGCGTCTTGTTCCCCAGCAGCCTCTGCCTCAGCCAAACCTGAGGACACTGTCTCCCATCTGCCTCCTGATCCCATCCCAACCTTTTGGGTTTTTTTGAGAAGGTGCTGCTGAACCGGCACCCCTTCCCTCTTTTTTCACAAAAGGCTGGCCAACGCAGATAACTGTGGATTTGGGGGTCTGCAAATTATGATCTTGACTTAGGTAGTCATGGGGCAAAGCACTCTGTTGGGGAGGCATTTGCTGAAGCAATGGGTAATCCTCTGAGATGAGAAATGCTACACAATTTTATCTTGTTGTGTCTAGCTAACCAACTGAGCATCGAAGAACGTTGCCTGTAATAGCTGAATTTAACACACGCACAAACGTGCATATAAAATATACTATAGTCATTGTTGCTAAGAACTTCTGGAGACGCTTTAGTGCTTTTCCTGCACAATGAAGCAATGTGATATCATTTATTTAATTGCTGCTATATATTGGTCAACGTTACTGCATTGCTATAATAACTGTCAGTCAGACTAGACTACAATTTGGGTAATGAATGGGGAAAAAAACCTCACAGCAGTATGTTCTGAGAGAAAGTCAGGCATAAGATGGCTCTTTCCTAGAACGAGATCAGATTATCAGCACGAAGAGCTAGAATATCAGATTTAGGGAAAAGGTATATGAAATAATTGTCATTGTGCATAGTTTAGAAGGCTATCTGACTAATTTTCTCATAAGAAAAATAGCAAGCTAAGTGCTTGATGCTGCCTGTGGGTCAAAAGTTTCATTCCCCTGTTACTTGTGCCATAAAGATGCAAGTGTTTTGTTCTGTAAACTGCAAGAGCATATAGTATAAAGCATAAAGTTTTCAACTACTGGAATTAAATTGTTGCTTAAAGTCAAATGAGCACGCCACATCTTGGAGTGCCTTTCATCACAGCAGGTCAGTTAACTTTAATGAAGTCGTCTTCAATTTGCTTTGATGTAACATCAGAACCCAGGCCAGATGATTCCAAACAATCAGCAATTGAATTTCCACATTGCAGTCTTTTAAGGACGTAGGCTTTATGAAGTGTCTAGTTTTCTGGATTCTTTAACTTCTGAAGGGCTTAATTTGACTCCCTTTTAATAAGGCCTGCTTGTGCTTTTTTTTTTTTTTTTTTTTTGAAGGAACTGCTGACTTTTCTCTGAAACTGAGCCCCCTTTAAGATGCCATATATTGGGCAAGTAAAGCAGAGGCATGATGCATCACTGCTTGCGATTAGTGTCTTAAGTCTAAGACTGTATCAGGCAGGAAGATCAGGCTGCTGTGGTTTTCCTTTTGGGAGGGAAGAGATTTAGAGCCTCAGACATGTAATTTCTGTAATTACTTGAGCAAGGACTAGTTGTCAGTCCAGGGATAGCAACATTAGGCCCTTCTGTTCTAATTTTTCCAAAGGAAGTAATATTAAATACTAATGCTAGTCGAAGTGCCAAATGGCCTCTCATCTTAAACAGGAACAAAGGGGATAAATGCTGCAATTTCCTTCAAACAAAGCTCCCTAAAACATTTTCAGAAATATTTAGAGCGTATCGAAGTGCTTCACTTAGCAAGGTAAAAGAATTTCTACAGTTTGAAATCACTAACTGCAGCACAACTCTTGAAGAGTTTTAGTCATGTTTCAACAGAAACTATGACTGTCTTGTTCTCCACTTTTCTTCTAGAAAGTTTTTTCATTAGAAAATTCAGATAGTCCTTCTTAAATACCCCAAATATCACACCACCACATTTTTTGCTCGGAGCTTCCTCCCTTGCGTGACCCAGTTGGAGACATCATTATTTCGGTTCCTGATTGTGAGCCTCCCTGCGCCAGTTTCTCCATGTCCCTGCAGAATGCAGAAGTATGATACCAGCTGCAAGCTGATCGCTGATGCTACCCCAGTTGCTTTGCGATGATTGCTGCTAGCAAGGACGGAAGGTTCTCAGTCATTTTTGAACCAGTTTTACTGGAAGAAAGATTTGTGAGGTACATTTCTACAAAGAAATGTAAGCAATAAAGAATAGCAGTTTCTGATGCATGAAGTGAACTTTTTCAGTTTTTAGGGACAAGAATAATGTGTTTTCAAGAGATCACATTGGACTAACGTTAGTCATTCAGAGTAGGAACTCTTGGTGCGTCTGTTCATTAATAGCAAACTTTAGGCATCATAATATTTGTAATACTTAAGGCAGAACCAGTCAGGACTGCACTGGAGAATGGCAACCAGCGTCGTAAGTCCCATCCAGACTCAGCATGCTCAGCTGTGTCTCTGACACAGCAGCTCAGCACAGTGCTACGATTTGGGTTTGTCTCAGAGAATTGCCACCAGAGTAAGTCAGCAGGAAATTCTGACTCATGAGCTAACTCCCGTCAGCCAGAAGTTCGGACAGCAGAGACACAGCGCTCTTTTTCCGTTTACCTGAAAACACAGCTGGGCAGAGGTTTGTGTGGCCAGCCTGGGATCACAAGAAAGGCTCTTACCCTCTCTGCTTCTGCCCAGGGGAGGACCGCGGCTGAGACAAGCATGCAGAAACTTTCTAAATGCTTCTGCAAATACTTGAAGACAGTTTCATGAATTCAAGAATAATATGAGACACGAATAAAAACTATATATGTAATCGAAATAATTATAACAGTCTCTGGAAACCTTTAGCTTATATTTTTGCAGTTGTTGCATTAGGTCCAAATTCTCTAGGATTTACTGGCTTGTGCTGGTAACTCCTTGTGATTTTCTTTAATAGTTTTTTTTTGTTAGCAGAAAGGTGATGAGCAGGAATAGGCGCTCTGCCATCCTGCTGGGCTCAGCTCAGTCCAGCTGAACTGATTTCTTGCATTCTCCTTGTACGTTTAGAGGCAGGACAAGAGCACTTCCCTATTCATCTTCTGGGTTAGTTCCATACCTTACTAAAAGAAAACATGCCTGGGAGGAAGAGTAGTCATTACTCAGCGGGAGGGCTCTGTTTTGCGTTACCAAGGGTTGGGGGATAAGTCATCGGAAGTGGTCGAAGGTCCTGGGTTGGCAGTGTGACAGACTGAAGCAGAGAGCTGCCTACCAATACCACATTCCCTGGCCTTGAGCGTACCTTTCATTTTTTTCCTAGCATTTTGTTTCACTTACAGCTTTGAAGAAGTTCATTATTGATTAAGCATCTCTATCAATCCCAGTAGCTCGGTCCTTTGGTCTCTCCTCTCTGTGTCCCAGTAATACAGTACCCTAGAAAAAGATGCTGTTTTGAGGCTTCATCTTTCTGCTTTCCCCTTGTGGGTGCGTGGCCTGTGGGGTTTCTGCTCATGCCTCTGTTGGATCTCCCTTGCTAGTAAAACCTGGAGCTCGTCTCCCACACACACCTATAATGAGACCGTGGCTGCGCAAGCCTCTTGTTTTCCCGTCTTTTCAACAACTCGCTAGGCTTGAATGCTTGGAGCTGTCTGAATTTTTCAAAAGCTTGACCATGCCAAGAATGTTTTTCTGTAGGGCATCCTTTTCTTCTTCTTCTTCTCCTCTCCCTCCCCCTGCTAAGGCTCATGATTCACTCTGAGACAGCTGAGCATTTCAGTGCATGATGATGAGGAACATGAAGAAGACATCAAAGACATGAACACAAGCGAGGTCTGTCATGACGCGGGATCACTGATGGCAGTACGAGGTGTGTATTTTTGTAGGCAATGTCTGAAATTCAGCACCAAAATTCCCGAGTACTGCAGGTACTCCGTCCCTTTATGTTCAGACAAACTATTTGTAGTGTTGCTCTTAACTTGAGCACAGGAAAACGCTAACTTCACTTTTTGAGACCACTAACGAACCACTGTCTGTTCTGCCCTGTAATTAAGCAGAGGTGATGATGGAGCTCTAACAAGTGAGGACAGTGTTAGCAAAGAGGTGCAAGAGAAATTCCTTCATGAGGGACTAAACTGTTGCAGACCTTGTCGTGACTTGGAGAAGCCAGTCCCCGCTTCGTACTGCCTTGCATGTCTGTTAGTAGCAAATGTTGAGAGTTTCTGTCTTTCTCTTTAATTGTTTAGTTAAAATAATGACATTTTCCTCTGGAAAAATTCTTAATTTGAAAAACATCGAGCAGGTCAAACCCTAATTGTTTTGCTCTGTTTTGTAAACCATTTGGAGGATATTTGCACATATCTGAATGGTAACCCCAAGACTGTTAGATAACTTTTTCCTTTATAACCACTTGTTGATAGCAAGCCTTTTGGAACGGAAAGCTTTGACATTAAACACAGGATTTTTGAGGAGGTTATTTATGAGAATTCTGCACCAAGTGAAGCACCTGTGGCCATGGAAGAGGCTCTTGGTGATGTGATCGGATGGGTAATTTTTCTGTTGGTTTAGTTTTGGTTTACACATATTTTTGAGTTGACCAGTAATATAGCAGTGAATGAAACCTGTAAACGCATTGTTGACTGGCTAACATCTCAGCACTAGCCAACTGGGGCTAATCGTTTTAGCTCAAGTGTGTCCAAACTTTCTGATCCTATGAGCTGTGTAGAGCTGAGTATCTTACATAATATACGTATTTCATTCGTCAGAGATCTACAGGACAGAGGAAATCTAGAGTAATTCCCAGGGGAGAGATGGTGTCAGCTCCCCTGATCATTTTAGCTCATCTTTGAGGGAATAGGCTGGGCAAGGAATGCAGCTGAGTCCAAATGACCCCTCTGTGACTCACAGTGAAGTTACATTTACCCTGTATTTCCCACCCAGTAGCAGCTGGTGACCAGTCGCGTAGCTGGGAACCAAACCTGGACCATCCAAGAGCTGCAGGTGGTCTTAGAGCCACAGAGCAGATGCCTCAGCTCCAACACTTATTCCGGAACTGACATTAATATGCAGTTAAACTGTCAGATCTACATGTGGTAGAAATTCAATGTATCTCCCTTAAAATGAATGGAGCTACAATGGGCTATACTGGGAAAGGGCCTGGCCTCCAGATCTTACGAGGAAAATTTATCTTAAGGATAATTAGGCATTTTGGAATGTTTGGAAACAAGGTTCCTGTTTCCAGGGATTTATACAGGAAAGAGAAATCGTGAAAGCTGCTAGTTGATTCTTTACACTTTGCTCGTTAGTAGTTATGCGCTGATACTACAAGATGTGTCGCTCTGGACTGTGGTTTGAAAAGCTGAAGATAATTTCCACAGAGCCATTTCAGAGCTGAGTTTCATGGGAGTTCAGATCTTGTTTATCTAAAAGTATACAGAAGAGGTTAGATCCATTTCCTTTATATTAATATTTATATTAATAATATCAATATAATATTATTATATTAGTAATTTGAATATTTTTTTTCTTTTTCATTTAGGTCTGGCAAAGCCCATGGGATTAGTTGAAGGTCCGGGAGGCTTGGGCCAGGGGGGAATGGCTGCTACCCTGAGAGATGATAGCCATGAATCGGAGACCAAGTACGAAGAATATGGTTACAATGCCCAGCTCAGTGACAGGATATCACTGGACAGGTCCATCCCTGACTACAGACCAAAAAAGTAAGTGGAATTCCACATTACTGTTAAGAGTAAGTGATCAATTGTTGTTCTGTTGACCTGTGGTGGCATTTTTCTCATGACATCCCTTCCTGGTTAAAGTATGACAGCAGTTAGTCATACATATACCCCTGAGTTTAGTGAAAATTAAAAAGACTGAGTGCCATCTCAAGCATGAAGTGCCATGTTAAATGCATAGCTAATTCTGTGAGTAATGCATTAATATGCATATTCCAGGTCTCAGATCGAAAACTACATCAGGATATTGGTGTTTATTGGGTTTGGTTCACTTAGAAAAAGCCGGGCAGCGCCAGCTGAGCCAGGCAGAGCCAGCTGAGTCCACCGTCAGAGGTGGGAGCCTTAGTCTGCACTCCGTGTAGTCACGTGCAGTGGAAGGTGGGGCAGTGACAACAAACACTTTGAAGGCACCGGTTGCTTTAAAAAAAACCATCAAATCAACTGCCTTTCCTTTAATTGCATTTGATGTTCTCTGAATTGTTTAGTCGGGGTTTACAATGTGCTGGAACATGGACTAAGTATAATCCATCGGGGTCCTGTAGTTGCAGTAAGATTTTTTTTTTTTTGTCTTTGAAATGCGTGTTTATTTTTATTCTAGTATTATAGTCTTCACATGCCTGTGTTATGTTTGACATTGCAATTATAAGTTTAATATTTGTACTGATTTATTATATTTTGTATTAAATGTCTTTCAAACCTTTCATATTTATGGAGTTGTGTATCTTCCAGATGAGACATCCGCACTGTCATCCCATGAATGGCAATCAGTAATGTCTTAATGCAGAGGAAAGCAGCAGCTCTACCTAGTTATTCTCAGGAGGGAGAATTCAAAAGAATACTTAATTAATTTCTAATAGTAATCTTCTGTTTTAAAAGACCCGCTGGGTCTCCTAGGCAGAACTGAAAGTTAAATAAAAAAGTATCTTATTAAGTGACGAGAAAAGTTTAGCCAAGCAAAACAGCTGTGCTCTGTGACTAGTTTGCAATTGAATTAGGATTTTAGGCAGTTCAAGCTGCCAAAAACAAAATCCAGCAAAACAAAACTTCAGCTTAACTACAAATTCCATTAGGTGTGTTACATATTAATCTAATCTCAGAAGTATTGACTCAGCATTTGTTCATTCCTGCTTTTTGCTGTACTAAAGGAAACCTAGATAAAAAGAAGTGGCAAAGAGAAAAAAATCTACTGCTTTGACATCACATTTGATGCAAGTGTCGAAAGGTCTCATCTCTCTCGATGTATCATAAAAATCCATCATGGAGTTATTCTGGGGAAAAAAGGAGTAGTCTGTAGTCATGCAAATATTTGAGTTGTGCATCAGATCTGGTCCAAAGACCCTTAAAATCAGCGTGAAGTTGTTCAGATGAAAGTCAGTGAGGTTTGACCTGGCCTGTTATTAGCTGCTGCGGTAGGTGGGTAATAAATGAGACTGCTCTACTAGGAAATGCGAAAGCGAAGGTTGCAGAGCTTGGATCTAGCTCAGCAGCTGTCAGAAGCATGAGAGCATTTGCAACGCGCTGATGTTTCACTTCAGATTATCCTCTTCCCCAGTTTTACTTGGATGCTTTGATGAGTCATTCAGATAAGCTTTTTGGTGTGCTCATTTTGGGAATCTCATAAAGGCATGCTGAACGATTAACTGAGTTACTGGGAGAGCTGCCTTCCTCGTGGTGTTTTGACACTTTTGAGGTGGTTCTAGTTAGGTCTAGATGCTGGAATTGAAACACTTGTCTCTAGATATTTATGAGTCACAGGAAAACCCTTCAGACTGAATTTGCTATGAAAAATGAGTGAAAGTTTGGAGAAGGCAGAAGCTGTTACAATAGAAGAGTTTAATCCACTGGTATCAAAGGAGCTTTGGCTGCCATTTAGTTGCCGTTTTCTCTTAGAAATTTCCGCTGTCCTCCTGAGCAGCATTTTTCGTCTCTGACCCCTTCGAATGCGCAGCTACTCATACACAGCCTCTCTTGGGAGCTCTCGCTCTAATGCTGAGAGGCAGTCTTCACTCCCTACCCTATCAACCTCTTCTTATCCACCATGTAGTACCCAGCCTGCTCACCTAACAGGTGATAGTTGTGCATCGTAGCCATAAGGCAAAGCTGAGCTTGACTTTCTGTTTGGTTTAGACACTCTCATTAAATATGGGAGAGAACTAAACCTCCAGATCTTTGAAATAGGCTTTGGGAAAATGACTCTTGTTTTGTCCAGCTTTGTATGCTGACTTGCCAGTGGTCTCATCTCTCCGTCGCTTGATAATAGCTCTCATTGCTGAGCCCTTCTCAGTCTGCTTGTGATTTATATTCATGTCATTCCCGGAACTTTTCATTTTCAAAAGGGGAGGACTTTTCATTTTTAAATCGAGAAGCAAGGTGGAATTAATGTCCAAGGCCATGTACAAAGTCCATGGCTGGTCTATGAATAAAAGCACTTATCTGGATTTGCAGTCCCAAAGTATTAAACCATGATTTCCCCCCATTCTGGTTTCCATTTAAAATGTTCAGATCTACATATTTGCACACACCAGTAGGTATTAAAGATATGAACCAGGAAAATTTATATTCAAGTCTGTGTTTCACAGACACAATTTATGAAAGTAAACATGATTTTGCTATGCAAATGTGGGACTTGAAATATTCAAAGCTTAGTCTTCTTTTAAAAGAAAATTGATCAGAAATATTATCTTTTAGTTCATTTTATCTTTGAAAACCCCCCTTCTTGTTGCCCAGTATCTTATTCTGATAGAACAAGCCTTTTGTTCCATCTACTAGCATAGCCACACTAAACATTCAGCGGTTTAATTACTTTTCAAGGGGTAACTTCATCCCCACAAAAGAAATTAAAAAAAACACGTTACACTGAAGAGGCGTACAGGCAGACAGCGTGGCCATGGAGGCTCCCGAACTGGAGTCACCTCCATGTCCTTCCACTGCGGTGAAGCCTGCAAGCCCAGGTCCTGCTCTCCAGGTGCTTTTCCCATATACTCGCGTTGTGTTTTCCTACCTGCTGCTGCCAGTGCAGATATTTCTTTTAACCCAGAAGCCTTTTCTTTAAGGTAGGAATCGCTAAGTCAGTACAGGAGACGAGCAGATTTTGTGCCTGTTGTGTTTGTGTGCCAGATCAGAGCAATGACAGTAAATAGCTTGCCTGCGATTACAATTCACACAGTGATTACAAAATGATAGTTTGATCCTAACATGGTGTAATAAATATGTCTCTGCTTTTTCTTCTCTGATATTGCACCTCCCACAGCTTGAACGCTTGCCCTGTCTCTGCGTAGAAAGCAGACAACCCTGGGGAAACAGTTCAAAAACATACTGTGAATTGGTATTTGAAGCTATGTTTAGTTTCAGGAGACGTGCAATACAAAGAGGTTGCAATTTTTTTTCTATAAAACAATGCAAAACCTCCCCAACAGTTTGTAAGTTTATTCAGTGTGACCTTGAGCGTTATTTTAATTCCTTGTTGGATTTGACCTAAATCAAATGGGCTGATTTTGAAGTTGGGCTGATGATCTTTCCGTGGCGTATTATATAAGTCTTAATGGTGACTTTTTGCCTTGAAGCAGCTGAGTGCAGTGCAGCTGAGCGCTCCGAGAACATGCAGGGACCGAGGAGTGGGAATGAATTGTGTTTGCGTTCAGCGTCAGGCGGAATGCTCAGGGTTTCTTATGGTTGTTTGATGAGCATTTGGAAATGTTCAGCTAATCATCCTAGTATGGACTGACCTGAGATTTTCCTTCGTGTGCTCAGTGGAAAGTGGTCAATACCTTGTTGTCTGTTAAAATACATGAAAATAACTCTAAAATAGTGGTCTGGTTATAACTGACTGTTAATAACTATCTACGTTCTAGAGAAAGAATTTTAGTACGTATGAGATCTACAGTAATGCCAAAAGAATTTGGCAGGATTATTTTTGTTATGAGGGAATTCATAATGCTTGTGATGGAATTATTTTCATCCCCTGTCATACAGGCACATGTCGAGCTTGAAAAATGTTTCTCAAGTTAAAGGCCAGCCACAAGAAGAAGGGGCAAGGAAAGTAGCGCAGGTGTCTGCATGTCCCTGCTGCAGCTCTATCTTTGCTCCCCAGTGTGCTGAAGTTTTTTAAGGGCTAATCACTGTGGGAAATACGTTGCAGAGAGATCAGGATGTTTATTGTCCTGGTCGCTCTTCTCAGCCGTAAAGTATCAGCAGGACTTTCTAGCCCTCACTAACATACCCTAGTTCCTCTGGCAGTGGAAGAAAGAGAAGTTTCTTTTGTAAGGAACAGGTTATTTTTCCCTTGGAAGCACACGGCTAAGCTAGAGCTTGCTCTGTGGTTCTCTGGGAAAAATGTGATTTAAGGGAGAAATGTTATTGGATTCGTTTCCATTTATGTTCTTCCATATTCAAAACAAGGGTTGTGATCACGTGAACCCGAGTACTGTATGGAGACAAATCCAGTGTTGGCCAACAACCCTTGTGTATACATGTAGGAAAGCACAAGCATATGTATTTGTTTCAGGTGTCTCTGTGCGTGTATACACGTAGCTGTAGAACAGCCCTGAAGCCTACCGATGGGAATGCTGTGAAATCTGCTGGGCTGCAGATGCGGTACGAAGGCTGCACGCCTTTCTCACCGCAATGACAAAGGGCCAACGTTTGACTGAATAGTCAAAAATAAACCTGGAGCAACACAGCTGAGATTTTGATAGACATCCCCCGCTTCTGAACAGAAGTGCCCAGAGTCAGCCACCCAAACCCCTGCACAGTCATTTGTCTTCAAGGGGCTTGATTTGTTATGGGTACTGAGAGTAGAGAAAGAGAACAGGTTTAGCTGGAACATGCTGTATCGCTACAACAGGCTTCAGGAGCGGCAGCAGCCACCCATCTGCCCTTTTGGGGGAACAACAGCCTTTGCCGCTGTCAGCTGTAGCACAACATGTAAGTCTGTGCTCCAGTAATGAAGGATCATACTCAACACTTCCCAATCATGCATGAAGGCAGAGGTGCTACAGCCCCATGTAACAGTAGATTTTTGACTTTCTCCGAGATGAAGAATGCAGAAAAAAAGTCAAAACCTTAGGGAATTTCATTCGAAGGCAGGGGGAAAGGCTCCCAAACTCACAAAAGCTGTTTGTTTTACAGAGTGGCATCCTGGAAAATTGGGAAGTGTCAACTAACCAGATGCTTTCAAACATAAGCTTTGTCTCTGAGGATAACATCAATCCCCCTGTTCTTTCTTGTGCACATCGCAAGGTGTTGAATTAAACAGGTCAAACACCTGTAAATCTGGCATTTTCTAACTTTCTATCACTTGACTTTGCAACTTAAATAACTTCTGGGATTTCTTTCCATGCAGGACACGCCCACACGTATGCATACACACACTTGTTCAAATCACTTGCTGTGATGCATTATGCATACTGTTGAGAAAAAGTTAATATGATCCTAGAGCTTCCATAAGGGTTAAATTGGCTTTTACAAGAAATTGTCACCTCTTGGTGAGGATCTTTAATTTAACTGATCTTGTTTGAGCAACTTGATGCCGAGAGCATTGTGGCCATTCAGTGATAATAATACTAATATATGGATTCAGTCTGCTGGCTCTATCAGCCAAAGATATTTCTTTGTGTTATGGTCATGGATGTTTGTATTGAGAAAATTCAGCCCTAAAGAACAAACTTATGAATGCTGAGGCAACTCAAGTCTTTAGCCATAAAAAGCAGAGGAATCTAGGTCTCGAGGAAATTACTTTCATTTATTCAGTTCTTTTATAGAGGCAAGCATTTTTGTTGCTAGCTATAGACTTTTCACAATAGCAAAGGAATTGCATCTGTAGGTCTCTGAAGTGTAATTAATGGTTGACTCCTCTCTATACCTAAGGAAAAGGGTTTTTAATTACCTATCGAAAAAGATTCTGGAATTGATCAAACAGTGCTATCAAGGGGGCAGACTTGGTAAATAGACCTCTGATTTGTTCATTCAAGGGTTTAGTAACACTAGCTAGTATGAGGCTAGTAGCTAGAAAACAGCCTTTCTGTCCCTCAGTGTCTGGTGAGCTCAGGCCTTTTAAGAACGCAGGGAGCTCACCTTCAATTTTGACCCTTTCTTTTGGTGGTGGAGCTCTGTGGAGTCCCTGTGACATCCCAGCCATCAGCCAGCAGCTCTCTCGAGCCAAATCGTGTGTGTGTTTGCAAGTTCTCTGTCACAAGAGGGGGATCACTGGTCTGGTACCGTGGCCCCTGCCCGAGGCTGTCGGAGCGGGCAGCTCCTCTGGATGTCCCTGCAGGAGCAGGGCAGGAAGGCAGGTGGCTTTCAAAGAACATTAGCGTTTGGATCAGTGGATTGGAGAGGGCTAGACCTGGTATTATTTGATTTTCTCCACCTCTGCAGCTTGCTCTGCCTCATGACCCACTTTTCAAACCCCGTGGGGACACTGGGTGTCCTTTTCACTGCTTAGAAAATGACACGAGAGTCTCCAAATTAAAACAGACCTTTAGGATTCTTCGCAGGTTAACCAGAATGCAACATAATGGTCCCCACTGCAAGGAATATTTGACCTGGAACAGATCCAGAGCTTTTCAGGAATCAGAATTACTGATGAGCAGAAAATGACAACTGAAAAAAAAAACACCTAAAATGTTTTGTGTCAGGCTGAACGTCTTCTGTGAAATGATTATTTAAACAAAATGTTTAGACCAGTGGAGCATTTAGTTTCCCATGAAAAATTTAGTTTTAAAATAATGAATTTTCTATCACTATCTTCTACCAATATTTTCAGATAAATGTCAGGTCACAGTAGAGGGAAACATTAGGTAAAATTAAACATAACCTTTTTTCAACTGACAGCGTTTCACAGTCGCAGTACAGGATTTTGATTTCAATTAGGCTTCTTTTTTAATGGGAAACTTTTCCACTTTTTTTTTTTTTTTGCACCCACTGTCAATAAATCTAAAAATACATGCTAAAATTCTGAAAAACCCATTTTGGCCACTCTGATTGCACATATGACGTAAGTTGAAGCAGAGAGAAGGAAAAACAGCGCCAGAAAATGGAGCAGACAGAATTACCCCGGGCAACAGATTGTGGTTGTTTATTGGAGGGAAATTGAGTAAGAGATGAAGCTAACTCAAGTGTTTTAATTAGATCCCAAAACAATGTCCAGATGTGGATTTTGAACAAGTGCAAAGGGGGCGCGTGTACACATGCTCTGGGACTTTATATAGATCCCACCCAGCTTCGCCAGGCAGCGCAGGCTGGATGGACGTTTTCCTCGGGCCGTGGATCCCCTACGAGCAGCACAGGCGCCTTTGCGCCCACCTTACCTGTACGCACATTGATTATCCAGCTTCAGAGATGCACCCGAGGTTGAGCTGGCTTTCGGTCTTGCCCAAGAGCAGAAGGAAGGGGTACGGGCTAGGTAAGTCCCTGTGCTGTTTCGTCTGCAGAGAGCTGGGCTCTGCGCAGCTGCCCACAGCTACTGCTGTGCTGTAATTCTGGCTCAGCTCATTTGGGATACCTGGTTGACAACCTAAATTTGTTCATGCTGCTGCCTCTGGGGCAGTTGTGCTTATCTGTGTATCCCTATGTATGCCAAAGGCTTATCACTGCGTTTTGGGAAGTATTTTCTATTTGGATGTAAAGGGCTCAGACTGGAACTGTGGAAAGCCCTCAGAGGAGTGGGAAAATCATCACCTCCTTTGGCTGGGAAAGGAAACTCCCTGTGAATCACAGGTAGCGCTGGCCAGCCGCTGGCTTGACACCTGGTGCTCTTCATTTGTGCGGTACCTCTGGAGTTGTCACTGAGACCTGTAGTTGTGACTTGACCCTGTTTACAAAGGTACTGTAGCTCTTCTTCCAACCTCTGCTGGAGGTTTGCAGCTCTTTGCATAAGTAATCGTATTTTAACTGGAATGTGGGCTCAAATCTTTGTCTCCAAATTCCCAGGTCACCATTAGATCTTTGGATAGTTAATTAGTCATACAACATTAAATTACGCCAATGAAAAGACTGACTGAGGAACAGACTGACGCTGTGACCATCTTTCCCAATAATAATAAAAAATTATTGAGAAACTTTCCAACTGGTTTTTGAGGCCATCTGGTCATCAAGAAGGTTTTTAGACTGCTTTTGCTCAAGCGGCAGTGGTAGGGTAGGACCATGAGGTAGGACCATGAGACTGCCCAAGTTGCTCTACAGTAATACTCTGTCTTCTGCTCTGCTGTGCGTAGGAATTGGTGACCCACGGGCTTGGGGAAGGCAGTACCAAAGTGTTTTGCAGGACATGGCTTCTAAGCAGAGGCTCCCCATGAGCGGGTCTCCGTGCTGCCTCCACAGCAGCAGTGCCCGGACACGTGGCGATATCTCTCAGTTATTTCTGATATTCGATAGAAGTTTTCTCTGGCTTTTCCCATTAGATACGTTATTGATCCTCTTTTGTTTAGAGCTAGCTAGGCTTTCCGATTAAGTAGTGACTTTAATTATACCACAAAGCGTATAGCATAGATCTTGATTTTTACCACTGGCCCACGGGACAACGAAAGGAGGACCAGCAAGGCTAAAATTAAAAGAATCATAAAAATGAGCAACCTTTTGAAAAAGCCCACCTTACATTCAAACACAGTAATTTTCCTCTTGTTACATTTTTTGCAGCGCCTTTGTGTATATTAATTGTTGACGACAAGTTCTGCATGACTGTCAGCACTAATAAATGTAGATTTAGTGGAGGCTGAATTTGATTAACTAGAGAGCATGGAAAATAACTGATTGCAACGTTGTGTTTAAATGCAGGAAGCCATTCCCTGCAATTTGTCTGCACCAGAACATACTCTTGAATACATGAATAGTTTACCTAAGGTGGGTTGCATAGCTTTGACTAAAAATTAGACACCTAATTTAAGGTGAACAACGTGGCTGCCTTTAGAGTCAATGGAGAAGACGACGACGTGGGTAGTATTGCTTATGTTGTATAGTGTGTAATGTCCTCTGGAGGTCTCTCCCTCGGGAACCTAGGACAGCCAGCTTAAGTAGGATTTAAGATGAAATCAAACCAAAATGTTAAATGCTCCAAGGCATAAAGAAACAAAAGGGAATTTCTGTATTAGCAGCACATGTTAAAGGCTGACCTGCCAGCACAGGCAGCCAGGGAAAGGTCCCCACTCAGCAGCTGTGGAGGCAAAACTGTGAAGGCAGCACAGTTTTCAGCTAGGAGGAAAAGAAAAGATGATGAAAAAGCTGTTTTGCATCCCTCAGTTTTTCTTACAGGTCATGAGACTAAATGTGCCTCCTGTGACCCGCACATACACAGGTGCCTTAAACACGATCGGTTTTTTTTTTTTTTTTTTCCCCAAAAAAGTATGCTTTAGAGACTGCAGTAATTTTCTGAACTTCAAAACA